>NW_027361802.1:23262500-23862500 GCF_039654945.1 Dendrobates tinctorius | reverse complement strand
TTCTGGCTGAGCCAAGAGCAGTAATCCTAATCATTAATGACGATCAGTGCTGGCTGAGGCAAGAGCAGTAATCCTCATCATTAATGGTGACCAGTTCTGGCTGAGCCAAGAGCAGTAATCCTCATCATTAATGGCGACCAGTGCTGGCTGAGCCAAGAGCAGTAATCCTCATCATTAATGATGACCAGTGCTGGCTGAGCTAAGATCATCATTAATGGTGACCAATGCTGGCTGAGCCAAGAGCAGTAATCCTCATTATTAATGGTGACCAGTGCTGGCTGAGCCAACAGCAGTAATCCTCATTATTAATGGCGGCCAGTGCTGGCTCAGCCAAGAGCAGTAATCCTCATTATTAATGGCGCCCAGTGCTGGCTGAGCCAAGAGCAGTAATCCTAATTATTAATGGCGATCACTGCTGGCTGAGCCAAGAGCAGTAATCCTCATCATTAATGGCGACCATTGCTGACTGAGCCAAGAGCAGTAATCCTCATCATTAATGGCGATCAGTGCTGGCTGAGCCAAGAGCAGTAATCCTCATCATTAATGGCGACCAGTGCTGGCTGAGCCAAGAGCAGTAATCATCATTAATGGTGACCAGTGCTAGCTGAGCCAAGATCATCATTAATGGTGACCAGTGCTGGCTGAGCCAAGAGCAGTAATCCTCATCATTAATGGTGACCAGTGCTGGCTGAGCCAAGAGCAGTAATCCTCATCATTAATGGTGACCAGTGCTGACTGAGCCAAGAGCAGTAATCCTCATTATTAATGGCGCCCAGTGCTGGCTGAGCCAAGAGCAGTAATCCTAATCATTAATGGCGATCAGTGCTGGCTGAGGCAAGAGCAGTAATCTTCATCATTAATGGCGATCAGTGCTGGCTGAGCCAAGGGCAGTAATCCTCATCATTAATGGCGACCAGTGCTGGCTGAGCCAAGATCATCATTAATGGTGACCAATGCTGGCTGAGCCAAGAGCAGTAATCCTCATTATTAATGGTGACCAGTGCTGGCTGAGCCAACAGCAGTAATCCTCATTATTAATGGCGACCAGTGCTGGCTCAGCCAAGAGCAGTAATCCTCATTATTAATGGCGCCCAGTGCTGGCTGAGCCAAGAGCAGTAATCCTAATTATTAGTGGCGATCAGTGCTGGCTGAGCCAAGAGCAGTAATCCTCATTATTAATGGCGACCAGTGCTGACTGAGCCAAGAGCAGTAATCCTCATCATTAATGGCGATCAGTGCTGGCTGAGGCAAGAGCAGTAATCCTCATCATTAATGGTGACCAGTGCTGGCTGAGCCAAGAGCAGTAATCCTCATCATTAATGGCGACCAGTGCTGGCTGAGCCAAGAGCAGTAATCCTCATCATTAATGATGACCAGTGCTGGCTGAGCTAAGATCATCATTAATGGTGACCAATGCTGGCTGAGCCAAGAGCAGTAATCCTCATTATTAATGGTGACCAGTGCTGGCTGAGCCAACAGCAGTAATCCTCATTATTAATGGCGACCAGTGCTGGCTCAGCCAAGAGCAGTAATCCTCATTATTAATGGCGCCCAGTGCTGGCTGAGCCAAGAGCAGTAATCCTAATTATTAATGGCGATCAGTGCTGGCTGAGCCAAGAGCAGTAATCCTCATCATTAATGGCGACCAGTGCTGACTGAGCCAAGAACAGTAATCCTCATCATTAATGGCGATCAGTGCTGGCTGAGCCAAGAGCAGTAATCCTCATCATTAATGGCGACCAGTGCTGGCTGAGCCAAGAGCAGTAATCATCATTAATGGTGACCAGTGCTAGCTGAGCCAAGATCATCATTAATGGTGACCAGTGCTGGCTGAGCCAAGAGCAGTAATCCTCATCATTAATGGTGACCAGTGCTGGCTGAGCCAAGAGCAGTAATCCTCATCATTAATGGTGACCAGTGCTGGCTGAGCCAAGATCATCATTAATGGTGACCAGTGCTGACTGAGCCAAGAGCAGTAATCCTCATTATTAATGGCGCCCAGTGCTGGCTGAGCCAAGAGCAGTAATCCTAATCATTAATGGCGATCAGTGCTGGCTGAGGCAAGAGCAGTAATCCTCATCATTAATGGCGATCAGTGCTGGCTGAGCCAAGGGCAGTAATCCTCATCATTAATGGCGACCAGTGCTGGCTGAGCCAAGATCATCATTAATGGTGACCAATGCTGGCTTAGCCAAGAGCAGTAATCCTCATTATTAATGGTGACCAGTGCTGGCTGAGCCAACAGCAGTAATCCTCATTATTAATGGCGACCAGTGCTGGCTCAGCCAAGAGCAGTAATCCTCATTATTAATGGCGCCCAGTGCTGGCTGAGCCAAGAGCAGTAATCCTAATTATTAATGGCGATCAGTGCTGGCTGAGCCAAGAGCAGTAATCCTCATCATTAATGGCGACCAGTGCTGACTGAGCCAAGAGCAGTAATCCTCATCATTAATGGCGATCAGTGCTGGCTGAGCCAAGAGCAGTAATCCTCATCATTAATGGCGACCAGTGCTGGCTGAGCCAAGAGCAGTAATCCTCATCATTAATGGTGACCAGTGCTGGCTGAGCCAAGATCATCATTAATGGTGACCAGTGCTGGCTGAGCCAAGAGCAGTAATCCTCATCATTAATGGTGACCAGTGCTGGCTGAGCCAAGAGCAGGAATCCTCATCATTAATGGTGACCAGTGCTGGCTGAGCCAAGATCATCATTAATGGTGACCAGTGCTGGCTGAGCCAAGAGCAGTAATCCTCATCATTAATGGTGACCAGTGCTGGCTGAGCCAAGAGCAGTAATCCTCATTGTTAATGGCGACCAGTGCTGACTGAGCCAAGAGCAGTAATCCTGATTATTAATGGCGACCAGTGCTGACTGAGCCAAGAGCAGTAATCCTCATTATTAATGGCGCCCAGTGCTGGCTGAGCCAAGAGCAGTAATCCTAATCATTAATGGCGATCAGTGCTGGCTGAGGCAAGAGCAGTAATCCTCATCATTAATGGTGACCAGTGCTGACTGAGCCAAGAGCAGTAATCCTCATCATTAATGGCGATCAGTGCTGGCTGAGCCAAGAGCAGTAATCCTCATCATTAATGGCGACCAGTGCTGGCTGAGCCAAGAGCAGTAATCCTCATCATTAATGGTGACCAGTGCTGGCTGAGCCAAGATCATCATTAATGGTGACCAGTGCTGGCTGAGCCAAGAGCAGTAATCCTCATCATTAATGGTGACCAGTGCTGGCTGAGCCAAGAGCAGTAATCCTCATCATTAATGGCGACCAGTGCTGACTGAGCCAAGAGCAGTAACCCTCATTAATGGCAACCAGTGCTGGCTGAGCCAAGAGCAGTAATCCTCATTATTAATGGCGACCAGTGCTGGCTGAGCCAAGAGTAGTAATCCTCATTGGCTGGGCCAAGAGCAGTAATGATCATTATTAATGGCGACCAGTGCTGGCTGAGCCAAGAGCAGTAATCCTCATCATTAATGGCGACCAGTGCTGGCTGAGCCAAGAGCAGTAATCCTCATTAATGGCGCCCAGTGCTGGCTGAGCCAAGAGTAGTAATCCTCATTAATGGCGACCAGTGCTGGCTGAGCCAAGAGCTGTATTCCTCATTGTTAATGGCGACCAGTGCTGACTGAGCCAAGAGCAGTAATCCTCATTATTAATTCTGACCAGTACTGGCTGAGCCAAGAGCAGTAATCCTCATTACTAATGACGACCAGTGCTGGCTGAGCCAAGAGCAGTAATCCTCATTATTAATGGCATCCAGTGCTGGCTGAGCCAAGAGCAGTAATTCTCATTAATGGTGACCTGTGCTGGCTGAGCCAAGAGCAGTACACCTTATTATTAGTGGCAACCACTGCTGACTGAGCCAAGAGCAATACTCCTCATCATTAATGGTGATCAGTGCTGGCTGAGCCAAGAACGTTAATCCTCATTATTAATTGCGACCAATGCTGGCTGAGCCAAGAGCTGTAATCCTCATCAATAATGGTGACCAGTGCTGGCTGAGCCAAGAGCAGTAATCCTCATCATTAATGGCGACCAGTGCTGGCTGGGGACAGAGCAGTAAACCTCATCAATAATGGCGACCAGTGCTGACTGAGCCAAGAGCTTTAATCCTCATCAATAATGGCGACCAGGGCTGGCTGAGCCAAGAGCTGTAATCCTCATCATTAATGGCGACCAGTTCTGGCTGAACCAAGTGCAGTAATCCTCATTATTAGTGGTGACCAGTGCTGGCTGAGCCAAGAGCAGTAATCCTCATTGTTAGTGGTGACCAGTGCTGGCTGAGCCAAGAGCAGTAATCCCCATTATTAGTGGTGACCAGTGCTGGCTGAGCCAAGAGCAGTAATCCTCATCATTAATGGCGACCAGTGCTGGTTGAGCCAAGAGCAGTAATCCTTATCATTAATGGCGACCATTGCTGGTTGAGCTAAGAGCAGTAATCCACATTATTAATGGCGACCAGTGCTGGCTGATCCAAGAGCAGTAATCCTCATCATTAATGGCGACCAGTGCTGGCTGAGCCAAGAGCAGTAAACCTCATCAATAATGGCGAGCAATGCTGGCTGAGCCAAGAGCAGTAATCCTCATTATTAATGGCAAACAAAGCTGGCTGATCCAAGAGTTGTAATCCTCATTACTAATGGCAACCAATGCTGGCTGAGCCGAGAGCAGTAAACCTCATTATTAATGGCAACCAGTGCTGGCTGAGCCAAGAGCAGTAATCCTCATCATTAATGTTTACCAGTGCTGGCTGAGCCAAGAGCAGCAATCCTCATTATTAATGGCGACCAGTGCTGGCTGAGCCAAGAGCAGTAATCCTCATTATTAATGGCGACCAGTGCTGGCTGAGCGAAGAGCAGCAATCCTCATTATTAATAGCGACCAGTGCTGGCTGAGCCAAGAGTAGTAGTCCTCATTATTAATGGTGAGCAGAGCTGGCTGAGCCAGGAGCAGTAATCCTCATTGTTAATGGCGACCAGTGCTGGCTGAGCCAAGAGCAGTAATTCTCATCATTACTGGTGACCAGAGCTGGCTGAGCCAAGAGCAGTAATCCTCATTGTTAATGGCGTCCAGTTCTGTCTGAGCCAAGAGCAGTAATCCTCATTATTAATGGCGACCAGTGCTGGCTGAGCCAAGAGCAGTAATCCTCATTGTTAATGGCGACCAGTGCTGACTGAGCCAAGAGCAGTAATCCTCATTATTAATGCCGACCAGTACTGGCTGAGCCAAGAGCAGTAATCCTCATTATTAATGGCATCCAGTGCTGGCTGAGCCAAGAGCAGTAATCCTCATTAATGGTGACCTGTGCTGGCTGAGCCAAGAGCTGTAATCCTCATCAATAATGGTGACCGGTGCTGACTGAGCCAAGAGCAGTAATCCTCATCATTAATGGCGATCAGTGCTGGCTGAGCCAAGGGCAGTAATCCTCATCATTAATGGCGACCAGTGCTGGCTGAGCCAAGATCATCATTAATGGTGACCAATGCTGGCTTAGCCAAGAGCAGTAATCCTCATTATTAATGGTGACCAGTGCTGGCTGAGCCAACAGCAGTAATCCTCATTATTAATGGCGACCAGTGCTGGCTCAGCCAAGAGCAGTAATCCTCATTATTAATGGCGCCCAGTGCTGGCTGAGCCAAGAGCAGTAATCCTAATTATTAATGGCGATCAGTGCTGGCTGAGCCAAGAGCAGTAATCCTCATCATTAATGGCGACCAGTGCTGACTGAGCCAAGAGCAGTAATCCTCATCATTAATGGCGATCAGTGCTGGCTGAGCCAAGAGCAGTAATCCTCATCATTAATGGCGACCAGTGCTGGCTGAGCCAAGAGCAGTAATCCTCATCATTAATGGTGACCAGTGCTGGCTGAGCCAAGATCATCATTAATGGTGACCAGTGCTGGCTGAGCCAAGAGCAGTAATCCTCATCATTAATGGTGACCAGTGCTGGCTGAGCCAAGAGCAGGAATCCTCATCATTAATGGTGACCAGTGCTGGCTGAGCCAAGATCATCATTAATGGTGACCAGTGCTGGCTGAGCCAAGAGCAGTAATCCTCATCATTAATGGTGACCAGTGCTGGCTGAGCCAAGAGCAGTAATCCTCATTGTTAATGGCGACCAGTGCTGACTGAGCCAAGAGCAGTAATCCTGATTATTAATGGCGACCAGTGCTGACTGAGCCAAGAGCAGTAATCCTCATTATTAATGGCGCCCAGTGCTGGCTGAGCCAAGAGCAGTAATCCTAATCATTAATGGCGATCAGTGCTGGCTGAGGCAAGAGCAGTAATCCTCATCATTAATGGTGACCAGTGCTGACTGAGCCAAGAGCAGTAATCCTCATCATTAATGGCGATCAGTGCTGGCTGAGCCAAGAGCAGTAATCCTCATCATTAATGGCGACCAGTGCTGGCTGAGCCAAGAGCAGTAATCCTCATCATTAATGGTGACCAGTGCTGGCTGAGCCAAGATCATCATTAATGGTGACCAGTGCTGGCTGAGCCAAGAGCAGTAATCCTCATCATTAATGGTGACCAGTGCTGGCTGAGCCAAGAGCAGTAATCCTCATCATTAATGGCGACCAGTGCTGACTGAGCCAAGAGCAGTAACCCTCATTAATGGCAACCAGTGCTGGCTGAGCCAAGAGCAGTAATCCTCATTATTAATGGCGACCAGTGCTGGCTGAGCCAAGAGTAGTAATCCTCATTGGCTGGGCCAAGAGCAGTAATGATCATTATTAATGGCGACCAGTGCTGGCTGAGCCAAGAGCAGTAATCCTCATCATTAATGGCGACCAGTGCTGGCTGAGCCAAGAGCAGTAATCCTCATTAATGGCGCCCAGTGCTGGCTGAGCCAAGAGTAGTAATCCTCATTAATGGCGACCAGTGCTGGCTGAGCCAAGAGCTGTATTCCTCATTGTTAATGGCGACCAGTGCTGACTGAGCCAAGAGCAGTAATCCTCATTATTAATTCTGACCAGTACTGGCTGAGCCAAGAGCAGTAATCCTCATTACTAATGACGACCAGTGCTGGCTGAGCCAAGAGCAGTAATCCTCATTATTAATGGCATCCAGTGCTGGCTGAGCCAAGAGCAGTAATTCTCATTAATGGTGACCTGTGCTGGCTGAGCCAAGAGCAGTACACCTTATTATTAGTGGCAACCACTGCTGACTGAGCCAAGAGCAATACTCCTCATCATTAATGGTGATCAGTGCTGGCTGAGCCAAGAACGTTAATCCTCATTATTAATTGCGACCAATGCTGGCTGAGCCAAGAGCTGTAATCCTCATCAATAATGGTGACCAGTGCTGGCTGAGCCAAGAGCAGTAATCCTCATCATTAATGGCGACCAGTGCTGGCTGGGGACAGAGCAGTAAACCTCATCAATAATGGCGACCAGTGCTGACTGAGCCAAGAGCTTTAATCCTCATCAATAATGGCGACCAGGGCTGGCTGAGCCAAGAGCTGTAATCCTCATCATTAATGGCGACCAGTTCTGGCTGAACCAAGTGCAGTAATCCTCATTATTAGTGGTGACCAGTGCTGGCTGAGCCAAGAGCAGTAATCCTCATTGTTAGTGGTGACCAGTGCTGGCTGAGCCAAGAGCAGTAATCCCCATTATTAGTGGTGACCAGTGCTGGCTGAGCCAAGAGCAGTAATCCTCATCATTAATGGCGACCAGTGCTGGTTGAGCCAAGAGCAGTAATCCTTATCATTAATGGCGACCATTGCTGGTTGAGCTAAGAGCAGTAATCCACATTATTAATGGCGACCAGTGCTGGCTGATCCAAGAGCAGTAATCCTCATCATTAATGGCGACCAGTGCTGGCTGAGCCAAGAGCAGTAAACCTCATCAATAATGGCGAGCAATGCTGGCTGAGCCAAGAGCAGTAATCCTCATTATTAATGGCAAACAAAGCTGGCTGATCCAAGAGTTGTAATCCTCATTACTAATGGCAACCAATGCTGGCTGAGCCGAGAGCAGTAAACCTCATTATTAATGGCAACCAGTGCTGGCTGAGCCAAGAGCAGTAATCCTCATCATTAATGTTTACCAGTGCTGGCTGAGCCAAGAGCAGCAATCCTCATTATTAATGGCGACCAGTGCTGGCTGAGCCAAGAGCAGTAATCCTCATTATTAATGGCGACCAGTGCTGGCTGAGCGAAGAGCAGCAATCCTCATTATTAATAGCGACCAGTGCTGGCTGAGCCAAGAGTAGTAGTCCTCATTATTAATGGTGAGCAGAGCTGGCTGAGCCAGGAGCAGTAATCCTCATTGTTAATGGCGACCAGTGCTGGCTGAGCCAAGAGCAGTAATTCTCATCATTACTGGTGACCAGAGCTGGCTGAGCCAAGAGCAGTAATCCTCATTGTTAATGGCGTCCAGTTCTGTCTGAGCCAAGAGCAGTAATCCTCATTATTAATGGCGACCAGTGCTGGCTGAGCCAAGAGCAGTAATCCTCATTGTTAATGGCGACCAGTGCTGACTGAGCCAAGAGCAGTAATCCTCATTATTAATGCCGACCAGTACTGGCTGAGCCAAGAGCAGTAATCCTCATTATTAATGGCATCCAGTGCTGGCTGAGCCAAGAGCAGTAATCCTCATTAATGGTGACCTGTGCTGGCTGAGCCAAGAGCTGTAATCCTCATCAATAATGGTGACCGGTGCTGACTGAGCCAAGAGCAGTAATCCTCATTATTAATAGCGACCAGTGCTGGCTGAGCCAAGAGCAGTAGTCCTCATTATTAATGGTGAGCAGAGCTGGCTGAGCCAATAGCAGTTATCCTCATTGTTAATGGCGACCAATGCTGGCTGAGCCAAGAGCAGTAATTCTCATCATTAATGGTGAGCAGTGCTGGCTGAGCCAAGAGCAGTAATCCTAATTGTTAATGGCGACCAGTGCTGGCTGAGCCAAGAGCAGTAATCCTCATTAATGGTGACCTGTGCTGGCTGAGCCAAGAGCTGTAATCCTCATCAATAATTGTGACCGGTGCTGACTGAGCCAAGAGCAGTAATCCTCATCATTAATGGCGACCAGTGCTGGCTGAGCCAAGAGCAATAATCCTCTTTACTAATGGCGACCAGTGCTGGCTGAGCCAAGAGCAGTAATCCTCATTGTTAATGGCGACCAGTGCTGGCTGAGCCAAGAGCAGTAATCCTCATTACTAATGGCGACCAATGCTGGCTGAGCCAAGAGCAGTTTTCCTCATTGTTAATGGCGACCAGTGCTGACTGAGCCAAGAGCAGTAATCCTCATTATTAATGGCATCCAGTGCTGGCTGAGCCAAGAGCAGTAATCCTCATTATTAATGGCATCCAGTGTTGGCTGAGCCAAGAGCAGTAATCCTCATTAATGGCGACCAGTGCTGACTGAGCCAAGAGCAATACTCCTCATCATTAATGGTGACCAGTGCTGGCTGAGCCAAGAACAGTAATCCTCATTATTAATGGCGACCAATGCTGGCTGAGCCAAGAGCAGTAATCCTCATTATTAATGGCATCCAGTGCTGGCTGAGCCAAGAGCAGTAATCCTCATTAATGGCGACCAGTGCTGACTGAGCCAAGAGAAATAATCCTCATCATTAATGGTGACCAGTGCTGGCTGAGCCAAGAACAGTAATCCTCATTATTAATGGCGACCAGTGCTGGCTGAGCCACGAGCAGTAATCCTCATTATTAATGGCATCCAGTGCTGGCTGAGCCAAGAGCAGTAATCCTCATTAATGGTGACCTGTGCTGGCTGAGCCAAGAGCTGTAATCCTCATCAATAATGGCGACCAGTGCTGACTGAGCCAAGAGCAGTAATCCTCATTACTAATGGCGACAAGTGCTGGCTGAGCCAAGAGCAGTAATCCTCATTATTAATGGCATCCAGTGCTGGCTGAGCCAAGAGCAGTAATCCTCGTTAATGGTGACCTGTGCTGGCTGAGCCAAGAGCTGTAATCCTCATCAATAATGGTGACCGGTGCTGACTGAGCCAAGAGCAGTAATCCTCATTATTAATAGCAACCTGTGCTGGCTGAGCCAAGAGCAGTAATCCTCATTGTTAATGGCGACCAGTGCTGACTGAGCCAAGAGCAGTAATCCTCATTATTAATGGCGACCAGTGCTGGCTGAGCCAAGAGCAGTAATCCTCATTGTTAATGGCGACCAGTGCTGACTGAGCCAAGAGCAGTAATCCTCATTATTAATGCCGACCAGTACTGGCTGAGCCAAGAGCAGTAATCCTCATCATTAATGGCGACCAGTGCTGGCTGAGCCAAGAGCAGTAATCCTCTTTACTAATGGCGACCAGTGCTGGCTGAGCCAAGAGCAGTAATCCTCATTGTTAATGGCGACCAGTGCTGGCTGAGCCAAGAGCTGTAATCCTCATTACTAATGGCGACCAGTGCTGGCTGAGCCAAGAGCAGTTTTCCTCATTGTTAATGGCGACCAGTGCTGACTGAGCCAAGAGCAGTAATCCTCATTATTAATGGCATCCAGTGCTGGCTGAGCCAAGAGCAGTAATCCTCATTATTAATGGCATCCAGTGTTGGCTCAGCCAAGAGCAGTAATCCTCATTAATGGCGACCAGTGCTGACTGAGCCAAGTGCAATACTCCTCATCATTAATGGTGACCAGTGCTGGCTGAGCCAAGAACAGTAATCCTCATTATTAATGGCGACCAGTGCTGGCTGAGCCAAGAGCAGTAATCCTCATTATTAATGGCATCCAGTGCTGGCTGAGCCAAGAGCAGTAATCCTCATTAATGGTGACCTGTGCTGGCTGAGCCAAGAGCTGTAATCCTCATCAATAATGGCGACCAGTGCTGACTGAGCCAAGAGCAGTAATCCTCATTATTAATAGCGACCAGTGCTGGCTGAGCCAAGAGCAGTAGTCCTCATTATTAATGGTGAGCAGAGCTGGCTGAGCCAAGAGCAGTTATCCTCATTGTTAATGGCGACCAGTGCTGGCTGAGCCAAGAGCAGTAATTCTCATCATTAATGGCGAGCAGTGCTGGCTGAGCCAAGAGCAGTAATCCTCATTGTTAATGGCGACCAGTGCTGGCTGAACCAAGAGCAGTAATCCTCATTATTAATGCCGACCAGTACTGGCTGAGCCAAGAGCAGTAATCCTCATCATTAATGGCGACCAGTGCTGGCTGAGCCAAGAGCAGTAATCCTCATTATTAATGCCGACCAGTGCTGACTGAGCCAAGAGCAGTAATCCTCATTATTAATGGCGACCAGTGCTGGCTGAGCCAAGAGCAGTAATCCTCATTGTTAATGGCGACCAGTGCTGACTGAGCCAAGAGCAGTAATCCTCATTATTAATGCCGACCAGTACTGGCTGAGCCAAGAGCTGTAATCCTCATTACTAATGGCGACCAGTGCTGGCTGAGCCAAGAGCAGTTTTCCTCATTGTTAATGGCGACCAGTGCTGACTGAGCCAAGAGCAGTAATCCTCATTATTAATGGCATCCAGTGCTGGCTGAGCCAAGAGCAGTAATCCTCATCATTAATGGCGACCAGTGCTGGCTGAGCCAAGAGCAGTAATCCTTTTTACTAATGGCGACCAGTGCTTGCTGAGCCAAGAGCAGTAATCCTCATTGTTAATGGCGACCAGTGCTGGCTGAGCCAAGAGCTGTAATCCTCATTACTAATGGCGACCAGTGCTGGCTGAGCCAAGAGCAGTTTTCCTCATTGTTAATGGCGACCAGTGCTGACTGAGCCAAGAGCAGTAATCCTCATTATTAATGGCATCCAGTGCTGGCTGAGCCAAGAGCAGTAATCCTCATTATTAATGGCATCCAGTGTTGGCTGAGCCAATAGCAGTAATCCTCATTAATGGCGACCAGTGCTGACTGAGCCAAGAGCAATACTCCTCATCATTAATGGTGACCAGTGCTGGCTGAGCCAAGAACAGTCATCCTCATTATTAATGGCGACCAATGCTGGCTGAGCCAAGAGCAGTATTCAGTGGCAGGCTGGGCCGGGTGGCAGAGGGGCATATGCTACCCGGGCCTCTCCTCCAGCAGCTGTGCAGGGCCAGACCTGCTGGTTTTTCTGCCGGGCCAGCACTGCGCCTTTAGGCTATGTGCACACGCTGCAGATTGGTCTGCGGATTTTTCCACTCAGATTTTGCAAAATCCGCAGGTAAATCCGCAGGTCAAAAGACCTGCGGTTTATCTGCGGATTAGCTTGTGGTTTATCTGCGGATTAGCCTGCGGTTTTGCCCTGCGGTTTATCACCTCTACAATGGAGGAGATGGCAAACCGCAGCGGAATCCACAGAAAAGAATGACATGCCAATTCTTTCTGCGGATTAGAAAACAATTCTGCATCATGTGCACTGCGGTTTCCATTTTCCATAGGTTATAATGGTACTGTACAACGCAGCAGATTCTGCTGCGGACCCACAGGACCAAATCCGCTGCGGATCCGCAGCAAAATCCGCAGCGTGTGCACACAGCCTTAAGTCTTGTTTGTGTGCTGACCCAGCTGCATCACAGCTAGCAGACACAGCCCTGTCTGCTAAAATGATACAATGTAGTGAGCCCTGCACTGCCATCTTCCTGGTGGAGACAGAGGACCTTCAAAGGAGCATGTAGGGCAGAGACAAATAAGGGAAGGTAAAAACTCCCCTATATGTTGTTTCTGTAAATGTATTTGTCTGTACATATGAATTTTATAAGATTTTTTGTATCTAAGTCTATAAATATATGTGTGACTACATGTGAATACAGTATATATCTGTCTATGTTTATGTGTGTCTCTTAGTGTGTCTGCATGAGTGCGCGCTTGTCTATGTGCGTGTACGCATGAGTGTGTCTGCGAGCATGTCTGCACGCGAGCGTGTCTATAAGTGTGTCTTTATGCATGTTGTGAGCGTGTCTGTGGGTGTGTCTATAAGCGTGTCTGCATGCATGTGTGTTTATAAGCATGTCTATAAGCTAGTTTATAAGCATATATTAGGGTATGTTTCCATGGTCAGTATTGGAAGCACTTTGGACTCAGCACATGCCCGCTCTGTCCAAAGCGCCGCTCCCTGTTGTACGTGCGGTGATTCTGCATGTGTTCACTGAATCATGCGGAATCACCGCATCCTATACATAGGACGGTGCGATTTATCTTGTGGAGAATGAGCGTCTCCGCACAATAAATAGGCAAGCTGCGGTCTAGAAAAATGCGCCGCATGTCCGGTTACACAGGGACACCGGAGGCATTCCTGCACGCATAGTGAAGATGAGATTTCATAAAATCCCCTCCACTATGCTGTAGCATCTGGCCGCTGCGGATTGCACGCTGTGGCTGTAGGCAGCGTCCAATACGCAGCAAATACTGAACGTGGAAACATACCCTTAGTGTCTCCGTGCGAGTCACCATGCGTGTATCTGTAAGAGTGTCTATAAGCATGTCTGTCTGTGTGAATATCTATGTGCGTGTCTATGTACTTATCTATGAGTGTGTGGAGCATCTCTGTGTGAATGTCTGCATGCATGTCTATGAGCGTGTCTGCAAACGTATCTATGTGTGTGTTTGCTTACATGTCTGCCTGTATGTGTGCGTGTCTGCATGCATGTGTGTCGCGTCCGAAGACTTATTATACTTGATGAGACTATTAAGTTATATGGTGTGAGGAGACATTAGGCTGTGTGCACACGCTGCGGATTTTGCTGCGGCTCCGCAGCGGTTTTGGCCGCTGCGGACCCGCAGCAGTTTCTGCTGCGTTGTACAGTACCATGATTCCCTATGGGAATCAAAAACCGCAATGCAGACGGTGCGGAATTTTCAGCGCGGATTATCTGCGGTTTTCAATCCGCAGAAAGAATTGACATGTCAATTCTTTCTGCGGATTCCCCTGCGGTTTGCCATCTCCTCCATTTGAGGAGATGGAAAACCGCAGGGCAAAACCGCAGAGCAATCCGCAGGTAAAACCGCAGGTCTTTTGACCTGCGGTTTCACCTGCGGATTTTACAAAATCCGCGCGGATGAATCCGCACCTAATCCGCAGCGTGTGCACACAGCCTTACTCTATGTGGGGAGAAAAGTGAGAGGAGTCACAGAACAGAGACTGGGTAGTGTGGAGGGGCGGTATAGAAAAGGGGTAGCATGGAGGGACAGTATGCTGAGGAGGGGGCATGATGAGGAGTCACAGTATACAAGGGACACAGTGTAAGAGGAGAGTGTGAAGAGGGGGCTCAGTATGGAAATGAGAGGGCAGTGTGGACCGCATGTACCATTAGACAGACAGAGAATGGCGTCACATTTTTTGTGAAGGGAATACAGTGAGAGGCAACAATTTATTTAGGGGCTCAGCATAACGCCGCTTTCACACGTCAGTTTATTTCCAGTACCAGATAAAACGGTACCGGTGATATCTGTGTCCGTGTGTGTAATATGTGTGGCATACATGTGGCAACCGTGTGCCGCATCATTACCACATGGACGGCTGCCGGCGAAGAAGCGCTACATTAAGCGCTGTTCCCCGGCGGCAGGTGCTGAAGACGGCTCTCATCATTCTCCCCTGCGTTGCCGATGATTAGTGTGAGCAGAGGAGAATGATGAGAGTTATATTAAAGTCTGAACGATAACGGCAGGTGGGGCCTTTTGGAACAATTACTCCCATCATACGACACCTGCTGCTGCTAATAACAGTGACAGCAGGAGCAGATGATTGAGTTATTCATCAGCCGCCGCCTGCGATCTTATGAAATAAATGAATGAAAAACCCGATGTGGGTTTCCCCCTATTTTCTTGAACCAACCAGGCAAAACTCACAGTTGGGGGCTGCAACCCTCAACTGTCGGCTTCAGCGAGGCTGGTTATCAAGAATAGAGGGGTCCCCACACTGTTTTTTAAATTATTTAAATGAATAATTAAAAATACGGCGTGGGGTCCCCCCCATTTTTGACAACCAGCCTTGCTAAAGCTCACAGCTGGGGGCTGGTATTCTCAGGCTGGTAAGGGGTCATGAATATTGACCCCCCCAAGCCTAAAAATAGCAGCCTGCAGCTGCCCAGAAAAGGCACATGTGTTAGATGCGATAATTCTGGTGCTTTGCCCGGTTCAGCGCTTACTGTAGTGCTTAGTGTAGCGCTTTTTCCCCAGTGCCGATACATGTCAGACGGAAGACATCAATGTGTGTTCTCCGTGTGCACGTATGCAGGACGTTTTGCCGTCCGTGCTGACAGTAAAAAAGGGACATGTCAGCGTGTAGGGCAGACAGACACACGGTCCGTGGAAAAACACTGACATGTTCACAGACCCATTCATTTGAATGGATCTACGTGTGTTAGTGTCTCCAGTACGTATAAAAACTGTCACCACATGTCCTGGAGCCACTGACGTGTGAAAGAGGCCTAAGGCAGATATTTTTTATTAAGGAGCATTATAATAATGCTGTTATTTTTAAAGAGAACCTGTCACCCCCCCAGGGTGTTTTTCAGTTAAAGAGCCACCTTCAGCAGCACTAAGGCTGCATTCTGTGAAGGTGGCTCTTCTTTTTCTGACCCCTAGTAAAGCTGAAATATCGACTTTTATAATTAGCTCCTCATACCTGTAATGTGTCCCATAGGTATGGTGTGTCCCCCTGTATCAGCCACCTATCATCCGTCCATCATGCCTGTCCGGTGTCTAGGCGCCGCCCACCATCTGTCCATCATGATGCCCCTGTGCGTCGCTGCATCCTCCTGTTTTCAATGCCGGTGCCTGCGCTGTGACAAGAGTTCTCGGGCATGCGCAGAGCGCGCTGCCCGAGAACAGACATCAGGCTATTGCGCCTGTGTGTTATGGAGGCCCCAGATCCCGCCCCGCAGTGTGTTATGATGTATTCCCACTGCTGGGCTGGGGCCTCCGCAACACGCAGGCGTTACACCCCTATAAGACTTTGAACCCACATACTGGATGGGTCCAGGAATATCCACTTCACGTTATTCATTTTGTACTCCCATACTCTTTTCTTATGCATTGACAGCAAGGCCTGCCCTGCAGCCAAGTCATCTGCACCTCAATAAGCCTTTGAACCCAGGTACTGGATGGGCACAGGAAAAACCACTTCACATTGTTCATTTTGCACTCCCATTCTGTTTTCTCATGCATTGACAGCAAGGCCTGCCCTGCTACCAAGTCATATGCACCCCAATAAGCTTTTGAACCCACATACTGGATGGGCCCAGGAAAATCCACTTTGCATTATTCATTTTGTACTCCCATACTCTTCTTATGCATTGACAGCAAGGCCTGCCCTGCTATCAAGTCATATGCACCCCAATAAGCCTTTGAACCCACATACTGGATGGGCACAGGAAAATCCACTTCACATTATTCATTTTGTACTCCCATTCTGTTATGCATTGACTGCAAAACCTGCCCTGCTACCAAGTCATATGCACCGCAATAGACCCAATCCCCCTTCGAAGAATCATGAAGGAGGGCCTCTTAACCAAAAATGTCCCTTTAAAAAAGAGCAGGTGTCCTAGACTTGTAAAGCCCATACACTTAGTGTATGGGCTGTCAAACATTTCCCCTGTGGGGTACACCTCAACCTTTTCCATAACAATTATTTTACGATCAGCAAAACTACACACCCTTGTTTTGAATCCGACACTGGCTGTAGCAGCACGGAAAACATTAACCCTGTTGATCTAGTGGCGGTGGATGATGAGACTGGGAGGAATGCCTGATTTAAAAAAGGCCCAATGTCTAGGAGCCGGTCTCCTAAACTTGGAATGCCCACACACTTAGTGTATGGTCAAATATTTCCCCTGTGGGGTACACTTCAACCTTTTTCAGAACAAGTATTTTACACACAGCATAACTATTCACCCTTGTTAATAATTTGACACTGGCTGTAGCTGCATGGAACACGTAAACCCTTATGATCTAGTGGCGGTGGATGATGAGACCTGGAGGAAGGCCTGATTAAAAGATAGGCCCAATGTCTAGGAGCGGGTCTCCTAGACTTGGAATGCCCATACACTTAGTGTATGGGATGTCAAACATTTCCCCTGTGGGGTACACCCCATCCTTTTCCATAACAAGTATTTAACGCCCAGCAAAAAACCCCAACCTTGTTAGGATTTCAACACTGGCTGAAGCAGCACTGATCACGTTAACGCTGGTGATCTAGTGGCAGCAGATGATGACACGTGGAGGGAGGCCTGATAAAAAAATGTGCCCAATTTTAAGGAGCGGGTCTCCTAGACTTGTAATGCCCATACAGTAATTGTATTACACAGTATTTAAGGAAGACTTTAAGTCCATCTAGTTCTACCTGTTAGGTGTCGGATTCCTGGGACTGCACAACAGGAATCCAGAGCTGTACATCCAGCGGTCTCCCATTCCCCTCCGACCACTCAGAGACCTGCTCAGCAATCCCGGTGATCCAGGTGTCCTGCTCAGACTCGCTCTGTGAGCCTGGATGTTGCTGCCACCTCTGGTGTAGCAATGGTAGCGCAACCTGCTCTGCAGAGAACCGCTCCAGAGGCTAAGTCCTCTCGCCGTACTGCTGGGCATGCCCGCAAGATGACCTCTCTGTGGAGAAGAGGGGTCACATGCTCAGGTCCTGTGTCGGATCTGATTGGTCCTTCCCAGAGTACTGGAAGGTCCCGGAAGCGCATGGCTATAAAAAGCCCGCATGGCGGCTCGGCCATGCGCTAGTGTAGACTATTATGCTGTGTGTGTAAAGTGATGGATGCATGTGTCTGGTGACTGACTTATTTGAAACCCCCTTCCCTCTGATAATACGAATGGTGACAGAGTGTTGGTTATAGTCAGCTCCAGTTAGTGACAAGCTAAGCGCCACTGTGCTTCCCGCACTGTACACTAGCATCCGACGGTGTCCGACGCCTTCGTCTAGCAGCTATTGTTACCGCCGCGCTGCAGTAGCAGCATTGATTGGCGTTCGCAGCTGCGACGCCACACGCCAGCTGGTCCTGTGGAGTTAACAGGCCCAGCACTCATTCCTAATTTATATTAGGGCGTCTCTGTGGCTTAACAGAGTCCGCCTTCACACCTCGGGTGACATTAACCCGAGTGCAGCACTTCGCCAGCTAGCGAGTCTGCCATTGTCCAGCAGCGGTCTTGTCACCTACCGCACGGTGGACCCCGGGCGGTGAACGCACCTCCTATTATTTATATTTGGTGCGTTCCACCATCCCTAACATTACACTAGCACCAGTGTCTGGCTGGTAATGGCACATGTGCAGCAACTGCAGCGCTGCATTCGGCAGCTGGAAAGCAGGTTGGCGGCTATTGAGAGCCCCAACTCAGCTGCGAATGCTGCGCTAGCTGCTGCTCAGACAGTCGCTGAGGCTGTCTCACGGGTGCCCACACTTTTGCCCACGCCGACAATTTCTCGCCTCCCGATCCCTGATAAGTTTTCGGGTGACAGCGCCGCCTGTAGGGGATTTGTCAGCCAGTGCTCAATTCAGCTCGAGTTACTGGCTGCACGATTCCCTACAGAGCGGGCTAAGGTTGAATTTATTGTCTCCTTATTGTCTGGCAGGGCATTACAGTGGGCCACGCCATTGTGGGAACGTGGTGATCCTGTGGTTCAGGGTGCTGTTCAGTTCCTCACGGCCCTGAAGCAGGTCTTTTTGGGACCACAGATCACGCACGATACTTCTCTCCAACTGCTATCCCTAACACAGGGGTCGCTTTCGGTTAGCCACTATACCGTCCGGTTCCGGACACTGGCTTCCGAATTAGAGTGGCCGGACAAAGCATTAGTCCCGGTGTTTTGGAGAGGGCTAGCTGAGCACGTCAAGGATGCTCTAGCTACCAGAGCAAGTCTGGAGGAACTGATTGCCGTCTCTACCCGCATTGACCTCCGGTTTACGGAGCGCGGGCTGGAACGTGCACAGTCCAGATGAAGGGTTAACTTGGCTCCCACCTTCACCGAGCCGCTGAGATACCCTGCACAGGAGCTTGCATCCTCTGAACCTATGGAGGTGTCTCGCACCGGCCCCAAGCCACGTCCGATGCGAAGCTCTGTACGTTGCAATCAGTGCCGACAGTTTGGTCACTCGGCTAGCACGTGTCCTCTGCGGGCGAAAAAACGTCCACGTTCAGTGGCCGTAGGTAGTGGTCAGTCCAATATGAAACCCTTTTCACCCAAACCGGTATTCCAGGGCATTTTAGACAGTGGGTCTTCCACCTGGGAGGCAGAGGTTATCGTGGATACCGGGGACGAGGGGAATTTTATGTCCTCAACCTTCACCCAGAAACACGCTATTCCCCTGGTGTTGCTGCCCCAGCCTCTGACCATCATGGTGGTTAACGGTGCACATTTGCCCTCTCAGGTGACCCATCAGACAGCTCCACTCGGGCTTTCTACTCCATCGGCGACAGGGAGCTGCTAGCAATTAAGTTGGCCTTTTCCGAGTGGAGACATCTCCTGGAGGGAGCTCGGTTTCCCTTCCAGGTATATACAGACCATAAAAATTATTATTATTTATATTTGGTGCGTTCTGCCGTCCCTAACACAACCCATATCCTATCCTAACTTGCCCTAACATGCTGATCCAGAGGAAGGCAAAAAAAAACCCATGTGGCAAACAGTAAGCTTCACATTGGGGAAAAAAATTCCTTCCCGACTCCACATACAGCAATCAGACTAGCTCACTGGATCAATGCAATATTAACCCCTTAATCCCATGTGACGTACTATCCCGTCCATGTGCCATGGGACTTAATTCCCAGGGACTGGATAGTATGTCATAGCGATCAGCGGCGCCCACTTGGTGAGCGCCGCTGATCGCGGCCGGGTGTCAGCTAATTATCACAGCTGACACCCGGCACAATGTGTCAGGGGCGGTCACAGACCGCCCACGACACGTTAACCCCTTGCACACCGCGATCAAACACGATTGCGGTGTACCGGGGGTTAAAGGGAAGCAGGGGGTCTCTTTCCCTACAGGTCCCCGGATCCAAGATGGCGACGGAGACCTTCGGGGGCCTGTAGGGAGCTGACTTCCTCAGTGCCTGCAAAGCGCAGGCAAGGAGGAAACCTGCACACTGCCTGTGACAGATCGCTGATCTGTCACCGTGATCTGTGATGTCACAGATCAGCGATCTGTCACAGGACAGTGATGTCCCCCCTGGGACAACCTAATAAAGTTAAAAAAAAAAAAAAAAGTGTAAAATAAATTTTAAAAAAAGCGCTAAATAAATGAGAAAAATAAATAAATATTCCCCAATAAATTCATTTTTTGGAAAGAAAAAAAGAAAAAAACAATAGAAGTACATATATTTGGTATCGCCGTGTCCGGAACGACCTGCCCTATAAAACTGTCCCATTAGTTAACCCCTTTAGCAAACCCCTTAAAAAATAAAAATAAAAAACGAAGCAAAAAATAATGATCTATTATCATAGTGCTGAACAAAAAGTGCAATAACGCGCGATCAAAAAGACGCATATAAATATCCATGGTACCGCTGAAAACGTCGTCTTGTCCCGCAAAAATGGAGCCGCCATACAGCATCATCAGCGAAAAAGTAAAAAAGTTATAGCTCACAGAATAAAGCGATGCAAAAATAATTATTTTTTATATAAAATAGTTTTCATTGCATAAAACCGCCAAAACATAAAAAAAGACATAAATGAGATATCACTGTAACCGTACTGACCCAGAGAATAAAACCACCTTATCAATTTTACCGCACGCAGAATGGTGTAAACGCACCCCCCAAAAGAAATTCACGAAATGCTGGTTTTTGTTCATTCTGCATCCCAAAAATCGGAATAAAAAACGATCAAAAAATGTCACGTGCCCGAAAATGGTACCAATAAAAACGTCAACTTGTCCCGCAAAAAATAAGACCTCACATGACTCGGTGGGTCAAAATATGAAAAAATTATAGCTCTCAATATGTGGTGATGCAAAAACAATTTTTACAATAAAAAGCTTCTTTTAGCGTGTGACAGCTGCCAAAAATAAAAACCGACATAAATAGTAAATAAAACCCCCCATTATCACCCCCTTAGTTAGGGAAAAATAATTAAATTAAAAACATGTATTTATTTCCATTTTCCCATTAGGGTTAGGGCTAGGGTTAGGGATAAGGCTAGGGTTAGGGCTAGGGCTAGGGTTAGGGCTAGGGTTAGGGCTGAGATTAGGGTTAGGGGTGTGTTGGGGTTAGGGTTGGAGTTAGAATTGGGGGGTTTCCACTGTTTGGGCACATCAGGTGCTCTCCAAATGCAACATGGCGTCGGATCTCAATTCCAGCCAATTCTGCAATGAAAAAGTCAAATGGTGCTCTGTTATGAATGGGTCACCAAGGAGGAAAAAGCAAAACAAGCTAAGTCACAGAAAACCAGAGGTTGGTAACTATGCAGATTGCAGAATCCTGATCCTAACCACACAACTAGCAGCAGCCGTGGAGCGTTCCTACGATGAACCTAGACGCTTCGTCACAGCCGGAGGACTAAATAAGCCTAAAGCAAGAAAAGGGGAAAACTATCTGCCCCAGAGCAGACCCCAAAGGAAAGACAGCCCCCACACAAGTATTGACGGTGAGACAAGATGAAAACACAAGGACAGGCAGGAAAATAGGCTGAGCAAACGATGGGGCCCAAGCTAACTAGAAAAGATAGGAAAGGAAAGACACTGTCTGCAATCTGCCAAAAACCCTACAAAAATAATGTCCAACACTTCTGATAACAAAATTAACCCTGAAGTCACTAGACTTCTCCCACTATATCAGCACTCTGAAATATTCTGAGACAGAGCAAAAAGAGGCCAATCTAATAAGGGACAAAAAGCAAATTGGCAAATACAGATAAATAAGAGTGGAAATTCAGCACAGCCCCAGCCGGGGCTGGCTGACCACACAAAAAACTGAATAGACCAACAAAATCAAGTGTGAACATTAGCAGAAAAACTTAGCTTGAGCTGACTGGAACAGAGCTGAGAACCAAGACCTGACAAGCAGAAGGAATCACCAGCACCAGAATAGGGCGTCGGCTGTCTTAAATCCAGTCTGAGATTCCTGAGGTCCAATCGTCATCCTCCTTATCAGGTGGCAGATCTCCACTGATTAAATTAGCCTCACTACCTTCTGTTACCACCAGAGGGAGCCTGGAAGGAGAACTCACAACTGGTAGACCAGAAAATGAACTCACAACAGTACCCCCCCTTGAGGAGGGGTCACCGAACCCTCATCTACGCCACCAGGCCGATCAGGATGGGCCCGGTGAAAAGCACGAACCAATCTATTGGCATGAATATCAGAGGCAGAGACCCAAGAATTATCCTCCTGGCCATAACCCTTCCATTTGACCAAATACTGGAGTCTCTGTCTAACCAAACGAGAATCCAATATTTTCTCTACCTCATATTCCACATTGCCTTCAACCAACACAGGGTCAGGAGGTGCTGTCATAGTAACCACTGGCTCAACAAACCTCTTCAACAGAGATTTGTGAAATACGTTATGGATCTTTAACGTAACTGGAAGAGCCAATCGAAAAGAAACAGGATTAAGAATCTCCAAAATCTTATGAGGTCCAATAAATCTTGGCTTAAATTTTGGAGATGCAACCTTCATAGGAATATTCTTAGAAGACAACCAAACCATATCACCCACTTTAATCCGTGGACCAATGGTCCTATGCCGGTTGGAAAATCGCTGGGCCTTTTCCTGAGAGAGTGACAACTTATCCACCACTTGGTCCCATATCTGCTGCATTCTCTCAACCACAGTGTCCACACCTGGGCAGTACAAAGATTCCACTTGCCCTGAAGAGAATCGAGTATGAAAAGCCAAAATTACAGAGAAAGGGTGACATCAAAGTGGCAGAACTAGCTCTATTGTTCAGCGCGAATTCGGCCAAGGGCAAAAATGAGACCCAATCATCCTGATCAGCAGATATAAAACATCTTAAATAAGACTCCAAGGTCTGGTTTGTTCTCTCAGTCTGTCCATTGGTCTGGGGATGAAACGCGGAGGAGAAGGATAACTGAATTCCCAGATTGGAACAAAAGGCTTTCCAGAATCTGGAAACAAGCTGGACTCCTCTGTCGGACACAATGTTCTCAGGAATCCGATGTAACCGAACCACCTGTTGTAAAAACAAGGGTACCAACTCAGTGGAAGATGGCAACTTTGGGAGTGGTACAAGATGGACCATCTTCGAAAATCTATCACAAATCACCCAGATAACAGTCATTCTCTGAGAGACAGGAAGATCAGAAATAAAATCCATTGAGATATGGGTCCATAACCTCTTTGGCACCGGCAGGGGCATCAGCAACCCACTAGAATGAGAACAGGGTTTAGACCGAGAACAAGTCCCACAGGGCTGTACAAAATTCCTGACATCACGAGACAAGGTGGGCCACCAAAAAGACCGACTCACCAAATCTCTGGTACCAAAAATACCTGGATGACCAGCCAATGCGGAGCAATGAATTTCAGACATCACTCTCTTTCTCCACTGGTCAGGAACATACAATTTTCCCATAGGGCAACGCTCAGGTTTATCCGCCTGAAATTCCTCCAGGATGCGTCTCAAATCGGGCGAAATGGCAGAAAGAACTACCCCCTCACCTAGGATGGTAGTAGGCTCGGTCACATTAAGAGAATCGGCAAAGAAACTCCTAGAGAGGGCGTCCGCCTTAACATTCATAGTGCCCGGAAGAAAAGAGACCACAAAATTAAAACGCGTGAAAAACAAGGCCCATCTAGCCTGTCTAGGATTCAAGCGTTTGGCCGACTCCAGATAAATCAAATTCTTGTGATCGGTGAGAACCACAATTTGATGTCTAGCTCCCTCCAACCAATGTCTCCACTCCTCAAATGCCCATTTCATGGCCAACAATTCCGGATTCCCCACGTCATAGTTGCGTTCAGATGGGGAGAACTTTCGAGAAAAGAAGGCACAGGGATTCATCTTAGAAGTCACAGGGTCTTTTTGGGATAAAACAACTCCTGCACCAATCTCAGAAGCATCTACCTCCACCTGAAATGGAAGTGAGGCATCAGGTTGCCGTAAAACTGGAGCTGAAGTAAATCTCCGCTTAAGCTCCTGAAATGCTGAGACAGCCTCAGGAGACCAATTCAGCACATCAGTGCCCTTCTTGGTTAGATCAGTCAGTGGTTTGACAATACCAGAAAAATTACCTATAAATTTACTATAGAAATTAGCAAAACCCAAAAACTTCTGGAGGGCCTTCAAAGAAGTAGGCTGAACCCAATCATAAATGGCCTGTGCCTTGGCCGGGTCCATTTCAATAGTCGACGGAGACAAGATAAATCCCAAAAATGAAATCCTCTGTACACCAAAGAGGCATTTTGATTCCTTAACAAACAGGGAATTCTCCCTCAAAATCCGGAACACAGTGCGGACGTGTTCCACATGAGAATCCCAATCACTAGAAAAGATCAAAATATCATCCAGATAGATGATCCAAAACGTATCCACAAAGTCATGGAAAATATCATTCCTAAAGGACTGGAAGACAGAAGGGGCATTAGTGAGCCCAAAAGGCATCACCAGGTACTCAAAATGTCCCTCCGGAGTATTAAACGCCGTCTTCCATTCATCCCCGTGCTTGATGCGAATAAGATTATACGCCCCCCCTGAGGTCAAGCTTAGTAAACCAGCAGGCACTCAACTCTGGAGAATAAATCAGACATCAGAGGTAACGGGTACTGATATTTAACCGTCATCTTGTTAAGGGAACGATAATCAATATACGGTCTTAATGAACCATGTTTCTTGGCCACAAAAAAACCCCCAGCACCTAAAGGTGACGAGGATGGTCTAATATGACCCTTCAACAACTCCTTAACATAGGATCGCATAGCATCATGTTCGGGTACTGATAAGTTGAAAAGCCAACCCAGGCATCAGCTCAATTGCACAGTCATAACTCCTATGAGGAGGCAAAGACGCAGACTTACTCTCACTAAATACATCAGAAAAATCGGCCAGATAATCAGGAATATCATGAGACTAAGGAGAGGTGGAGAAAACAGGAGCGTCCCTAAGAACACACTAAGAACACACTGACAACCCCAACTCACCACAGTCCCGGATTTCCAATCCAAAACAGGATTATGAGTTTGCAACCAGGGAAAACCCAGAACAATAATATCATGCAAATTATGCAGCACCAAAAATTTACAATTTTCTTGGTGGTCTGGGGCAACTCGCATTATCACCTGGGTCGAGGTTTATTCTCCGCCAAAGGAATAGCATCAATACCCCTCAAAGGAATAGGCGTCCGCAGAGGCGTCATAGAAAAACCACAACGTTTAGCAAAGTCCAAATCCATCAGATTCAACGCTGCTCCTGAATCCACAAAAGCCTTAGTGGAAACCGTGGATAAGGAGCAGATCAGAGTAATTGCCAAAAGGAACTTAGTTTGTACACTGCCCACAGCAAATGTGTGTGCAAAATGTTTCTCTCGTTTAGGGCAGACTGTTAGGGTTCTAGGTAGGAACCCGAGAGTGGACCCTCTGGGTCGTGGCTCCAGAGCCCCCAAGGGCGAGCGGACCAGGTGATGACCACCCCCTATACAGGGAGTGTTAGGGGCAAGCCCAAGGGAGATGGAACCACGACAGCTGGAACCAAAGGGACGACCCGGGGAGTATACAGGAGAGAAGATCAGAGTGCAGGAGAGCATACGAGGGATCGTATGGACCCGAGGCAGGAGGAGACAGATTGAGGGAACCGGAATGGATCAGGACGAGGCAGAGACCAATAACTGAAATAGAAGGGGGACCCCAGGAGATTAGGAGACAGGACCTAGGGGTACTGGCAGTACACAGGATAAAGGGAAGAGGCACAATACACAGGAGACAGACAACTATGGAGGCAGCGGTACAGGTGAGGAACAGGCACGGTAGTAATACAGGATGGCTAGCGGAGGGACAGGAGAGGGAGGTAGGACGAGAGAACGGAGGAGGGAGCAGTAGCAGGGAGACACCGGACAGGGATGCCAGGCAGAAGCAGGGCAGAGAGCAGAACCGCAGCACAGAGGGTGCGCAGGGACCTGAGAGTCGGGGGGTGACGCTGAGCATGGAATGCCCAGCGCCACGGACAATGACAAACAGGCGTCTTACCTGCCAAGACGCCAAGCAGAAATACCCGGTGGGCGCCACCATGATGGGGCGGAGCCACCGGGTCACGTGCTCCCAGGATGCCTGGCGACCGGGGAGGAGAGAGTGCACGTGCGCGGACCTCTGACGAGCCGTGACCCTGCAAAGCCAGACAGAGAACGGCGTGAGAGTGAACTGGGAGGGCGCCGGGATGAGGAGGTTCCCAGGTGAGAGTCGGGAGGTGTAACAGTACCCCCTCTCTTACTCCCCTCCTTCTTAAGGCGGGACAGAAACTTTTTCATGATATGAGGGGCGTTGATGTTCTCCCGGGGCTCCCATGACCTCTCCTCAGGACCAAACCCTTTCCAATCAATAGGGAAAAAGGTCCTACCCTTGACGGTCTTCTTCGCCAAGATGCCCTTGACATCAAAGATGTCCTCAGCGGTGCTAGGTTGAGGAGCGTGGGACGAAGCTGGGTGAAAGCGATTAAACACTGTAGGTTTGAGGAGCGAGACGTGGAAGGAATTGGGAATCCGCAGAGAGGCAGGTAGTTTTAACTTATAGGCCACGTCATTGATGCGACTCAAAACCTCAAAGGGACCAATATAACGCGGGCCCAACTTATAAGAGGGAATCTTAAGTCGGATGAACCGCGAGGATAGCCAGACCCTATCGCCCGGATGATAAGGGGGGGCATCAAGGCGTTTCTTGTCGGCGTACCTCTTCATCCAATCCTTAGCTCTCTCAAGGGCCCCTTTTGTCTTCTCTCAAATTTTAGAGAATTCTGAGGACAGGGAGTCCGCCACCGGCACGCCCGAGGCGGGGGAAACGGGAAGGGGAATGCCCGGATGCTGCCCAAAAACCACAAAAAAGGGAGACTTGGAAGAGGATTCGTTGAGATGATTGTTGTGGGCGAATTCGGCCCAAGGAAGCAGCGAGACCCAATTGCTCTGGTGTGCATTAGAAAAATGCCGAAGGTAGGAGGTTAACACTTGATTGACTCGCTCCACTTGGCCGTTGGATTGCGGGTGGTAGGCAGAGTTGAAATCCAGGGTTACTTTCATTAAGCCGCAGAGGGCTCTCCAAAAACAAGAGGTGAACTGAACACCACGGTCTGACACGATATGCTGGGGAAAACCATGAAGTCGGAAAATATGGTGCAAGAAGATCTTCGCCAACTCAGGAGCAGAAGGCAGACCAGGCAGAGGGATGAAAAGGGCCATTTTGGAAAAACGATTCACCACCACCACCAAAATGACGGTACAGCCGGAAGACGGAGGCAGATCCGTGACAAAATCCATGGCGATATGGCTCCAAGGGACCGAAGGTACAGGCAACGGATGTAAGAGACCAGAGGGTAACTGTCTTGGGACTTTGTTTCGGGCGCAGGAAGAGCAAGAAGCTGTGAACTCTAAGATGTCCTGGCGGAGCGAGGGCCACCAATAATGGCGGGAGATGAGGGATAGCGTCTTCTTGGCTCCAGCATGCCCGGCAACTTTAGAGGAGTGTCCCCAACGCAGAACCCTTACTTTGTCATGGTCCAATACCAAGGTCTTGCCAGGTGGTGGATTGACCAGACTTAGGGGAGCTAGGGTGACGATCCTAGCTGGATCGAT
Source organism: Dendrobates tinctorius (assembly GCF_039654945.1). Taxonomy (NCBI): domain Eukaryota; kingdom Metazoa; phylum Chordata; class Amphibia; order Anura; family Dendrobatidae; genus Dendrobates; species Dendrobates tinctorius. Next base: position 23,834,853 of record NW_027361802.1, on the reverse strand, counting down.
GATGTGGGCAGGACTCTCCTCTTCATCGGTAGGAAGAAATGACCTTGATAAAGCGTCTGCTTTAGTATTCTTATTACCCGGCCGAAAGTGAAGCTCGAAGTCAAAGCATCCAAAGAATAAGGACCATCTGGCTTGCCGAGGGTTGAGCCTTTGTGCAGACTGCACGTAGGCCAAATTCTTGTGGTTGGTAAATATGGTGAAGGGATGGACAGCTCCTTCGAGAAGGTAACGCCATTCCTCTAAAGCCAGTTTTATTGCAAGTAGTTCCTTGTCCCCAATGGAATAATTGCATTCGGGAGGAGAAAAGGCTTTAGAGAAGAATCCACATGTGACAGCCCGACCAGTGGAGGTTCTTTGCAGAAGAACTGCTCCTGCTCCAACAGATGATGTGTCGACCTCGAGAATGAAGAAGGCGCTGTAGAGAATTCCTTCTTCAGAGTTTGGAAGGCGTCCTCTGCCTCAGGGGACCAGAGGTGGGGATTTGCCCCTTTGCGTACGAGAGCAGAGATAGGCTTGGTTAAGGTGGAGAAATGAAGGATGAATTGCCTATAGTAATTGGCAAAGCCGAGAAAGCGTTGAATGGCTTTAAGTCCAAGGGGACGAGGCCAGTTCAGGACAGCGGACACTTTCTCGGGATCCATCTTCAGACCAGACTTCGAGACGATGTAACCTAGAAAAGGCAGGGATGGTTGCTCGAAGACGCATTTCTCCCAACTTGGCAAAAAGGTGGTTCTCTCTTAGACATTGTAACACTTGCCGTACGTCTCGCCGATGGGTAGAGAGATCCGCAGAAAAGACCAGGATGTCGTCTAGATAAACCACGACACAGGAGTAGAGGAGATCCCGAAAAATATCGTTGACGAGCTCCTGAAATACTGCTGGTGCATTACAGAGGCCAAAAGGCATAACAAGGTACTCATAGTGACCGCAACGAGTGTTGAACGCGGTCTTCCACTCATCCCCAGCGCGAATTCGGACCAAGTTATAGGCTCCTCGAAGATCAAGTTTGGTAAATATTTGTGCTCCCCTCAGGCGATCAAAGAGTTCGGGGATGAGGGGCAACGGGTACTTGTTCTTTATTGTGATGCTGTTTAAACCTCTGTAGTCAATCAATCAATCAATCAAATTTATTATCGCCAAGTACATATTACATATATACAAGGAATTCTTTGTGGCAAAGAGGCAACATAATATATAACAACAGATACAACAAGTAACATCTAACAAGACAGATACAGTATATAGTCTACACATGACGATTTAATTGTTGAACAGAGAGTGGATAGAAGCTGTTCATATGGCGGTTGGTGCTGCATTTGGGGACTCTGAAGCGACGTCCTGAAGGGAGTAGTTGTAATGAGGAGTGTCCCGGGTGAGAGGGATCGGATGAAATTTTCAATGCGTGGGATCGAATACTCTTATCATAAAGATCCTGGATTTTAGGCAGGGGGGAACCTATAATTCTCTCTGCTGTTCTGAAAGTCCTTTGTAAGCGGAGTTTGTCATGCGCAGTGGCTCCCCCATACCAGACTATCAGAGAGGAACAAATCACAGATCTGATGACAGCATTAAAGAATAAGATCAGCAGATTCTTAGACAAACCATATCTTTTCAGCTGACGCAGGAAGAACATCCTCTGTTGTGCTTTTCTTATAACAGCATCCAAGTTTTTCCCCCTTTTAAGATCATGAGAGATGATAACACCAAGGAATTTGGTCTCTGTGACCCTAAGAACCACTTCGTCATGGATGTAGATTGGAAGTATCTCATGTTGATCTTTCCTAAAATCCACAACCATCTCAGCAGTTTTTTTAGTGTTGAGTACAAGATTATTGGCTTTACACCAGTCACATATTCTTTCCAGCTAACTCTGATACAAGTCTTCAGCATTTCCCCTGATGAGACCAATCAGTGTCATATCATCGGCAAATTTCAAGATTTTTACTGAGTCTGCTGAAGAGATGCAATCATTCGTATAGAGAGAAAACAGTAACAGGGACAAAACACACCCCTGAGGTGCCCCGATGTTTGTGACCAAGGTGTCCGAAGTGAATGGTCCAACTTTTACACTCTGTATCCTGGCTGTCAGGAAGTTATAAATCCACAAGCATAAGTTGAGAGGGACTCCAAGAGCTACCATTTTATATGAAGTAAATTCGGATCAATGGTATTGAACGCTGAGCTAAAGTCCATGAAAAGAATCCGGACATATGAGTGCAGTTCATCTGTATAATCCAAAATGTACTTCAGTGCCAGATTGACAGTGTCGTTTGCCGAACGATTCTCCTTATAGGCAAACTGAAGCGGGTCCCATAGCTTCTGCGTGAATTTTATCAGGTGGGACATCATAATTCTTTCGAAGACTTTCATAGCTACAGATGTGAGTGCTACTGGTCTATAGTCGTTCAACTCAGAGGATCCCACTTTCTTGGGGACAGGGATAATTGTGGAATTTTTCCAACACTGAGGTACAACGCACTCTTTCAGTGACACATTGTATATATTTGTCAGTATAGGGGCAAGCTGGGTAGCACATACTTTCAGACACATTGGAGATACACCATCAGGGCCAGGTGCCTTTTTGACCTTAAGTCCCTTCAGGATGCGTATCACCTCTGCCTCGGAGATCACTACTTGGGTGTTGCACAATGAATGATCTTTATATGAAGAGACTGAGGAGCTTAGAGATGAATAGCCACTGTGTGTAGAGCTTGCCTCAAATCTGCAGTAGAATTCATTTAACTCTGCTGCCAGACTTCTGCTGGGGTTCACTATAGTGGGGTGGCTTTTATAATTGATGACCTCTCTTAATCCTCTCCATGCAGATCTAGTATCTTTTGATGAGAACCTTTCCTCCAGAATCTTTGCATACTCGTGTTTGGCTAACTTGATCTCTTTAGATAGCGAGTTCCTAAGTTTCTTGAATTCAGTAATATCGCCTGCTTTATAAGCCTCCTCTTTTCTCTTACGGATCAACCTGACTTTATTTGTAAACCACGGCTTGTTGTTTCCCCGAAAGTGGACAGATTTGGATGGAATAAACGTGTCTTCACAAAAGCGGATATATGAGCACACTGCATCAACCCATTCATCCAGACCCGAGCATGTTTCCTGGAATACCTCCCAGTCCGTGCATTCAAAGCATGCTTGTAGTTGCAATTTTGCCTCCTCAGACCATGTCTTCTTTGTATAAACTGTAGGTTTGAATGTTTTTAACCTTTGCCTGTAGGCTGGAATTAAATGAATTAGACAATGATCTGAAAAGCCCACTGCTGCTCTCCTCACTGCCCTGTAGGCCCCTTTTATGACTGTATAGCAGTGATCAAGCGTATTGTTCTCTCTCGTGAAGCAGTTTATATGTTGAGTAAATTTGGGGAGATCCAGGTTGAGTTTTCCTTTGTTAAAGTCCCCCATTACGATCACAATTGCTTCTGGAGATCCTTTCTCCCATTCTGATATTTTGCAAGCTAATTCACCAATAGCAGCTTTAACAGATGCTTGAGGGGGAATATATACTGCATCCAGAACCATAGATGAAAACTCTCTTGGAGAGTAAAATGGTCTACAATTGAGTGCAAGGTACTCTAGATCTGGAGAGCAACCTTTTCCCAGTATGTTAACATCACAGCACCAGCTAGTGTTGATGTAGAGACATACCCCACCCCTCCTTTGTTTACCTGAAGCTACACAATCACGGTCAGCTCTGTAGATAACAAAACCAGGTAGATCCAGACTACAATCAGGGATGGTCTCATTCAACCAGGTCTCAGTAAAACAAAGAGCCGCTGAATTGGCCATATCAGATCTCATGTTACAAAGTAAGCTCAGATCCTCCATTTTGTTAGATAAGGAACAGACATTAGCCAAGTGGAGTGAAGGAAGAGCTGTTCTGAACCCTCTCCTCCGAAGGCGTGCCAGGACGCCTCCTCTCCTACCTCTCTTGCAGTACACCTCCACAGGTTTCACAGAAGTAATGGATTTTATGTACTCAATTGTTGAATTAGCAATCATGCTCCAAGAAGGGGAGTCCATGAGAAATTGCGGATGGTTCCAGAATAATAAATCGTCCCTTGAAATCGATGCACAGACTGAGCGAGCCGTCCTTCTTGACAAAAAAGAAGTCCGCGCCCGCAGGAGAGGAAGACTTTCGTATGAAAACCTTGGCCAAATTCTCTTGAACGTACTCCGACATGGCTTGCGTCTCTGCCGGCGAGAGCGGATAAATCCTACCCCTCGGAGGGATGGCTCCAGGGATGAGATCGATGGGGCAATCGTAGGGTCGGTGCGGTGGGAGATTCTCGGCTTCCTTCTTGTTAAAGATGTCCGAAAAAGAACTGTAAGCGATGGGCAACCCGGGGGAGATGGAAAGGAAACGGGAACCACCCACGGGACGCACCGGCAGCAGACACCTCGCCCCACAGGACTCCCCCCAGCTCAAAATACTGCCCTTATGCTAGTCCAAGGTAGGCTCATGTGTCCGTAACCAGGGAAGGCCAAGAAGAATAGGATGAGAGATGCCCGCTAAGACATAAAAGGCATTTCTCTCCTTGTGCAAGGCCCCTACCTGGAGTTCTACCTCGTGAGTGACTAGGGTAATGGCCTCTTGAAGGGGTTTGCCGTCCACGGAAGCGAGGATCCGGGGAGTCTCTAAAGTCTTAATCGGGACCAAAAATTTAAGGACCTCCTCGAGCCTAATAAAATTTCCTGCTGCGCCGGAATCCACATAAGCTGCCAAAGAAAAACGTTTACCACCAACGTGCAACAAGACGGACAGAGTGAGGGGTAGAGAGGTATCACACACACCTAGGGAGGCCTCTCTTACCTGACCTAGGCGGAGGAGTTTTCCGGACCGAGGACAGGGCGGTCCACGGATGGTTGGGGAAAAACGGGGAAGCCTCCTCTCACGAGCACGGTCTTGGAATCGTAGATCGATACGTGTGGACAGCGAAATCAGATCTTCTAAGACAGTGGGGGTATCGCGACCAGCCAACTCATCCTTAATTCGACCGGCGAGGCCTCGCCAGAAGGCCCCTGCCAATGCTTCGTTGTTCCATCCCAAATCAGAGGACAGGGTACGAAATCGGATTGCGTACTGACCCACGGTTTGGGACCCCTGGTGAAGGTTAAATAAAGATTCCGTGGTAGAGGCCAGACGGCCCGGCTCGTCGAACACTCGACGAAACGTCTCAAAAAAGGTACTTAGCTGGGAGACCACAGGATCGTCCCGCTCCCAGAGAGGGTTAACCCATGCCAAAGCGTCTCCCTCAAGGTGGGAGACAATAAAAGCCACCTTGGCCCACTCAGTGGGATATTGCTGAGGCAGGAGTTCAAAGTGGATGCGGCACTAGTTCAGGAAACCCCTACACAACTTGGGGTCCCCGTTGTAACGAGGTGGCTTAGCCAGGCGAGGCGGTGGATGAGGAGCCAAAGCTGGGTCGGGAGATGCGGCGGCCGACTGCAGGGAGAGTAAGCGGTCGTCTACAGAGGCCATATAGCTGAGGATATGGGTCTGGGTATCTCTCTGCTGAACCAGCTCTTGCTGCAGTCCTGCCAATTGGGGGGTGTTCCCAGGATCGGAGGCCTGGAGCGCGGAGAGACGGGAGTCCATAGATTTCATGAAAGCCATGATACGGGTTTGATTCTCCCACAAGTAGACTAGCTCTTTCTGAGCCGCAGCGGCTCCAGCGGGGTCCATGGCCTGTTTGTTCTGTTAGGGTTCTAGGTAGGAACCCGAGAGTGGACCCTCTGGGTCGTGGCTCCAGAGCCCCCAGGGGCGAGCGGACCAGGTGATGACCACCCCCTATACAGGGAGTGTTAGGGGCAAGCCCAAGGGAGATGGAACCACGACAGCCGGAACCAAAGGGACGACCCGGGGAGTATACAGGAGAGAAGATCAGAGTGCAGGAGAACATACGAGGGATCGTATGGACCTGAGGCAGGAGGAGACAGATTGAGGGAACCGGAATGGATCAGGACGAGGCAGAGACCAATAGATGAAATAGAAGGGGGACCCCAGGAGATTAGGAGACAGGACCTAGGGGTACTGGCAGTACACAGGATAAAGGGAAGAGGCACAATACACAGGAGACAGACAACTACGGAGGCAGCGGTACAGATGAGGAACAGGCAAGGTAGTAATACAATATGGCTAGCGGAGGGACAGGAGAGGGAGGTAGCACGAGAGAACAGAGGAGGGAGCAGTAGCAGGGAGACACCGGACAGGGATGCCAGGCGGAAGCAGGGCAGAGAGCAGAACCGCAGCACAGAGGGTGCGCAGGGACCTGAGAGTCGGGGGTGACGCTGAGCATGGAATGCCCAGCGCCACGGACAATGACAAACAGGCGTCTTACCTGCCAAGACGCCAAGCAGAAATACCTGGTGGGCGCTGCCATGATGGGGCGGAGCCACCGGGTCACGTGCTCCCAGGATGCCTGGCAACAGGGGAGGAGCGAGCGCACGTGCGCGGACCTCTGACGCGCTGTGACCCTGCAAAGCCAGACAGGGAACGGCGTGAGAGTGAACTGGGAGGGCGCCGGGAGGAGGAGGTCCCCAGGTGAGAGTCGGGAGGTGTAACACAGACAGAAATAGTATGAGAGGCGTCTCCACAGAAAAATCACAGCTTATTACGCCTTCTAAACTCCTGATGTTGCGTCCTAGACAAAACCCCATCACATTGCATAGGTTCAGACGTTTGTTCAAAAGGTGGCAGCGCCTCCCGTGTAGTTTTACGTTCACGTAAACGCCGATCAACTTGCATGGCTAATGACATAGAATCATCCAAACCAGAGAATCCTGACCCTGGTTTAATGCCAACAGGGTTCTCTCAGCTTGATCAACAGCATTAGGTTCATCATACAACAACCCCAAGGCTTGAAAAAATGCATCCACATTAGTCAGAATAGGATTTTCAGGTGTCAGAGAAAAAGCCCAATCCTGGGGATCGCCGCGCAGCAAGGAGATGACAATTTTAACCTGCTGCACAGAGCTCCCCGATGAGTTAGGCTTCAAGGCAAGAAATAATTTACAATTATTCTTAAAATTCAGAAATTTAGACCGATCCCCAGAAAACACATCAGGAGTAGGGATCATAGGTTCAGCAGCATGTGACTGAATGAGGTAGGTGGAAATTCCCTGCACTTCAGCAGCAAGTTGCTCCACACGATCAGACAATTGCTTAATCTCCATTAGGAAAAAAAAATCCTCCTACGGCCCCAGAAAAAAAAAAAGAGGAAAAAATACATAAAAATTAAAAAATTCTGACTTTTTTTTTTTCTTCTTTTTTAACAACTTTTTCCTGCTTTTGAGTACCCTAGAATCTGCGGTATGGCTGGTGATTCTGTTATGAATGGGTCACCGAGGAGGAAAAAACAAAACAAGCTAAGTCACAGAAAACCAGAGAGGTTGGTAACTATGCAGATTGCAGATCCCTGATCCTAACCACACAACTAGCAGCAGCCGTGGAGTGTTCCTACGATGAACCTAGACGCTTCGTCACAGCCGGAGGACTAAATAAGCCTAAAGCAAGAAAAGGGGAAAACTAACTGCCCCAGAGCAGACCCCAAAGGAAAGACAGCCCCCACACAAGTATTGACGGTGAGACAAGATGAAAACACAAACACAGGCAGGAAAATAGGCTGAGCAAACGATGGGGCCCAAACTAACTAGAAAGGATAGGAAAGGAAAGACACTGTCTGCAATCTGCCAAAAACCCTACAAAAATAATGTCCAACACTTCTGACAACAAAATTAACCCTGAAGTCACTAGACTTCTCCCACTGTATCAGCACTCTGAAATATTCTGAGACAGAGCAAAAAGAGGCCAATCTAATAAGGGACAAAAAGTAAATTGACAAATACAGATAAATAAGAGTGGAAATTCAGCACAGCCCCGGCCGGGGCTGGCTGACCACACAAAAAACTGAATAGACCAACAAAATCAAGTGTGAACATTAGCAGAAAAACTTAGCTTGAGCTGACTGGAACAGAGCTGAGAACCAAGACCTGACAAGCAGAAGGAATCACCAGCACCAGAATAGGGCGTCGGCTGTCTTAAATCCAGTCTGAGATTCCTGAGGTCCAATCGTCATCCTCTGTTGTGAGTTCATTTTTCCCTTCACCATTGAGGTCTGATGAACTCCCTCCTCTAGTGAAAGAAGGTAGTGAGACTGATTACCAAACACCTGGGCATCTGGATGATGACTGGGTGGCTGGAATTGAGGACTGGATATAAGGCTGCCGACGCCCTTCTTCCTGGCTGGTGATTTTCCTGCTGGATTCTTGGAGACAAGTCTGATTCCTGCATCTTAAAGCTAAGTTTTTCTGCTCTGCTTTGTACTCTTCAGTTTTGTTTTTGTTTTGCCTTGTTTTTTGGGAGTTCTGCCATCCCCGGCCGGGGGTGAGATGAATTCCATTTTTGTCTCTGATCTGTTGATATTTTGCTCTGTCTTCAGAATATACCTGAGTGCAGATATAGTCTTTTGAAGCCTAGCGATTTCAGGGCCTGTTTTTCCTATCAGTCGGTTGGCTCATTTTGATAGGGTTTTTGCGGATGGCAGACAGCAGCTTTCCTATCCTGTCCTATGTAGTTTGGGCCCCATCATTTGCTCAACCTATCTTTCTATCTGTGTTAGTGTTTTCATCTTGCTTCACCGTCATTATATGTTGGGGGATGCCTATTGCTTTGGGGTCTGCTCTTGGGCAGTTTAGTTTTTCCCCTTTCTGTCTTTAGGCTATATAGTTCTCTGGCTGTGATCGAGTGGTCTAGGGCACCGTAGGAACCCCCCACGGCTACTGCTAGTTGTTGTGGATAGGTTCAGGGGTCTGCAATCCGATAGCTGCCAACCTCTCTGGTTTTTCTGTACTTAGCTGGTATTTTGTTTTTTCCTCCTTCGGTGACTCTTCATAACAGAATCACCAGCCATACCGCAGATCCTAGGGTACTCAATAGCAGGAGAGAATTGTAAAAAAAAAAAAAAAAAAGTGTGTCAGAATTTTTTTTTTTTTTTGTGTGCATATTTTTTCCTCTATATCTCTGAGGCCGTAGGGGGAATTTTTCTCTCAATGGAGATGAAGCAATTGTCTGATCGTGTGGAGCAGCTCGCTGCTGAAGTGCGGGGAATTTCCGCCTATCTTGCTCATTCACATGCTGCTGAACCAAAGATTCCTTCTCCGGAGGTATTTTTGGGGGATCAGTCTAAATTCTTGAATTTCAAGAATAATTGTAAATTATTTTTTGCCTTGAAGCCTAACTCGTCGGGGAACTCCGCGCCGCAGGTTAAAATTGTCATCTCTTTGCTGCACGGCGATCCCCAGGATTGGGCGTTTTCTTTGAAACCTGATGATCCTATTCTGAATAATGTGAACGCATTTTTTCAAACCTTGGGGTTGTTGTATGATGAACCTAATGCTATTGATCAGGCTGAAAAGACCCTGTTGGCATTAAGCCAGGGTCGGGATTCGGCAGAGTTGTACTGTCAAAAATTCCGAAAGTGGGCGGTCCTTACTACCTGGAATGATGGTGCCTTGGCAGCCCTCTTTCGGAAGGGTTTGTCAGAAACTGTAAAAGATACTATGGTGGGATTTCCTGTTCCCTCTGGTCTTGACGATTCTATGTCATTAGCCATTCAGATGGATCGGCGTTTACGTGAACGCAAAACTACACGAGAGATGTTACCACCTGTTGAACAAATGTCTGAACCTATGCAATGTGATAGAGTTTTGTCTAGGGCGCAACGTCAGGAGTTCAGAAGGCGTAATAAGCTGTGTTTTTTTTTGTGGAGATGCCTCGCATACTATTTCTGTCTGCCCTAAACGAGAGAAACGTTGTGCACACACGTTTTCTGTGGGTGGTGTTCAACCTAAGTTTCTTCTGGCAATTACTCTGATCTGCTCCCTGTCCACATTTTCCGCCAAGGCTTTTGTGGATTCAGGAGCAGCTCTGAACCTGATGGACTTGGATTTTGCTAAACGTTGTGGATTTCCTATGACACCTCTGCGGACGCCTATCCCTTTGAGGGGTATTGATGCTACTCCTTTGGCGAAGAATAAACCTCAGTTTTGGACCCAGGTGGTAATGCGGTTCGCCCCAGACCATCAAGAAAATTGCAGATTTTTGGTGTTGCATAATTTGCATGATACCATTGTTCTGGGGTTTCCCTGGTTGCAAATCCATAATCCAGTTCTGGATTGGAAATATTTGTCTGTGGTGAGTTGGGGTTGTCGGTGTGCCCTTAGTGATGCTCCTGTTTTCTCCACCTCTCCCCAGTCACATGATGTTCCTGACTATTTTGCTGACTTATATGATGTATTTAGTGAGAATGAGTCTGCGTCTTTGCCTCCTCATAGGAGTTATGACTGTGCTATTAAGCTGAACCCGGGGTGTAAATTCCCCAAGGGTCGGCTTTTCAATTTATCTGTACCCGAGCACGAGGCTATGCGATCCTATATTAAGGAGGCATTGGAGAAAGGTCATATTAGACCATCCTCTTCACCCTTAGGTGCTGGTTTTTTTTTCGTGGCTAAAAAGGATGGTTCATTAAGGCCTTGTATTGACTGTCGTACCCTCAACAAAATTACTGTTAAATATCAGTATCCATTACCCCTGATTTCTGATCTATTCTCCAGAGTTAAAGGTGCTTGCTGGTTTACCAAGCTTGACCTCAGGAGGGCGTATAATCTTATTCGCATTAAGCATGGGGATGAATGGAATACGGCGTTTAATACTCCGGAGGGATATTTTGAGTACCTGGTGATGCCTTTTGGGCTCACTAATGCCCCTTCTGTCTTCCAGTGCTTCATGAACGATATATTCCGAGACTTTGTGGATAAATTTTTGATTATCTATCTGGATGATATTTTGATCTTCTCCAAGAATTGGGACTCTCATGTGGAACATGTTCGGACTGTGTTCCGGATTTTGAGGTAGAATTCCCTGTATGTCAAGGGATCGAAATGCCTTTTTGGGGTACAGAGGATTTCATTTTTGGGATTTATTTTGTCTCCGTCAACTATTGAAATGGACCCGACCAAGGTACAGGCCATTTATGATTGGGTTCAGCCCACTTCTTTGAAGGCCCTCCAGAAGTTTTTGGGTTTTGCTAATTTTTATCGGAAATTTATAGCTAATTTTTCTGGTATTGCCAAGCCATTGACGGATTTGACTAGGAAGGGTGCTGATGTGCTGAATTGGTCTCCGGAGGCTGTTTCTTCCTTTCAGGAGCTGAAGCGAAGATTCACTTCTGCTCCGGTTTTGCGGCAACCTGATGTCTCACTCCCGTTTCAGGTGGAGGTGGACGCTTCTGAGATTGGTGCAGGAGCGGTGTTGTCCCAAAAAGATCCTGTGACATCTAAAATGAATCCTTGTGCTTTCTTTTCCCGAAAGTTCTCCCCATCCGAACGTAACTATGATGTGGGGAATCGGGAACTGTTGGCCATGAAATGGGCATTTGAGGAGTGGAGACATTGGTTGGAGGGAGCCAAACACCAAGTCGTGGTCCTTACTGACCACAAGAATTTGATTTACCTGGAGTCGGCCAAGCGCTTGAATCCTAGACAGGCTAGGTGGGCCTTGTTTTTTACACGTTTTGATTTTGTGGTCTCTTTTCTTCCGGGCACTAAGAATGTCAAGGCAGACGCCCTCTCCAGGAGTTTCCTTGCTGATTCTCCTGTTGTGACTAAGCCTGCTACCATCTTAGGCGAGGGGGTAGTTCTTTCTGCCATCTCGCCCGATTTGAGACGTGCTCTGGAAGAGTTTCAGGAGGACAAACCTGAGCGTTGTCCCAGTGGAAAGTTGTATGTTCCTGACCAGTGGAGGAAGAGAGTGATGTCTGAAGTTCATTGCTCTGCATTGGCTGGTCATCCAGGAATTTTTGGTACAAGAGATCTGGTGAGTCGATCTTTTTGGTGGCCCGCCTTGTCTCGCGATGTCAGGAATTTTGTGCAGTCCTGTGGGACTTGCTCCCGGTCTAAACCTTGTTCTCGCTCTAGTGGCTTGTTGATGCCTTTGCCGGTGCCCAGGAGGCCATGGACCCATATTTCAATGGATTTTATCTCTGATATGCCTGTCTCTCAGAGAATGACTGTTATTTGGGTGATTTGTGATAGATTCTCTAAGATGGTCCATCTTGTACCACTCCCTAAGTTGCCATCTTACTCGGAGTTGGTTCCCTTGTTTTTGCAACAGGTGGTTCGCTTGCACGGGATTCCTGAGAACATTGTATCTGACAGAGGAGTTCAGTTTGTGTCTAGATTTTGGAGGACTTTCTGTTCCAAGGTGGGAATTCAGTTGTCCTTCTCCTCTGCGTTTCACCCTCAGACCAATGGGCAGACGGAGAGAACAAACCAGACTTTGGAGTCGTATTTGAGATGTTTTATTTCTGCCGATCAGGATGATTGGGTTTCATTTTTGCCCTTGGCCGAATTTGCTTTAAATAATAGAGCTAGTTCTGCCACTTTGATGTCACCTTTTTTTGTAACTTTGGCTTTCACCCTCGATTTTCTTCAGGGCAGGTGGAGCCTTCTGCCTGCCCAGGTGTTGACACTGTGGTGGAGAGAATGCACCAGATCTGGGACCAAGTAGTGGATAAGTTGTCTCTCTCCCAGGAAAAGGCCCAGCGGTTTTCCAACCGGCGTAGGACCGTTGGTCCCCAGTTTAAGGTGGGTGATATGGTTTGGTTGTCATCAAAAAATATCGCTATGAAGGTGGCTTCTCCTAAGTTTAAGCCTAGATTTATTGGACCTTACAAGATTTTGGAGATTATTAATCCGGTCTCTATTCGGTTGGCTCTTCCTGTCACATATAAAATTCATAATGTGTTTCATAAGTCCTTGTTGAAGAAGTTTGTTGAACCAGTAGTTCCTGTGGTGGCACCTCCTGACCCTATATTGGTTGAAGGTAACATGGAATATGAGGTAGAGAAGATACTGGATTCCCGTCTGGCTAGACGGAGACTCCAGTATTTGGTTAAGTGGAAGGGTTATGGCTAGGAGGATAATTCCTGGGTCTCTGCCTCTGATATTCATGCCGAAAGATTGGTGCGTGCCTTTCATCGGGCTCACCCGGATCGCCCTGGTGGCATGGATGAGGGTTCGGTGACCCCTCCTCAAGGGGGAGGTACTGTTGTGAGTTCATTTTTCCCTTCACCATTGAGGTCTGATGAACTCCCTCCTCTAGTGAAAGAAGGTAGTGAGACTGATTACCAAACACCTGGGCAGCTGGATGATGACTGGGTGGCTGGAATTGAGGACTGGATATAAGGCTGCCGACGCCCTTCTTCCTGGCTGGTGATTTTCCTGCTGGATTCTTGGAGACCAGTCTGATTCCTGCATCTCAAAGCTAAGTTTTTCTGCTCTGCTTTGTACTCTTCAGTTTTGTTTTTGTTTTGCCTTGTTTTTTGGGAGTTCTGCCATCCCCGGCCGGGGGTGAGCTGAATTCCATTTTTGTCTCTGATCTGTTGATATTTTGCTCTGTCTTCAGAATATACCTGAGTGCTGATATAGTCTTTTGAAGCCTAGCGGCTTCAGGGCCTGTTTTTCCTATCAGTCGGTTGGCTCATTTTGATAGGTTTTTTGCGGATGGCAGACAGCAGCTTTCCTATCCTGTCCTATGTAGTTAGTTTGGGCCCCATCATTTGCTCAACCTATCTTTCTATCTGTGTTAGTGTTTTCATCTTGCTTCACCGTCATTATATGTTGGGAGCTGCCTATTGCTTTGGGGTCTGCTCTTGGGCAGTTTAGTTTTTCCCCTTTCTGTCTTTAGGCTATATAGTTCTCCGGCTGTGATCGAGTGGTCTAGGGCACCGTAGAAACCCCCCACGGCTACTGCTAGTTGTTGTGGATAGGTTCAGGGGTCTGCAATCCGATAACTGCCAACCTCTCTGGTTTTTCTGGACTTAGCTGGTATTTTGTTTTTTTCCTCCTTCGGTGACTCTTCATAACAATCCTCCTTATCAGGTGGCAGATCTCCACTGATTAAATCAGCCTCACTACCTTCTGTTACCACCAGAGGGAGCCTGGAAGGAGAACTCACAACTGGTAGACCAGACAATGAACTCACAACAGTGCTCCTTCCCTTCCAAGCTCTGCCATTCGCCCAAACAGTGTTTTACCCCCAGATATAGGGTATCAGCCTACTCAGGACAAATTGCAAAACAACTTTTGGGGGTCCAATTTCTCCTGTTACCCTTAGGAAAATAAAAAATTGGGGGCAAAAATATCATTTTTGTGGAAAAAAATGAATTTTTATTTTCACGCCCTGGCGCTATAAACTTCTGTGAATCACTTGGGGGTTCAAAGTGCTCACCACACATCTAAATAAGTTCCGTGGGGGGTCTAGTTTCCAAAATGGGGTCACTTGTAGGGAATTTCAATAGTTTAGGTACATCAGCGGCTCTCCAAACGCACATGACACCCGCAGACCATTCCATCAAAGTCTGCATTCCAAAACGTCACTACTTCCCTTCCGAGCACCGACGTGTGCCCATACAGTAGTTTTCTCCCACATATGAGGTATCAGCGTACTCAGAACAAATTGGACAACTATTTTTGGGGTCCAATTTCTCCTGTTACCCTTGGGAAAATAAAAAAATTGGGGACTAATTGACCATGTTTGTGGAAAAAATACGATTTTTTTATTTTCATGCCCGGGCATTAAAAACTTCTGTGAAGCCCTTGGGGGTTCAAAGTTCTCACCACATATCTAGATAAGTTCCTTGGGGGTCTAGTTTCCAAAATGGGGTCACTTGTGGGGGGTTTCCACTGTTTAGGTACATCAGGGGCTCTCCAAAAACGACATGGCATCCGATCTGAATTCCAGCCAATTTTGCACTGAAAAAGTCAAACAGCGCTCCTTCCCTTCTGAGCTCTGCCATGCGCCGAAACAGTGGTTCCCCCCCACATATCAGGTATCAGCATACTCAGGACAAATTGCACAATAACTTTTGCAGTCCAATTTCTCCTGTTATGCTTGGTAAAATAAAAAAAATTGAACCTGAAGTATTTTTTTTGTGAAAAAAAGTTAAATGTTCATTTTCTTTTAAATATTCAAAAAATTCCTGTGACGCACCTAAAGGGTTAATAAACTTCTTGAATGTGGTTTTGAGCACCTTAAGGGGTGTAGTTTTTAGAATGGTGTCACTTTTGGGTATTTTCTATCATATAGACCCCTCAAAGTGGCTTCAAATGTGATGTGGTCCGTAAAAATAAAATGGTGTTGCAAAAATGAGAAATCGCTGGTCAATTTTTAACCCTTATAACTTCCTAACAAAAAAAAAATTTGGTTCCAAACGCAAGTTATTTGAATGAAATTTTACCAATATCATGAAGTACAATATGTCACGAGAAAACAGTGTCAGAATCACGGGGATCCATTAAAGTGTTTCAGAGTTATTACCTCATAAAGGGACAGTGGTCAGAATTGTAAAAATTGGCCCGGTCATGAACGTGCAAACCACCCTTGGGGCTTAAGGGGTTAAGGAAACTAGTGTATATACCCTGTAATAATATACTTTTCAAGAAAGGCATCCAGTCCCTTCTTAAATTTTATTAGGGAATCACTCATTACAACATCATATGGCAGAGAGTTCCATAGTCTCACTGCTCTTACAGTAAAGAATCCGCGTCTGTGAGTATGCTTAAACCTTCTTTCCTCCAGACGTAGAGGATGCCCCCTTGTCCCCGTCACAGGTCTAAGAGTAAAAAGATCATTAGAAAGGTCTTTGTATTGTCCCCGCATATATTTATACATTGTAATAAGATCACCCCTAAGCCTTCGTTTTTCCAAACTAAATAACCCCAGGTGTAATAACCTGTCTTGGTATTGCAGACCCTCTAGTTCCCTAATAACCTTGGTCGCTCTTCTCTGCACCCGCTCCAGTTCAGCTATGTCTTTTTTATACACCGGAGACCAGAACTGTACACAGTATTCTAAGTGTGGCCGCACTAGTGACTTATATAGAGGTAAAATTATGTTCTCCTCATGAGCATCTATGCCTTTTTTAATGCATCCCATTATTTTATTTGCCTTTGCAGCAGCAGCTGCCTGACACTGGCCACTAAATGTGAGTTTGTTGTCCGCCCATACAACCAGGTCTTTTTCAGTGACAGTTTTGCCCAGTGTTTTACAATTAAGCACATAATTGTACATCTTGTTCGTTCTACCCAAGTGCATGACCTTACATTTAACCCCATTAAAGCTCATTTGCCATTTATCAGCCCAAGCTTCTAGTTTACATAAATCCTCCTGCAATAGCTGTGAACCATTTTCCCCTGTGGTGTACACCTCAACCTTTTCCATAACAAGTATTTTGTGCTCAGCAAAACCACCCACCCTTGTTAGGAATTGGACACTGGCTTTAACAGCTTGGCACATGTTAACGCTGGCGATCTAGTGGCGGCAGATGATGACACGTGGAGGAAGGCCTGGTTAAAAACTATACCCAATTTAAAGGAGCGGGTCTCCTAGACTTGGAATGCCCATACACTTAGTGTATGGGCTGGTAGTCATTTCCCCTGTGGGGTACACCTCAACCTTTTTCAGAACAAGTATTTTACGCACAGCATAACCACCCACCCTTGTTAATAAATCAACACTGGCTGTAGCTGCACGGAACACGTAAACCCTTTTGATCTAGTGGCGGTGGACGATGAGACTTGGAGGAAGGCCTGATTAAAAAATAGGCCCAATGTCTAGAAGCAGGTCTCCTAGACTTGGAATGCCCATACACTTAGTGTATGGGCTGTCAAACATTTCCCCTGTGGGGTACACCTCAACTTTTTCCATAACAAGTATTTAACGCCCAGCAAAACCCCCACCCTTGTTAGGACTTCGACACTGGCTTTAGTAGCACGGAACACGTTAACGCTGGTGATCTAGTGGCGGCGGATGATGACCCGTGGAGGAAGGCCTGATTAAAAACTATGCCCAATTTAGACTTAGAATGCCCATACACTAAGTGTATGGGCTGTCAAACATTTCCCCCAGGCGGTAGATATCAACATAGGCCTTTTTTGGGGGGGGCATCATAAACACCTTGCAAAACTGTTAAGTGGTTTCATACACAGCTGCTGCTGGGAAGGTGCAGGTTTTTCGTAAAAATATGGCGGACGAATCGTTGCATGAAGTGATCTGGAAAAGGGTCATAGTGATGACAGGAATGGGAAAGTACATGATTAATAACAGCAGTGGCTATGGGAGGTATGAGATCCAGGATACAGCCAACAATGATTCGTCGTTTAGCCACCATCAATTACCATAATCGTTTTCACGCCCATCATAAGATCTGTGTACCAGATACGCGTGTGAGACTCGTCCTAAGAAATGCCCGTACAAAATATGTTGCTAAACACACACGTGTCTGTATAAAGAGCAAAGTGCAAAATGTTCATGAGATGCTGAATTATACAAAGCAGATCAGTGTAGGAGGAAAACCAAACAAACTGATGGATGCTCGTGAAAAACTAAGTTTAAAGAGGAGTGCAGCATCCGTAACTATAAACACACCCATGCAACAAGCTTCTTCATCTTCACCCATGCATATTACCAATAATATACGAATGTCACAGTCTAAAGATAATTGTCCGAGTGTAACCAACACTGTTAAAGAAATGTCACAAAACGTAAATAACCTTGACCCTTTGAAAAACCTGATTTCCTATTTAAAACATGGACGATGATGGTATTGATGACATCTTAGAAAATTTCCACATTCACACCAAGAAGATGAAGATCACAGCTGCCAAAAATGTTCCAAATAGACAGAGAATGTCTGGGAAATCATTTTCTCTAGGGCAAAGTTTATATCTTACTAAAGTGGTACCTAATGAGGCATACACAGCTGTCTGATGTATTCAGCGTGAGATGCTTGACAGATGATGTATTCTGATTTGTCCATGTCCACTTTTTGAAAACCAGCTGAAAAGAAGGATGATTATGCGGGAAGATGTGTGATTTTGTTCAGTAAGGAGGTGATGTCAGGTACAGAAAGGTAGATCTGCGTGGCATCGGCATAGTGTTGATATTGCAAACCATGCCATTACATCAGCTGGTCCAGGCCGAAGATGTAGACGGAGAAGAGTAGGGGTCCTAGAACAGAGACTTGTGGAACAACGAAAGACAGGTGAGGAGGTGGTGTGGTAGAGGGAGACAATGAATGTCCCCCTACCAGTCTTCTTGTTTTTTAAAGACTCTGCCTATAACCCCAAATAGGACATTTGCACCACTGGCCATGGCCGCATCTGCAAGGGTAGTAAAACTACCAGCCTTACCACCACCAGCATGATCAGGCACATGGCAAGAAAGCAACAGATTTTTTTGGTTGAACACAAGGCTCCATGAACAGTGTTTTCGGGTGATACCACTGCTTCTTCCACTGTTGTGCGTGCAAGCCAATCCCCTGTCCATGGTGCATGTGAAGACGCCTCCTGCCCTGCACCTGTCGTTGACCACAGTCAAATTGCACCATTATCAAGCATGTCCACGTCTTTGTCCCAGCACAGCCTTCAGTTGTCCATACCCTAGTCATTGGACCGTAAGTGGAAAGACTCAGGCAACGCCCCACAGGACACAGTACTAAATGCACACATTTCTCATCTACTTGCGCCCAAAATGTTGCATTCTAGGCTCGTGGGAAATGGACGCTTTCCGCAACCTGATGGCGGTGACTGTAACAAGGTACTCGGTCCCCACCCGCCACTATTTCTCCCGGTCTGCTGTCACAACATTAGGCGAGCAAGCACGTGTCCCACAACATTACCCGGGCCGTCAACAATGCTGGTACAGTGAAAGTGCACCTAACCACGTGGACAAGTGCTTGTGGTCAGGGATGGCACATCTCACTGAGAGTACACTGGGATAACATAGTGGAGGCTGGGACCCACTCCGACCTTGGTTTGGTGCCCGTCCTCCCAAACACCGAGTATTCTGTGCCCTACGTCAATCTGGGTTGCCCCCACAGTGTACAGCTCCTGCACCTCCTCCTCCTTTGCCTCCTCTGCAGCCTCCAGCTACAAAAGTAGCAAATCAGTCACAAGCTGGAAGCACTGCAGCACTGCCTCATCAAAGCAAGAACAGGCTGTGCTGAAGCTATTATGCTTAGGTGACAAACCCCACAATGCTGAAGAGTTGTGGACAGCTCCAAAAGAGCAGGCAGATCGGTGGCAGAGACTGCTGAACCCACAGCCAGGCATTGTTGTGTGTGACAATGGCTGGAATCTGGTGGCTGGTCTGTGGCAAGGCGAACTCACACACGTGCCATGCCTGGCTCATGCGCTTAACCTAAGTGGTCAATGTTTTTTGAAAAGCTACACAGAGCTGCCAGATCTCCTAGGAAAAGTCGAATGCTTTGCGGAACCATGTTAGAAAGTCAGCTACAGCTTAATCCGCCCTTGCCGTGCTTCAGCAGCACTTGCAGCTTCTGGCTCACCGACTTTTTTTGTGATGTCCCCAGGCGTCGGAACTCTACACTGCAGATGTTGGAAAGGAATTGTGAACAGAAGAGGGCATTTGGTGACTAGTCTACCAGCATCAACAAGGTTGTCGGTATTCAGTTCTGACTTCACACTAAGATTTCAGGAGTGGACATGGATGTCAGATACAGTCATATGTTAAAGTTTGGGCACCCCTATTAATGTTAACCTTTTTTCTTTATAACAATTTTGGTTTTTGCAACAGCTTTTTCAGTTTCATATATCTAATAACTGATGGACTCAGTTATATTTCTGGATTCAAATGAGGTTTATTGTACTAACAGAAAATGTGCAATCTGCATTTAAACAAAATTTGACCGATGCAAAAGTATGGGCACCCTTATCATTTTCTTGATTTGAACACTCCTAACTACTTTTTACTGACTTTCTGAAGCACTAAATTGGTTCTGTAACCTCATTGAGCTTTGAACTTCATAGCCAGTTGTATCAAATCATGAGAAAAGGTATTTAAGGTGGCCACTTGCAAGTAGTTCTCCTATTTGATTCTCCTATGAAGAGTGGCATCATGGGCTCCTCAAAACAACTCTCAAATGATCTGAAAACAAAGATTATTCAACATAGCTTTTCAGGGGAAGGATCTCATATTTTTTCTATAATTCTAAAGCTGCATTGCAATTTTAATTACATATTTTCCACATTGACATGCCTTAGCATGATAGAGTGCAACCATACTTTGTATATTGTATATGGGGGTAGCTCCTCTTGGTATGCACCTATTCACATTAATTTGGATGTGCCAGTCAGTTTTTTTTTTTTTTGTCTCTTTTATGTTAGCTTACTGACCGAGCACTCCGCCCTCCACCAGGTGGTGATTTTAATTATAGCAGGTCCCTACTTACCCATAAATGCAGGAATGGCTGACAGAGGTGTCCACATTCACCCAGGAATTCAGACTTCAGCCTTAGAGAGGCATTCAAACAGTGTAGGTACCCATCAGATTTGAGGCCGCCTTGACGTTGGCTGGTGGGCAGATAATATTTGGCCTAATTTTATGCTAAGAGTCTCATATTTTTTCTATAATTCTAAAGCTCCATTGCAATTTTAATTACATATTTTCCACATTGACTTGCCTTAGCATGATAGAGTGCAACCATACTTTGTATATTGTATATGGGGGTAGCTCCTCTTGGTATGCACCTATTCACATTAGTTTGGATGTGCCAGTCAGCTTTTTTTTTTTTTTTGTGCAAAAGTATGGGCACCGCAACATAAAAGTGACATTAATATTTCGTAGATCCTCCTTTTGCAAAAATAACAGCCTTTAGTCGCTTCCTGTAGCTATTAATGAGTTCCTGGATCCTGGATGAAGGTATTTGTGACCATTCCTGTTTACAAAACAATTCCAGTTCAGTTAAGTTTGATGGCCGCCGAGCATGGATAGCCCGCTTCAAATCATCCGACAGATGTTCAATGATATTCAGGTCTGGGGACTGGGATGGCCATTCCAGAACATTGTAATTGTTCCTCTGCATGAATGCCTGAGTAGATTTGGAGCGGTGTTTTGGATCAATGTCTTGCTGAAATATCCATCCCCTGCGTAACTTCAACTTCGTCACTGATTCTTGCACATTATTGTCAAGAATCTGCTGATACTGAGTTGAATCCATGCGACCCTCAACTTTAACAAGATTCCCGGTGCCGGCATTGGCCACACAGCCCCAAAGCATGATGGAACCTCCACCAAATTTTACTGTGGGTAGAAAGTGTTTTTCTTGGAATGCTGTGTTTTTTAGCCTCCATGCATAATGCCTTTTTGAATGACCAAACAATTCAATCTTTGTTTCATCAGTCCACAGGACCTTCTTCCAAAATGTAACTGGCTTGTCCAAATGTGCTTTTGCATACCTCAGGCGACTCTGTTTGTGGCGTGCTTGCAGAAACTGCTTCTTTCGCATCACTCTCCCATACAGCTTCTCCTTGTGCAAAGTGCGCTGTATTGTTGACTGATGCACAGTGACACCATCTGCAGCAAGATGATGCTACAGGTCTTTGGAGGTGGTCTGTGGATTGTCCTTGACTGTTCTCACCATTCTTCTCTGCCTTTCTGATATTTTTCTTGGCCTGCCACTTCTGGGCTTAACAAGAACTGTACATGTGTTCTTCCATTTCCTTACTATGTTCCTCACAGTGGAAACTGACAGGTTAAATCTCTGAGACAACTTTTTGTATCCTTCCCCTGAAAAGCTATGCTGAATAATCTTTGTTTTCAGATCATTTGAGAGTTGTTTTGAGGAGCCCATGATGCCACTCTTCATAGGAGAATCAAATAGGAGAACTACTTGCAAGTGGCCACCTTAAATACCTTTTCTCATGATTTGATACAACTGGCTATGAAGTTCAAAGCTCAATGAGGTTACAGAACCAATTTAGTGCTTCAGAAAGTCAGTAAAAAGTAGTTAGGAGTGTTCAAATCAAGAAAATGATAAGGGTGCCCATACTTTTGCATCGGTCAAATTTTGTTTAAATGCAGATTGCACATTTTCTGTTAGTACAATAAACCTCATTTGAATCCAGAAATATAACTAAGTCCATCAGTTATTAGATATATGAAACTGAAATAGCTGTTGCAAAAACCAAAATTGTTATAAAGAAAAAAGGTTAACATTAATAGGGGTGCCCAAACTTTTACATATGACTGTACTATGCAATGCAATGTACATATGTTAATGTGATGAGGAGATATAGGGAAAGTGTGAGACTTAGACCAGTGGGAGGGGCATAATAGAATAGGATGAGGGCTAAGTTAGGGTACCGTCACTCTTGGCGATGCACCAGCGATCCCGACAACGATATGACCTAGTAGGGATCGCTGGTGCGTCGCTACGTGGTCGCTGGTGAGATGTCAAACAGACCTCACCAGCGACGCAGCAACGATACAGAACGATACGACGGTCTTTGGGACCCTGTCTCTCAGACCTGTAGTATTGAGGTCGTTCGTCGTTGTCCCTGGCAAACACAGCAATGCATGCTGGCCAACGGGACACCAGCGATCAAAAAATGGCCCAGGACATTCGAGCACGATCAGCGACATCGCAACAGGGGACCGATCGCCGGCTATGTGCCACACATAGTCACCCATAGCAAGATCGCAGGAGAGATCACTGCGGCATCACAATATCGGTGACACAACAGCGATCTCGCTAGCGATCTCGCTATGTGAGACGGGGGCTTTAGACCAATAGAATTAGGATAGTTTAGGAGAAGCTAAGATAAGGTAGTTGGGGGTGCTTGCTGGAATGAGTCAGTGTGAGCTGGGAGCAGGGGCAGGACAGTCGTGTCTGTTGGGAATATTCAAGTACAGGAGCGTAGCGGTCCAGAGCCTAGGAGCTGGCAGTCACACGTGGTGGAGGAATATCTGGACACCATAAAAATGGTAGCAGCTAACTTCGTGGGAACAACCCTAAACATCCGAAGCCTATGGGCTGGTAAGGAATGGATGAGCCATTTCTCGACTTCACCTTCGGAAAGGGAAGTGGGTGGGGAACTCCTGAAGCAGGTTAGTCTGACCAGTCAGAAAGCTGCGAGACTAGCGGATCCGGTGGATATTTCTGGAGGAGTGAGGGACAGTGTAGGGAACGGAATGGTGATATTCTGCAAAGAATCTTGTGCTGTTTCTGTGACTTAACTAAACGAGCTGAGTAAAATCGTTTTGTTAAAGATGAACCTAGACTCTGACTGTCATTGTGTGGTGCTAAAAGACAAGGACTCCCAGCAGTGTGGAGTCGACCCTGACTTACAAGTGAGTGAACTAGAGTGCGTTAATAGTGCGGAGGGCTAGGGTGTGCCAGTACTGCCACCCTCAACCACGACTACCCACCTGGACTCCGTTTTCCCAAAACCAGGCGTGTTCCCAAAACACAGAACAGATGTCAATCTTTCAATCTTTCTTTTTTGCTGTAAGTTACACTTCTTGTTTTGGCATACAAACAGTAATGAAAAATACTGACCAAATACTGACGTGTGAATGAGGCCTAAGGCAGATGATGCAAGATGATAAGAAAATGGAAGCTGAGTTGTGATTGTTGACTATGAGCAGCATATCAGTTTTTGTTTTTTGACAGTTTACATCTTTCTGTTCATTTTAGAAGTGAAATGAAGCACATTAGTCAGTGCAGTATAAATGAGGAATTTTTCTTGATTTTCAGCTACATCACTCTCAGGCTTCTACCTTCAGTTGATGACATCATAGGCTTCTTCCTTTATGACATCACAGCTAACGGAATGTAGAAATAATTCTGATGCCTGCAGCATGCAGTCTTCATTCCATCAGATAGATCTCAGACAAGACTAGCATTTACTCCATACATGGAAGCTCTTTAGATGGTAATCCTAGATGGTTTCCAAGAAAATCTCACGTTGGAATAGCAGGTAAGGATCATTCCAGTTTTCCATTCTGTTATGTTAGATCGTTGTGACATTTTGACTTTTTCTTGACTGGACGTGTTTCCATTGTAGTGTAAGGCTGTGTGCACACGCTGCGGATTCTGCTGCGGATCTGCAGCGGTTTTGGTCCTGCGGATCCGCAGCAGTTTCTTCATCGGTGTACAGTACCATTAAAATCAATGCAGAATGAAAACCGCTGGGCAGACAGTGCGGATTTTTCCATGGCAGGTGTCAAACCGCAGGGGAAACCCGCAGGCTAAACCGCAGAAAAACTGCAGATAAACTGCAGGTCTTTTGACCTGCGGATTTACCTGTGGTTTTTGACAAATCCGTGCGGATAAAATCGCAGGACAATCCGCAGCGTGTGCACACAGCCTAAATGTCAAAGACTCACAGTGCAGTTACAGGCTGTATATTGCAAGGGGTTCACTTTCTTTACACAGTAAGCTACAGTTGATAGCTCTCCCTGCAAACAGTTATATGGTAAAAAAAAACTTCAGTATTTTTGAGAGTTCATATAACCTTTACATATTAGCCTGATGCACCTCTGATTTTAGTTACGATTTATCAAATATGGCTTATACGATATTATGGGGATATCGCATGCATTAGTCGTATATACCATTGAAATTAATTACGTGTAAGAAATCATACACAGAAACTATGCTAAAAAATGTGTATTGCAAACAGGCTGGAACTCTAGTGCAATCTATGGGGTCAAGCAATCCTAAAAGTCAATATCAACCCTTTAAAAAGCATGCCAAATGTCTTAATATAAGCAGCCAAAGCAGAAACTTATTGCAGACACGCATTTTGGGGTGTTTGCCCCTCATCAGAGGAAACAAGGAGAACTGACCTGACTGTGTGAGAGGCATCTGACAGGCATTTTAAGGGATAAAGTTTCTCCTCGTGGAGATTGCCTTGTAAGGTTAGGGAGAATTATAGACATGCAATTATTCTCCTGGAAATTTAAATTTGCAAATACAGTCGTGACCACTCTGAAGAGACTGCTTGCATATTTATATTTGCAGAGTTGCATTGCATGGCCTATAAGTCTCTGTACGCTGGCTTGCTACTTTCCACAAGGAGAATTTTTACCCCTTAATACATGTATGACAGGGCAACATTGATACAGGAACATATTCTAGACAGAAATGTTTTACTTTAACCCCTTCCCAACCAATGACGCCTACATTGGCGTCATGAAAACATGGCATAAATCACCCTCCTGCGGGTCAGGTGACCGGGTCACTGAAAGGTCACCCGACCCACAGAAACAGGACCCTTTGTGCTTCACCCCAGGGGGTGGCTTTGCCCCCCCGTGACTACGATCGCTCTAATTGGCTGTTGAAAGTGAAACAGCCAATCAGAGCGATAGTAATGTTTCATCAATGAAATTTGATGAAATATTACAATCCAGCTATGGCCGATGCTGAAATAGCATCGGGCATGGCTGGAGACACTGATCCGCCCCCCCCATGACTGACGGCGGCGATCGGCCCCTGCCACCGACTGACGGTGGCTATCTGCCGTCGCAGTCATCCCCTTCCCTTTCCCTTCGCTCACCCCTGCCTTCCGATCACCCCCCCCTCCTTCCTGGTACCCTCCGAGTCTTGCTGTGGCTCCCGGTGTCCCGCCATCCCGGATCATGGGCGCCACCATCTTCCAAAATGGTGGGCGCATGCGGCAGATTCCATTCATTCATTTTGATCACTATGATAGATCCTATCATATTGATCAAAATAAAAAAAAATAGTAAATCACCCCACCACTTATCAGCCCCATAGGTAGGGACAAATAATAAAATAAATAAAATATTTTCATTTTTATTTTTCTATTAGGGTTGGAATTATGGTTAGGGGTAGAATGTGGGTCAGGGTTAGGGTTAGAATTAGGGTTAGGGTTGGAATTAGGGTTAGGGGTGGCATTAGGGTTAGGGTTGGAATTAGGGTTAAGGATGGAATTAGGGTTAAGATTAGGGTTAGTGGTGTGTTGGGGTTAGGGTTGGGATTAGGGTTAGGCTTGTGGATAGGGTTGGGATTAGGGTTAGGGGTGTGTTGGGATTATGATTAGGGTTTTGGATGTGTTGGGGTTAGGGTTGTGGTTAGGGGTGTGTTGGGGTTAGGGTTGGAGTTAGAATTGAGGGGTTTCCACTATTTAGGCGCATCAGTGGGTCTCCAAACGCGACATGGCGCCACCATTGATTCCAGCCAATTTTGCCTTCAAAAAGTCAAACTGTGCTCCCTCCCTTCCAAGCGCTGACATGTGCCCAAACAGTGGTTTACCCCTACATATGGGGTATCAGCGTACTCAAGAAAACTTGCACAACAACTTTGGAGTCTAATTTCTTCTGTTACCCTTGGGAAAATAAAAAATTGGGGGCTAAAATATTATTTTTGTGGAAGAAAAAGATTTTTTATTTTCACAGCTCTGCGTTATAAACTTCTGTGAAGCACTTAGGGGTTAAAAGTGCTCACCAGACATCTAGAGAAGTTCCTTGAGATGTCTAGTTTCCAAAATGGGGTCACTTGTGGGGGGTTTCTACTGTTTAGGCACATCAGGGGCTCTGCAAACGGAACGACGCCCGAAGACCATTCCATCGAAGTCTGTATTTCAAAACGTCACTACTTCCTTTCCGAGCCCCGACGTGTGCCCAAACAATGGTTCCCACCCCACAAATGAGGTATCAGCGTACTCAGGACAAACTGGACAACAACTTTTGGGGACTAATTTCTCCTGTTACCCTTGTGAAAATAAAAAAATTGTGGGCTAAGAAATCATTTTTTCAGGAAAAAAATGATTTTTTATTTTCACGGCTCTGCGTTATAAACTTCTGTGAAGCACTTGGGGGTTCAAAGTGCTCACCACACATCTAGATAAGTTCCTTGGTGGGTATAGTTTCCAAAATAGGCTCAATTGTGGGGATTTTCTACTGTTTAGGCGCATCAGGGACTCTGCAAACATAACATGACGCCCGCAAACCATTCCATCAAGTCGGCATTTCAAAACGCCACTACTTCCCTTCTGAGCCCCGACATGTTCCCAAACAGTGGTCCGCCCAGCATGTGGGGTAACAGCGTACTCAGGACAAACTGGACAACTTTTGGGGTCCAATTTATCCTGTTACCCTTGTGAAAATAAAAAAATTGCTGGCTAAAAAATCATTTTTTCAGGAAAAAAAATGATTTTTTATTTTCACGACTGCGTTATAAACTTCTGTGAAGCACTTAGGGGTTAAAAGTGCTCACCAGACATCTAGATAAGTTCCTTGGGAGGCCTAGTTTCCAAGATGGGGTCACTTGTGGGGGGTTTCTACTGTTTAGGCACATCAGGGGCTCTGCAAACGTAACGATGCCCGAAGACCATTCCATCAAAGTCTGCATTTCAAAACGTCACTACTTCCATTCCGAGCCCCGACATGTGCCCAAACAATGGTTCCCTCCCCACATATGGGATTTCAGCGTACTCAGGACAAACTGGACAACAACTTTTGGGGACTAATTTCTCCTGTTACCCTTGTGAAAATTAAAAAAATTGCGGGCTAAAAAATCATTTTTTCAGGAAAAAAATGATTTTTTTTTTTCACGGCTCTGCATTATAAACTTCGGTGAAGCACTTGGGGTTCAAAGTGCTCACCACACATCTAGATAAGTTCCGTGGTGGGTATAGTTTCCAAAATAGGGTCAATTGTGGGGAGTTTCTACTGTTTATGCGCATCAGGGACTCTGCATACGTAACATGACACTCACAGACCATTCCATCAAGTCGGCATTTCAAAACGTCACTACTTCCCTTCCGAGCCCCGACATGTTCCCAAACAATGGTTCCCCCCCACATATGGGGTATCAGCGTACTCAGGACAAACTGGACAACAACTTTTGGGGACTAATTTCTCCTGTTACTTTTGTGAAAATAAAAAAATTCCTTAGGGCGTCTAGTTTCCAAAATAGGGTCATTTGTGGGGGAGCTCCAAAGTTTAGGCACATAGGGGCTCTCCAAACGCGACATGGTGTCTGATAACGATTGGAGCTAATTTTCCGTTCAAAAAGTCAAATGGCGCTCCTTCTCTTCCGGGCCCTGCCGTGTGCCCAAACAGTGATTTATGAACACATATGAGGTATCGGTGTACCCAGGACAAATTGCCCAACAAATTTTAGGATCCATTTTATCCTGTTGCCCATGTGAAAATGAAAAAACTGAGGCTAAAAGAAATTTTTTGTGAAATTTTTTGGATCAATTTGTGAGACACCTGTGGGTTCAAAGTGCTCACTATGCATCTAGATAAGTTCCTTGGGGGGTCTAGTTTACAAAATGGGTTCACTTGTGGGCAAGCTCCAATGTTTTGGCACACAGGGGCTCTCCAAACGTGACATGGCAACCGCTAAATATTCCAGCATATTTTCCGTTCAAAAAGTCAAATGGCGCTCCTTCCCTTCTGAGCCCTGCCGTGTGCCCAAACAGTGGTTTATGACCACATATGAGGTATCGGTGTACTCAGGAGAAATTGCCCAATAAATTTCAGGATCCATTTTATCCTGTTGCCCATGGGAAAATGAAAGAATTGATGCTAAAAGAAAATTTTTGTTGGAAAAATTAAAATGTCTATTTTTTCCTTCCATGTTGCTTTAGTTCCTGTGAAGCACCTGAAGGGTTAATAATCTTCTTGAATGTAGTTTTGAGTAGCTTGAGGGGTGCAGGTTTTAGAATGGTTTCACTTTTGGGTATTTTCTGCCATATAGACCCCTCAAAGTGACATCAAATGTGATGTGGTCCCTAAAAAAAAATGGTTTTGTAAATTCTGTTTTAAAAATGAGAAATCGCTGGTCAACTTTTAACCCTTATAACTTCCTAACAAAAAAAAAAATTTGTTTCCAAAATTGTGCTGATGTAAAGTAGACGTGGGAAATATTATTTATTAACTATTTTGTGTCACATAGCTCTCTAGTTTAACAGAATAAAAATTCAAAATGTGAAAATTGCGAAATTTTCAAAATTTTAGCCTAATTTCAGTTTTTTTCACAAATAAACGCAAAAATTATCAACCTAAATTTACCACTAACCAATAAGTCTCGAAAAAACAATCTCAGAATCCCTAGGATTTGTTGAAGTTATTACCTCATAAAGGGACACTGGTCAGAATTGCTAAAAATGGCCTGGTCATTAAGGTCAAAATAGGCTTGGTCATGAAGGGGTTAAATATAAAAGCCACTGTCAGCCAAAAGCCACATGGTATATAGGACCTTTATTATACAGGGGATCGGATCTGGGAACATTGAAAAAGATTTGTAAAGTAATACTGCATTTACTTTATTATTATGCAGTTGCTTGATATATTTTTAACAATGTTATTAAATGAGAGTTTTCACTTTTCAATATGTTTTACAGCACTTTTCTGGCAAAAATACTGAGGAATAACCCTAAATATGGTAATGTAGTGAACTTAGAAACTACAAGATCATCAACTTAATAGCCATGTATTGTACATGACTGTGTGTCTTATGTACTACTTATAGGAAGATAATATAGGAAGATAATATTATGAGTCTCTAGTGCAGTTATGGAAATAGTATTTTTATCTAAAGAATATTTTTTTCCTATGTAATTCTAGACAATGCTGCATTACTGTACACACCATACACAACATGGCAGCTGTCTGTATGTTTAGTGATACCCTTAATCACAGCCATTGCCCCATGGATGATAATATAAGTAAAACACCTTTACCTGCAGTGATAGTGCCAGAAATGTATTGTCCAGGGTGCTAATAACTAACTTCCAGCATTGTAATATAAGGC
The DNA here is from genome assembly GCF_039654945.1 of Dendrobates tinctorius. Taxonomy (NCBI): domain Eukaryota; kingdom Metazoa; phylum Chordata; class Amphibia; order Anura; family Dendrobatidae; genus Dendrobates; species Dendrobates tinctorius. The sequence goes on along the minus strand of NW_027361802.1, from coordinate 23,805,193 downwards.
TATGTTCCCACATCAGTTTTTTTTATCAGTATTTCATAAGTATTTGTATTCCAAAACCAGGAATGTCACCAAAACACAGAACAGATGTCAATCTTTCAATCTTTCTTTTTTTTGCTGTAAGTTATACTTCTTGTTTTGGCATACAAGCAATAATGAAAAATACTGACCAAATACTGACGTGTGAATGAGGCCTAAAGCAGATGATGCCAAGATAATAAAAAAATGGAAGCTGAGTTGTGATTGTTGACTATGAGCAGCATATCAGTTTTTGTTTTTTGACAGTTTACATCTTTCTGTTCATTTTAGAAGTGAAATGAAGCACATTAGTCAGTGCAGTATAAATGAGGAATTTTTCTTGATTTTCAGCTACATCACTCTCAGGCTTCTACCTTCAATTGATGACATCATAGGCTTCTTCTTCCTTTATGACATCACAGCTAACGGAATGTAGAAATAATTCTGATGCCTGCAGCATGCAGTCTTCATTCCATCAGATAGATCTCAGACAAGACTAGCATTTACTCCATACATGGAAGCTCTTTAGATGGTAATCCTAGATGGTTTCCAAGAAAATCTCACGTTGGAATAGCAGGTAAGGATCATTCCAGTTTTCCATTCTGTTATGTTAGATCGTTGTGACATTTTGACTTTTTCTTGACTGGACGTGTTTCCATTGTAGTGTAAGGCTGTGTGCACACGCTGCGGATTCTGCTGCGGATCTGCAGCGGTTTTGGTCCTGCGGATCCGCAGCAGTTTCTTCATCGGTGTACAGTACCATTAAAATCAATGCAGAATGAAAACCGCTGGGCAGACAGTGCGGATTTTTCCATGGCAGGTGTCAAACCGCAGGGGAAACCCGCAGGCTAAACCGCAGAAAAACTGCAGATAAACTGCAGGTCTTTTGACCTGCGGATTTACCTGTGGTTTTTGACAAATCCGTGCGGATAAAATCGCAGGACAATCCGCAGCGTGTGCACACAGCCTAAATGTCAAAGACTCACAGTGCAGTTACAGGCTGTATATTGCAAGGGGTTCACTTTCTTTACACAGTAAGCTACAGTTGATAGCTCTCCCTGCAAACAGTTATATGGTAAAAAAAAACTTCAGTATTTTTGAGAGTTCATATAACCTTTACATATTAGCCTGATGCACCTCTGATTTTAGTTACGATTTATCAAATATGGCTTATACGATATTATGGGGATATCGCATGCATTAGTCGTATATACCATTGAAATTAATTACGTGTAAGAAATCATACACAGAAACTATGCTAAAAAATGTGTATTGCAAACAGGCTGGAACTCTAGTGCAATCTATGGGGTCAAGCAATCCTAAAAGTCAATATCAACCCTTTAAAAAGCATGCCAAATGTCTTAATATAAGCAGCCAAAGCAGAAACTTATTGCAGACACGCATTTTGGGGTGTTTGCCCCTCATCAGAGGAAACAAGGAGAACTGACCTGACTGTGTAAGAGGCATCTGACAGGCATTTTAAGGGATAAAGTTTCTCCTCGTGGAGATTGCCTTGTAAGGTTAGGGAGTATTATAGACATGCAATTATTCTCCTGGAAATTTAAATTTGCAAATACAGTCGTGACCACTCTGAAGAGACTGCTTGCATATTTATATTTGCAGAGTTGCATTGCATGGCCTATAAGTCTCTGTACGCTGGCTTGCTACTTTCCACAAGGAGAATTTTTACCCCTTAATACATGTATGACAGGGCAACATTGATACAGGAACATATTCTAGACAGAAATGTTTTACTTTAACCCCTTCCCAACCAATGACGCCTACATTGGCGTCATGAAAACATGGCATAAATCACCCTCCTGCGGGTCAGGTGACCGGGTCACTGAAAGGTCACCCGACCCACAGAAACAGGACCCTTTGTGCTTCACCCCAGGGGGTGGCTTTGCCCCCCCGTGACTACGATCGCTCTAATTGGCTGTTGAAAGTGAAACAGCCAATCAGAGCGATAGTAATGTTTCATCAATGAAATTTGATGAAATATTACAATCCAGCTATGGCCGATGCTGAAATAGCATCGGGCATGGCTGGAGACACTGATCCGCCCCCCCCCATGACTGACGGCGGCGATCGGCCCCTGCCACCGACTGACGGTGGCTATCTGCCGTCGCAGTCATCCCCTTCCCTTTTCCTTCGCTCACCCCTGCCTTCCGATCACCCCCCCTCCTTCCTGGTACCCTCCGAGTCTTGCTGTGGCTCCCGGTGTCCCGCCATCCCGGATCATGGGCGCCACCATCTTCCAAAATGGTGGGCGCATGCGGCAGATTCCATTCATTCATTTTGATCACTATGATAGATCCTATCATATTGATCAAAATAAAAAAAAATAGTAAATCACCCCACCACTTATCAGCCCCATAGGTAGGGACAAATAATAAAATAAATAAAATATTTTCATTTTTATTTTTCTATTAGGGTTGGAATTATGGTTAGGGGTAGAATGTGGGTCAGGGTTAGGGTTAGAATTAGGGTTAGGGTTGGAATTAGGGTTAGGGGTGGCATTAGGGTTAGGGTTGGAATTAGGGTTAAGGATGGAATTAGGGTTAAGATTAGGGTTAGTGGTGTGTTGGGGTTAGGGTTGGGATTAGGGTTAGGCTTGTGGATAGGGTTGGGATTAGGGTTAGGGGTGTGTTGGGGTTATGATTAGGGTTTTGGATGTGTTGGGGTTAGGGTTGTGGTTAGGGGTGTGTTGGGGTTAGGGTTGGAGTTAGAATTGAGGGGTTTCCACTATTTAGGCGCATCAGTGGGTCTCCAAACGCGACATGGCGCCACCATTGATTCCAGCCAATTTTGCCTTCAAAAAGTCAAACGGTGCTCCCTCCCTTCCAAGCGCTGACATGTGCCCAAACAGTGGTTTACCCCTACATATGGGGTATCAGCGTACTCAAGAAAACTTGCACAACAACTTTGGAGTCTAATTTCTTCTGTTACCCTTGGGAAAATAAAAAATTGGGGGCTAAAATATTATTTTTGTGGAAGAAAAAGATTTTTTATTTTCACAGCTCTGCGTTATAAACTTCTGTGAAGCACTTAGGGGTTAAAAGTGCTCACCAGACATCTAGAGAAGTTCCTTGAGATGTCTAGTTTCCAAAATGGGGTCACTTGTGGGGGGTTTCTACTGTTTAGGCACATCAGGGGCTCTGCAAACGGAACGACGCCCGAAGACCATTCCATCGAAGTCTGTATTTCAAAACGTCACTACTTCCTTTCCGAGCCCCGACGTGTGCCCAAACAATGGTTCCCACCCCACAAATGAGGTATCAGCGTACTCAGGACAAACTGGACAACAACTTTTGGGGACTAATTTCTCCTGTTACCCTTGTGAAAATAAAAAAATTGCGGGCTAAGAAATCATTTTTTCAGGAAAAAAATGATTTTTTATTTTCACGGCTCTGCGTTATAAACTTCTGTGAAGCACTTGGGAGTTCAAAGTGCTCACCACACATCTAGATAAGTTCCTTGGTGGGTATAGTTTCCAAAATAGGCTCAATTGTGGGGAGTTTCTACTGTTTAGGCGCATCAGGGACTCTGCAAACATAACATGACGCCCGCAAACCATTCCATCAAGTCGGCATTTCAAAACGCCACTACTTCCCTTCTGAGCCCCGACATGTTCCCAAACAGTGGTCCGCCCAGCATGTGGGGTAACAGCGTACTCAGGACAAACTGGACAACTTTTGGGGTCCAATTTATCCTGTTACCCTTGTGAAAATAAAAAAATTGCTGGCTAAAAAATCATTTTTTCAGGAAAAAAAATGATTTTTTATTTTCACGACTGCGTTATAAACTTCTGTGAAGCACTTAGGGGTTAAAAGTGCTCACCAGACATCTAGATAAGTTCCTTGGGAGGCCTAGTTTCCAAGATGGGGTCACTTGTGGGGGGTTTCTACTGTTTAGGCACATCAGGGGCTCTGCAAACGTAACGATGCCCGAAGACCATTCCATCAAAGTCTGCATTTCAAAACGTCACTACTTCCATTCCGAGCCCGACATGTGCCCAAACAATGGTTCCCTCCCCACATATGGGATTTCAGCGTACTCAGGACAAACTGGACAACAACTTTTGGGGACTAATTTCTCCTGTTACCCTTGTGAAAATTAAAAAAATTGTGGGCTAAAAAATCATTTTTTCAGGAAAAAAAATGATTTTTTTTTTCACGGCTCTGCGTTATAAACTTCGGTGAAGCACTTGGGGTTCAAAGTGCTCACCACACATCTAGATAAGTTCTGTGGTGGGTATAGTTTCCAAAATAGGGTCAATTGTGGGGAGTTTCTACTGTTTATGCGCATCAGGGACTCTGCATACGTAACATGACACTCACAGACCATTCCATCAAGTCGGCATTTCAAAACGTCACTACTTCCCTTCCGAGCCCCGACATGTTCCCAAACAATGGTTCCCCCCCACATATGGGGTATCAGCGTACTCAGGACAAACTGGACAACAACTTTTGGGGACTAATTTCTCCTGTTACTTTTGTGAAAATAAAAAAATTCCTTAGGGCGTCTAGTTTCCAAAATAGGGTCATTTGTGGGGGAGCTCCAAAGTTTAGGCACATAGGGGCTCTCCAAACGCGACATGGTGTCTGATAACGATTGGAGCTAATTTTCCGTTCAAAAAGTCAAATGGCGCTCCTTCCCTTCCGGGCCCTGCCGTGTGCCCAAACAGTGATTTATGACCACATATGAGGTATCGGTGTACCCAGGACAAATTGCCCAACAAATTTTAGGATCCATTTTATCCTGTTGCCCATGTGAAAATGAAAAAACTGAGGCTAAAATAAATTTTTTGTGAAATTTTTTGGATCAATTTGTGAGACACCTGTGGGTTCAAAGTGCTCACTATGCATCTAGATAAGTTCCTTGGGGGGTCTAGTTTACAAAATGGGTTCACTTGTGGGCAAGCTCCAATGTTTTGGCACACAGGGGCTCTCCAAACGTGACATGGCAACCGCTAAATATTCCAGCATATTTTCCGTTCAAAAAGTCAAATGGCGCTCCTTCCCTTCTGAGCCCTGCCGTGTGCCCAAACAGTGGTTTATGACCACATATGAGGTATCGGTGTACTCAGGAGAAATTGCCCAATAAATTTCAGGATCCATTTTATCCTGTTGCCCATGGGAAAATGAAAGAATTGATGCTAAAAGAAAATTTTTGTTGGAAAAATTAAAATGTCTATTTTTTCCTTCCATGTTGCTTTAGTTCCTGTGAAGCACCTGAAGGGTTAATAATCTTCTTGAATGTAGTTTTGAGTAGCTTGAGGGGTGCAGGTTTTAGAATGGTTTCACTTTTGGGTATTTTCTGCCATATAGACCCCTCAAAGTGACATCAAATGTGATGTGGTCCCTAAAAAAAAATGGTTTTGTAAATTCTGTTTTAAAAATGAGAAATCGCTGGTCAACTTTTAACCCTTATAACTTCCTAACAAAAAAAAAAATTTGTTTCCAAAATTGTGCTGATGTAAAGTAGACATGTGGGAAATATTATTTATTAACTATTTTGTGTCACATAGCTCTCTAGTTTAACAGAATAAAAATTCAAAATGTGAAAATTGCGAAATTTTCAAAATTTTAGCCTAATTTCAGTTTTTTTCACAAATAAACGCAAAAATTATCAACCTAAATTTACCACTAACCAATAAGTCACGAAAAAACAATCTCAGAATCCCTAGGATTTGTTGAAGTTATTACCTCATAAAGGGACACTGGTCAGAATTGCTAAAAATGGCCTGGTCATTAAGGTCAAAATAGGCTTGGTCATGAAGGGGTTAAATATAAAAGCCACTGTCAGCCAAAAGCCACATGGTATATAGGACCTTTATTATACAGGGGATCGGATCTGGGAACATTGAAAAAGATTTGTAAAGTAATACTGCATTTACTTTATTATTATGCAGTTGCTTGATATATTTTTAACAATGTTATTAAATGAGAGTTTTCACTTTTCAATATGTTTTACAGCACTTTTCTGGCAAAAATACTGAGGAATAACCCTAAATATGGTAATGTAGTGAACTTAGAAACTACAAGATCATCAACTTAATAGCCATGTATTGTACATGACTGTGTGTCTTATAGGAACTTATACTTATAGGAAGATAATATAGGAAGATAATATTATGAGTCTCTAGTGCAGTTATGGAAATAGTATTTTTATCTAAAGAATATTTTTTTCCTATGTAATTCTAGACAATGCTGCATTACTGTACACACCATACACAACATGGCAGCTGTCTGTATGTTTAGTGATACCCTTAATCACAGCCATTGCCCCATGGATGATAATATAAGTAAAACACCTTTACCTGCAGTGATAGTGCCATAAATGTATTGTCCAGGGTGCTAATAACTAACTTCCAGCATTGTAATATAAGGCTATGTTCCCACATCAGTTTTTTTTATCAGTATTTCATAAGTATTTGTATTCCAAAACCAGGAATGTCACCAAAACACAGAACAGATGTCAATCTTTCAATCTTTCTTTTTTTTGCTGTAAGTTATACTTCTTGTTTTGGCATACAAGCAATAATGAAAAATACTGACCAAATACTGACGTGTGAATGAGGCCTAAAGCAGATGATGCCAAGATAATAAAAAAGTGGAAGCTGAGTTGTGATTGTTGACTATGAGCAGCATATCAGTTTTTGTTTTTTGACAGTTTACATCTTTCTGTTCATTTTAGAAGTGAAATGAAGCACATTAGTCAGTGCAGTATAAATGAGGAATTTTTCTTGATTTTCAGCTACATCACTCTCAGGCTTCTACCTTCAATTGATGACATCATAGGCTTCTTCTTCCTTTATGACATCACAGCTAACGGAATGTAGAAATAATTCTGATGCCTGCAGCATGCAGTCTTCATTCCATCAGATAGATCTCAGACAAGACTAGCATTTACTCCATACATGGAAGATCTTTAGATGGTAATCCTAGATGGTTTCCAAGAAAATCTCACGTTGGAATAGCAGGTAAGGATCATTCCAGTTTTCCATTCTGTTATGTTAGATCGTTGTGACATTTTGACTTTTTCTTGACTGGACGTGTTTCCATTGTAGTGTAAGGCTGTGTGCACACGCTGCGGATTCTGCTGCGGATCTGCAGCGGTTTTGGTCCTGCGGATCCGCAGCAGTTTCTTCATCGGTGTACAGTACCATTAAAATCAATGCAGAATGAAAACCGCTGGGCAGACAGTGCGGATTTTTCCATGGCAGGTGTCAAACCGCAGGGGAAACCCGCAGGCTAAACCGCAGAAAAACTGCAGATAAACTGCAGGTCTTTTGACCTGCGGATTTACCTGTGGTTTTTGACAAATCCGTGCGGATAAAATCGCAGGACAATCCGCAGCGTGTGCACACAGCCTAAATGTCAAAGACTCACAGTGCAGTTACAGGCTGTATATTGCAAGGGGTTCACTTTCTTTACACAGTAAGCTACAGTTGATAGCTCTCCCTGCAAACAGTTATATGGTAAAAAAAAACTTCAGTATTTTTGAGAGTTCATATAACCTTTACATATTAGCCTGATGCACCTCTGATTTTAGTTACGATTTATCAAATATGGCTTATACGATATTATGGGGATATCGCATGCATTAGTCGTATATACCATTGAAACTAATTACGTGTAAGAAATCATACACAGAAACTATGCTAAAAAATGTGTATTGCAAACAGGCTGGAACTCTAGTGCAATCTATGGGGTCAAGCAATCCTAAAAGTCAATATCAACCCTTTAAAAAGCATGCCAAATGTCTTAATATAAGCAGCCAAAGCAGAAACTTATTGCAGACACGCATTTTGGGGTGTTTGCCCCTCATCAGAAGAAACAAGGAGAACTGACCTGACTGTGTGAGAGGCATCTGACAGGCATTTTAAGGGATAAAGTTTCTCCTCGTGGAGATTGCCTTGTAAGGTTAGGGAGAATTATAGACATGCAATTATTCTCCTGGAAATTTAAATTTGCAAATACAGTCGTGACCACTCTGAAGAGACTGCTTGCATATTTATATTTGCAGAGTTGCATTGCATGGCCTATAAGCCTCTGTACGCTGGCTTGCTACTTTCCACAAGGAGAATTTTTACCCCTTAATACATGTATGACAGGGCAACATTGATACAGGAACATATTCTAGACAGAAATGTTTTACTTTAACCCCTTCCCAACCAATGACGCCTACATTGGCGTCATGAAAACATGGCATAAATCACCCTCCTGCGGGTCAGGTGACCGGGTCACTGAAAGGTCACCCGACCCACAGAAACAGGACCCTTTGTGCTTCACCCCAGGGGGTGGCTTTGCCCCCCCGTGACTACGATCGCTCTAATTGGCTGTTGAAAGTGAAACAGCCAATCTGAGCGATAGTAATGTTTCATCAATGAAATTTGATGAAATATTACAATCCAGCTATGGCCGATGCTGAAATAGCATCGGGCATGGCTGGAGACACTGATCCGCCCCCCCCCCATGACTGACGGCGGCGATCGGCCCCTGCCACCGACTGACGGTGGCTATCTGCCGTCGCAGTCATCCCCTTCCCTTTCCCTTCGCTCACCCCTGCCTTCCGATCACCCCCCCTCCTTCCTGGTACCCTCCGAGTCTTGCTGTGGCTCCCGGTGTCCCGCCATCCCGGATCATGGGCGCCACCATCTTCCAAAATGGTGGGCGCATGCGGCAGATTCCATTCATTCATTTTGATCACTATGATAGATCCTATCATATTGATCAAAATAAAAAAAAATAGTAAATCACCCCACCACTTATCAGCCCCATAGGTAGGGACAAATAATAAAATAAATAAAATATTTTCATTTTTATTTTTCTATTAGGGTTGGAATTATGGTTAGGGGTAGAATGTGGGTCAGGGTTAGGGTTAGAATTAGGGTTAGGGTTGGAATTAGGGTTAGGGGTGGCATTAGGGTTAGGGTTGGAATTAGGGTTAAGGATGGAATTAGGGTTAAGATTAGGGTTAGTGGTGTGTTGGGGTTAGGGTTGGGATTAGGGTTAGGCTTGTGGATAGGGTTGGGATTAGGGTTAGGGGTGTGTTGGGGTTATGATTAGGGTTTTGGATGTGTTGGGGTTAGGGTTGTGGTTAGGGGTGTGTTGGGGTTAGGGTTGGAGTTAGAATTGAGGGGTTTCCACTATTTAGGCGCATCAGTGGGTCTCCAAACGCGACATGGCGCCACCATTGATTCCAGCCAATTTTGCCTTCAAAAAGTCAAACGGTGCTCCCTCCCTTCCAAGCGCTGACATGTGCCCAAACAGTGGTTTACCCCTACATATGGGGTATCAGCGTACTCAAGAAAACTTGCACAACAACTTTGGAGTCTAATTTCTTCTGTTACCCTTGGGAAAATAAAAAATTGGGGGCTAAAATATTATTTTTGTGGAAGAAAAAGATTTTTTATTTTCACAGCTCTGCGTTATAAACTTCTGTGAAGCACTTAGGGGTTAAAAGTGCTCACCAGACATCTAGAGAAGTTCCTTGAGATGTCTAGTTTCCAAAATGGGGTCACTTGTGGGGGGTTTCTACTGTTTAGGCACATCAGGGGCTCTGCAAACGGAACGACGCCCGAAGACCATTCCATCGAAGTCTGTATTTCAAAACGTCACTACTTCCTTTCCGAGCCCCGACGTGTGCCCAAACAATGGTTCCCACCCCACAAATGAGGTATCAGCGTACTCAGGACAAACTGGACAACAACTTTTGGGGACTAATTTCTCCTGTTACCCTTGTGAAAATAAAAAAATTGCGGGCTAAGAAATCATTTTTTCAGGAAAAAAATGATTTTTTATTTTCACGGCTCTGCGTTATAAACTTCTGTGAAGCACTTGGGGGTTCAAAGTGCTCACCACACATCTAGATAAGTTCCTTGGTGGGTATAGTTTCCAAAATAGGCTCAATTGTGGGGATTTTCTACTGTTTAGGCGCATCAGGGACTCTGCAAACATAACATGACGCCCGCAAACCATTCCATCAAGTCGGCATTTCAAAACGCCACTACTTCCCTTCTGAGCCCCGACATGTTCCCAAACAGTGGTCCGCCCAGCATGTGGGGTAACAGCGTACTCAGGACAAACTGGACAACTTTTGGGGTCCAATTTATCCTGTTACCCTTGTGAAAATAAAAAAATTGCTGGCTAAAAAATCATTTTTTCAGGAAAAAAAATGATTTTTTATTTTCACGACTGCGTTATAAACTTCTGTGAAGCACTTAGGGGTTAAAAGTGCTCACCAGACATCTAGATAAGTTCCTTGGGAGGCCTAGTTTCCAAGATGGGGTCACTTGTGGGGGGTTTCTACTGTTTAGGCACATCAGGGGCTCTGCAAACGTAACGATGCCCGAAGACCATTCCATCAAAGTCTGCATTTCAAAACGTCACTACTTCCATTCCGAGCCCGACATGTGCCCAAACAATGGTTCCCTTCCCACATATGGGATTTCAGCGTACTCAGGACAAACTGGACAACAACTTTTGGGGACTAATTTCTCCTGTTACCCTTGTGAAAATTAAAAAAATTGTGGGCTAAAAAATCATTTTTTCAGGAAAAAAAATGATTTTTTTTTTCACGGCTCTGCGTTATAAACTTCGGTGAAGCACTTGGGGTTCAAAGTGCTCACCACACATCTAGATAAGTTCCGTGGTGGGTATAGTTTCCAAAATAGGGTCAATTGTGGGGAGTTTCTACTGTTTATGCGCATCAGGGACTCTGCATACGTAACATGACACTCACAGACCATTCCATCAAGTCGGCATTTCAAAACGTCACTACTTCCCTTCCGAGCCCCGACATGTTCCCAAACAATGGTTCCCCCCCACATATGGGGTATCAGCGTACTCAGGACAAACTGGACAACAACTTTTGGGGACTAATTTCTCCTGTTACTTTTGTGAAAATAAAAAAATTCCTTAGGGCGTCTAGTTTCCAAAATAGGGTCATTTGTGGGGGAGCTCCAAAGTTTAGGCACATAGGGGCTCTCCAAACGCGACATGGTGTCTGATAATGATTGGAGCTAATTTTCCGTTCAAAAAGTCAAATGGCGCTCCTTCCCTTCCGGGCCCTGCCGTGTGCCCAAACAGTGATTTATGACCACATATGAGGTATCGGTGTACCCAGGACAAATTGCCCAACAAATTTTAGGATCCATTTTATCCTGTTGCCCATGTGAAAATGAAAAAACTGAGGCTAAAAGAAATTTTTTGTGAAATTTTTTGGATCAATTTGTGAGACACCTGTGGGTTCAAAGTGCTCACTATGCATCTAGATAAGTTCCTTGGGGGGTCTAGTTTACAAAATGGGTTCACTTGTGGGCAAGCTCCAATGTTTTGGCACACAGGGGCTCTCCAAACGTGACATGGCAACCGCTAAATATTCCAGCATATTTTCCGTTCAAAAAGTCAAATGGCGCTCCTTCCCTTCTGAGCCCTGCCGTGTGCCCAAACAGTGGTTTATGACCACATATGAGGTATCGGTGTACTCAGGAGAAATTGCCCAATAAATTTCAGGATCCATTTTATCCTGTTGCCCATGGGAAAATGAAAGAATTGATGCTAAAAGAAAATTTTTGTTGGAAAAATTAAAATGTCTATTTTTTCCTTCCATGTTGCTTTAGTTCCTGTGAAGCACCTGAAGGGTTAATAATCTTCTTGAATGTAGTTTTGAGTAGCTTGAGGGGTGCAGGTTTTAGAATGGTTTCACTTTTGGGTATTTTCTGCCATATAGACCCCTCAAAGTGACATCAAATGTGATGTGGTCCCTAAAAAAAAATGGTTTTGTAAATTCTGTTTTAAAAATGAGAAATCGCTGGTCAACTTTTAACCCTTATAACTTCCTAACAAAAAAAAAAATTTGTTTCCAAAATTGTGCTGATGTAAAGTAGACATGTGGGAAATATTATTTATTAACTATTTTGTGTCACATAGCTCTCTAGTTTAACAGAATAAAAATTCAAAATGTGAAAATTGCGAAATTTTCAAAATTTTAGCCTAATTTCAGTTTTTTTCACAAATAAACGCAAAAATTATCAACCTAAATTTACCACTAACCAATAAGTCACGAAAAAACAATCTCAGAATCCCTAGGATTTGTTGAAGTTATTACCTCATAAAGGGACACTGGTCAGAATTGCTAAAAATGGCCTGGTCATTAAGGTCAAAATAGGCTTGGTCATGAAGGGGTTAAATATAAAAGCCACTGTCAGCCAAAAGCCACATGGTATATAGGACCTTTATTATACAGGGGATCGGATCTGGGAACATTGAAAAAGATTTGTAAAGTAATACTGCATTTACTTTATTATTATGCAGTTGCTTGATATATTTTTAACAATGTTATTAAATGAGAGTTTTCACTTTTCAATATGTTTTACAGCACTTTTCTGGCAAAAATACTGAGGAATAACCCTAAATATGGTAATGTAGTGAACTTAGAAACTACAAGATCATCAACTTAATAGCCATGTATTGTACATGACTGTGTGTCTTATGTACTACTTATAGGAAGATAATATAGGAAGATAATATTATGAGTCTCTAGTGCAGTTATGGAAATAGTATTTTTATCTAAAGAATATTTTTTTCCTATGTAATTCTAGACAATGCTGCATTACTGTACACACCATACACAACATGGCAGCTGTCTGTATGTTTAGTGATACCCTTAATCACAGCCATTGCCCCATGGATGATAATATAAGTAAAACACAGTGATAGTGCCAGAAATGTATTGTCCAGGGTGCTAATAACTAACTTCCAGCATTGTAATATAAGGCTATGTTCCCACATCAGTTTTTTTTATCAGTATTTCATAAGTATTTGTATTCCAAAACCAGGAATGTCACCAAAACACAGAACAGATGTCAATCTTTCAATCTTTCTTTTTTTTGCTGTAAGTTATACTTCTTGTTTTGGCATACAAGCAATAATGAAAAATACTGACCAAATACTGACGTGTGAATGAGGCCTAAAGCAGATGATGCCAAGATAATAAAAAAGTGGAAGCTGAGTTGTGATTGTTGACTATGAGCAGCATATCAGTTTTTGTTTTTTGACAGTTTACATCTTTCTGTTCATTTTAGAAGTGAAATGAAATGAAGCACATTAGTCAGTGCAGTATAAATGAGGAATTTTTCTTGATTTTCAGCTACATCACTCTCAGGCTTCTACCTTCAATTGATGACATCATAGGCTTCTTCTTCCTTTATGACATCACAGCTAACGGAATGTAGAAATAATTCTGATGCCTGCAGCATGCAGTCTTCATTCAGATAGATCTCAGACAAGACTAGCATTTACTCCATACATGGAAGCTCTTTAGATGGTAATCCTAGATGGTTTCCAAGAAAATCTCACGTTGGAATAGCAGGTAAGGATCATTCCAGTTTTCCATTCTGTTATGTTAGATCGTTGTGACATTTTGACATTTTCTTGACTGGACAGGTTTCAATTGTAGTGTACATGTCAAAGACTCACAGTGCAGTTACAGGCTGTATATTGCAAGGGGTTCACTTTCTTTACACAGTAAGCTACAGTTGATAGCTCTCCCTGCAAACAGTTATATGGTAAAAAAAAACTTCAGCATTTTTGGGAGTTCATATAACCTTTACATATTAACCTGGTGTACCTCTGATTTTAGTTATATGAAATCTGGCTTATACGATATTATGGGGGATATCGCATGTATTACAGGAAGTCGTAAATCACCACCTCTCGTGGCAGCCTGTTCCTCTCATTGATCACCTCAACTGTCAAAAAGTTTTTTCTAACATCTAATCTGTGTCTCCTCCCATTCAGTTTCATCCCATTGCTTCTAGTCTTTCCTTGTGCAAATGAGAATAAAGATGATCCTTCTACAATGTGACAGCCCTTGAGATATTTCTATGACAGGGCAGAATTGATACAGGAACATATTCCTGGCAGAAATGTTTTACTTTAAATATAAAAGCCACTGTTCCATTTGTAATGTAATGACATGAGTCCTGCACCGTCAGCCAAAGCCACATGGTACATAGCACCTTTGTTATTATACAGGGGATGTTAGATAGTTTCCCTGTAAGGAACTTTGAAAAACATTAACCCCTTAATGACCGGAGCTTTTTTCGATTTTTCGTATTCGTTTTTCGCTCCCCTTCTTTCCAGAGCCATAACTTTTTCATTTTTTCCATCTATATGGCCATGTGAGGGCTTATTTTTAGCGGGACGAGTTGTACTTTTAAATGACACCATTGGTTTTACCATGTCGTGTACTCAAAAATGGGAAAAAAATTCCAAGTGCGGTGAAATTTCAAAAAGAGTGCAATCCCACACTTGTTTTTTGCTTGTCTTTTTTGCTAGCTTCACTAAATGCTAAATCTGACCTGCTATTATGATTCTCCAGGTCATTACAAGTTCATAGACACCAAACATGTCTATGTCCTCTTTTATCTAAGGGGTGAAAAAAAATTCCAAAGTTTGCTAAAAAAAAAAAAAAAAAAAAAAAAAAATGCGCAATTTTCCGAGACCCGTAGCGTCTCCATTTTTCGTGATCTGGGGTCGTCTAAAGGGCTTATTTTTTCCGTGCTGGGCTGACGTTTTTAATGATACCACTTTTGTGCAGATACGTTCTTTTGATCGCCCGTTATTGCATTTTAACCCCTTCCTGACATCCGACGTACTATCCCGTCCACGGTACCCGGGCCCGTATGACCGTGGACGGGATAGTACGTCTACCGCGATCAGCGGCGCCCACGTGGTGAGCGCCGCTGATCGCGGCCGGGTGTCAGCTGATTATCACAGCTGACACCCGGCACAATGTGTCAGGGGCGGTCACGGACCGCCCCCGACACGTTAACCCCTTGCACACCGCGATCAAACACGATCGCGGTGTACCGGGGGTTAAAGGGAAGCATCGGCAGGGAGGGGGCTCCCTCCGTGCTTCCATGAGCCCCCCACGGCAGCGCAATGTGCAGCGCTGCTGCGGGGGGCTCCTTTCCTCCAGGCCCCCGAATCCAAGATGGCGACGGGGGCCTGAGGAAGCTGGCTTCCTCAGTGCCTGCAAAGCGCAGGCATGAGGAAGTCTTCAATGCTTGTGACAGATTGCTGATCTGTCACAGTGATCTGTGATGTGACAGATCAGCGATCTGTCACAGGACAGTGATGTCCCACCTGGGACTATTTAATAAAGTAAAAAAAAAATAAAAAAAAGTGTAAAAATAATTAAAAAAAAATCGCCAAATATATTAGAAAAAAAAAAAAATATTCCCCCAATAAATCCATTTTTTGGAAATAATAAAAAAAACCCCCATAAAATTACACATATTAGGTATCGCCGCGTCCGTAATGACCCGCCCTATAAAACTGTCCCATTAGTTAACCCCTTTAGCGAACCCCTTAAAAAATAAAAAACGAAGCAAAAAATAATGATTTATTATCATACCGCCAAACAAAAAGTGTAATAACGCGCGATCAAAAAGACGCATATAAATATCCATGATACCGCTGAAAACGTCATCTTGTCCCGCAAAAAACGAGCCGCCACACAGCATCATCAGCGAAAAATTAAAATAGTTATAGCTCGCTGAATAAAGCGATGCAAAAATAATTATTTTTTATATAAAATAGTTTTCATTGCATAAAACCGACAAAAACATAAAAAAACGACCTAAATGAGGTATCGCTGTAACCGTACTGACGTGAAGAATAAAACCTCTTTATCAATTTTACCGCACGCGGAACGGTGAAAACGCACCCCCCAAAAGAAATTCATGAAACGCTGGTTTTTGTTCATTCTGCGTCCCAAAAATCGGAATAAAAAGCGATCAAAAAATTCCATGTGCCCGAAAATGGTACCAATAAAAACGTCAACTCGTCCTGCAAAAAATAAGACCTCACATGACTCGGTGGGTCAAAATACGGAAAAATTATAGCTCTCAATATGTGGTGATGCAAAAACTATTTTTACAATAAAAAGCGTCTTTTAGCGTGCGACAGCCGCCAAACATAAAAACCGCCATAAATAGTAAATCAAACCCCCCGATATCACCCCCTTAGTTAGGGAAAAATAATAAAATAAAAAAAAGTATTTATTTCCATTTTTCCATTAAGGTTAGGGTTAGGGTTAGGGCTAGGGGTGTGTTGGGGTAGGGTTAGGGCTAGGGTTAGGGTTAGGGCTAGGGTCAGGGTTAGGGCTAGGGCTAGGGTTAGGTCTAGGGTTAGGGCTAGGGTTAGGTTTAGGGGCGTGTTGGGGTTCGGGTTGGAGTTAGAATTGGGGGTTTCCACTGTTTGGGCACATCAGGGTCTCTCCAAATGCAACATGGCGTCTGATCTCAATTCCAGCCAATTCTGAGTTGAAAAAGTCAAATGGTGCTCCTTCCCTTCCAAGCTCTGCTATGCGCCCAAACAGTGTTTTACCCCCACATGTAGGGTATCAGCCTACTCAGGACAAATTGCAAAACAATTTTTGGGGTCCAATTTCTCCTGTTACCCTTAGGAAAATAAAAAATTGGGGGCAAAAATATCATTTTTGTGGAAAAAAATGATTTTTTTATTTTCTCGTCCGAGTGTTATAAACTTCTGTGAAGCACTTGGGGGTTCAAAGTGCTCACCACACATCTAGATAAGTTCCGTGGGGGGTCTAGTGTCCAAAATGGGATTCACTTGTGGGGAGTTTCAATAGTTTAGGTACATCAGGGGCTCTCCAAACGCACATGACACCCGCAGACCATTCCATCAAAGTCTGCATTCCAAAACGTCACTGCTTCCCTTCCGAGCCCCGACGTGTGTCCATACAGTAGTTTTCTCCCACATATGGGGTGTCAGCGTACTCAGGACAAATTGGACAACAACTTTTGTGGGTCCAATTTCTCCTGTTACCCTTGGGAAAATGAAAAAATTGGGGACTAATTGATCATGTTTGTGGAAAAAAATACGATTTTTTTTATTTTCATGCCCGGGCATTATAAACTTCTGTGAAGCCCTTGGGGGTTCAAAGCGCTCACCACACATCTAGATAAGTTCCTTAGGGGGTCTCGTTTCCAAAATGGGGTCACTTGTGGGGGTTTCCACTGTTTAGGTACATTAGGGGCTCTCCAAAGGCAACATGACACCCGCAGACCATTCCATCAAAGTCTGCATTCCAAAACGTCACTACTTCCCTTCCGAGCCCTGACGTGTGTCCATACAGTAGTTTTATCCCACATATGGGGTGTCAGCGTACTCAGGACAAATTGGACAACAACTTTTGGGGTTCAATTTCTCCTGTTACCCTTGGGAAAATAAAAAAAATTGGGGACTAATTGATCATGTTTGTGGAAAAAATACGATTTTTTTAATTTCATGCCCTGGCATTATAAACTTCTGTGAGGCCCTTGGGGGTTTACAGTGCTCACCACACATCTAGATAAGTTCCTTGGGGGGTCTAGTTTACAAAATGGTGTCATTTGTGGGGGGTTTCCACTGTTTAGGTACATTAGGGGCTCTCCAAACGCACATGACACCCGCAGACCATTCAATCAAAGTCTGCATTCCAAAACGTCACTACTTCCCTTCCGAGCCCCGACGTGTGCCCATACAGTAGTTTTCTCCCACATATGGGGTATCAGCATACTCAGGACAAATTGGACAACAACTTTTGGGGTCCAATTTCTCCTGGTACCCTTGGGAAAATAAAAAAATGGTGACTAAAAGATCATGTTTGTGGAAAAAATACGAATTTTTTATTTTCACGCCCGGGCGTTGTAAACTTCTGTGAAGCACTGGGGGGTTCAAAGTGCTCACCACACATCTAGATAAGTTCCTTGGGGGGTTTAGTTTACAAAATGGTGTCATTTGTGGGGGGTTTCCACTGTTTAGGTACATTAGGGGCTCTCCAAAGACAACATGACACCCGCAGACCATTCCATCAAAGTCTGCATTCCAAAACGTCACTACTTCCCTTCCGAGCCCCGACGTGTGCCCATACAGTAGTTTTCTCCCACATATGGGGTATCAGCATACTCAGGACAAATTGGACAACAACTTTTGGGGTCCAATTTCTCCTGGTACACTTGGGAAAATAAAAAAATGGTGACTAAAAGATCATGTTTGTGGAAAAAATACGAATTTTTTATTTTCACGCCCGGGCGTTGTAAACTTCTGTGAAGCACTGGGGGGTTCAAAGTGCTCACCACACATCTAGATAAGTTCCTTGGGGGGTTTAGTTTACAAAATGGTGTCATTTGTGGGGGGTTTCCACTGTTTAGGTACATTAGGGGCTCTCCAAAGGCAACATGACACCCGCAGACCATTCCATCAAAGTCTGCATTCCAAAACGTCACTACTTCCCTTCCGAGCCCCGACGTGTGCCCATACAGTAGTTTTCTCCCACGTATGGGGTATCAGCATACTCAGGATAAATTGGATAACAACTTTTGGGGTCCAATTTCTCCTGGTACCCTTGGGAAAATAAAAAAATGGTGACTAAAAGATCATGTTTGTGGAAAAAATACGAATTTTTTATTTTCACGCCCGGGCGTTGTAAACTTCTGTGAAGCACTGAGGGGGTCAAGTGCTCACCACACATCTAGATAAGTTCCTTAGGGGGTCTAGTTTCCAAAATGGTGTCATTTGTGGGGGGGTTCCACTGTTTTGGTACATCAGGAGTTTTCCAAACGCGACATGGTGTCCGATCTCAATTCCAGTCAAAAACGTCAAATGGCGCTGCTTCCCTTCCGAGCTCTGCCATGCGCCCAAATAGTGGTTTACCCCCACATGTGGGGTATCAGCGTACTCAGGACAAATTGCACAATAACTTTTAGGGTCCTGTTACCCTTGGAAAAATAAGAATTGAGGGTGAAAAGATCATTTTTGTGGAAAAAATATGATTTTTTAATTGTATGGCTTTATGTTATAAACTTCTGTGAAGCCCATGGGGGTTCAAAGTTCTCACCACACATCTAGATAAGTTCCTTAGGGGGTCTAGTTTCCAAAATGGTGTCATTTGTGGGGGGGTTTCCACTGTTTTGGTACATCAGGAGTTTTCCAAACGCGACATGGTGTCCGATCTCAATTCCAGCCAAAAACGTCAAATGGCGCTGCTTCCCTTCCGAGCTCTGCCATGCGCCCAAATAGTGGTTTACCCCCACATGTGGGGTATCAGCGTACTCAGGACAAATTGCACAATAACTTTTAGGGTCCTGTTACCCTTGGAAAAATAAGAATTGAGGGTGAAAAGATCATTTTTGTGGAAAAAATATGATTTTTTAATTGTATGGCTTTATGTTATAAACTTCTGTGAAGCCCATGGGGGTTCAAAGTTCTCACCACACATCTAGATAAGTTCCTTAGTGGGTCTAGTTTCCAAAATGGTGTCATTTGTGGGGGGTTTCCACTGTTTTGGTACATCAGGGGTTTTCCAAACGCGACATGGTGTCCGATCTCAATTCCAGCCAAAAATGTCAAATGGCGCTGCTTCCCTTCCGAGCTCTGCCATGCGCCCAAATAGTGGTTTACCCCCACATGTGGGGTATCAGCGTACTCAGGACAAATTGCACAATAACTTTTAGGGTCCTGTTACCCTTGGGAAAATAAAAATTGGGGTGAAAAGATCATTTTTGTGGAAAAAATATGATTTTTTAATTGTACCGCTGTACGTTATAAACTTCTGTAAAGCCCTTGTGGGTTCAAAGTTCTCACCACATATCTAGATAAGTTCCTTGGGGGGTCTAGTTTCCAAAATGGGGTCACTTGTAGGGGGTTTCCACTGTTTAGGTACATCAGGGACTCTCCAAACGTGACATGGCGTCCAATCTGAATTCCAGCCAATTTTGCATTGAAAAAGTCAAACGGCGCTCCTTCCATTCTGAGCTCTGCCATGCGCCGAAACAGTCGTTCCCCCCCACATATCAGGTATCTGCGTACTCAGGACAAATT
This sequence comes from Dendrobates tinctorius, assembly GCF_039654945.1. NCBI lineage: Eukaryota > Metazoa > Chordata > Amphibia > Anura > Dendrobatidae > Dendrobates > Dendrobates tinctorius. The sequence continues at coordinate 23,785,277 of NW_027361802.1, read as the reverse complement.
GCTCAATAACTTTTGCAGTTCAATTTCTCCTGTTACCCTTGGTAAAATAAAAAAAATTGAACCTGAAGTATTTTTTTTATGAAAAAAAGTTAGATGTTCATTTTTTTTTAAAATATTCAAAAAAATTCCTGTGACGCACCTAAAGGGTTAATAAACTTCTTGAATGTGGTTTTGAGCACCTTAAGGGGTGCAGTTTTTAGAATGGTGTCACTTTTGGGTATTTTCTATCATATAGACCCATCAAAGTGGCTTCAAATGTGATGTGGTCCTAAAAATAAAATGGTGTTGTAAAAATGAGAAATCGCTGGTCAACTTTTAACCCTTATAACTTCCTAACAAAAAAAAATTTTGGTTCCAAAATTGTGCTGATGTAAAGTAAACATGTGGGAAATGTTAGTTATCAAGTTTTTTGTGTGCCGTATCTCTGTGATTTAAGGGCAAAAAAATTCAAAGTTGGAAAATTGCGAAATTTTCATAATTTTCGCCAAATTTCCGTTTTTCTCACAAATAAACGCAAGTTATTTGAATGAAATTTTACCACTAACATGAAGTACAATATGTCTCGAGAAAACAATGTCAGAATCACCGGGATCCATGGAAGCGTTCCAGAGTTATGACCTCATAAAGGTACAGTGGTCAGAATTGTAAAAATTAGCCCGGTCATGAACGTGCAAACCACCCTTGGGGGTGAACGGGTTAATGCAATGTCTTTGCAACCAAAAAAAACGTAATTCTGGCGTTTTGAATTTTTTTCTCGCTACGCCGTTTAGCGATCGGGTTAATGCTCTTTTTTATTGATAGATCGGGCGATTCTGAACGCGGCGATACCTAATATGTGTATGTGGGATTATTTTTTTACTGCTTTATTTTGATTGGGGCGAAAGGGGGGTGATTTGAACTTTTAGGTTTTTTTAATTTGTTTTATTTTTAAACATTTTTTTTTACTTTTGGCATGCTTCAATAGACTCCATAGGAGGCTAGAAGCATGCGCAACCCGATCGGGTCTGCTACATATGGGCGATGAGCAGATCGCCGATATGTAGCAAATTTACTCCTGTGCTTTCAGCGCCGAACACCAGGTGGCGCTGAAAGCCGTAGAGCCATAGAGCCCTCTGGTTGTCCACGCAACATGACGCTGACCCCCAATCACATGACGGGGTCGGCGATGAGGTCATTTCCGGCCCGGCAGCCGGAAATGCTATTTAAATGCCCGCTGTCAGCTTTGACAGCGGGATTTAACTAGTTAATAGGCACGGGCGGACAGCGATTCCGCTCGCGCCTATTGCGGGCACATGTCAGCTGTTCATAACAGCTGGCATGTCTCGGCTTTGATGCGGGCTCAGCGCCGGAGCCCTCATCAAAGCAGGGGATATGTCTAATGACGGACTGTGTCCGTCATTGGACTTTAAGGGGTTTTAATAAAGTAATTGTTATGCACTTGCTTGATTTATTTTTATCAACGTTTTTAGAATAGAGCTATACTTAAAAATATAAAATAAAAAAATGAAGCAAAGCATAAATAAAACCCCTAAGCAATAATCAGACAGTAGCTCTCATTTGGAAAACTCTTTTTTGCTTTCTGTGATCAAACCTCAATTTTTTAACACAATTGTCAACGTAATAGATGACCTCATCTATGATCATAATGGCCCATTTCCATATTTCTTCTTTAGTGAAAAGTACTTATTGCAGCAGCACAATAGTCTTTACCTTACATGATGTATGCTCAATTTACAAAACTAAAATGGGGCCTTTAGCATTAAACTAATGCACAGGGGCACAATGTGTCGGCATGCTATAAAAAATGAACACATGAACTCCAATAGTGCTGTCAACATTAAAAATGTAATATACTTAGCGTTTTTTGCTGAAAGCGCACAAAAGCTGTCCAATCACGTCAAAGTGTACCTTTTAATATGAATGGTCCCTAACCACTATATGTCCCACCTCTCCTTGTGCCAAACCAGGCCTCATCTCAATGGGGAGAGAAAAGGAAACTGTAGCTCGGAAAAGGCGTAGCTCGGAATTAAAACTTGTACGGAAATGATGGGTGGGTGTGAGTGATGAGCTGTGGAAGGTACCAGAGGTATATATAGTGGATAGAGACCATCCATATTAAAAAAAGTACACCTTGGCGTGGTTGGATGACGTTAATGGTTGACATTAACGTTTGTTAATGTTTACAGCAATATTATAGTTCTTGTATTCATTAGTCGCAATATGTTCAATTTACAACCCAAAAATGATTTTCTATTCTATAATTTTTGCTCAGATGGACGGACTTCAGAAAGTAGATTCAGGATATGTGGAAGAAATTCTCTTGAAGAGTAGCAGGTAAGTAAAACATTATCTCATAGTTTCGAGGCACCAGAATATTTCTCCTCAGGAAAAACAGCTTTTATTCAATCGTTAAAAATATATAGCAACAATACATGGCAACATTTTGTCTGTATCCAGCCTTTATCGAACCAAAAATTACAGATTAAATAAATCAAGTACAAGCAATTAGCCATTTCACCTATTTACCTGCCATTAGAATTGTCCTCCGCTTCTTCCTCCTCCTCCAAGCCCATCTGTACAGAGGTCTCCTGAGGCTGACGCGAGGTAAGCATCTTCCTGGTCCTTATAGGTCCTTTACTATGATATAAATTAGCCCACCCCTACATAACCACCATTCAATGCGATAGTGTTTTGCATGTGACTCATGTAGTTGTCATGGCCTGCACCAATATTTAAAATATGTTTCGCTGCCATAAAATGATGTGTATAAATTGCAATTGCTCAGCTGTTTAAAGAGTAACCGTAAGTTTTTTTTCCCCATAAATCAATAGTACCCAAAAAATTAAGAAGCTTTGCAATATATTTTATTAGAGAAATTATCTTCTTTATCCTCCTGGACTGATAAGTCTTTTTCAAAATTCTCAGTTCTGAGGTAAAATCTGTATTTAATAAAGACAGATTTGTACATTACTGAGATAGGAGATGAACGTTGGTGCTGATAAGATTCCGTGGAAGGAGAGGAGGGAGGAGCTCTATCTCTAACTCCCCCCTCTGCCTTCACATAGAATCTCATCTGTAGCAACTGCCAATCTCCTTTCTCATTAATGTAAAAATTTGTCTTCACTGAATACAGATTTTACCCTAGAAATAAAAACTAAAAAGGAATTTGAGCTGCAGTAGTGGCTGCTTGAAAGAAGAAATTGCATTTTCAAGTTGTGTCTGGAGATGCATTGGGGCGTAGTGATGCACAGTCCTACCTGGCTGATTAACAGGTCGTTTACTCCAGTACTAGTCCACTGACCTCTCAGTCAGCCAGGGGAAGGTGCTGCTAGATAGGAAATACAGTGTGAGACTGAGAAGCCAGAAGATCATCATCACGCCCCAATGCTCTTCCACCCACAACTTGAAAATATGACTTCTCAATGCTGGAGCAGCACTTTGAGGTAATAAAGGGATCAGCTTGTTTATCTTTTAAAGGGCTACACTTTTATATTAGTGGTTTAGGGGGAGGATAAAAGTTTCAGACAGGTTCCTCTTAAAGGTTCCCATATACAATAGGTTAAAATCAGCCGATTCTTTAAATTTGCATAAGATTCGTCTATCTTGTAATTTGCATTATGTATTTCTCCACCTTTTAGGTCTAATTAAGCTAAAAGGTCACTTTCAACAATATATAAGCCACAGAGATCTCTGAAGTAGGCATTGCCATACATATTGAACCATTTTCATTCAGCTGCTTTTACAGATTTGAGCAAACACAGCATACCTAGCAATTTGCATTATGTGCTTGAATGACATTTATTCTCTCTATGCTGGGTAAAAATTATTGAATGTTCAATTTGAAGTTGAATCCTAGGGACACAGTGAGTGACAGCTCATTTATCCAATAGATGGCAGGGGCATACTGGGTTTTCAGTATTGTGAATGGGATAGTCCAGTCGCTCAATCAGAGACTGGAGCGTGCTTGACTATCCTCATGCTAATTAGGGCTAGTTCAGCTGCCCTGTCATGGGCTGGGGCATACTGAGCTGTCCCCATCATGGGCTGGGGCATGCTAGTCTGTTCCCATGCAAATTTACTATTGCCAAGCAGTCCAATCAAAGGCTGGGCCTGCAAGGCTTCCTCCAGGTCTCTCCCTTTCAGGGTGATCGCCTGGCTATTTAGCTGGCTGGCAATGGTCAGACACATTGTTAGTTGTATCTTTGCGCTATGGAGTGCCTGACTTGTGCTTTAGTGTTCTGCTGTTCCTTGCCTTTAACTATTAGTTTGCCTAGCCCCTTTGTCTTGATCTGCACCATTTTGGACAGCTGACTTCGTACTGTGACTTGTTTACTTTTTTGCCTTGGCCCTCTGCCTTAGATGTACACTCTTGGTATTTGACCCCAGACTTCTTGACTCCTTTGCCTTCCAGCTTGTCCTTGAGAAGTGACAATAGCCATGGTCACAGTTGAATTAAATATGACCCATCATTTTGTCCCCGATTGAGATAAGCTGTAGCCAGAGATGTGTGGCTGTGACTTATTTCTTTCTCCCTATTCACAACACATACTGTACATATTTGGACAAACCAAGCATGGTTCTGTTTAGGGAATTCAACGCGATTAGCTAATACACGCTATACTAAAATCAGCCGATTCTGTAAATGTGGATAAGATTTGCCTACCTTGTGGTTTGCATTATATGGTTCCTTTCAAAGATATATATATATATATATATTCTAGACAGATCTCTGCAGTAGACATTGCAGAACTGTGTACAACCTTCTTCCTATACTTTTCATAGATTATCAGTAAATCGCTGAGTCTTTTTTTTCTTCTACCAAAATGGTAGAAAACACATCTATATTGGAGATGGAAAGGATGCTTTAAGGGGATATGGAGGAGACCTATATAAGGTATTTTTTGCTTTTTCGATTTTCTTTTTGGTGTCCAAAAATAGTAGATATATATATATACTGTATATATATAATACCATCAACTATTCTAAGCACAGAGGAACTGATTTTGAGAAGACCCAGTGTTCTGACCACAAGTGGCTGTAGATGTCAATCAATCCAAGTTCTTAAACCCTCATAAAGGGAATTGATCCCAGAGATAATGATGTGCAGGGAAGGTGTAAAAAACAGCTTGTGAGTCTTAGGGTCCCATTTCACTTAGCGACGCACCAGCGATCCCGACAGCGATACGACCTGGTAAGGATCGCTGGTGCGTCGCTAAATGGTCGCTAATAAGCTGCCAAACAGGCAGATCTCTTCAGCGACGCAGCAACCATCCAGCGATCCTCGGCGGTAGTTGGTACTTTGTCACACAGCAGCTTTTCTGAACGATTCCAGCCTGCGTCCCTGAATTCTGCGTCGCCAACGAGGTCGATTGTCGGGTCAAACACAGCGATGCATGCTGGCCAGCGGGACCCCGATGATGAAAAATGGCCCAGGACGTTCGAGCACAATCAGCGATATCCAGCGGGGGGGCCAGTCGCCGCTGCGTGTCACATGTAGCGAGATCGCTTGCGACATCGATGTTGTGTCACAAAATCGGTGACACTTCAGCGATCTCGCTAGCGATCTCGCTATGTGAGACGGGGGCTTTAGTTACACCATGAAATGTGGGCACTGAAAATCTTTAACAAGGATTTTTTGTCACTTTATGGGCACAAATATCCATATTTTTTCCTTCTTGAACAAGTTGCTTAAAAATATTATTACAAGTATCATTAGGATAAGAGGATCCCGTCTATAGGTGTCATTATTGTCCAAGATATCATAAACCTGCTTCTCATATAAAGCTACATCCATTACAACTATGCAGCCTCTTTATCAGATTTTTTATGATAATATTTTAATAGTTTTTTAAACTATAGACAGCTTTTATTTCTGATAAGTTATTTGCATTACATTGGGTAAACAGCAATGTCAGAAGATAGGATTTTTAAATCACTTTCAAATAATGATTGAAAGAGATCCAATGCAGGGATACGCAATTCAATAGGGTAGTAAGTAGGATTAAGTAAATGGCTATGTAACATCTATCAGCTTAGCATGTGCATTTCCGCTGAAGAGAGACTCTAATGTGAGTAATGCATTGTACTCACAAAACAGGAGGTCTGAAGACATATTATCCTTTGGTAACAAATGTGATTGGACAGGAATGGTGGAACTGTTCCTATCCAACTCCAAAAAATGTAATTTAACCGTAAGGGATCTTACACATTTGTTAGTGTCCAAGTGTGCTTTGAAAAAGTCAAAGCTATGATTAGTTACAAAGTTAAAACCTCTAGAAAGCATCTCAATTTTACAGTTAAGATAGTCAGAGTAAGGATAACTATACTTTCAGTGGGATTGATACAAAAGCCATTAAAAGAAAAAAACAAATGTATGAAAATATGGCATTTTTTCTGGTAGAAAACAGACTTATATTGGTGATGGAAAGGAGGTTTTGAGGTTATATGGGGATGGCTTATGTTTTCTTGATTCTTTTTTTAGGTGTGCAATCATGTACAGATAATTTTGGTAAAATGGTTAAAATTTATAAAACTATCATAATTGTTATTGTAAAAGCTGAGTAATGTGTATAAATATAGTAATATTCCTGTAATGGGCTTTAGGCCTTAAAGGTTGCCATACACAATGAATTAAATTCATCTGTTTCAGCAGATTTAAGCAACAATGGCCTACCTTGTAATTTGCATTAAATGTTTCGACAACATTAGTTCTCTCTATCATATGGAATAAATATTTAGCATGTTAAATTACAATATGACCAATGGTTGTCAAAGTGTAATAAATAAAATAGATCACTGATGTTTTCTTCCAATGTCTATCTACAGCTGATATATAATTACATATCTTTCTAATATCTTAATATCGTGTTTTGACCTTGAAATGTCTCACTGTTCGCCAATTTGGAAGTGTTAGCCACAAGTTCACATTTCAAGGCTCTGATAACTACCAGTCATAGTATCCAAATCGAAATATAGTGGGTCATAGACCATATCAATGTTAGCTTGTACTTATAAATAGCAAAGCATGAAAGGAGCATAGTATAGTGTAAATCGAGCTACAAGTTTACTCATAAAGATATACACTAGACAGATCTCTGAAATAGACAATGAGGTGTTTCGCACAACATTGTCCTTGCACTTTTCCTAAATTATGAGCAAATAGATTATTTTTTCTTCTATAAAAATGGTAGAAAGAACACTTATATTGGAGATGGAAAGGAGGCTTTGAGGGGATATGGAGGAGGCCTATGTTTTTTAATTTTATTTTTAGGTGTGCAATCATCTGTTTTCTGATCATTTTGGAAAAGTAGCTAAAATGAATGAAACTGTCAGAGCTGTTCATTTTTAAGTTGTGGAATGTGTGAAAATATGTTTTTGTGTTCTATCATATGCTTTTTAAATAAGATTCCTTTACACAATAGACTAAAATCAGCGAATTCTGTAAATGCCGCACCAGAAGTACGACGACCGCCATAATGGAAAACCCAAGTGATGGGTATTCCAGTATGGCACCCGCTGGTGGTACCGAGCCCTTTCGCAGTACCACCTGTGGGACCCCCACTTCGGACCCTCCCGACTCCGCCGCCGCTGGACACCCACCGCCGGACCCACACCAGGACCCGCCACCTGATCGCCTCCAGGACCTGCCACCGAAACGCCGCCAGGACCTGCTGCCGGAACCCAGCTAGGATCCGCCACCGCCTGACTACACACTCCAGATCCCGCCGCTGCCTGCCCACCCACCTCCGTGCAGTCACAGCTGGCAGGAAAGACAGTGGTTTGCGACCTGTGGGTGTGCACGCAGCGGTGGGACACATACACCACACACACACACACACTGCCCTCCCGATTCAATGGCATAGGGCCCACGTCTAGTATCAAATAAGTGACATTGCCATTTGTTACAATTCTAAAAGAAAAAAAAGAAGACATTTAATGTAAGATTTAAAAGTTTTATCTTGGTGATGAACAGTTATAGATAATGTATATCACTGATGCTTTCTTCTGATGTCTGTCTGCAGCTGATTTTATAATTATATACTTTTCTAATATGTTAATATCATGATTTGACCTTAAAATGTCTTATTGTTCCTCAGTTTTGAAATGTTAGCCACATATACACATTTCAAGGCTTTAATAACTACTAGTTATAATACCCAGATCAAGAAATACGAAGTGTTTCGTACAAAATTCTCCTTGCACTTTTCCTAAATAATGAGGAAATAGATTATTTTTTCTTCTATAGAAATGGTAGAAAGAACACTTATATGGAAGATGGAAAGGAGGCTTTGAGGGGATATGGAGGAGGCCTATGTTTTTTAATTTTATTTTTAGGTGTGCAATTATCTGTTTTCTGATCATTTTGGAAAAGTAGCTAAAATGAATGAAACTGTCGAAGTTGCTAATTTTTAAGTTGTGGAATGTGTGAAAATATGTTTTTGTGCTCTATCATATGCTTTTTAAATGAGATTCCTTTACAGAATAGACTAAAATCAGCGAATTCTGTTAATGTGTACAAGATCCACTCACCTTGTAATTTGCAATATGCGTTTCTCCGACCTTTTAATTCTAAGTGAGCTAAAACGTTGCTTTTGAAGATATATGTGCTAGGCAGATCTCTGAAGTAGACATTGCGGAGCTGTGCGATAGTATCGGGCCCACATCTAATATCAGATAAGTGACATTGTCATTTGTTACAATTCTAAAAAGAAAGGAAGACATTTAATCTAAGATTTAAGAATTTTAACTTGGTGATCAACAGTATATATCATTGATATATTATATCACAATCTTTTATATACTTACCTAAAATTGTCCGTCATCCTCTTCCGTTCGGCTGTCCTCGAATCCCACAATCCACCATGTCCACGAGAAGTACGATGACCGCCATAATGGAAAATCCAAGTGATGGGTATTGCAGTATGGCACCCCGGCGCCGCCGCTGGACACCCGCCACGACCCACCGCCGGACCCACACCAGGAGCCGCCACCGAATCGCCGCCAGGACCCGCCACCGAATCGCCGCCACGACCTGCTGCCGGAACCCAGCTAGGACCTGACACCGCCTGACTACATGCGCCAGATTCCGCCGCTGCCTGCCCACCCACCTCCATGCAGTCACAGCTGGCAGGAAAGATGGTGGTTTGCGGCCTAAGGGTGTGGAGGCAGCAGTGGGACACATACACCACACTCACAGACACACACACACACACTGCCCTCCCGATTCAATAGCATAGAGCCCATATCTAGTATCAAATAATTGACATTGCCATTTCTTACAATTCTAAAAAGAAAGGAAGACATTTCATCTAAGATTTAAGAATTTTAACTCGATGATCAACAGTATATATCACTGATATATTACATGACAGTCTTTTATATACTTACCTAAAATTTCCGTCATCCACTTCCGTTCGGCTGTTCTCGAATCCCACAATCCACCGTGCCGCACCAGAAGTATGAAAACCGCCATAATGGAAAACCCAAGTGATGGGTATTCCAGTAAGGCACCTGCTGTTGATACCGAGCCCTTTCGCAGTACCACCAGTGGGACACTCACTTCGGACCCTCCTGACTCTGCCGCCACTGGACACCTGCCAAGACCCACCGCCGGACCCACACCAGGACCTGCCACCTGATCGCTGCCAGGACCCGCCACCGGATCAACGCCAGGACCTGCTGCCGGAACCCAGCTAAGACCCGCTGCCGCCTGACTACACACGCCAGATCCCGCCGCTGCCTGCCCACCCACCTCCATGCAGTCACAGCTGGCAGAAAAGACGGTGGTTTGCGGCCTGTGGGTGTGCAGGCAGCAGTAGGACACATACACCACACTCACACACACACACACACACTGCCCTCCCGATTCAATATCATAGGGCCCACATGTACTATCAAATAAGTGACATTGCCATTTGTTACAATTCTAAAAAGAAAAGAAGACATTTAATCTAAGATTTAAAATTTTTAACTTGGTGATTAACAGTTATAGATAATGTACATCACTGATGCTTTCTTCCAATGTCTGTCTGCAGCTGATATGTAATTATATACTTTTCTAATATGTTAATATGGTGATTTGACCTTAAAATGTCTTATTGTTCCTCAGTTTTTAAATGTTAGCCATATGTTCACATTTCAAGGCTTTCATAACTACCAGTTATAGTACCCAGATCAAGAAATACAAAGTGTTTCGTACAATATTCTCCTTGCACTTTTCCTAAATAATGAGCAAATAGATTATTTTTTCTTCTGGAAAAATGGTAGAAAGAACACTTATATTGGAGATGGAATGGAGGCTTTGAGGGGATATGGAGGAGGCCTATGTTTTTTAATTTTATTTTTAGGTGTGCAATTATCTGTTTTCTGATCATTTTGGAAAAGTAGCTAAAATGAATGAAACTGTCAAAGTTGCTCATTTTTATGAGGAAAATGTGGAATGTGTGAAAATATGTTTTTGTGCTCTATCATATGCTTTTTAAATGAGATTCCTTTACACAATAGACTAAAATCAGCGAATTCTGTTAATGTGTATAAGATCCAGTCACCTTGTAATTTGCAATATGCGTTTCTCCGACCTTTTAATTCTAAGAGAGCTAAAACGTTGCTTTTGAAGATATATATGCTAGGCAGATCTCTGAAGTAGACATTGCGAAGCTGTGCGATAGTATCGGGCCCACATCTAATATCAAATAAGTGACATTGCCATTTGTTACAATGCTAAAAAGAAAGGAAGACATTTAATCTAAGATTTAAGAATTTTAACTTGGTGATCACCAGTATATATCACTGATACATTATATCACAGTCTTTTATATACTTACCTAAAATTGTCCGTCATCCACTTCCATTCGGCTGTCCTCGAATCCCACTATCCACCGGAAGTATGACGACCGCCATAATGGAAAACCCAAGTAATAGGTATTCCAATATGGGACCCCGGCGCCGCCGCCGCTGGATATCCGCCACGACCCACTGCCGACCCACACCAGGACCCACCACCGAATCGCCGCCAGGACCGGTCACCGGATCGCCGCCAGGACCTGCTGCCAGAACCCAGCTAGGACCCGCCATGCCTGACTACATGCGCCAGATTCCGCCGCTGCATGCCCACCCACCTTCATGCAGTCACAGCTGGCAGGAAAGATGGTGGTTTGCGGCCTAAGGGTGTGGAGGCAGCTGTGGGACACATACACCACACTCACAGACACACACGCACACACTGCCCTCCCGATTCAATAGCATAGGGCCCACATTTAGTATCAAATAATTGACATTGCCATTTGTTACAATTCTGAAAAAAAAGGAACAATTTCTTCTAAGATTTAAGAATTTTAACTTGGTGATCAACAGTATATATCACTGATACATTATATCACAGTCTTTTATATACTTACCTAAAATTGTCCGTCATCCACTTCCATTCGGCTGTCCTCGAATCCCACTATCCACAGTGCTGAACCGGAAGTATGACGACCGCCATAATGGAAAACCCAAGTAATGGGTATTCCAATATGTGACCCCGGTGCTGCCGTCGCTGGACATCCGCCACGACCCACCCTGACCCACACCAGGACCCGCCACCGAATCGCCGCCAGGAACGGCCACCTGGATCGCCGCCAGGACCTGCTCCTAGAACCCAGCTAGGACCCGCCACCGCCTGACTACATGCGCCAGATTCTGCCGCTGCATGCCCACCCACCTTCATGCAGTCCCAGCTGGCAGGAAAGATGGTTTGCGGCCGAAGGGTGTGGAGGCAGCGGTGGGACACATACACCACACTCACAGACACACACGCACACACTGCCCTCCCGATTCAATAGCATAGGGCCCACGTCTAGTATCAAATAAGTGACATTGCCATTTGTTACAATTCTAAAAGAAAAAAAAGAAGACATTTAATCTAAGATTTAAAAGTTTTATCTTGGTGATGAACAGTTATAGATAATGTATATCACTGATGCTTTCTTCTGATGTCTGTCTGCAGCTGATTTTATAATTATATACTTTTCTAATATGTTAATATCATAATTTGACCTTGAAATGTCTTATTGTTCCTCAGTTTTGAAATGTTAGCCACATATTCACATTTCAAGGCTTTAATAACTACCAGTTATAGTACCCAGATCAAGAAATACAAAGTGTTTCGTACAAAATTCTCCTTGCACTTTTCCTAAATAATGAGGAAATAGATTATTTTTTCTTCTATAGAAATGGTAGAAAGAACACTTATATTGGAGATGGAAAGGAGGCTTTGAGGGGATATGGAGGAGGCCTATGTTTTTTAATTTTATTTTTAGGTGTGCAATTATCTGTTTTCTGATCATTTTGGAAAAGTAGCTAAAATGAATGAAACTGTCGAAGTTGCTCATTTTTAAGTTGTGGAATGTGTGAAAATATGTTTTTGTGCTCTATCATATGCTTTTTAATTGAGATTCCTTTACACAATAGACTAAAATCAGCGAATTCTGTTAATGTGTATAAGATCCACTCACCTTGTAATTTGCAATATGCGTTTCTCCGACCTTTTAATTCTAAGTGAGCTAAAACGTTGCTTTTGAAGATATGTATGCTAGGCAGATCTCTGAAGTAGACATTGCGGAGCTGTGCGATAGTATCGGGCCCACATCTAATATCAAATAAGTGACATTGCCATTTGTTACAATTCTAAAAAGAAAGGAAGACATTTAATCTTAAGATTTAAGAATATTAACTTGACGATCAACAGTATATATCACTGATACATTATATCACAGTCTTTTATATACTTACCTAAAATTGTCCGTCATCCACTTCCATTCGGCTGTCCTCGAGTCCCACTATCCACCGTGCCGCACCGGAAGTATGACGACCGCCATAATGTAAAACCCAAGTAATGGGTATTCCAATATGGCAGCCCTGCGCCGCCGCTGGACATCCGCCACGACCCACCGCCAACCCACACCAGGACCCGCCACCGAATCGCCTCCAGGACCGGCCACCGGATCGCCGCCAGGACCTGCTGCCAGAACCCAGCTAGGACCCGCCACCGCCTGACTACATGCGCCAGATACCGCCGCTGCCTGCCCACCCACCTTCATGCAGTTACAGGTGGCAGGAAAGATGGTGGTTTGCGGCCTAAGGGTGTGGAGGCAGCGGTGGGACACATACACCACACTCACAGACACACACGCACACACTGCCCTCCCGATTCAATAGCATAGGGCCCACATTTAGTATCAAATAATTGACATTGCCATTTGTTACAATTCTGAAAAAAGGAACAATTTCTTCTAAGATTTAAGAATTTTAACTTGGTGATCAACAGTATATATCATTGATATATTATATCACAATCTTTTATATACTTACCTAAAATTGTCCGTCATCCATTTTCGTTCGACTGTCCTCAAATCCCACAATCCACCGTGCCGCACCAGAAGTACGACGACCACCATAATGGAAAACCCAAGTGATGGGTATTCCACTATAGCACCCGCTGGTGGTACCGAGCCCTTTCGCAGTACCACCTGTGAGACACCCACTTCGGACCCTCCCGACTCCGCCGCCGCTGGACACCCACCGCCGGACCCACACCAGGACCCGCCACCTGATCGCCTCCAAGACCTGCTGCCGGAACCTAGCTAGGATCCGCCACCGCCTGACTACACGCTCCAGATCCCGCCACTGCCTGCCCACCCACCTCCGTGCAGTCACAGCTGGCAGGAAAGACAGTGGTTTGCGACCTGTGGGTGTGCACGCAGCGGTGGGACACATACACCACACACACACACACACACACTGCCCTCCCGATTCAATAGCATAGGGCCCACATCTAGTATCAAATAAGTGACATTGCCATTTGTTATAATTCTAAAAAGAAGAGAAGACATGTAATCTAAGATTCAAAATTTTTATCGTGGTGATGAACAATTATAGATAATGTATATCACTTATGCTTTCTTCCAATGTCTGTCTACAGCTGATTTTATAATTATATACTTTTCTAATATGTTAATATCATGATTTGACCTTAAAATGTCTTATTGTTCCTCAGTTTTGAAATGTTTGCCACATATTCACATTTCAAGGCTTTAATAACTACCAGTTATAGTACCCAGATCAAGAAATACGAAGTGTTTCGTTCAAAATTCTCCTTGCACTTTTCCTAAATAATGAGGAAATAGATTATTTTTTCTTCTATAGAAATGGTAGAAAGAACACTTGTATTGGAGATGGAAAGGAGGCTTTGAGGGGATATGGAGGAGGCCTATGTTTTTTAATTTTATTTTTAGGTGTGCAATTATCTGTTTTCTGATTATTTTGGAAAAGTAGCTAAAATGAATGAAACTGTCGAAGTTGCTCATTTTTAAGGTGTGGAATGTGTGAAAATATGTTTTTGTGCTCTATCATATGCTTTTTAAATGAGATTCCTTTACACAATAGACTAAAATCAGCGAATTCTGTTAATGTGTATAAGATCCACTCACCTTGTAATTTGCAATATGCGTTTCTCCGACCTTTTAATTCTAAGTGAGCTAAAACGTTGCTTTTGAAGATATATATGCTAGGCAGATCTCTGAAGTAGACATTGCGGAGCTGTGCGATAGTATCGGGCCCACATCTAATATCAAATAAGTGACATTGCCATTTGTTACAATTCTAAAAAGAAAGGAAGACATTTAATCTAATATTTAAGAATTTTAACTTGGTGATCACCAGTATATATCACTGATACATTATATCACAGTCTTTTATATACTTACCTAAAATTGTCCGTCATCCACTTCCATTCGGCTGTCCTCGAATCCCACTATCCACCGTGCCACACCGGAAGTATGACGACCGCCATAATGGAAAACCCAAGTAATGGGTATTCCAATATGGGACCCCGGCGCCGCCGCTGGACATCCGCCACGACCCACCGCCGACCCACACCAGGACCGCCACCGAATCGCCGCCTGGACTGGCCACCGGATCGCCGCCAGGTCCTGCTGCCAGAACCCAGCTAGGACCCGCCACCGCCTGACTACATGCGCCAGATTCCGCCGCTGCATGCCCACCCACCTTCATGCAGTCACAGCTGGCAGGAAAGATGGTGGTTTGCGGCCTAAGGGTGTGGACGCAGCGGTGGGACACATACACCACAATCACAGACACACGCACACAATGCCCTCCCGATTCAATAGCATAGGGCACACATTTAGTATCAAATAATTGACATTGCCATTTGTTACAATTCTGAAAAAAAGGAACAATTTCTTCTAAGATTTAAGAATTTTAACTTGGTGATCAACAGTATATATCATTATAATAATAATAAATTTTATTTTTATAGCGCCGACATATTCCGCAGCACTTTACATTTCAGAGGGGATTTGTACAGACAATAGACATTACAGCATAACAATAATCACATACAGTAGATTATAACAAATACCAAGCGGAAAGAGGGCCCTGCTCGCAAGCTTACAGTCTATGAGGAAAGAGGTAGACACAAAAGGTGGGTGGTAACTGTTGCCCTGATTGTATGGACCAGCCATAATGTTAAGTGTGTGACAGTACAGACACAGAGGGCTAATGGATGCATAAAGCATGTGGGAACATGATGTGGGAAATCTGGTTATGGTATAACTCTTGGCTGTGCCACACAGGGATAGATTAGGTTAATGTGTTGAGGCAATAGGCCAGTCTGAATAAATGTGTTTTCAGGGCACGCTTAAAATTGTGGGGATTGGGGACTAATCATATTGACCTGGGAAGTGCATTCCAAAGAATTGGCGCGGCACGTGTAAAGTCTTGGAGACGGGAGTGGGAGGTTCTGACTATTGAGGATACTAACCTCAGGTCATCAGCAGAACGGAGGGCGCGGGTAGGGTGGTATACTGAAACAAGGGAGGAGATGTAGGGCGGTGCTGAGCCATGGAGGGCTTTGTGGGTGAGGGTAATAAGTTTATACTGAATTCTGGAGTGGATGGGTAGCCAGTGTAATGACTGGCACAAGGTAGAGGCATCGGTGTAACGATTGGTGAGGAATATGATCCTGGCTGCAGCATTCAAGACAGATTGGAGAGGGGAGAGTTTGGTAAGAGGGAGACCGATTAGAAGAGAGTTACAATAGTCGAGACGAGAATGAATAAGAGAAACAGTAAGAGTTTTTGCAGAGTCAAAAGTAAGAAAAGGTCGAATTCTAGAAATGTTTTTGAGGTGCAGATGACAAGAGCGAGCCAATGATCAAATGTGGGGGGCAAAGGAAAGCTCGGAATCAAGTATGACCCCAAGACAGTGGGCCTGTTGCTGGGGAGTAATAGTGGAGCCACACACAGAAATAGCAATGTCGGGTATAGGTACATTAGTAGAGGGAGGAAACACCAGGAGTTCAGTCTTTGACAGGTTCAGTTTCAGATATAGTGAGGACATGATATTAGACACAGCGTTTAGACAATCGCCGGTGTTTTCTAGAAAGGCTGGCGTGATGTCAGGAGAAGAAGCGTATAATTGGGTGTCATCAGCATAGAGATGGTACTGGAAACCAAATCTACTGATTGTTTGACCAATAGAGGCAGTGTACAAGGAGAAGAGGAGGGGGCCTAGAACCGATCCTTGGGGGACCCCAACAGTAAGGGGAAGGTGAGAGGAGGAGGAACCGGCAAAAGATACAGTAAAGGAGCGGTCGGAGAGATAGGAGGAGAACCAGGAGAGAACGGTGTCCTTGAGGCCAATAACATTGATATATTATATCACAATCTTTTATATACTTACCTAAAATTGTCCGTTATCCATTTTCGTTCGACTGTCCTCAAATCCCACAATCCACCGTGCCGCACCAGAAGTACGACGACCGCCATAATGGAAAACCCAAGTGATGGGTATTCCAGTATGGCACCTGCCGGTGGTACCGAGCCCTTTCGCAGTACCACCTGTGGGACACCCACTTCGGACCCTCCCGACTCCGCCGCCGCTGGACACCCAACGCCGGACCCACACCAGGACCCGCCACCTGATCGCCTCCAGGACCCGCCACCGAATCGCCGCCAGGACCTGCTGCCGGAACCCAGCTAGGATCCGCCACCGCCTGACTACACGCTCCAGATCCCGCCGCTGCCTGCCCACCCACCTCCGTACAGTCACAGCTGGCAGGAAAGACAGTGGTTTGCGACTTGTGGGTGTGCACGCAGCGGTGGGACACATACACCACACACACACAAACTGCCCTCCCGATTCAATAGCATAGAGCCCACATCTAGTATCAAATAAGTGACATTGCCATTTGTTACAATTCTAAAAAGAAAAGAAGACATGTAATCTAAGATTTAAAATTTTTAACTTGGTGATGAACAATTATAGATAATGTATATCACTGATGCTTTCTTCCGATGTCTGTCTACAGCTGATTTTATAATTATATGCTTTTCTAATATGTTAATATCATGATTTGACCTTAAAATGTCTTATTGTTCCTCAGTTTTGAAATATTAGCCACATATTCACATTTCAAGGCTTTAATAACTACCAGTTATAGTACCCAGATCAAGAAATACGAAGTGTTTCGTTCAAAATTCTCCTTGCACTTTTCCTAAATAATGAGGAAATAGATTATTTTTTCTTCTATAGAAATGGTAGAAAGAACACTTATATTGGAGATGGAAAGGAGGCTTTGAGGGGATATGGAGGAGGCCTATGTTTTTTAATTTTATTTTTAGGTGTGCAATTATCTGTTTTCTGATTATTTTGGAAAAGTAGCTAAAATGAATGAAACTGTCGAAGTTGCTCATTTTTAAGTTGTGGAATGTGTGAAAATATGTTTTTGTGCTCTATCATATGCTTTTTAAATGAGATTCCTTTACACAATAGACTAAAATCAGCGAATTCTGTTAATGTGTATAAGATCCACTCACCTTGTAATTTGCAATATGCGTTTCTCCGACCTTTTAATTCTAAGTGAGCTAAAACGTTGCTTTTGAAGATATATATGCTAGGCAGATCTCTGAAGTAGACATTGCGGAGCTGTGCGATAGTATCGGGCCCACATCTAATATCAAATAAGTGTCATTGCCATTTGTTACAATTCTAAAAAGAAAGGAAGACATTTAATCTAATATTTAAGAATATTAACTTGGTGATCAACAGTATATATCAATGATACATTATATCACAGTCTTTTATATACTTACCTAAAATTGTCCGTCATCCACTTCCATTCGGCTGTCCTCGAATCCCACTATCCACCGTGCCGCACCGGAAGTATGACGACCGCCATAATGGAAAACCCAAGTAATGGGTATTCCAATATGGCACCCCGGCGCCACCGCTGGACATCCGCCACGACCCACTGCCGACCCACACCAGGACCCGCCACCGAATCGCCGCCTGGACCGGCAACCGGATCGCCGCCAGGACCTGCTGCCAGAACGCAGCTAGGACCCGCCACCGTCTGACTACATGCGCCAGATTCCTCCGCTGCCTGCCCACCCACCTTCATGCAGTCACTGCTGGCAGGAAAGATGGTGGTTTACGGCCTAAGGGTGTGGAGGCAGCGGTGGGACACATACACCACACTCACAGACACACACGCACACACTGCCCTCCCGATTCAATAGCATAGGGCCCACATTTAGTATCAAATATTTGACATTGCCATTTGTTACAATTCTGAAAAAAAAGGAACAATTTCTTTTAAGATTTAAGAATTTTAACTTGGTGATCAACAGGATATATCATTGATATATTATATCACAATCTTTTATATACTTACCTAAAATTGTCCGTCATCCATTTTCGTTCGACTGTCCTCAAATCCCACAATCCACCGTGCCGCACTAGAAGTACGACAACCGCCATAATGGAAAACCCAAGTGATGGGTATTCCAGTAAGGCACCCGCTGGTGGTACCGAGCCTTTTCGCAGTACCACCAGTGGGACACCCACTTCGGACCCTCCTGACTCCGCCGCCGCTGGACACCTGCCAAGACCCACCGCCGGACCCACACCAGCATTCGCCACCTGATCGCCGCCAAGACCCGCCACCGGATCAACGCCAGGACCTGCTGCCGGAACCCAGCTAGGACCCGCTACCGCCTGACTACACGCGCCAGATCCCGCCGCTGCCTGCCCACCCACCTCCATGCAGTCACAGCTGGCAGGAAAGATGGTGGTTTGCAGCCTGTGGGTGTGCAGGCAGCGGTGGGACATATACACCACACTCACACACACACACACACTGCCCTCCCGATTCAATAACATAGGGCCCACATCTAGTATCAAATAAGTGACGTTGCCATTTGTTACAATTCTAAAAAAAAAGAAGACATGTAATCTAAGATTTAAAATTTTTAACTTGGTGATGAACAATTATAGATAATGTATATCACTGATGCTTTCTTCCAATGTCTGTCTGCAGCTGATTTTATAATTATATACTTTTCTAATATGTTAATATCATGATTTGACCTTAAAATGTCTTATTGTTCCTCAGTTTTGAAATGTTAGCCACATATTTACATTTCAAGGCTTTAATAACTACCAGTTATAGTACCCAGATCAAGAAATACGAAGTGTTTCGTACAAAATTCTCCTTGAACTTTTCCTAAATAATGAGGAAATAGATTATTTTTTCTTCTATAGAAATGGTAGAAAGAACACTTATATTGGAGATGGAAAGGAGGCTTTGAGGGGATATGGAGGAGGCCTATGTTTTTTAATTTTATTTTTAGGTGTGCAATTATCTGTTTTCTGATCATTTTGGAAAAGTAGCTAAAATGAATGAAACTGTCGAAGTTGCTCATTTTTAAGTTGTGGAATGTGTGAAAATATGTTTTTGTGCTCTATCATATGCTTTTTAAATGAGATTTCTTTACACGATAGACTAAAATCAGCGAATTCTGTTAATGTGTATAAGATCCACTCACCTTGTAATTTGCAATATGCGTTTCTCCGACCTTTTAATTCTAAGTGAGCTAAAACGTTGCTTTTGAAGATATACAGTGGGGCAAAAAAGTATTTAGTCAGTCAGCAATAGTGCAAGTTCCACCACTTAAAAAGATGAGAGGCGTCTGTAATTTACATCATAGGTAGACCTCAACTATGGGAGACAAACTGAGAAAAAAAAATCCAGAAAATCACATTGTCTGTTTTTTTTTCATTTTATTTGCATATTATGGTGGAAAATAAGTATTTGGTCAGAAACAAAATTTCATCTCAATACTTTGTGATATATCCTTTGTTGGCAATGACAGAGGTCAAACGTTTTCTGTAAGTCTTCACAAGGTTGCCACACACTGTTGTTGGTATGTTGGCCCATTCCTCCATGCAGATCTCCTCTAGAGCAGTGATGTTTTTGGCTTTTCGCTTGGCAACACGGACTTTCAACTCCCTCCAAAGGTTTTCTATAGGGTTGAGATCTGGAGACTGGCTAGGCCACTCCAGGACCTTGAAATGCTTCTTACGAAGCCACTCCTTCATTGCCCTGGCGGTGTGCTTTGGATCATTGTCATGTTGAAAGACCCAGCCACATTTCATCTGCAATGCCCTTGCTGATGGAAGGAGGTTTGCACTCAAAATCTCACGATACATGGCCCCATTCATTCTTTCATGTACCCGGATCAGTCGTCCTGGCCCCTTTGCAGAGAAACAGCCCCAAAGCATGATGTTTCCACCACCATGCTTTACAGTAGGTATGGTGTTTGATGGATGCAGCTCAGTATTCTTTTTCCTCCAAACACGACAAGTTGTGTTTCTACCAAACAGTTCCAGTTTGGTTTCATCAGACCATAGGACATTTTCCCAAAACTCCTCTGGATCATCCAAATGCTCTCTAGCAAACTTCAGACGGGCCCGGACATGTACAGGCTTAAGCAGTGGGACACGTCTGGCACTGCAGGATCTGAGTCCATGGTGGCGTAGTGTGTTACTTATGGTAGGCCTTGTTACATTGGTCCCAGCTCTCTGCAGTTCATTCACTAGGTCCCCCCGCGTGGTTCTGGGATTTTTGCTCACCGTTCTTGTGATCATTCTGACCCCACAGGGTGGGATTTTGCGTGGAGCACCAGATCGAGGGAGATTATCAGTGGTCTTGTATGTCTTCCATTTTCTAATTATTGCTCCCACAGTTGATTTCTTCACTCCAAGCTGGTTGGCTATTGCAGATTCAGTCTTCCCAGCCTGGCGCAGGGCTACAATTTTGTTTCTGGTGTCCTTTGACAGCTCTTTGGTTTTCACCATAGTGGAGTTTGGAGTCAGACTGTTTGAGGGTGTGCACAGGTGTCTTTTTATACTGATAACAAGTTTAAACAGGTGCCATTACTACAGGTAATGAGTGGAGGAAAGAGGAGACTCTTAAAGAAGAAGTTACAGGTCTGTGAGAGCCAGAAATCTTGATTGCTTGTTTCTGACCAAATACTTATTTTCCACCATAATATGCAAATAAAATGAAAAAAAAACAGACAATGTGATTTTCTGGATTTTTTTTTCTCAGTTTGTCTCCCATAGTTGAGGTCTACCTATGATGTAAATTACAGACGCCTCTCATCTTTTTAAGTGGTGGAACTTGCACTATTGCTGACTGACTAAATACTTTTTTGCCCCACTGTATATGCTAGGTAGATCTCTGAAGTAGACATTGCGGAGCTGTGCGATAGTATCGGGCCCACATCTAATATCAAATAAGTGACATTGCCATTTGTTACAATTCTAAAAAGAAAGGAAGACATTTAATCTAAGATTTAAGAATTTTAACTTGGTGATCAACAGTATATATCACTGATACATTATATCACAGTCTTTTATATACTTACCTAAAATTGTCCGTCATCCACTTCCATTCGGCTGTCCTCGAATCCCACTATCCACCATGCAGCACCGGAAGTATGACGACCGCCATAATGGAAAACCCAAGTAATGGGTATTCCAATATGGGACCCCAGCGCCGCCGCCGCTGGACATCCGCCACGACCCACCGCCGACCCACACCAGGACCCGCCACCGAATCGCCGCCAGGACCGGCCACCGTATCGCCGCCAGGACCTGGTGCCAGAACCCTGCTAGGACCCGCCACCGCCTGACTACATGCGCCAGATTCCGCCGCTGCATGCCCACCCACCTTCATGTAGTCACAGCTGGCAGGAAAGATGGTGGTTTGCGGCCGAAGGGTGTGGAGGCAGCAGTGGGACACATACACCACACTCACAGACACACACGCACACACTGCCCTCCCGATTCAATAGCATAGAGCCCACATTTAGTATCAAATAATTGACATTGCCATTTGTTACAATTCTGAAAAAAAGGAGCAATTTCTTCTAAGATTTAAGAATTTTAACTTGGTGATCAACAGGATATATCATTGATATATTATATCACAATCTTTTATATACTTACCTAAAATTGTCCGTCATCCATTTTCGTTCGACTGTCCTCAAATCCCACAATCCACCGTGCCGCACTAGAAGTACGACAACCGCCATAATGGAAAACCCAAGTGATGGGTATTCCAGTAAGGCACCCGCTGGTGGTACCGAGCCCTTTCGCAGTACCACCAGTGGGACACCCACTTCGGACCCTCCTGACTCCGCCGCCGCTGGACACCTGCCAAGACCCACCGCCGGACCCACACCAGGACCCGCCACCTGATCGCCGCCAAGACCCGCCACCGGATCAACGCCAGGACCTGCTGCCGGAACCCAGCTATCTCCCGCTACCGCCTGACTACACGCGCCAGATCCCGCCGCTGCCTGCCCACCCACCTCCATGCAGTCACAGCTGGCAGGAAAGACGGTGGTTTGCAGCCTTTGGGTGTGCAGGCAGCGGTGGGACATATACACCACACTCACACACACACACACACACACACACACACACTGCCCTCCCGATTCAATAACATAGGGCCCACATCTAGTATCAAATAAGTGACATTGCCATTTGTTACAATTCTAAAAAAAAGAAGACATGTAATCTAAGATTTAAAATTTTTAACTTGGTGATGAACAATTATAGATAATGTATATCACTGATGCTTTCTTCCAATGTCTGTCTGCAGCTGATTTTATAATTATATACTTTTCTAATATGTTAATATCATGATTTGACCTTAAAATGTCTTATTGTTCCTCAGTTTTGAAATGTTAGCCACATATTTACATTTCAAGGCTTTAATAACTACCAGTTATAGTACCCAGATCAAGAAATACGAAGTGTTTCGTACAAAATTCTCCTTGAACTTTTCCTAAATAATGAGGAAATAGATTATTTTTTCTTCTATAGAAATGGTAGAAAGAACACTTATATTGGAGATGGAAAGGAGGCTTTGAGGGGATATGGAGGAGGCCTATGTTTTTTAATTTTATTTTTAGGTGTGCAATTATCTGTTTTCTGATTATTTTGGAAAAGTAGCTAAAATGAATGAAACTGTCGAAGTTGCTCATTTTTAAGTTGTGGAATGTGTGAAAATATGTTTTTGTGCTCTATCATATGCTTTTTAAATGAGATTCCTTTACACAATAGACTAAAATCAGCGAATTCTGTTAATGTGTATAAGATCCACTCACCTTGTAATTTGCAATATGCATTTCTCCGACCTTTTAATTCTAAGTGAGCTAAAACGTTGCTTTTGAAGATATATATGCTAGGCAGATCTCTGAAGTAGACATTGCGGAGCTGTGCGATAGTATCGGGCCCACATCTAATATCAAATAAGTGTCATTGCCATTTGTTACAATTCTAAAAAGAAAGGAAGACATTTAATCTAATATTTAAGAATATTAACTTGGTGATCAACAGTATATATCAATGATACATTATATCACAGTCTTTTATATACTTACCTAAAATTGTCCGTCATCCACTTCCATTCGGCTGTCCTCGAATCCCACTATCCACCGTGCCGCACCGGAAGTATGACGACCGCCATAATGGAAAACCCAAGTAACGGGTATTCCAATATGGCACCCCGGCGCCACCGCTGGACATCCGCCACGACCCACTGCCGACCCACACCAGGACCCGCCACCGAATCGCCGCCAGGACCGGCGACCGGATCGCCGCCAGGACCTGCTGCCAGAACGCAGCTAGGACCCGCCACCGTCTGACTACATGCGCCAGATTCCTCCGCTGCCTG
Source organism: Dendrobates tinctorius (assembly GCF_039654945.1). Classification (NCBI taxonomy): domain Eukaryota; kingdom Metazoa; phylum Chordata; class Amphibia; order Anura; family Dendrobatidae; genus Dendrobates; species Dendrobates tinctorius. The sequence goes on along the minus strand of NW_027361802.1, from coordinate 23,761,189 downwards.
CCCACCCACCTTCATGCAGTCACAGCTGGCAGGAAAGATGGTGGTTTACGGCCTAAGGGTGTGGAGGCAGCGGTGGGACACATACACCACACACACACACACACACACTGCCCTCCCGATTCAATAGCATAGGGCCCACGTCTAGTATCAAATAAGTGACATTGCCATTTGTTACAATTCTAAAAGAAAAAAAAGAAGACATTTAATCTGAGATTTAAAAGTTTTATCTTGGTGATGAACAGTTATAGATAATGTATATCACTGATGCTTTCTTCTGATGTCTGTCTGCAGCTGATTTTATAATTATATACTTTTCTAATATGTTAATATAATGATTTGACCTTAAAATGTCTTATTGTTCCTCAGTTTTGAAATGTTAGCCACATGTTCACATTTCAAGGCTTTAATAACTACCAGTTATAGTACCCAGATCAAGAAATACGAAGTGTTTCGTTCAAAATTCTCCTTGCACTTTTCCTAAATAATGAGGAAATTTGTAATTTGAAACCTTGTAATTTGAAACCTTGTAATTTGCAATATGCGTTTCTCCGACCTTTTAATTCTAAGTGAGCTAAAACGTTGCTTTTGAAGATATACAGTGGGGCAAAAAAGTATTTAGTCAGTCAGCAATAGTGCAAGTTCCACCACTTAAAAAGATGAGAGGCGTCTGTAATTTACATCATAGGTAGACCTCAACTATGGGAGACAAACTGAGAAAAAAAAATCCAGAAAATCACATTGTCTGTTTTTTTTTCATTTTATTTGCATATTATGGTGGAAAATAAGTATTTGGTCAGAAACAAAATTTCATCTCAATACTTTGTGATATATCCTTTGTTGGCAATGACAGAGGTCAAACGTTTTCTGTAAGTCTTCACAAGGTTGCCACACACTGTTGTTGGTATGTTGGCCCATTCCTCCATGCAGATCTCCGCTAGAGCAGTGATGTTTTTGGCTTTTCGCTTGGCAACACGGACTTTCAACTCCCTCCAAAGGTTTTCTATAGGGTTGAGATCTGGAGACTGGCTAGGCCACTCCAGGACCTTGAAATGCTTCTTACGAAGCCACTCCTTCATTGCCCTGGCGGTGTGCTTTGGATCATTGTCATGTTGAAAGACCCAGCCACATTTCATCTGCAATGCCCTTGCTGATGGAAGGAGGTTTGCACTCAAAATCTCACGATACATGGCCCCATTCATTCTTTCATGTACCCGGATCAGTCGTCCTGGCCCCTTTGCAGAGAAACAGCCCCAAAGCATGATGTTTCCACCACCATGCTTTACAGTAGGTATGGTGTTTGATGGATGCAGCTCAGTATTCTTTTTCCTCCAAACACGACAAGTTGTGTTTCTACCAAACAGTTCCAGTTTGGTTTCATCAGACCATAGGACATTCTCCCAAAACTCCTCTGGATCATCCAAATGCTCTCTAGCAAACTTCAGACGGGCCCGGACATGTACAGGCTTAAGCAGTGGGACACGTCTGGCACTGCAGGATCTGAGTCCATGGTGGCGTAGTGTGTTACTTATGGTAGGCCTTGTTACATTGGTCCCAGCTCTCTGCAGTTCATTCACTAGGTCCCCCCGCGTGGTTCTGGGATTTTTGCTCACCGTCCTTGTGATCATTCTGACCCCACAGGGTGGGATTTTGCGTGGAGCACCAGATCGAGGGAGATTATCAGTGGTCTTGTATGTCTTCCATTTTCTAATTATTGCTCCCACAGTTGATTTCTTCACTCCAAGCTGGTTGGCTATTGCAGATTCAGTCTTCCCAGCCTGGCGCAGGGCTACAATTTTGTTTCTGGTGTCCTTTGACAGCTCTTTGGTCTTCACCATAGTGGAGTTTGGAGTCAGACTGTTTGAGGGTGTGCACAGGTGTCTTTTTATACTGATAACAAGTTTAAACAGGTGCCATTACTACAGGTAATGAGTGGAGGAAAGAGGAGACTCTTAAAGAAGAAGTTACAGGTCTGTGAGAGCCAGAAATCTTGATTGCTTGTTTCTGACCAAATACTTATTTTCCACCATAATATGCAAATAAAATGAAAAAAAACAGACAATGTGATTTTCTGGATTTTTTTTTCTCAGTTTGTCTCCCATAGTTGAGGTCTACCTATGATGTAAATTACAGACGCCTCTCATCTTTTTAAGTGGTGGAACTTGCACTATTGCTGACTGACTAAATACTTTTTTGCCCCACTGTATATGCTAGGCAGATCTCTGAAGTAGACATTGCGGAGCTGTGCGATAGTATCGGGCCCACATCTAATATCAAATAAGTGACATTGCCATTTGTTACAATTCTAAAAAGAAAGGAAGACATTTAATCTAAGATTTAAGAATTTTAACTTGGTGATCAACAGTATATATCACTGATACATTATATCACAGTCTTTTATATACTTACCTAAAATTGTCCGTCATCCACTTCCATTCGGCTGTCCTCGAATCCCACTATCCACCATGCAGCACCGGAAGTATGACGACCGCCATAATGGAAAACCCAAGTAATGGGTATTCCAATATGGGACCCCAGCGCCGCCGCCGCTGGACATCCGCCACGACCCACCGCCGACCCACACCAGGACCCGCTACCGAATCGCCGCCAGGACCGGCCACCGTATCGCCGCCAGGACCTGGTGCCAGAACCCTGCTAGGAACCGCCACCGCCTGACTACATGCGCCAGATTCCGCCGCTGCATGCCCACCCACCTTCATGTAGTCACAGCTGGCAGGAAAGATGGTGGTTTGCGGCCGAAGGGTGTGGAGGCAGCAGTGGGACACATACACCACACTCACAGACACACACTGCCCTCCCGATTCAATAGCATAGAGCCCACATTTAGTATCAAATAATTGACATTGCCATTTGTTACAATTCTGAAAAAAAGGAACAATTTCTTCTAAGATTTAAGAATTTTAACTTGGTGATCAACAGGATATATCATTGATATATTATATCACAATCTTTTATATACTTACCTAAAATTGTCCGTCATCCATTTTCGTTCGACTGTCCTCAAATCCCACAATCCACCGTGCCGCACTAGAAGTACGACAACCGCCATAATGGAAAACCCAAGTGATGGGTATTCCAGTAAGGCACCCGCTGGTGGTACCGAGCCCTTTCGCAGTACCACCAGTGGGACACCCACTTCGGACCCTCCTGACTCCGCCGCTGGACACCTGCCAAGACCCACCGCCCGACCCACACCAGGACCCGCCACCTGATCGCCGCCAAGACCCGCCACCGGATCAACGCCAGGACCTGCTGCCGGAACCCAGCTATCTCCCGCTACCGCCTGACTACACGCGCCAGATCCCGCCGCTGCCTGCCCACCCACCTCCATGCAGTCACAGCTGGCAGGAAAGATGGTGGTTTGCAGCCTTTGGGTGTGCAGGCAGCAGTGGGACATATACACCACACTCACACACACACACACACACTGCCCTCCCGATTCAATAACATAGGGCCCACGTCTAGTATCAAATAAGTGACATTGCCATTTGTTACAATTCTAAAAAAAAAGAAGACATGTAATCTAAGATTTAAAATTTTTAACTTGGTGATGAACAATTATAGATAATGTATATCACTGATGCTTTCTTCCAATGTCTGTCTGCAGCTGATTTTATAATTATATACTTTTCTAATATGTTAATATCATGATTTGACCTTAAAATGTCTTATTGTTCCTCAGTTTTGAAATGTTAGCCACATATTTACATTTCAAGGCTTTAATAACTACCAGTTATAGTACCCAGATCAAGAAATACGAAGTGTTTCGTACAAAATTCTCCTTGAACTTTTCCTAAATAATGAGGAAATAGATTATTTTTTCTTCTATAGAAATGGTAGAAAGAACACTTATATTGGAGATGGAAAGGAGGCTTTGAGGGGATATGGAGGAGGCCTATGTTTTTTAATTTTATTTTTAGGTGTGCAATTATCTGTTTTCTGATTATTTTGGAAACGTAGCTAAAATGAATGAAACTGTCGAAGTTGCTCATTTTTAAGTTGTGGAATGTGTGAAAATATGTTTTTGTGCTCTATCATATGCTTTTTAAATGAGATTCCTTTACACGATAGACTAAAATCAGCGAATTCTGTTAATGTGTATAAGATCCACTCACCTTGTAATTTGCAATATGCGTTTCTCCGACCTTTTAATTCTAAGTGAGCTAAAACGTTGCTTTTGAAGATATACAGTGGGGCAAAAAAGTATTTAGTCAGTCAGCAATAGTGCAAGTTCCACCACTTAAAAAGATGAGAGGCGTCTGTAATTTACATCATAGGTAGACCTCAACTATGGGAGACAAACTGAGAAAAAAAATCCAGAAAATCACATTGTCTGTTTTTTTTTCATTTTATTTGCATATTATGGTGGAAAATAAGTATTTGGTCAGAAACAAAATTTCATCTCAATACTTTGTGATATATCCTTTGTTGGCAATGACAGAGGTCAAACGTTTTCTGTAAGTCTTCACAAGGTTGCCACACACTGTTGTTGGTATGTTGGCCCATTCCTCCATGCAGATCTCCTCTAGAGCAGTGATGTTTTTGGCTTTTCGCTTGGCAACACGGACTTTCAACTCCCTCCAAAGGTTTTCTATAGGGTTGAGATCCGGAGACTGGCTAGGCCACTCCAGGACCTTGAAATGCTTCTTACGAAGCCACTCCTTCATTGCCCTGGCGGTGTGCTTTGGATCATTGTCATGTTGAAAGACCCAGCCACATTTCATCTGCAATGCCCTTGCTGATGGAAGGAGGTTTGCACTCAAAATCTCACGATACATGGCCCCATTCATTCTTTCATGTACCCGGATCAGTCGTCCTGGCCCCTTTGCAGAGAAACAGCCCCAAAGCATGATGTTTCCACCACCATGCTTTACAGTAGGTATGGTGTTTGATGGATGCAGCTCAGTATTCTTTTTCCTCCAAACACGACAAGTTGTGTTTCTACCAAACAGTTCCAGTTTGGTTTCATCAGACCATAGGACATTCTCCCAAAACTCCTCTGGATCATCCAAATGCTCTCTAGCAAACTTCAGACGGGCCCGGACATGTACAGGCTTAAGCAGTGGGACACGTCTGGCACTGCAGGATCTGAGTCCATGGTGGCGTAGTGTGTTACTTATGGTAGGCCTTGTTACATTGGTCCCAGCTCTCTGCAGTTCATTCACTAGGTCCCCCCGCGTGGTTCTGGGATTTTTGCTCACCGTTCTTGTGATCATTCTGACCCCACAGGGTGGGATTTTGCGTGGAGCACCAGATCGAGGGAGATTATCAGTGGTCTTGTATGTCTTCCATTTTCTAATTATTGCTCCCACAGTTGATTTCTTCACTCCAAGCTGGTTGGCTATTGCAGATTCAGTCTTCCCAGCCTGGCGCAGGGCTACAATTTTGTTTCTGGTGTCCTTTGACAGCTCTTTGGTCTTCACCATAGTGGAGTTTGGAGTCAGACTGTTTGAGGGTGTGCACAGGTGTCTTTTTATACTGATAACAAGTTTAAACAGGTGCCATTACTACAGGTAATGAGTGGAGGAAAGAGGAGACTCTTAAAGAAGAAGTTACAGGTCTGTGAGAGCCAGAAATCTTGATTGCTTGTTTCTGACCAAATACTTATTTTCCACCATAATATGCAAATAAAATGAAAAAAAAACAGACAATGTGATTTTCTGGATTTTTTTTTCTCAGTTTGTCTCCCATAGTTGAGGTCTACCTATGATGTAAATTACAGACGCCTCTCATCTTTTTAAGTGGTGGAACTTGCACTATTGCTGACTGACTAAATACTTTTTTGCCCCACTGTATATGCTAGGTAGATCTCTGAAGTAGACATTGCGGAGCTGTGCGATAGTATCGGGCCCACATCTAATATCAAATAAGTGACATTGCCATTTGTTACAATTCTAAAAAGAAAGGAAGACATTTAATCTAAGATTTAAGAGTTTTAACTTGGTGATCAACAGTATATATCACTGATACATTATATCACAGTCTTTTATATACTTACCTAAAATTGTCCGTCATCCACTTCCATTCGGCTGTCCTCGAATCCCACTATCCACCATGCAGCACCGGAAGTATGACGACGGCCATAATGGAAAACCCAAGTAATGGGTATTCCAATATGGGACCCCAGCGCCGCCGCCGCTGGACATCCGCCACGACCCACCGCCGACCCACACCAGGACCCGCCACCGAATCGCCGCCAGGACCGGCCACCGTATCGCCGCCAGGACCTGGTGCCAGAACCCTGCTAGGACCCGCCACCGCCTGACTACATGCGCCAGATTCCGCCGCTGCATGCCCACCCACCTTCATGTAGTCACAGCTGGCAGGAAAGATGGTGGTTTGCGGCCGAAGGGTGTGGAGGCAGCAGTGGGACACATACACCACACTCACAGACACACACGCACACACTGCCCTCCCGATTCAATAGCATAGAGCCCACATTTAGTATCAAATAATTGACATTGCCATTTGTTACAATTCTGAAAAAAAGGAACAATTTCTTCTAAGATTTAAGAATTTTAACTTGGTGATCAACAGGATATATCATTGATATATTATATCACAATCTTTTATATACTTACCTAAAATTGTCCGTCATCCATTTTCGTTCGACTGTCCTCAAATCCCACAATCCACCGTGCCGCACTAGAAGTACGACAACCGCCATAATGGAAAACCCAAGTGATGGGTATTCCAGTAAGGCACCCGCTGGTGGTACCGAGCCCTTTCGCAGTACCACCAGTGGGACACCCACTTCGGACCCTCCTGACTCCGCCGCCGCTGGACACCTGCCAAGACCCACCGCCGGACCCACACCAGGACCCGCCACCTGATCGCCGCCAAGACCCGCCACCGGATCAACGCCAGAACCTGCTGCCGGAACCCAGCTATCTCCCGCTACCGCCTGACTACACGCGCCAGATCCCGCCGCTGCCTGCCCACCCACCTCCATGCAGTCACAGCTGGCAGGAAAGACGGTGGTTTGCAGCCTTTGGGTGTGCAGGCAGCGGTGGGACATATACACCACACTCACACACACACACACACACACACACACTGCCCTCCCGATTCAATAACATAGGGCCCACATCTAGTATCAAATAAGTGACATTGCCATTTGTTACAATTCTAAAAAAAAGAAGACATGTAATCTAAGATTTAAAATTTTTAACTTGGTGATGAACAATTATAGATAATGTATATCACTGATGCTTTCTTCCAATGTCTGTCTGCAGCTGATTTTATAATTATATACTTTTCTAATATGTTAATATCATGATTTGACCTTAAAATGTCTTATTGTTCCTCAGTTTTGAAATGTTAGCCACATATTTACATTTCAAGGCTTTAATAACTACCAGTTATAGTACCCAGATCAAGAAATACGAAGTGTTTCGTACAAAATTCTCCTTGCACTTTTCCTAAATAATGAGGAAATAGATTATTTTTTCTTCTATAGAAATGGTAGAAAGAACACTTATATTGGAGATGGAAAGGAGGCTTTGAGGGGATATGGAGGAGGCCTATGTTTTTTAATTTTATTTTTAGGTGTGCAATTATCTGTTTTCTGATTATTTTGGAAAAGTAGCTAAAATGAATGAAACTGTCGAAGTTGCTCATTTTTAAGTTGTGGAATGTGTGAAAATATGTTTTTGTGCTCTATCATATGCTTTTTAAATGAGATTCCTTTACACAATAGACTAAAATCAGCGAATTCTGTTAATGTGTATAAGATCCACTCACCTTGTAATTTGCAATATGCGTTTCTCCGACCTTTTAATTCTAAGTGAGCTAAAACGTTGCTTTTGAAGATATATATGCTAGGCAGATCTCTGAAGTAGACATTGCGGAGCTGTGCGATAGTATCGGGCCCACATCTAATATCAAATAAGTGTCATTGCCATTTGTTACAATTCTAAAAAGAAAGGAAGACATTTAATCTAATTAAGAATATTAACTTGGTGATCAACAGTATATATCAATGATACATTATATCACAGTCTTTTATATACTTACCTAAAATTGTCCGTCATCCACTTCCATTCGGCTGTCCTCGAATCCCACTATCCACCGTGCCGCACCGGAAGTATGACGACCGCCATAATGGAAAACCCAAGTAATGGGTATTCCAATATGGCACCCCGGCGCCACCGCTGGACATCCGCCACGACCCACTGCCGACCCACACCAGGACCCGCCACCGAATCACCGCCAGGACCGGCGACCGGATCGCCGCCAGGACCTGCTGCCAGAACGCAGCTAGGACCCGCCACCGTCTGACTACATGCGCCAGATTCCTCCGCTGCCTGCCCACCCACCTTCATGCAGTCACAGCTGGCAGGAAAGATGGTGGTTTACGGCCTAAGGGTGTGGAGGCAGTGGTGGGACACATACACCACACACACACACACTGCCCTCCCGATTCAATAGCATAGGGCCCACGTCTAGTATCAAATAAGTGACATTGCCATTTGTTACAATTCTAAAAGAAAAAAAAGAAGACATTTAATCTGAGATTTAAAAGTTTTATCTTGGTGATGAACAGTTATAGATAATGTATATCACTGATGCTTTCTTCTGATGTCTGTCTGCAGCTGATTTTATAATTATATACTTTTCTAATATGTTAATATAATGATTTGACCTTAAAACGTCTTATTGTTCCTCAGTTTTGAAATGTTAGCCACATATTCACATTTCAAGGCTTTAATAACTACCAGTTATAGTACCCAGATCAAGAAATACGAAGTGTTTCGTGCAAAATTCTCCTTGCACTTTTCCTAAATAATGAGGAAATTTGTAATTTGAAACCTTGTAATTTGCAATATGCGTTTCTCCGACCTTTTAATTCTAAGTGAGCTAAAACGTTGCTTTTGAAGATATACAGTGGGGCAAAAAAGTATTTAGTCAGTCAGCAATAGTGCAAGTTCCACCACTTAAAAAGATGAGAGGCGTCTGTAATTTACATCATAGGTAGACCTCAACTATGGGAGACAAACTGAGAAAAAAAAATCCAGAAAATCACATTGTCTGTTTTTTTTTCATTTTATTTGCATATTATGGTGGAAAATAAGTATTTGGTCAGAAACAAAATTTCATCTCAATACTTTGTGATATATCCTTTGTTGGCAATGACAGAGGTCAAACGTTTTCTGTAAGTCTTCACAAGGTTGCCACACACTGTTGTTGGTATGTTGGCCCATTCCTCCATGCAGATCTCCGCTAGAGCAGTGATGTTTTTGGCTTTTCGCTTGGCAACACGGACTTTCAACTCCCTCCAAAGGTTTTCTATAGGGTTGAGATCTGGAGACTGGCTAGGCCACTCCAGGACCTTGAAATGCTTCTTACGAAGCCACTCCTTCATTGCCCTGGCGGTGTGCTTTGGATCATTGTCATGTTGAAAGACCCAGCCACATTTCATCTGCAATGCCCTTGCTGATGGAAGGAGGTTTGCACTCAAAATCTCACGATACATGGCCCCATTCATTCTTTCATGTACCCGGATCAGTCGTCCTGGCCCCTTTGCAGAGAAACAGCCCCAAAGCATGATGTTTCCACCACCATGCTTTACAGTAGGTATGGTGTTTGATGGATGCAGCTCAGTATTCTTTTTCCTCCAAACACGACAAGTTGTGTTTCTACCAAACAGTTCCAGTTTGGTTTCATCAGACCATAGGACATTCTCCCAAAACTCCTCTGGATCATCCAAATGCTCTCTAGCAAACTTCAGACGGGCCCGGACATGTACAGGCTTAAGCAGTGGGACACGTCTGGCACTGCAGGATCTGAGTCCATGGTGGCGTAGTGTGTTACTTATGGTAGGCCTTGTTACATTGGTCCCAGCTCTCTGCAGTTCATTCACTAGGTCCCCCCGCGTGGTTCTGGGATTTTTGCTCACCGTCCTTGTGATCATTCTGACCCCACAGGGTGGGATTTTGCGTGGAGCACCAGATCGAGGGAGATTATCAGTGGTCTTGTATGTCTTCCATTTTCTAATTATTGCTCCCACAGTTGATTTCTTCACTCCAAGCTGGTTGGCTATTGCAGATTCAGTCTTCCCAGCCTGGCGCAGGGCTACAATTTTGTTTCTGGTGTCCTTTGACAGCTCTTTGGTCTTCACCATAGTGGAGTTTGGAGTCAGACTGTTTGAGGGTGTGCACAGGTGTCTTTTTATACTGATAACAAGTTTAAACAGGTGCCATTACTACAGGTAATGAGTGGAGGAAAGAGGAGACTCTTAAAGAAGAAGTTACAGGTCTGTGAGAGCCAGAAATCTTGATTGCTTGTTTCTGACCAAATACTTATTTTCCACCATAATATGCAAATAAAATGAAAAAAAACAGACAATGTGATTTTCTAGATTTTTTTTTCTCAGTTTGTCTCCCATAGTTGAGGTCTACCTATGATGTAAATTACAGACGCCTCTCATCTTTTTAAGTGGTGGAACTTGCACTATTGCTGACTGACTAAATACTTTTTTGCCCCACTGTATATGCTAGGCAGATCTCTGAAGTAGACATTGCGGAGCTGTGCGATAGTATCGGGCCCACATCTAATATCAAATAAGTGACATTGCCATTTGTTACAATTCTAAAAAGAAAGGAAGACATTTAATCTAAGATTTAAGAATTTTAACTTGGTGATCAACAGTATATATCACTGATACATTATATCACAGTCTTTTATATACTTACCTAAAATTGTCCGTCATCCACTTCCATTCGGCTGTCCTCGAATCCCACTATCCACCATGCAGCACCGGAAGTATGACGACCGCCATAATGGAAAACCCAAGTAATGGGTATTCCAATATGGGACCCCAGCGCCGCCGCCGCTGGACATCCGCCACGACCCACCGCCGACCCACACCAGGACCCGCCACCGAATCGCCGCCAGGACCGGCCACCGTATCGCCGCCAGGACCTGGTGCCAGAACCCTGCTAGGACCCGCCACCGCCTGACTACATGCGCCAGATTCCGCCGCTGCATGCCCACCCACCTTCATGTAGTCACAGCTGGCAGGAAAGATGGTGGTTTGCGGCCGAAGGGTGTGGAGGCAGCAGTGGGACACATACACCACACTCACAGACACACACGCACACACTGCCCTCCCGATTCAATAGCATAGAGCCCACATTTAGTATCAAATAATTGACATTGCCATTTGTTACAATTCTGAAAAAAAAGGAGCAATTTCTTCTAAGATTTAAGAATTTTAACTTGGTGATCAACAGGATATATCATTGATATATAATATCACAATCTTTTATATACTTACCTAAAATTGTCCGTCATCCATTTTCGTTCGACTGTCCTCAAATCCCACAATCCACCGTGCCGCACTAGAAGTACGACAACCGCCATAATGGAAAACCCAAGTGATGGGTATTCCAGTAAGGCACCCGCTGGTGGTACCGAGCCCTTTCGCAGTACCACCAGTGGGACACCCACTTCGGACCCTCCTGACTCCGCCGCCGCTGGACACCTGCCAAGACCCACCGCCGGACCCACACCAGGACCCGCCACCTGATCGCCGCCAAGACCCGCCACCGGATCAACGCCAGGACCTGCTGCCGGAACCCAGCTATCTCCCGCTACCGCCTGACTACACGCGCCAGATCCCGCCGCTGCCTGCCCACCCACCTCCATGCAGTCACAGCTGGCAGGAAAGACGGTGGTTTGCAGCCTTTGGGTGTGCAGGCAGCGGTGGGACATATACACCACACTCACACACACACACACACACACACACTGCCCTCCCGATTCAATAACATAGGGCCCACATCTAGTATCAAATAAGTGACATTGCCATTTGTTACAATTCTAAAAAAAAAGAACACATGTAATCTAAGATTTAAAATTTTTAACTTGGTGATGAACAATTATAGATAATGTATATCACTGATGCTTTCTTCCAATGTCTGTCTGCAGCTGATTTTATAATTATATACTTTTCTAATATGTTAATATCATGATTTGATCTTAAAATGTCTTATTGTTCCTCAGTTTTGAAATGTTAGCCACATATTTACATTTCAAGGCTTTAATAACTACCAGTTATAGTACCCAGATCAAGAAATACGAAGTGTTTCGTACAAAATTCTCCTTGCACTTTTCCTAAATAATTAGGAAATAGATTATTTTTTCTTCTATAGAAATGGTAGAAAGAACACTTATATTGGAGATGGAAAGGAGGCTTTGAGGGGATATGGAGGAGGCCTATGTTTTTTAATTTTATTTTTAGGTGTGCAATTATCTGTTTTCTGATTATTTTGGAAAAGTAGCTAAAATGAATGAAACTGTCGAAGTTGCTCATTTTTAAGTTGTGGAATGTGTGAAAATATGTTTTTGTGCTCTATCATATGCTTTTTAAATGAGATTCCTTTACACAATAGACTAAAATCAGCGAATTCTGTTAATGTGTATAAGATCCACTCACCTTGTAATTTGCAATATGCGTTTCTCCGACCTTTTAATTCTAAGTGAGCTAAAACGTTGCTTTTGAAGATATACAGTGGGGCAAAAAAGTATTTAGTCAGTCAGCAATAGTGCAAGTTCCACCACTTAAAAAGATGAGAGGCGTCTGTAATTTACATCATAGGTAGACCTCAACTATGGGAGACAAACTGAGAAAAAAAAATCCAGAAAATCACATTGTCTGTTTTTTTTTCATTTTATTTGCATATTATGGTGGAAAATAAGTATTTGGTCAGAAACAAAATTTCATCTCAATACTTTGTGATATATCCTTTGTTGGCAATGACAGAGGTCAAACGTTTTCTGTAAGTCTTCACAAGGTTGCCACACACTGTTGTTGGTATGTTGGCCCATTCCTCCATGCAGATCTCCTCTAGAGCAGTGATGTTTTTGGCTTTTCGCTTGGCAACACGGACTTTCAACTCCCTCCAAAGGTTTTCTATAGGGTTGAGATCTGGAGACTGGCTAGGCCACTCCAGGACCTTGAAATGCTTCTTACGAAGCCACTCCTTCATTGCCCTGGCGGTGTGCTTTGGATCATTGTCATGTTGAAAGACCCAGCCACATTTCATCTGCAATGCCCTTGCTGATGGAAGGAGGTTTGCACTCAAAATCTCACGATACATGGCCCCATTCATTCTTTCATGTACCCGGATCAGTCGTCCTGGCCCCTTTGCAGAGAAACAGCCCCAAAGCATGATGTTTCCACCACCATGCTTTACAGTAGGTATGGTGTTTGATGGATGCAGCTCAGTATTCTTTTTCCTCCAAACACGACAAGTTGTGTTTCTACCAAACAGTTCCAGTTTGGTTTCATCAGACCATAGGACATTTTCCCAAAACTCCTCTGGATCATCCAAATGCTCTCTAGCAAACTTCAGACGGGCCCGGACATGTACAGGCTTAAGCAGTGGGACACGTCTGGCACTGCAGGATCTGAGTCCATGGTGGCGTAGTGTGTTACTTATGGTAGGCCTTGTTACATTGGTCCCAGCTCTCTGCAGTTCATTCACTAGGTCCCCCCGCGTGGTTCTGGGATTTTTGCTCACCGTTCTTGTGATCATTCTGACCCCACAGGGTGGGATTTTGCGTGGAGCACCAGATCGAGGGAGATTATCAGTGGTCTTGTATGTCTTCCATTTTCTAATTATTGCTCCCACAGTTGATTTCTTCACTCCAAGCTGGTTGGCTATTGCAGATTCAGTCTTCCCAGCCTGGCGCAGGGCTACAATTTTGTTTCTGGTGTCCTTTGACAGCTCTTTGGTCTTCACCATAGTGGAGTTTGGAGTCAGACTGTTTGAGGGTGTGCACAGGTGTCTTTTTATACTGATAACAAGTTTAAACAGGTGCCATTACTACAGGTAATGAGTGGAGGAAAGAGGAGACTCTTAAAGAAGAAGTTACAGGTCTGTGAGAGCCAGAAATCTTGATTGCTTGTTTCTGACCAAATACTTATTTTCCACCATAATATGCAAATAAAATGAAAAAAAAACAGACAATGTGATTTTCTGGATTTTTTTTTCTCAGTTTGTCTCCCATAGTTGAGGTCTACCTATGATGTAAATTACAGACGCCTCTCATCTTTTTAAGTGGTGGAACTTGCACTATTGCTGACTGACTAAATACTTTTTTGCCCCACTGTATATGCTAGGTAGATCTCTGAAGTAGACATTGCGGAGCTGTGCGATAGTATCGGGCCCACATCTAATATCAAATAAGTGACATTGCCATTTGTTACAATTCTAAAAAGAAAGGAAGACATTTAATCTAAGATTTAAGAATTTTAACTTGGTGATCAACAGTATATATCACTGATACATTATATCACAGTCTTTTATATACTTACCTAAAATTTTCCGTCATCCACTTCCATTCGGCTGTCCTCGAATCCCACTATCCACCATGCAGCACCGGAAGTATGACGACCGCCATAATGGAAAACCCAAGTAATGGGTATTCCAATATGGGACCCCAGCGCCGCCGCCGCTGGACATCCGCCACGACCCACCGCCGACCCACACCAGGACCCGCCACCGAATCGCCGCCAGGACCGGCCACCGTATCGCCGCCAGGACCTGGTGCCAGAACCCTGCTAGGACCCGCCACCGCCTGACTACATGCGCCAGATTCCGCCGCTGCATGCCCACCCACCTTCATGTAGTCACAGCTGGCAGGAAAGATGGTGGTTTGCGGCCGAAGGGTGTGGAGGCAGCAGTGGGACACATACACCACACTCACAGACACACACGCACACACTGCCCTCCCGATTCAATAGCATAGAGCCCACATTTAGTATCAAATAATTGACATTGCCATTTGTTACAATTCTGAAAAAAAAGGAACAATTTCTTCTAAGATTTAAGAATTTTAACTTGGTGATCAACAGGATATATCATTGATATATAATATCACAATCTTTTATATACTTACCTAAAATTGTCCGTCATCCATTTTCGTTCGACTGTCCTCAAATCCCACAATCCACCGTGCCGCACTAGAAGTACGACAACCGCCATAATGGAAAACCCAAGTGATGGGTATTCCAGTAAGGCACCCGCTGGTGGTACCGAGCCCTTTCGCAGTACCACCAGTGGGACACCCACTTCGGACCCTCCTGACTCCGCCGCCGCTGGACACCTGCCAAGACCCACCGCCGGACCCACACCAGGACCTCCACCTGATCGCCGCCAAGACCCGCCACCGGATCAACGCCAGGACCTGCTGCCGGAACCCAGCTATCTCCCGCTACCGCCTGACTACACGCGCCAGATCCCGCCGCTGCCTGCCCACCCACCTCCATGCAGTCACAGCTGGCAGGAAAGACGGTGGTTTGCAGCCTTTGGGTGTGCAGGCAGCGGTGGGACATATACACCACACTCACACACACACACACACACACACACTGCCCTCCCGATTCAATAACATAGGGCCCACATCTAGTATCAAATAAGTGACATTGCCATTTGTTACAATTCTAAAAAAAAAGAACACATGTAATCTAAGATTTAAAATTTTTAACTTGGTGATGAACAATTATAGATAATGTATATCACTGATGCTTTCTTCCAATGTCTGTCTGCAGCTGATTTTATAATTATATACTTTTCTAATATGTTAATATCATGATTTGATCTTAAAATGTCTTATTGTTCCTCAGTTTTGAAATGTTAGCCACATATTTACATTTCAAGGCTTTAATAACTACCAGTTATAGTACCCAGATCAAGAAATACGAAGTGTTTCGTACAAAATTCTCCTTGCACTTTTCCTAAATAATTAGGAAATAGATTATTTTTTCTTCTATAGAAATGGTAGAAAGAACACTTATATTGGAGATGGAAAGGAGGCTTTGAGGGGATATGGAGGAGGCCTATGTTTTTTAATTTTATTTTTAGGTGTGCAATTATCTGTTTTCTGATTATTTTGGAAAAGTAGCTAAAATGAATGAAACTGTCGAAGTTGCTAATTTTTAAGTTGTGGAATGTGTGAAAATATGTTTTTGTGCTCTATCATATGCTTTTTAAATGAGATTCCTTTACACAATAGACTAAAATCAGCGAATTCTGTTAATGTGTATAAGATCCACTCACCTTGTAATTTGCAATATGCGTTTCTCCGACCTTTTAATTCTAAGTGAGCTAAAACGTTGCTTTTGAAGATATATATGCTAGGCAGATCTCTGAAGTAGACATTGCGGAGCTGTGCGATAGTATCGGGCCCACATCTAATATCAAATAAGTGACATTGCCATTTGTTACAATTCTAAAAAGAAAGGAAGACATTTAATCTAAGATTTAAGAATTTTAACTTGGTGATCAACAGTATATATCACTGATACATTATATCACAGTCTTTTATATACTTACCTAAAATTGTCCGTCATCCACTTCCATTCGGCTGTCCTCGAATCCCACTATCCACCGTGCAGCACCGGAAGTATGACGACCGCCATAATGGAAAACCCAAGTAATGGGTATTCCAATATGGGACCCCAGCGCCGCTGCCGCTGGACATCCGCCACGACCCACTGCCGACCCACACCAGGACCCGCCACCGAATCGCCGCCTGGACCGGCAACCGGATCGCCGCCAGGACCTGCTGCCAGAACGCAGCTAGGACCCGCCACCGTCTGACTACATGCGCCAGATTCCTCCGCTGCCTGCCCACCCACCTTCATGCAGTCACAGCTGGCAGGAAAGATGGTGGTTTACGGCCTAAGGGTGTGGAGGCAGCGGTGGGACACATACACCACACTCACAGACACACACGCACACACTGCCCTCCCGATTCAATAGCATAGGGCCCACATTTAGTATCAAATATTTGACATTGCCATTTGTTACAATTCTGAAAAAAAAGGAACAATTTCTTTTAAGATTTAAGAATTTTAACTTGGTGATCAACAGGATATATCATTGATATATTATATCACAATCTTTTATATACTTACCTAAAATTGTCCGTCATCCATTTTCGTTCGACTGTCCTCAAATCCCACAATCCACCGTGCCGCACTAGAAGTACGACAACCGCCATAATGGAAAACCCAAGTGATGGGTATTCCAGTAAGGCACCCGCTGGTGGTACCGAGCCTTTTCGCAGTACCACCAGTGGGACACCCACTTCGGACCCTCCTGACTCCGCCGCCGCTGGACACCTGCCAAGACCCACCGCCGGACCCACACCAGCATTCGCCACCTGATCGCCGCCAAGACCCGCCACCGGATCAACGCCAGGACCTGCTGCCGGAACCCAGCTAGGACCCGCTACCGCCTGACTACACGCGCCAGATCCCGCCGCTGCCTGCCCACCCACCTCCATGCAGTCACAGCTGGCAGGAAAGATGGTGGTTTGCAGCCTGTGGGTGTGCAGGCAGCGGTGGGACATATACACCACACTCACACACACACACACACTGCCCTCCCGATTCAATAACATAGGGCCCACATCTAGTATCAAATAAGTGACGTTGCCATTTGTTACAATTCTAAAAAAAAAGAAGACATGTAATCTAAGATTTAAAATTTTTAACTTGGTGATGAACAATTATAGATAATGTATATCACTGATGCTTTCTTCCAATGTCTGCAGCTGATTTTATAATTATATACTTTTCTAATATGTTAATATCATGATTTGACCTTAAAATGTCTTATTGTTCCTCAGTTTTGAAATGTTAGCCACATATTTACATTTCAAGGCTTTAATAACTACCAGTTATAGTACCCAGATCAAGAAATACGAAGTGTTTCGTACAAAATTCTCCTTGAACTTTTCCTAAATAATGAGGAAATAGATTATTTTTTCTTCTATAGAAATGGTAGAAAGAACACTTATATTGGAGATGGAAAGGAGGCTTTGAGGGGATATGGAGGAGGCCTATGTTTTTTAATTTTATTTTTAGGTGTGCAATTATCTGTTTTCTGATTATTTTGGAAAAGTAGCTAAAATGAATGAAACTGTCGAAGTTGCTCATTTTTAAGTTGTGGAATGTGTGAAAATATGTTTTTGTGCTCTATCATATGCTTTTTAAATGAGATTCCTTTACACGATAGACTAAAATCAGCGAATTCTGTTAATGTGTATAAGATCCACTCACCTTGTAATTTGCAATATGCGTTTCTCCGACCTTTTAATTCTAAGTGAGCTAAAACGTTGCTTTTGAAGATATACAGTGGGGCAAAAAAGTATTTAGTCAGTCAGCAATAGTGCAAGTTCCACCACTTAAAAAGATGAGAGGCGTCTGTAATTTACATCATAGGTAGACCTCAACTATGTGAGACAAACTGAGAAAAAAAAATCCAGAAAATCACATTGTCTGTTTTTTTTTCATTTTATTTGTATATTATGGTGGAAAATAAGTATTTGGTCAGAAACAAAATTTCATCTCAATACTTTGTGATATATCCTTTGTTGGCAATGACAGAGGTCAAACGTTTTCTGTAAGTCTTCACAAGGTTGCCACACACTGTTGTTGGTATGTTGGCCCATTCCTCCATGCAGATCTCCTCTAGAGCAGTGATGTTTTTGGCTTTTCGCTTGGCAACACGGACTTTCAACTCCCTCCAAAGGTTTTCTATAGGGTTGAGATCTGGAGACTGGCTAGGCCACTCCAGGACCTTGAAATGCTTCTTACGAAGCCACTCCTTCATTGCCCTGGCGGTGTGCTTTGGATCATTGTCATGTTGAAAGACCCAGCCACATTTCATCTGCAATGCCCTTGCTGATGGAAGGAGGTTTGCACTCAAAATCTCACGATACATGGCCCCATTCATTCTTTCATGTACCCGGATCAGTCGTCCTGGCCCCTTTGCAGAGAAACAGCCCCAAAGCATGATGTTTCCACCACCATGCTTTACAGTAGGTATGGTGTTTGATGGATGCAGCTCAGTATTCTTTTTCCTCCAAACACGACAAGTTGTGTTTCTACCAAACAGTTCCAGTTTGGTTTCATCAGACCATAGGACATTTTCCCAAAACTCCTCTGGATCATCCAAATGCTCTCTAGCAAACTTCAGACGGGCCCGGACATGTACAGGCTTAAGCAGTGGGACACGTCTGGCACTGCAGGATCTGAGTCCATGGTGGCGTAGTGTGTTACTTATGGTAGGCCTTGTTACATTGGTCCCAGCTCTCTGCAGTTCATTCACTAGGTCCCCCCGCGTGGTTCTGGGATTTTTGCTCACCGTTCTTGTGATCATTCTGACCCCACAGGGTGGGATTTTGCGTGGAGCACCAGATCGAGGGAGATTATCAGTGGTCTTGTATGTCTTCCATTTTCTAATTATTGCTCCCACAGTTGATTTCTTCACTCCAAGCTGGTTGGCTATTGCAGATTCAGTCTTCCCAGCCTGGCGCAGGGCTACAATTTTGTTTCTGGTGTCCTTTGACAGCTCTTTGGTCTTCACCATAGTGGAGTTTGGAGTCAGACTGTTTGAGGGTGTGCACAGGTGTCTTTTTATACTGATAACAAGTTTAAACAGGTGCCATTACTACAGGTAATGAGTGGAGGAAAGAGGAGACTCTTAAAGAAGAAGTTACAGGTCTGTGAGAGCCAGAAATCTTGATTGCTTGTTTCTGACCAAATACTTATTTTCCACCATAATATGCAAATAAAATGAAAAAAAAACAGACAATGTGATTTTCTGGATTTTTTTTTCTCAGTTTGTCTCCCATAGTTGAGGTCTACCTATGATGTAAATTACAGACGCCTCTCATCTTTTTAAGTGGTGGAACTTGCACTATTGCTGACTGACTAAATACTTTTTTGCCCCACTGTATATGCTAGGTAGATCTCTGAAGTAGACATTGCGGAGCTGTGCGATAGTATCGGGCCCACATCTAATATCAAATAAGTGACATTGCCATTTGTTACAATTCTAAAAAGAAAGGAAGACATTTAATCTAAGATTTAAGAATTTTAACTTGGTGATCAACAGTATATATCACTGATACATTATATCACAGTCTTTTATATACTTACCTAAAATTGTCCGTCATCCACTTCCATTCGGCTGTCCTCGAATCCCACTATCCACCATGCAGCACCGGAAGTATGACGACCGCCATAATGGAAAACCCAAGTAATGGGTATTCCAATATGGGACCCCAGCGCCGCCGCCGCTGGACATCCGCCACGACCCACCGCCGACCCACACCAGGACCCGCCACCGAATCGCCGCCAGGACCGGCCACCGTATCGCCGCCAGGACCTGGTGCCAGAACCCTGCTAGGACCCGCCACCGCCTGACTACATGCGCCAGATTCCGCCGCTGCATGCCCACCCACCTTCATGTAGTCACAGCTGGCAGGAAAGATGGTGGTTTGCGGCCGAAGGGTGTGGAGGCAGCAGTGGGACACATACACCACACTCACAGACACACACGCACACACTGCCCTCCCGATTCAATAGCATAGAGCCCACATTTAGTATCAAATAATTGACATTGCCATTTGTTACAATTCTGAAAAAAAGGAGCAATTTCTTCTAAGATTTAAGAATTTTAACTTGGTGATCAACAGGATATATCATTGATATATTATATCACAATCTTTTATATACTTACCTAAAATTGTCCGTCATCCATTTTCGTTCGACTGTCCTCAAATCCCACAATCCACCGTGCCGCACTAGAAGTACGACAACCGCCATAATGGAAAACCCAAGTGATGGGTATTCCAGTAAGGCACCCGCTGGTGGTACCGAGCCCTTTCGCAGTACCACCAGTGGGACACCCACTTCGGACCCTCCTGACTCCGCCGCCGCTGGACACCTGCCAAGACCCACCGCCGGACCCACACCAGGACCCGCCACCTGATCGCCGCCAAGACCCGCCACCGGATCAACGCCAGGACCTGCTGCCGGAACCCAGCTATCTCCCGCTACCGCCTGACTACACGCGCCAGATCCCGCCGCTGCCTGCCCACCCACCTCCATGCAGTCACAGCTGGCAGGAAAGACGGTGGTTTGCAGCCTTTGGGTGTGCAGGCAGCGGTGGGACATATACACCACACTCACACACACACACACACACACACACACACTGCCCTCCCGATTCAATAACATAGGGCCCACATCTAGTATCAAATAAGTGACATTGCCATTTGTTACAATTCTAAAAAAAAGAAGACATGTAATCTAAGATTTAAAATTTTTAACTTGGTGATGAACAATTATAGATAATGTATATCACTGATGCTTTCTTCCAATGTCTGTCTGCAGCTGATTTTATAATTATATACTTTTCTAATATGTTAATATCATGATTTGACCTTAAAATGTCTTATTGTTCCTCAGTTTTGAAATGTTAGCCACATATTTACATTTCAAGGCTTTAATAACTACCAGTTATAGTACCCAGATCAAGAAATACGAAGTGTTTCGTACAAAATTCTCCTTGCACTTTTCCTAAATAATTAGGAAATAGATTATTTTTTCTTCTATAGAAATGGTAGAAAGAACACTTATATTGGAGATGGAAAGGAGGCTTTGAGGGGATATGGAGGAGGCCTATGTTTTTTAATTTTATTTTTAGGTGTGCAATTATCTGTTTTCTGATTATTTTGGAAAAGTAGCTAAAATGAATGAAACTGTCGAAGTTGCTCATTTTTAAGTTGTGGAATGTGTGAAAATATGTTTTTGTGCTCTATCATATGCTTTTTAAATGAGATTCCTTTACACAATAGACTAAAATCAGCGAATTCTGTTAATGTGTATAAGATCCACTCACCTTGTAATTTGCAATATGCGTTTCTCCGACCTTTTAATTCTAAGTGAGCTAAAACGTTGCTTTTGAAGATATATATGCTAGGCAGATCTCTGAAGTAGACATTGCGGAGCTGTGCGATAGTATCGGGCCCACATCTAATATCAAATAAGTGTCATTGCCATTTGTTACAATTCTAAAAAGAAAGGAAGACATTTAATCTAATATTTAAGAATATTAACTTGGTGATCAACAGTATATATCAATGATACATTATATCACAGTCTTTTATATACTTACCTAAAATTGTCCGTCATCCACTTCCATTCGGCTGTCCTCGAATCCCACTATCCACCGTGCCGCACCGGAAGTATGACGACCGCCATAATGGAAAACCCAAGTAATGGGTATTCCAATATGGCACCCCGGCGCCACCGCTGGACATCCGCCACGACCCACTGCCGACCCACACCAGGACCCGCCACCGAATCGCCGCCTGGACCGGCAACCGGATCGCCGCCAGGACCTGCTGCCAGAACGCAGCTAGGACCCGCCACCGTCTGACTACATGCGCCAGATTCCTCCGCTGCCTGCCCACCCACCTTCATGCAGTCACAGCTGGCAGGAAAGATGGTGGTTTACGGCCTAAGGGTGTGGAGGCAGCGGTGGGACACATACACCACACTCACAGACACACACGCACACACTGCCCTCCCGATTCAATAGCATAGGGCCCACATTTAGTATCAAATATTTGACATTGCCATTTGTTACAATTCTGAAAAAAAAGGAACAATTTCTTTTAAGATTTAAGAATTTTAACTTGGTGATCAACAGGATATATCATTGATATATTATATCACAATCTTTTATATACTTACCTAAAATTGTCCGTCATCCATTTTCGTTCGACTGTCCTCAAATCCCACAGTCCACCATGCCGCACTAGAAGTACGACAACCGCCATAATGGAAAACCCAAGTGATGGGTATTCCAGTAAGGCACCCGCTGGTGGTACCGAGCCTTTTCGCAGTACCACCAGTGGGACACCCACTTCGGACCCTCCTGACTCCGCCGCCGCTGGACACCTGCCAAGACCCACCGCCGGACCCACACCAGCATTCGCCACCTGATCGCCGCCAAGACCCGCCACCGGATCAACGCCAGGACCTGCTGCCGGAACCCAGCTAGGACCCGCTACCGCCTGACTACACGCGCCAGATCCCGCCGCTGCCTGCCCACCCACCTCCATGCAGTCACAGCTGGCAGGAAAGATGGTGGTTTGCAGCCTGTGGGTGTGCAGGCAGCGGTGGGACATATACACCACACTCACACACATACACACACTGCCCTCCCGATTCAATAACATAGGGCCCACATCTAGTATCAAATAAGTGACGTTGCCATTTGTTACAATTCTAAAAAAAAAGAAGACATGTAATCTAAGATTTAAAATTTTTAACTTGGTGATGAACAATTATAGATAATGTATATCACTGATGCTTTCTTCCAATGTCTGTCTGCAGCTGATTTTATAATTATATACTTTTCTAATATGTTAATATGATTTGACCTTAAAATGTCTTATTGTTCCTCAGTTTTGAAATGTTAGCCACATATTTACATTTCAAGGCTTTAATAACTACCAGTTATAGTACCCAGATCAAGAAATACGAAGTGTTTCGTACAAAATTCTCCTTGAACTTTTCCTAAATAATGAGGAAATAGATTATTTTTTCTTCTATAGAAATGGTAGAAAGAACACTTATATTGGAGATGGAAAGGAGGCTTTGAGGGGATATGGAGGAGGCCTATGTTTTTTAATTTTATTTTTAGGTGTGCAATTATCTGTTTTCTGATTATTTTGGAAAAGTAGCTAAAATGAATGAAACTGTCGAAGTTGCTCATTTTTAAGTTGTGGAATGTGTGAAAATATGTTTTTGTGCTCTATCATATGCTTTTTAAATGAGATTCCTTTACACGATAGACTAAAATCAGCGAATTCTGTTAATGTGTATAAGATCCACTCACCTTGTAATTTGCAATATGCGTTTCTCCGACCTTTTAATTCTAAGTGAGCTAAAACGTTGCTTTTGAAGATATACAGTGGGGCAAAAAAGTATTTAGTCAGTCAGCAATAGTGCAAGTTCCACCACTTAAAAAGATGAGAGGCGTCTGTAATTTACATCATAGGTAGACCTCAACTATGGGAGACAAACTGAGAAAAAAAATCCAGAAAATCACATTGTCTGTTTTTTTTTCATTTTATTTGCATATTATGGTGGAAAATAAGTATTTGGTCAGAAACAAAATTTCATCTCAATACTTTGTGATATATCCTTTGTTGGCAATGACAGAGGTCAAACGTTTTCTGTAAGTCTTCACAAGGTTGCCACACACTGTTGTTGGTAAGTTGGCCCATTCCTCCATGCAGATCTCCTCTAGAGCAGTGATGTTTTTGGCTTTTCGCTTGGCAACACGGACTTTCAACTCCCTCCAAAGGTTTTCTATAGGGTTGAGATCTGGAGACTGGCTAGGCCACTCCAGGACCTTGAAATGCTTCTTACGAAGCCACTCCTTCATTGCCCTGGCGGTGTGCTTTGGATCATTGTCATGTTGAAAGACCCAGCCACATTTCATCTGCAATGCCCTTGCTGATGGAAGGAGGTTTGCACTCAAAATCTCACGATACATGGCCCCATTCATTCTTTCATGTACCCGGATCAGTCGTCCTGGCCCCTTTGCAGAGAAACAGCCCCAAAGCATGATGTTTCCACCACCATGCTTTACAGTAGGTATGGTGTTTGATGGATGCAGCTCAGTATTCTTTTTCCTCCAAACACGACAAGTTGTGTTTCTACCAAACAGTTCCAGTTTGGTTTCATCAGACCATAGGACATTCTCCCAAAACTCCTCTGGATCATCCAAATGCTCTCTAGCAAACTTCAGACGGGCCCGGACATGTACAGGCTTAAGCAGTGGGACACGTCTGGCACTGCAGGATCTGAGTCCATGGTGGCGTAGTGTGTTACTTATGGTAGGCCTTGTTACATTGGTCCCAGCTCTCTGCAGTTCATTCACTAGGTCCCCCCGCGTGGTTCTGGGATTTTTGCTCACCGTTCTTGTGATCATTCTGACCCCACAGGGTGGGATTTTGCGTGGAGCACTAGATCGAGGGAGATTATCAGTGGTCTTGTATGTCTTCCATTTTCTAATTATTGCTCCCACAGTTGATTTCTTCACTCCAAGCTGGTTGGCTATTGCAGATTCAGTCTTCCCAGCCTGGCGCAGGGCTACAATTTTGTTTCTGGTGTCCTTTGACAGCTCTTTGGTCTTCACCATAGTGGAGTTTGGAGTCAGACTGTTTGAGGGTGTGCACAGGTGTCTTTTTATACTGATAACAAGTTTAAACAGGTGCCATTACTACAGGTAATGAGTGGAGGAAAGAGGAGACTCTTAAAGAAGAAGTTACAGGTCTGTGAGAGCCAGAAATCTTGATTGCTTGTTTCTGACCAAATACTTATTTTCCACCATAATATGCAAATAAAATGAAAAAAAAACAGACAATGTGATTTTCTGGATTTTTTTTTCTCAGTTTGTCTCCCATAGTTGAGGTCTACCTATGATGTAAATTACAGACGCCTCTCATCTTTTTAAGTGGTGGAACTTGCACTATTGCTGACTGACTAAATACTTTTTTGCCCCACTGTATATGCTAGGTAGATCTCTGAAGTAGACATTGCGGAGCTGTGCGATAGTATCGGGCCCACATCTAATATCAAATAAGTGACATTGCCATTTGTTACAATTCTAAAAAGAAAGGAAGACATTTAATCTAAGATTTAAGAATTTTAACTTGGTGATCAACAGTATATATCACTGATACATTATATCACAGTCTTTTATATACTTACCTAAAATTGTCCGTCATCCACTTCCATTCGGCTGTCCTCGAATCCCACTATCCACCATGCAGCACCGGAAGTATGACGACCGCCATAATGGAAAACCCAAGTAATGGGTATTCCAATATGGGACCCCAGCGCCGCCGCCGCTGGACATCCGCCACGACCCACCGCCGACCCACACCAGGACCCGCCACCGAATCGCCGCCAGGACCGGCCACCGTATCGCCGCCAGGACCTGGTGCCAGAACCCTGCTAGGACCCGCCACCGCCTGACTACATGCGCCAGATTCCGCCGCTGCATGCCCACCCACCTTCATGTAGTCACAGCTGGCAGGAAAGATGGTGGTTTGCGGCCGAAGGGTGTGGAGGCAGCAGTGGGACACATACACCACACTCACAGACACACACGCACACACTGCCCTCCCGATTCAATAGCATAGAGCCCACATTTAGTATCAAATAATTGACATTGCCATTTGTTACAATTCTGAAAAAAAGGAGCAATTTCTTCTAAGATTTAAGAATTTTAACTTGGTGATCAACAGGATATATCATTGATATATTATATCACAATCTTTTATATACTTACCTAAAATTGTCCGTCATCCATTTTCGTTCGACTGTCCTCAAATCCCACAATCCACCGTGCCGCACTAGAAGTACGACAACCGCCATAATGGAAAACCCAAGTGATGGGTATTCCAGTAAGGCACCCGCTGGTGGTACCGAGCCCTTTCGCAGTACCACCAGTGGGACACCCACTTCGGACCCTCCTGACTCCGCCGCCGCTGGACACCTGCCAAGACCCACCGCCGGACCCACACCAGGACCCGCCACCTGATCGCCGCCAAGACCCGCCACCGGATCAACGCCAGGACCTGCTGCCAGAACCCAGCTATCTCCCGCTACCGCCTGACTACACGCGCCAGATCCCGCCGCTGCCTGCCCACCCACCTCCATGCAGTCACAGCTGGCAGGAAAGACGGTGGTTTGCAGCCTTTGGGTGTGCAGGCAGCGGTGGGACATATACACCACACTCACACACACACACACACACACACACACACACACACACACTGCCCTCCCGATTCAATAACATAGGGCCCACATCTAGTATCAAATAAGTGACATTGCCATTTGTTACAATTCTAAAAAAAAGAAGACATGTAATCTAAGATTTAAAATTTTTAACTTGGTGATGAACAATTATAGATAATGTATATCACTGATGCTTTCTTCCAATGTCTGTCTGCAGCTGATTTTATAATTATATACTTTTCTAATATGTTAATATCATGATTTGACCTTAAAATGTCTTATTGTTCCTCAGTTTTGAAATATTAGCCACATATTTACATTTCAAGGCTTTAATAACTACCAGTTATAGTACCCAGATCAAGAAATACGAAGTGTTTCGTACAAAATTCTCCTTGCACTTTTCCTAAATAATTAGGAAATAGATTATTTTTTCTTCTATAGAAATGGTAGAAAGAACACTTATATTGGAGATGGAAAGGAGGCTTTGAGGGGATATGGAGGAGGCCTATGTTTTTTAATTTTATTTTTAGGTGTGCAATTATCTGTTTTCTGATTATTTTGGAAAAGTAGCTAAAATGAATGAAACTGTCGAAGTTGCTCATTTTTAAGTTGTGGAATGTGTGAAAATATGTTTTTGTGCTCTATCATATGCTTTTTAAATGAGATTCCTTTACACAATAGACTAAAATCAGCGAATTCTGTTAATGTGTATAAGATCCACTCACCTTGTAATTTGCAATATGCGTTTCTCCGACCTTTTAATTCTAAGTGAGCTAAAACGTTGCTTTTGAAGATATATATGCTAGGCAGATCTCTGAAGTAGACATTGCGGAGCTGTGCGATAGTATCGGGCCCACATCTAATATCAAATAAGTGTCATTGCCATTTGTTACAATTCTAAAAAGAAAGGAAGACATTTAATCTAATATTTAAGAATATTAACTTGGTGATCAACAGTATATATCAATGATACATTATATCACAGTCTTTTATATACTTACCTAAAATTGTCCGTCATCCACTTCCATTCGGCTGTCCTCGAATCCCACTATCCACCGTGCCGCACCGGAAGTATGACGACCGCCATAATGGAAAACCCAAGTAATGGGTATTCCAATATGGCACCCCGGCGCCACCGCTGGACATCCGCCACGACCCACTGCCGACCCACACCAGGACCCGCCACCGAATCGCCGCCTGGACCGGCAACCGGATCGCCGCCAGGACCTGCTGCCAGAACGCAGCTAGGACCCGCCACCGTCTGACTACATGCGCCAGATTCCTCCGCTGCCTGCCCACCCACCTTCATGCAGTCACAGCTGGCAGGAAAGATGGTGGTTTACGGCCTAAGGGTGTGGAGGCAGCGGTGGGACACATACACCACACTCACAGACACACACGCACACACTGCCCTCCCGATTCAATAGCATAGGGCCCACATTTAGTATCAAATATTTGACATTGCCATTTGTTACAATTCTGAAAAAAAAGGAACAATTTCTTTTAAGATTTAAGAATTTTAACTTGGTGATCAACAGGATATATCATTGATATATTATATCACAATCTTTTATATACTTACCTAAAATTGTCCGTCATCCATTTTCGTTCGACTGTCCTCAAATCCCACAGTCCACCATGCCGCACTAGAAGTACGACAACCGCCATAATGGAAAACCCAAGTGATGGGTATTCCAGTAAGGCACCCGCTGGTGGTACCGAGCCTTTTCGCAGTACCACCAGTGGGACACCCACTTCGGACCCTCCTGACTCCGCCGCCGCTGGACACCTGCCAAGACCCACCGCCGGACCCACACCAGCATTCGCCACCTGATCGCCGCCAAGACCCGCCACCGGATCAACGCCAGGACCTGCTGCCGGAACCCAGCTAGGACCCGCTACCGCCTGACTACACGCGCCAGATCCCGCCGCTGCCTGCCCACCCACCTCCATGCAGTCACAGCTGGCAGGAAAGATGGTGGTTTGCAGCCTGTGGGTGTGCAGGCAGCGGTGGGACATATACACCACACTCACACACATACACACACTGCCCTCCCGATTCAATAACATAGGGCCCACATCTAGTATCAAATAAGTGACGTTGCCATTTGTTACAATTCTAAAAAAAAAGAAGACATGTAATCTAAGATTTAAAATTTTTAACTTGGTGATGAACAATTATAGATAATGTATATCACTGATGCTTTCTTCCAATGTCTGTCTGCAGCTGATTTTATAATTATATACTTTTCTAATATGTTAATATGATTTGACCTTAAAATGTCTTATTGTTCCTCAGTTTTGAAATGTTAGCCACATATTTACATTTCAAGGCTTTAATAACTACCAGTTATAGTACCCAGATCAAGAAATACGAAGTGTTTCGTACAAAATTCTCCTTGAACTTTTCCTAAATAATGAGGAAATAGATTATTTTTTCTTCTATAGAAATGGTAGAAAGAACACTTATATTGGAGATGGAAAGGAGGCTTTGAGGGGATATGGAGGAGGCCTATGTTTTTTAATTTTATTTTTAGGTGTGCAATTATCTGTTTTCTGATTATTTTGGAAAAGTAGCTAAAATGAATGAAACTGTCGAAGTTGCTCATTTTTAAGTTGTGGAATGTGTGAAAATATGTTTTTGTGCTCTATCATATGCTTTTTAAATGAGATTCCTTTACACGATAGACTAAAATCAGCGAATTCTGTTAATGTGTATAAGATCCACTCACCTTGTAATTTGCAATATGCGTTTCTCCGACCTTTTAATTCTAAGTGAGCTAAAACGTTGCTTTTGAAGATATACAGTGGGGCAAAAAAGTATTTAGTCAGTCAGCAATAGTGCAAGTTCCACCACTTAAAAAGATGAGAGGCGTCTGTAATTTACATCATAGGTAGACCTCAACTATGGGAGACAAACTGAGAAAAAAAATCCAGAAAATCACATTGTCTGTTTTTTTTTCATTTTATTTGCATATTATGGTGGAAAATAAGTATTTGGTCAGAAACAAAATTTCATCTCAATACTTTGTGATATATCCTTTGTTGGCAATGACAGAGGTCAAACGTTTTCTGTAAGTCTTCACAAGGTTGCCACACACTGTTGTTGGTATGTTGGCCCATTCCTCCATGCAGATCTCCTCTAGAGCAGTGATGTTTTTGGCTTTTCGCTTGGCAACACGGACTTTCAACTCCCTCCAAAGGTTTTCTATAGGGTTGAGATCTGGAGACTGGCTAGGCCACTCCAGGACCTTGAAATGCTTCTTACGAAGCCACTCCTTCATTGCCCTGGCGGTGTGCTTTGGATCATTGTCATGTTGAAAGACCCAGCCACATTTCATCTGCAATGCCCTTGCTGATGGAAGGAGGTTTGCACTCAAAATCTCACGATACATGGCCCCATTCATTCTTTCATGTACCCGGATCAGTCGTCCTGGCCCCTTTGCAGAGAAACAGCCCCAAAGCATGATGTTTCCACCACCATGCTTTACAGTAGGTATGGTGTTTGATGGATGCAGCTCAGTATTCTTTTTCCTCCAAACACGACAAGTTGTGTTTCTACCAAACAGTTCCAGTTTGGTTTCATCAGACCATAGGACATTCTCCCAAAACTCCTCTGGATCATCCAAATGCTCTCTAGCAAACTTCAGACGGGCCCGGACATGTACAGGCTTAAGCAGTGGGACACGTCTGGCACTGCAGGATCTGAGTCCATGGTGGCGTAGTGTGTTACTTATGGTAGGCCTTGTTACATTGGTCCCAGCTCTCTGCAGTTCATTCACTAGGTCCCCCCGCGTGGTTCTGGGATTTTTGCTCACCGTTCTTGTGATCATTCTGACCCCACAGGGTGGGATTTTGCGTGGAGCACTAGATCGAGGGAGATTATCAGTGGTCTTGTATGTCTTCCATTTTCTAATTATTGCTCCCACAGTTGATTTCTTCACTCCAAGCTGGTTGGCTATTGCAGATTCAGTCTTCCCAGCCTGGCGCAGGGCTACAATTTTGTTTCTGGTGTCCTTTGACAGCTCTTTGGTCTTCACCATAGTGGAGTTTGGAGTCAGACTGTTTGAGGGTGTGCACAGGTGTCTTTTTATACTGATAACAAGTTTAAACAGGTGCCATTACTACAGGTAATGAGTGGAGGAAAGAGGAGACTCTTAAAGAAGAAGTTACAGGTCTGTGAGAGCCAGAAATCTTGATTGCTTGTTTCTGACCAAATACTTATTTTCCACCATAATATGCAAATAAAATGAAAAAAAAACAGACAATGTGATTTTCTGGATTTTTTTTTCTCAGTTTGTCTCCCATAGTTGAGGTCTACCTATGATGTAAATTACAGACGCCTCTCATCTTTTTAAGTGGTGGAACTTGCACTATTGCTGACTGACTAAATACTTTTTTGCCCCACTGTATATGCTAGGTAGATCTCTGAAGTAGACATTGCGGAGCTGTGCGATAGTATCGGGCCCACATCTAATATCAAATAAGTGACATTGCCATTTGTTACAATTCTAAAAAGAAAGGAAGACATTTAATCTAAGATTTAAGAATTTTAACTTGGTGATCAACAGTATATATCACTGATACATTATATCACAGTCTTTTATATACTTACCTAAAATTGTCCGTCATCCACTTCCATTCGGCTGTCCTCGAATCCCACTATCCACCATGCAGCACCGGAAGTATGACGACCGCCATAATGGAAAACCCAAGTAATGGGTATTCCAATATGGGACCCCAGCGCCGCCGCCGCTGGACATCCGCCACGACCCACCGCCGACCCACACCAGGACCCGCCACCGAATCGCCGCCAGGACCGGCCACCGTATCGCCGCCAGGACCTGGTGCCAGAACCCTGCTAGGACCCGCCACCGCCTGACTACATGCGCCAGATTCCGCCGCTGCATGCCCACCCACCTTCATGTAGTCACAGCTGGCAGGAAAGATGGTGGTTTGCGGCCGAAGGGTGTGGAGGCAGCAGTGGGACACATACACCACACTCACAGACACACACGCACACACTGCCCTCCCGATTCAATAGCATAGAGCCCACATTTAGTATCAAATAATTGACATTGCCATTTGTTACAATTCTGAAAAAAAGGAGCAATTTCTTCTAAGATTTAAGAATTTTAACTTGGTGATCAACAGGATATATCATTGATATATTATATCACAATCTTTTATATACTTACCTAAAATTGTCCGTCATCCATTTTCGTTCGACTGTCC
Organism: Dendrobates tinctorius; assembly: GCF_039654945.1. Lineage (NCBI taxonomy): Eukaryota > Metazoa > Chordata > Amphibia > Anura > Dendrobatidae > Dendrobates > Dendrobates tinctorius. The sequence goes on along the minus strand of NW_027361802.1, from coordinate 23,729,307 downwards.
TCAAATCCCACAATCCACCGTGCCGCACTAGAAGTACGACAACCGCCATAATGGAAAACCCAAGTGATGGGTATTCCAGTAAGGCACCCGCTGGTGGTACCGAGCCCTTTCGCAGTACCACCAGTGGGACACCCACTTCGGACCCTCCTGACTCCGCCGCCGCTGGACACCTGCCAAGACCCACCGCCGGACCCACACCAGGACCCGCCACCTGATCGCCGCCAAGACCCGCCACCGGATCAACGCCAGGACCTGCTGCCGGAACCCAGCTATCTCCCGCTACCGCCTGACTACACGCGCCAGATCCCGCCGCTGCCTGCCCACCCACCTCCATGCAGTCACAGCTGGCAGGAAAGACGGTGGTTTGCAGCCTTTGGGTGTGCAGGCAGCGGTGGGACATATACACCACACTCACACACACACACACACACACACACACACACACACTGCCCTCCCGATTCAATAACATAGGGCCCACATCTAGTATCAAATAAGTGACATTGCCATTTGTTACAATTCTAAAAAAAAGAAGACATGTAATCTAAGATTTAAAATTTTTAACTTGGTGATGAACAATTATAGATAATGTATATCACTGATGCTTTCTTCCAATGTCTGTCTGCAGCTGATTTTATAATTATATACTTTTCTAATATGTTAATATCATGATTTGACCTTAAAATGTCTTATTGTTCCTCAGTTTTGAAATGTTAGCCACATATTTACATTTCAAGGCTTTAATAACTACCAGTTATAGTACCCAGATCAAGAAATACGAAGTGTTTCGTACAAAATTCTCCTTGCACTTTTCCTAAATAATTAGGAAATAGATTATTTTTTCTTCTATAGAAATGGTAGAAAGAACACTTATATTGGAGATGGAAAGGAGGCTTTGAGGGGATATGGAGGAGGCCTATGTTTTTTAATTTTATTTTTAGGTGTGCAATTATCTGTTTTCTGATTATTTTGGAAAAGTAGCTAAAATGAATGAAACTGTCGAAGTTGCTCATTTTTAAGTTGTGGAATGTGTGAAAATATGTTTTTGTGCTCTATCATATGCTTTTTAAATGAGATTCCTTTACACAATAGACTAAAATCAGCGAATTCTGTTAATGTGTATAAGATCCACTCACCTTGTAATTTGCAATATGCGTTTCTCCGACCTTTTAATTCTAAGTGAGCTAAAACGTTGCTTTTGAAGATATATATGCTAGGCAGATCTCTGAAGTAGACATTGCGGAGCTGTGCGATAGTATCGGGCCCACATCTAATATCAAATAAGTGTCATTGCCATTTGTTACAATTCTAAAAAGAAAGGAAGACATTTAATCTAATATTTAAGAATATTAACTTGGTGATCAACAGTATATATCAATGATACATTATATCACAGTCTTTTATATACTTACCTAAAATTGTCCGTCATCCACTTCCATTCGGCTGTCCTCGAATCCCACTATCCACCGTGCCGCACCGGAAGTATGACGACCGCCATAATGGAAAACCCAAGTAATGGGTATTCCAATATGGCACCCCGGCGCCACCGCTGGACATCCGCCACGACCCACTGCCGACCCACACCAGGACCCGCCACCGAATCGCCGCCTGGACCGGCAACCGGATCGCCGCCAGGACCTGCTGCCAGAACGCAGCTAGGACCCGCCACCGTCTGACTACATGCGCCAGATTCCTCCGCTGCCTGCCCACCCACCTTCATGCAGTCACAGCTGGCAGGAAAGATGGTGGTTTACGGCCTAAGGGTGTGGAGGCAGCGGTGGGACACATACACCACACTCACAGACACACACGCACACACTGCCCTCCCGATTCAATAGCATAGGGCCCACATTTAGTATCAAATATTTGACATTGCCATTTGTTACAATTCTGAAAAAAAAGGAACAATTTCTTTTAAGATTTAAGAATTTTAACTTGGTGATCAACAGGATATATCATTGATATATTATATCACAATCTTTTATATACTTACCTAAAATTGTCCGTCATCCATTTTCGTTCGACTGTCCTCAAATCCCACAGTCCACCATGCCGCACTAGAAGTACGACAACCGCCATAATGGAAAACCCAAGTGATGGGTATTCCAGTAAGGCACCCGCTGGTGGTACCGAGCCTTTTCGCAGTACCACCAGTGGGACACCCACTTCGGACCCTCCTGACTCCGCCGCCGCTGGACACCTGCCAAGACCCACCGCCGGACCCACACCAGCATTCGCCACCTGATCGCCGCCAAGACCCGCCACCGGATCAACGCCAGGACCTGCTGCCGGAACCCAGCTAGGACCCGCTACCGCCTGACTACACGCGCCAGATCCCGCCGCTGCCTGCCCACCCACCTCCATGCAGTCACAGCTGGCAGGAAAGATGGTGGTTTGCAGCCTGTGGGTGTGCAGGCAGCGGTGGGACATATACACCACACTCACACACATACACACACTGCTCTCCCGATTCAATAACATAGGGCCCACATCTAGTATCAAATAAGTGACGTTGCCATTTGTTACAATTCTAAAAAAAAAGAAGACATGTAATCTAAGATTTAAAATTTTTAACTTGGTGATGAACAATTATAGATAATGTATATCACTGATGCTTTCTTCCAATGTCTGTCTGCAGCTGATTTTATAATTATATACTTTTCTAATATGTTAATATGATTTGACCTTAAAATGTCTTATTGTTCCTCAGTTTTGAAATGTTAGCCACATATTTACATTTCAAGGCTTTAATAACTACCAGTTATAGTACCCAGATCAAGAAATACGAAGTGTTTCGTACAAAATTCTCCTTGAACTTTTCCTAAATAATGAGGAAATAGATTATTTTTTCTTCTATAGAAATGGTAGAAAGAACACTTATATTGGAGATGGAAAGGAGGCTTTGAGGGGATATGGAGGAGGCCTATGTTTTTTAATTTTATTTTTAGGTGTGCAATTATCTGTTTTCTGATTATTTTGGAAAAGTAGCTAAAATGAATGAAACTGTCGAAGTTGCTCATTTTTAAGTTGTGGAATGTGTGAAAATATGTTTTTGTGCTCTATCATATGCTTTTTAAATGAGATTCCTTTACACGATAGACTAAAATCAGCGAATTCTGTTAATGTGTATAAGATCCACTCACCTTGTAATTTGCAATATGCGTTTCTCCGACCTTTTAATTCTAAGTGAGCTAAAACGTTGCTTTTGAAGATATACAGTGGGGCAAAAAAGTATTTAGTCAGTCAGCAATAGTGCAAGTTCCACCACTTAAAAAGATGAGAGGCGTCTGTAATTTACATCATAGGTAGACCTCAACTATGGGAGACAAACTGAGAAAAAAAATCCAGAAAATCACATTGTCTGTTTTTTTTTCATTTTATTTGCATATTATGGTGGAAAATAAGTATTTGGTCAGAAACAAAATTTCATCTCAATACTTTGTGATATATCCTTTGTTGGCAATGACAGAGGTCAAACGTTTTCTGTAAGTCTTCACAAGGTTGCCACACACTGTTGTTGGTATGTTGGCCCATTCCTCCATGCAGATCTCCTCTAGAGCAGTGATGTTTTTGGCTTTTCGCTTGGCAACACGGACTTTCAACTCCCTCCAAAGGTTTTCTATAGGGTTGAGATCTGGAGACTGGCTAGGCCACTCCAGGACCTTGAAATGCTTCTTACGAAGCCACTCCTTCATTGCCCTGGCGGTGTGCTTTGGATCATTGTCATGTTGAAAGACCCAGCCACATTTCATCTGCAATGCCCTTGCTGATGGAAGGAGGTTTGCACTCAAAATCTCACGATACATGGCCCCATTCATTCTTTCATGTACCCGGATCAGTCGTCCTGGCCCCTTTGCAGAGAAACAGCCCCAAAGCATGATGTTTCCACCACCATGCTTTACAGTAGGTATGGTGTTTGATGGATGCAGCTCAGTATTCTTTTTCCTCCAAACACGACAAGTTGTGTTTCTACCAAACAGTTCCAGTTTGGTTTCATCAGACCATAGGACATTCTCCCAAAACTCCTCTGGATCATCCAAATGCTCTCTAGCAAACTTCAGACGGGCCCGGACATGTACAGGCTTAAGCAGTGGGACACGTCTGGCACTGCAGGATCTGAGTCCATGGTGGCGTAGTGTGTTACTTATGGTAGGCCTTGTTACATTGGTCCCAGCTCTCTGCAGTTCATTCACTAGGTCCCCCCGCGTGGTTCTGGGATTTTTGCTCACCGTTCTTGTGATCATTCTGACCCCACAGGGTGGGATTTTGCGTGGAGCACTAGATCGAGGGAGATTATCAGTGGTCTTGTATGTCTTCCATTTTCTAATTATTGCTCCCACAGTTGATTTCTTCACTCCAAGCTGGTTGGCTATTGCAGATTCAGTCTTCCCAGCCTGGCGCAGGGCTACAATTTTGTTTCTGGTGTCCTTTGACAGCTCTTTGGTCTTCACCATAGTGGAGTTTGGAGTCAGACTGTTTGAGGGTGTGCACAGGTGTCTTTTTATACTGATAACAAGTTTAAACAGGTGCCATTACTACAGGTAATGAGTGGAGGAAAGAGGAGACTCTTAAAGAAGAAGTTACAGGTCTGTGAGAGCCAGAAATCTTGATTGCTTGTTTCTGACCAAATACTTATTTTCCACCATAATATGCAAATAAAATGAAAAAAAAACAGACAATGTGATTTTCTGGATTTTTTTTTCTCAGTTTGTCTCCCATAGTTGAGGTCTACCTATGATGTAAATTACAGACGCCTCTCATCTTTTTAAGTGGTGGAACTTGCACTATTGCTGACTGACTAAATACTTTTTTGCCCCACTGTATATGCTAGGTAGATCTCTGAAGTAGACATTGCGGAGCTGTGCGATAGTATCGGGCCCACATCTAATATCAAATAAGTGACATTGCCATTTGTTACAATTCTAAAAAGAAAGGAAGACATTTAATCTAAGATTTAAGAGTTTTAACTTGGTGATCAACAGTATATATCACTGATACATTATATCACAGTCTTTTATATACTTACCTAAAATTGTCCGTCATCCACTTCCATTCGGCTGTCCTCGAAACCCACTATCCACCATGCAGCACCGGAAGTATGACGACCGCCATAATGGAAAACCCAAGTAATGGGTATTCCAATATGGGACCCCAGCGCCGCCGCCGCTGGACATCCGCCACGACCCACCGCCGACCCACACCAGGACCCGCCACCGAATCGCCGCCAGGACCGGCCACCGTATCGCCGCCAGGACCTGGTGCCAGAACCCTGCTAGGACCCGCCACCGCCTGACTACATGCGCCAGATTCCCCCGCTGCATGCCCACCCACCTTCATGTAGTCACAGCTGGCAGGAAAGATGGTGGTTTGCGGCCGAAGGGTGTGGAGGCAGCAGTGGGACACATACACCACACTCACAGACACACACGCACACACTGCCCTCCCGATTCAATAGCATAGAGCCCACATTTAGTATCAAATAATTGACATTGCCATTTGTTACAATTCTGAAAAAAAGGAACAATTTCTTCTAAGATTTAAGAATTTTAACTTGGTGATCAACAGGATATATCATTGATATATTATATCACAATCTTTTATATACTTACCTAAAATTGTCCGTCATCCATTTTCGTTCGACTGTCCTCAAATCCCACAATCCACCGTGCCGCACTAGAAGTACGACAACCGCCATAATGGAAAACCCAAGTGATGGGTATTCCAGTAAGGCACCCGCTGGTGGTACCGAGCCCTTTCGCAGTACCACCAGTGGGACACCCACTTCGGACCCTCCTGACTCCGCCGCCGCTGGACACCTGCCAAGACCCACCGCCGGACCCACACCAGGACCCGCCACCTGATCGCCGCCAAGACCCGCCACCGGATCAACGCCAGAACCTGCTGCCGGAACCCAGCTATCTCCCGCTACCGCCTGACTACACGCGCCAGATCCCGCCGCTGCCTGCCCACCCACCTCCATGCAGTCACAGCTGGCAGGAAAGACGGTGGTTTGCAGCCTTTGGGTGTGCAGGCAGCGGTGGGACATATACACCACACTCACACACACACACACACACACACACTGCCCTCCCGATTCAATAACATAGGGCCCACATCTAGTATCAAATAAGTGACATTGCCATTTGTTACAATTCTAAAAAAAAGAAGACATGTAATCTAAGATTTAAAATTTTTAACTTGGTGATGAACAATTATAGATAATGTATATCACTGATGCTTTCTTCCAATGTCTGTCTGCAGCTGATTTTATAATTATATACTTTTCTAATATGTTAATATCATGATTTGACCTTAAAATGTCTTATTGTTCCTCAGTTTTGAAATGTTAGCCACATATTTACATTTCAAGGCTTTAATAACTACCAGTTATAGTACCCAGATCAAGAAATACGAAGTGTTTCGTACAAAATTCTCCTTGCACTTTTCCTAAATAATGAGGAAATAGATTATTTTTTCTTCTATAGAAATGGTAGAAAGAACACTTATATTGGAGATGGAAAGGAGGCTTTGAGGGGATATGGAGGAGGCCTATGTTTTTTAATTTTATTTTTAGGTGTGCAATTATCTGTTTTCTGATTATTTTGGAAAAGTAGCTAAAATGAATGAAACTGTCGAAGTTGCTCATTTTTAAGTTGTGGAATGTGTGAAAATATGTTTTTGTGCTCTATCATATGCTTTTTAAATGAGATTCCTTTACACAATAGACTAAAATCAGCGAATTCTGTTAATGTGTATAAGATCCACTCACCTTGTAATTTGCAATATGCATTTCTCCGACCTTTTAATTCTAAGTGAGCTAAAACGTTGCTTTTGAAGATATATATGCTAGGCAGATCTCTGAAGTAGACATTGCGGAGCTGTGCGATAGTATCGGGCCCACATCTAATATCAAATAAGTGTCATTGCCATTTGTTACAATTCTAAAAAGAAAGGAAGACATTTAATCTAATATTTAAGAATATTAACTTGGTGATCAACAGTATATATCAATGATACATTATATCACAGTGTTTTATATACTTACCTAAAATTGTCCGTCATCCACTTCCATTCGGCTGTCCTCGAATCCCACTATCCACCGTGCCGCACCGGAAGTATGACGACCGCCATAATGGAAAACCCAAGTAATGGGTATTCCAATATGGCACCCCGGCGCCACCGCTGGGCATCCGCCACGACCCACTGCCGACCCACACCAGGACCCGCCACCGAATCACCGCCAGGACCGGCGACCGGATCGCCGCCAGGACCTGCTGCCAGAACGCAGCTAGGACCCGCCACCGTCTGACTACATGCGCCAGATTCCTCCGCTGCCTGCCCACCCACCTTCATGCAGTCACAGCTGGCAGGAAAGATGGTGGTTTACGGCCTAAGGGTGTGGAGGCAGTGGTGGGACACATACACCACACACACACACACACTGCCCTCCCGATTCAATAGCATAGGGCCCACGTCTAGTATCAAATAAGTGACATTGCCATTTGTTACAATTCTAAAAGAAAAAAAAAGAAGACATTTAATCTGAGATTTAAAAGTTTTATCTTGGTGATGAACAGTTATAGATAATGTATATCACTGATGCTTTCTTCTGATGTCTGTCTGCAGCTGATTTTATAATTATATACTTTTCTAATATGTTAATATAATGATTTGACCTTAAAATGTCTTATTGTTCCTCAGTTTTGAAATGTTAGCCACATATTCACATTTCAAGGCTTTAATAACTACCAGTTATAGTACCCAGATCAAGAAATACGAAGTGTTTCGTTCAAAATTCTCCTTGCACTTTTCCTAAATAATGAGGAAATTTGTAATTTGAAACCTTGTAATTTGAAACCTTGTAATTTGCAATATGCGTTTCTCCGACCTTTTAATTCTAAGTGAGCTAAAACGTTGCTTTTGAAGATATACAGTGGGGCAAAAAAGTATTTAGTCAGTCAGCAATAGTGCAAGTTCCACCACTTAAAAAGATGAGAGGCGTCTGTAATTTACATCATAGGTAGACCTCAACTATGGGAGACAAACTGAGAAAAAAAAATCCAGAAAATCACATTGTCTGTTTTTTTTTCATTTTATTTGCATATTATGGTGGAAAATAAGTATTTGGTCAGAAACAAAATTTCATCTCAATACTTTGTGATATATCCTTTGTTGGCAATGACAGAGGTCAAACGTTTTCTGTAAGTCTTCACAAGGTTACCACACACTGTTGTTGGTATGTTGGCCCATTCCTCCATGCAGATCTCCGCTAGAGCAGTGATGTTTTTGGCTTTTCGCTTGGCAACACGGACTTTCAACTCCCTCCAAAGGTTTTCTATAGGGTTGAGATCTGGAGACTGGCTAGGCCACTCCAGGACCTTGAAATGCTTCTTACGAAGCCACTCCTTCATTGCCCTGGCAGTGTGCTTTGGATCATTGTCATGTTGAAAGACCCAGCCACATTTCATCTGCAATGCCCTTGCTGATGGAAGGAGGTTTGCACTCAAAATCTCACGATACATGGCCCCATTCATTCTTTCATGTACCCGGATCAGTCGTCCTGGCCCCTTTGCAGAGAAACAGCCCCAAAGCATGATGTTTCCACCACCATGCTTTACAGTAGGTATGGTGTTTGATGGATGCAGCTCAGTATTCTTTTTCCTCCAAACACGACAAGTTGTGTTTCTACCAAACAGTTCCAGTTTGGTTTCATCAGACCATAGGACATTCTCCCAAAACTCCTCTGGATCATCCAAATGCTCTCTAGCAAACTTCAGACGGGCCCGGACATGTACAGGCTTAAGCAGTGGGACACGTCTGGCACTGCAGGATCTGAGTCCATGGTGGCGTAGTGTGTTACTTATGGTAGGCCTTGTTACATTGGTCCCAGCTCTCTGCAGTTCATTCACTAGGTCCCCCCGCGTGGTTCTGGGATTTTTGCTCACCGTCCTTGTGATCATTCTGACCCCACAGGGTGGGATTTTGCGTGGAGCACCAGATCGAGGGAGATTATCAGTGGTCTTGTATGTCTTCCATTTTCTAATTATTGCTCCCACAGTTGATTTCTTCACTCCAAGCTGGTTGGCTATTGCAGATTCAGTCTTCCCAGCCTGGCGCAGGGCTACAATTTTGTTTCTGGTGTCCTTTGACAGCTCTTTGGTCTTCACCATAGTGGAGTTTGGAGTCAGACTGTTTGAGGGTGTGCACAGGTGTCTTTTTATACTGATAACAAGTTTAAACAGGTGCCATTACTACAGGTAATGAGTGGAGTAAAGAGGAGACTCTTAAAGAAGAAGTTACAGGTCTGTGAGAGCCAGAAATCTTGATTGCTTGTTTCTGACCAAATACTTATTTTCCACCATAATATGCAAATAAAATGAAAAAAAACAGACAATGTGATTTTCTGGATTTTTTTTTCTCAGTTTGTCTCCCATAGTTGAGGTCTACCTATGATGTAAATTACAGACGCCTCTCATCTTTTTAAGTGGTGGAACTTGCACTATTGCTGACTGACTAAATACTTTTTTGCCCCACTGTATATGCTAGGCAGATCTCTGAAGTAGACATTGCGGAGCTGTGCGATAGTATCGGGCCCACATCTAATATCAAATAAGTGACATTGCCATTTGTTACAATTCTAAAAAGAAAGGAAGACATTTAATCTAAGATTTAAGAATTTTAACTTGGTGATCAACAGTATATATCACTGATACATTATATCACAGTCTTTTATATACTTACCTAAAATTGTCCGTCATCCACTTCCATTCGGCTGTCCTCGAATCCCACTATCCACCATGCAGCACCGGAAGTATGACGACCGCCATAATGGAAAACCCAAGTAATGGGTATTCCAATATGGGACCCCAGCGCCGCCGCCGCTGGACATCCGCCACGACCCACCGCCGACCCACACCAGGACCCGCTACCGAATCGCCGCCAGGACCGGCCACCGTATCGCCGCCAGGACCTGGTGCCAGAACCCTGCTAGGACCCGCCACCGCCTGACTACATGCGCCAGATTCCGCCGCTGCATGCCCACCCACCTTCATGTAGTCACAGCTGGCAGGAAAGATGGTGGTTTGCGGCCGAAGGGTGTGGAGGCAGCAGTGGGACACATACACCACACTCACAGACACACACGCACACACTGCCCTCCCGATTCAATAGCATAGAGCCCACATTTAGTATCAAATAATTGACATTGCCATTTGTTACAATTCTGAAAAAAAAGGAACAATTTCTTCTAAGATTTAAGAATTTTAACTTGGTGATCAACAGGATATATCATTGATATATAATATCACAATCTTTTATATACTTACCTAAAATTGTCCGTCATCCATTTTCGTTCGACTGTCCTCAAATCCCACAATCCACCGTGCCGCACTAGAAGTACGACAACCGCCATAATGGAAAACCCAAGTGATGGGTATTCCAGTAAGGCACCCGCTGGTGGTACCGAGCCCTTTCGCAGTACCACCAGTGGGACACCCACTTCGGACCCTCCTGACTCCGCCGCCGCTGGACACCTGCCAAGACCCACCGCCGGACCCACACCAGGACCCGCCACCTGATCGCCGCCAAGACCCGCCACCGGATCAACGCCAGGACCTGCTGCCGGAACCCAGCTATCTCCCGCTACCGCCTGACTACACGCGCCAGATCCCGCCGCTGCCTGCCCACCCACCTCCATGCAGTCACAGCTGGCAGGAAAGACGGTGGTTTGCAGCCTTTGGGTGTGCAGGCAGCGGTGGGACATATACACCACACTCACACACACACACACACACACACACACTGCCCTCCCGATTCAATAACATAGGGCCCACATCTAGTATCAAATAAGTGACATTGCCATTTGTTACAATTCTAAAAAAAAGAAGACATGTAATCTAAGATTTAAAATTTTTAACTTGGTGATGAACAATTATAGATAATGTATATCACTGATGCTTTCTTCCAATGTCTGTCTGCAGCTGATTTTATAATTATATACTTTTCTAATATGTTAATATCATGATTTGACCTTAAAATGTCTTATTGTTCCTCAGTTTTGAAATGTTAGCCACATATTTACATTTCAAGGCTTTAATAACTACCAGTTATAGTACCCAGATCAAGAAATACGAAGTGTTTCGTACAAAATTCTCCTTGCACTTTTCCTAAATAATGAGGAAATAGATTATTTTTTCTTCTATAGAAATGGTAAAAAGAACACTTATATTGGAGATGGAAAGGAGGCTTGGAGGGGATATGGAGGAGGCCTATGTTTTTTAATTTTATTTTTAGGTGTGCAATTATCTGTTTTCTGATTATTTTGGAAAAGTAGCTAAAATGAATGAAACTGTCGAAGTTGCTCATTTTTAAGTTGTGGAATGTGTGAAAATATGTTTTTGTGCTCTATCATATGCTTTTTAAATGAGATTCCTTTACACAATAGACTAAAATCAGCGAATTCTGTTAATGTGTATAAGATCCACTCACCTTGTAATTTGCAATATGCGTTTCTCCGACCTTTTAATTCTAAGTGAGCTAAAACGTTGCTTTTGAAGATATATATGCTAGGCAGATCTCTGAAGTAGACATTGCGGAGCTGTGCGATAGTATCGGGCCCACATCTAATATCAAATAAGTGTCATTGCCATTTGTTACAATTCTAAAAAGAAAGGAAGACATTTAATCTAATATTTAAGAATATTAACTTGGTGATCAACAGTATATATCAATGATACATTATATCACAGTGTTTTATATACTTACCTAAAATTGTCCGTCATCCACTTCCATTCGGCTGTCCTCGAATCCCACTATCCACCGTGCCGCACCGGAAGTATGACGACCGCCATAATGGAAAACCCAAGTAATGGGTATTCCAATATGGCACCCCGGCGCCACCGCTGGACATCCGCCACGACCCACTGCCGACCCACACCAGGACCCGCCACCGAATCGCCGCCAGGACCGGCGACCGGATCGCCGCCAGGACCTGCTGCCAGAACGCAGCTAGGACCCGCCACCGTCTGACTACATGCGCTAGATTCCTCCGCTGCCTGCCCACCCACCTTCATGCAGTCACAGCTGGCAGGAAAGATGGTGGTTTACGGCCTAAGGGTGTGGAGGCAGCGGTGGGACACATACACCACACACACACACACACACACTGCCCTCCCGATTCAATAGCATAGGGCCCACGTCTAGTATCAAATAAGTGACATTGCCATTTGTTACAATTCTAAAAGAAAAAAAAGAAGACATTTAATCTGAGATTTAAAAGTTTTATCTTGGTGATGATCAGTTATAGATAATGTATATCACTGATGCTTTCTTCTGATGTCTGTCTGCAACTGATTTTATAATTATATACTTTTCTAATATGTTAATATAATGATTTGACCTTAAAATGTCTTATTGTTCCTCAGTTTTGAAATGTTAGCCACATATTCACATTTCAAGGCTTTAATAACTACCAGTTATAGTACCCAGATCAAGAAATACGAAGTGTTTCGTTCAAAATTCTCCTTGCACTTTTCCTAAATAATGAGGAAATAGATTATTTTTCCTTCTATAGAAATGGTAGAAAGAACACTTATATTGGAGATGGAAAGGAGGCTTTGAGGGGATATGGAGGAGGCCTATGTTTTTTAATTTTATTTTTAGGTGTGCAATTATCTGTTTTCTGATTATTTTGGAAAAGTAGCTAAAATGAATGAAACTGTCGAAGTTGCTCATTTTTAAGTTGTGGAATGTGTGAAAATATGTTTTTGTGCTCTATCATATGCTTTTTAAATGAGATTCCTTTACACGATAGACTAAAATCAGCGAATTCTGTTAATGTGTATAAGATCCACTCACCTTGTAATTTGCAATATGCGTTTCTCCGACCTTTTAATTCTAAGTGAGCTAAAACGTTGCTTTTGAAGATATACAGTGGGGCAAAAAAGTATTTAGTCAGTCAGCAATAGTGCAAGTTCCACCACTTAAAAAGATGAGAGGCGTCTGTAATTTACATCATAGGTAGACCTCAACTATGGGAGACAAACTGAGAAAAAAAAACCCAGAAAATCACAATGTCTGTTTTTTTTTCATTTTATTTGCATATTATGGTGGAAAATAAGTATTTGGTCAGAAACAAAATTTCATCTCAATACTTTGTGATATATCCTTTGTTGGCAATGACAGAGGTCAAACGTTTTCTGTAAGTCTTCACAAGGTTGCCACACACTGTTGTTGGTATGTTGGCCCATTTCTCCATGCAGATCTCCTCTAGAGCAGTGATGTTTTTGGCTTTTCGCTTGGCAACACGGACTTTCAACTCCCTCCAAAGGTTTTCTATAGGGTTGAGATCTGGAGACTGGCTAGGCCACTCCAGGACCTTGAAATGCTTCTTACGAAGCCACTCCTTCATTGCCCTGGCGTTGTCCTTTGGATCATTGTCATGTTGAAAGACCCAGCCACATTTCATCTGCAATGCCCTTGCTGATGGAAGGAGGTTTGCACTCAAAATCTCACGATACATGGCCCCATTCATTCTTTCATGTACCCGGATCAGTCGTCCTGGCCCCTTTGCAGAGAAACAGCCCCAAAGCATGATGTTTCCACCACCATGCTTTACAGTAGGTATGGTGTTTGATGGATGCAGCTCAGTATTCTTTTTCCTCCAAACACGACAAGTTGTGTTTCTACCAAACAGTTTCAGTTTGGTTTCATCAGACCATAGGACATTCTCCCAAAACTCCTCTGGATCATCCAAATGCTCTCTAGCAAACTTCAGACGGGCCCGGACATGTACAGGCTTAAGCAGTGGGACACGTCTGGCACTGCAGGATCTGAGTCCATGGTGGCGTAGTGTGTTACTTATGGTAGGCCTTGTTACATTGGTCCCAGCTCTCTGCAGTTCATTCACTAGGTCCCCCCGCGTGGTTCTGGGATTTTTGCTCACCGTTCTTGTGATCATTCTGACCCCACAGGGTGGGATTTTGCGTGGAGCACCAGATCGAGGGAGATTATCAGTGGTCTTGTATGTCTTCCATTTTCTAATTATTGCTCCCACAGTTGATTTCTTCACTCCAAGCTGGTTGGCTATTGCAGATTCAGTCTTCCCAGCCTGGCGCAGGGCTACAATTTTGTTTCTGGTGTCCTTTGACAGCTCTTTGGTCTTCACCATAGTGGAGTTTGGAGTCAGACTGTTTGAGGGTGTGCACAGGTGTCTTTTTATACTGATAACAAGTTTAAACAGGTGCCATTACTACAGGTAGTGGAGGAAAGAGGAGACTCTTAAAGAAGAAGTTACAGGTCTGTGAGAGCCAGAAATCTTGATTGCTTGTTTCTGACCAAATACTTATTTTCCACCATAATATGCAAATAAAATGAAAAAAAAACAGACAATGTGATTTTCTGGATTTTTTTTTCTCAGTTTGTCTCCCATAGTTGAGGTCTACCTATGATGTAAATTACAGACGCCTCTCATCTTTTTAAGTGGTGGAACTTGCACTATTGCTGACTGACTAAATACTTTTTTGCCCCACTGTATATGCTAGGTAGATCTCTGAAGTAGACACTGCGGAGCTGTGCGATAGTATCGGGCCCACATCTAATATCAAATAAGTGACATTGCCATTTGTTACAATTCTAAAAAGAAAGGAAGACATTTAATCTAAGATTTAAGAATTTTAACTTGGTGATCAACAGTATATATCACTGATACATTATATCACAGTCTTTTATATACTTACCTAAAATTGTCCGTCATCCACTTCCATTCGGCTGTCCTCGAATCCCACTATCCACCATGCAGCACCGGAAGTATGACGACCGCCATAATGGAAAACCCAAGTAATGGGTATTCCAATATGGGACCCCAGCGCCGCCGCCGCTGGACATCCGCCACGACCCACCGCCGACCCACACCAGGACCCGCCACCGAATCGCCGCCAGGACCGGCCACCGTATCGCCGCCAGGACCTGGTGCCAGAACCCTGCTAGGACCCGCCACCGCCTGACTACATGCGCCAGATTCCGCCGCTGCATGCCCACCCACCTTCATGTAGTCACAGCTGGCAGGAAAGATGGTGGTTTGCGGCCGAAGGGTGTGGAGGCAGCAGTGGGACACATACACCACACTCACAGACACACACGCACACACTGCCCTCCCGATTCAATAGCATAGAGCCCACATTTAGTATCAAATAATTGACATTGCCATTTGTTACAATTCTGAAAAAAAGGAGCAATTTCTTCTAAGATTTAAGAATTTTAACTTGGTGATCAACAGGATATATCATTGATATATTATATCACAATCTTTTATATACTTACCTAAAATTGTCCGTCATCCATTTTCGTTCGACTGTCCTCAAATCCCACAATCCACCGTGCCGCACTAGAAGTACGACAACCGCCATAATGGAAAACCCAAGTGATGGGTATTCCAGTAAGGCACCCGCTGGTGGTACCGAGCCCTTTCGCAGTACCACCAGTGGGACACCCACTTCGGACCCTCCTGACTCCGCCGCCGCTGGACACCTGCCAAGACCCACCGCCGGACCCACACCAGGACCCGCCACCTGATCGCCGCCAAGACCCGCCACCGGATCAACGCCAGGACCTGCTGCCGGAACCCAGCTATCTCCCGCTACCGCCTGACTACACGCGCCAGATCCCGCCGCTGCCTGCCCACCCACCTCCATGCAGTCACAGCTGGCAGGAAAGACGGTGGTTTGCAGCCTTTGGGTGTGCAGGCAGCGGTGGGACATATACACCACACTCACACACACACACACACACACACACACACACACACACTGCCCTCCCGATTCAATAACATAGGGCCCACATCTAGTATCAAATAAGTGACATTGCCATTTGTTACAATTCTAAAAAAAAGAAGACATGTAATCTAAGATTTAAAATTTTTAACTTGGTGATGAACAATTATAGATAATGTATATCACTGATGCTTTCTTCCAATGTCTGTCTGCAGCTGATTTTATAATTATATACTTTTCTAATATGTTAATATCATGATTTGACCTTAAAATGTCTTATTGTTCCTCAGTTTTGAAATATTAGCCACATATTTACATTTCAAGGCTTTAATAACTACCAGTTATAGTACCCAGATCAAGAAATACGAAGTGTTTCGTACAAAATTCTCCTTGCACTTTTCCTAAATAATTAGGAAATAGATTATTTTTTCTTCTATAGAAATGGTAGAAAGAACACTTATATTGGAGATGGAAAGGAGGCTTTGAGGGGATATGGAGGAGGCCTATGTTTTTTAATTTTATTTTTAGGTGTGCAATTATCTGTTTTCTGATTATTTTGGAAAAGTAGCTAAAATGAATGAAACTGTCGAAGTTGCTCATTTTTAAGTTGTGGAATGTGTGAAAATATGTTTTTGTGCTCTATCATATGCTTTTTAAATGAGATTCCTTTACACAATAGACTAAAATCAGCGAATTCTGTTAATGTGTATAAGATCCACTCACCTTGTAATTTGCAATATGCGTTTCTCCGACCTTTTAATTCTAAGTGAGCTAAAACGTTGCTTTTGAAGATATATATGCTAGGCAGATCTCTGAAGTAGACATTGCGGAGCTGTGCGATAGTATCGGGCCCACATCTAATATCAAATAAGTGTCATTGCCATTTGTTACAATTCTAAAAAGAAAGGAAGACATTTAATCTAATATTTAAGAATATTAACTTGGTGATCAACAGTATATATCAATGATACATTATATCACAGTCTTTTATATACTTACCTAAAATTGTCCGTCATCCACTTCCATTCGGCTGTCCTCGAATCCCACTATCCACCGTGCCGCACCGGAAGTATGACGACCGCCATAATGGAAAACCCAAGTAATGGGTATTCCAATATGGCACCCCGGCGCCACCGCTGGACATCCGCCACGACCCACTGCCGACCCACACCAGGACCCGCCACCGAATCGCCGCCTGGACCGGCAACCGGATCGCCGCCAGGACCTGCTGCCAGAACGCAGCTAGGACCCGCCACCGTCTGACTACATGCGCCAGATTCCTCCGCTGCCTGCCCACCCACCTTCATGCAGTCACAGCTGGCAGGAAAGATGGTGGTTTACGGCCTAAGGGTGTGGAGGCAGCGGTGGGACACATACACCACACTCACAGACACACACGCACACACTGCCCTCCCGATTCAATAGCATAGGGCCCACATTTAGTATCAAATATTTGACATTGCCATTTGTTACAATTCTGAAAAAAAAGGAACAATTTCTTTTAAGATTTAAGAATTTTAACTTGGTGATCAACAGGATATATCATTGATATATTATATCACAATCTTTTATATACTTACCTAAAATTGTCCGTCATCCATTTTCGTTCGACTGTCCTCAAATCCCACAGTCCACCATGCCGCACTAGAAGTACGACAACCGCCATAATGGAAAACCCAAGTGATGGGTATTCCAGTAAGGCACCCGCTGGTGGTACCGAGCCTTTTCGCAGTACCACCAGTGGGACACCCACTTCGGACCCTCCTGACTCCGCCGCCGCTGGACACCTGCCAAGACCCACCGCCGGACCCACACCAGCATTCGCCACCTGATCGCCGCCAAGACCCGCCACCGGATCAACGCCAGGACCTGCTGCCGGAACCCAGCTAGGACCCGCTACCGCCTGACTACACGCGCCAGATCCCGCCGCTGCCTGCCCACCCACCTCCATGCAGTCACAGCTGGCAGGAAAGATGGTGGTTTGCAGCCTGTGGGTGTGCAGGCAGCGGTGGGACATATACACCACACTCACACACATACACACACTGCCCTCCCGATTCAATAACATAGGGCCCACATCTAGTATCAAATAAGT
Organism: Dendrobates tinctorius; assembly: GCF_039654945.1. Lineage (NCBI taxonomy): Eukaryota > Metazoa > Chordata > Amphibia > Anura > Dendrobatidae > Dendrobates > Dendrobates tinctorius. Next base: position 23,711,448 of record NW_027361802.1, on the reverse strand, counting down.
GACGTTGCCATTTGTTACAATTCTAAAAAAAAAGAAGACATGTAATCTAAGATTTAAAATTTTTAACTTGGTGATGAACAATTATAGATAATGTATATCACTGATGCTTTCTTCCAATGTCTGTCTGCAGCTGATTTTATAATTATATACTTTTCTAATATGTTAATATGATTTGACCTTAAAATGTCTTATTGTTCCTCAGTTTTGAAATGTTAGCCACATATTTACATTTCAAGGCTTTAATAACTACCAGTTATAGTACCCAGATCAAGAAATACGAAGTGTTTCGTACAAAATTCTCCTTGAACTTTTCCTAAATAATGAGGAAATAGATTATTTTTTCTTCTATAGAAATGGTAGAAAGAACACTTATATTGGAGATGGAAAGGAGGCTTTGAGGGGATATGGAGGAGGCCTATGTTTTTTAATTTTATTTTTAGGTGTGCAATTATCTGTTTTCTGATTATTTTGGAAAAGTAGCTAAAATGAATGAAACTGTCGAAGTTGCTCATTTTTAAGTTGTGGAATGTGTGAAAATATGTTTTTGTGCTCTATCATATGCTTTTTAAATGAGATTCCTTTACACGATAGACTAAAATCAGCGAATTCTGTTAATGTGTATAAGATCCACTCACCTTGTAATTTGCAATATGCGTTTCTCCGACCTTTTAATTCTAAGTGAGCTAAAACGTTGCTTTTGAAGATATACAGTGGGGCAAAAAAGTATTTAGTCAGTCAGCAATAGTGCAAGTTCCACCACTTAAAAAGATGAGAGGCGTCTGTAATTTACATCATAGGTAGACCTCAACTATGGGAGACAAACTGAGAAAAAAAATCCAGAAAATCACATTGTCTGTTTTTTTTTCATTTTATTTGCATATTATGGTGGAAAATAAGTATTTGGTCAGAAACAAAATTTCATCTCAATACTTTGTGATATATCCTTTGTTGGCAATGACAGAGGTCAAACGTTTTCTGTAAGTCTTCACAAGGTTGCCACACACTGTTGTTGGTATGTTGGCCCATTCCTCCATGCAGATCTCCTCTAGAGCAGTGATGTTTTTGGCTTTTCGCTTGGCAACACGGACTTTCAACTCCCTCCAAAGGTTTTCTATAGGGTTGAGATCTGGAGACTGGCTAGGCCACTCCAGGACCTTGAAATGCTTCTTACGAAGCCACTCCTTCATTGCCCTGGCGGTGTGCTTTGGATCATTGTCATGTTGAAAGACCCAGCCACATTTCATCTGCAATGCCCTTGCTGATGGAAGGAGGTTTGCACTCAAAATCTCACGATACATGGCCCCATTCATTCTTTCATGTACCCGGATCAGTCGTCCTGGCCCCTTTGCAGAGAAACAGCCCCAAAGCATGATGTTTCCACCACCATGCTTTACAGTAGGTATGGTGTTTGATGGATGCAGCTCAGTATTCTTTTTCCTCCAAACACGACAAGTTGTGTTTCTACCAAACAGTTCCAGTTTGGTTTCATCAGACCATAGGACATTCTCCCAAAACTCCTCTGGATCATCCAAATGCTCTCTAGCAAACTTCAGACGGGCCCGGACATGTACAGGCTTAAGCAGTGGGACACGTCTGGCACTGCAGGATCTGAGTCCATGGTGGCGTAGTGTGTTACTTATGGTAGGCCTTGTTACATTGGTCCCAGCTCTCTGCAGTTCATTCACTAGGTCCCCCCGCGTGGTTCTGGGATTTTTGCTCACCGTTCTTGTGATCATTCTGACCCCACAGGGTGGGATTTTGCGTGGAGCACTAGATCGAGGGAGATTATCAGTGGTCTTGTATGTCTTCCATTTTCTAATTATTGCTCCCACAGTTGATTTCTTCACTCCAAGCTGGTTGGCTATTGCAGATTCAGTCTTCCCAGCCTGGCGCAGGGCTACAATTTTGTTTCTGGTGTCCTTTGACAGCTCTTTGGTCTTCACCATAGTGGAGTTTGGAGTCAGACTGTTTGAGGGTGTGCACAGGTGTCTTTTTATACTGATAACAAGTTTAAACAGGTGCCATTACTACAGGTAATGAGTGGAGGAAAGAGGAGACTCTTAAAGAAGAAGTTACAGGTCTGTGAGAGCCAGAAATCTTGATTGCTTGTTTCTGACCAAATACTTATTTTCCACCATAATATGCAAATAAAATGAAAAAAAAACAGACAATGTGATTTTCTGGATTTTTTTTTCTCAGTTTGTCTCCCATAGTTGAGGTCTACCTATGATGTAAATTACAGACGCCTCTCATCTTTTTAAGTGGTGGAACTTGCACTATTGCTGACTGACTAAATACTTTTTTGCCCCACTGTATATGCTAGGTAGATCTCTGAAGTAGACATTGCGGAGCTGTGCGATAGTATCGGGCCCACATCTAATATCAAATAAGTGACATTGCCATTTGTTACAATTCTAAAAAGAAAGGAAGACATTTAATCTAAGATTTAAGAATTTTAACTTGGTGATCAACAGTATATATCACTGATACATTATATCACAGTCTTTTATATACTTACCTAAAATTGTCCGTCATCCACTTCCATTCGGCTGTCCTCGAATCCCACTATCCACCATGCAGCACCGGAAGTATGACGACCGCCATAATGGAAAACCCAAGTAATGGGTATTCCAATATGGGACCCCAGCGCCGCCGCCGCTGGACATCCGCCACGACCCACCGCCGACCCACACCAGGACCCGCCACCGAATCGCCGCCAGGACCGGCCACCGTATCGCCGCCAGGACCTGGTGCCAGAACCCTGCTAGGACCCGCCACCGCCTGACTACATGCGCCAGATTCCGCCGCTGCATGCCCACCCACCTTCATGTAGTCACAGCTGGCAGGAAAGATGGTGGTTTGCGGCCGAAGGGTGTGGAGGCAGCAGTGGGACACATACACCACACTCACAGACACACACGCACACACTGCCCTCCCGATTCAATAGCATAGAGCCCACATTTAGTATCAAATAATTGACATTGCCATTTGTTACAATTCTGAAAAAAAGGAGCAATTTCTTCTAAGATTTAAGAATTTTAACTTGGTGATCAACAGGATATATCATTGATATATTATATCACAATCTTTTATATACTTACCTAAAATTGTCCGTCATCCATTTTCGTTCGACTGTCCTCAAATCCCACAATCCACCGTGCCGCACTAGAAGTACGACAACCGCCATAATGGAAAACCCAAGTGATGGGTATTCCAGTAAGGCACCCGCTGGTGGTACCGAGCCCTTTCGCAGTACCACCAGTGGGACACCCACTTCGGACCCTCCTGACTCCGCCGCCGCTGGACACCTGCCAAGACCCACCGCCGGACCCACACCAGGACCCGCCACCTGATCGCCGCCAAGACCCGCCACCGGATCAACGCCAGGACCTGCTGCCGGAACCCAGCTATCTCCCGCTACCGCCTGACTACACGCGCCAGATCCCGCCGCTGCCTGCCCACCCACCTCCATGCAGTCACAGCTGGCAGGAAAGACGGTGGTTTGCAGCCTTTGGGTGTGCAGGCAGCGGTGGGACATATACACCACACTCACACACACACACACACACACACACACACACACACACACTGCCCTCCCGATTCAATAACATAGGGCCCACATCTAGTATCAAATAAGTGACATTGCCATTTGTTACAATTCTAAAAAAAAGAAGACATGTAATCTAAGATTTAAAATTTTTAACTTGGTGATGAACAATTATAGATAATGTATATCACTGATGCTTTCTTCCAATGTCTGTCTGCAGCTGATTTTATAATTATATACTTTTCTAATATGTTAATATCATGATTTGACCTTAAAATGTCTTATTGTTCCTCAGTTTTGAAATGTTAGCCACATATTTACATTTCAAGGCTTTAATAACTACCAGTTATAGTACCCAGATCAAGAAATACGAAGTGTTTCGTACAAAATTCTCCTTGCACTTTTCCTAAATAATTAGGAAATAGATTATTTTTTCTTCTATAGAAATGGTAGAAAGAACACTTATATTGGAGATGGAAAGGAGGCTTTGAGGGGATATGGAGGAGGCCTATGTTTTTTAATTTTATTTTTAGGTGTGCAATTATCTGTTTTCTGATTATTTTGGAAAAGTAGCTAAAATGAATGAAACTGTCGAAGTTGCTCATTTTTAAGTTGTGGAATGTGTGAAAATATGTTTTTGTGCTCTATCATATGCTTTTTAAATGAGATTCCTTTACACAATAGACTAAAATCAGCGAATTCTGTTAATGTGTATAAGATCCACTCACCTTGTAATTTGCAATATGCGTTTCTCCGACCTTTTAATTCTAAGTGAGCTAAAACGTTGCTTTTGAAGATATATATGCTAGGCAGATCTCTGAAGTAGACATTGCGGAGCTGTGCGATAGTATCGGGCCCACATCTAATATCAAATAAGTGTCATTGCCATTTGTTACAATTCTAAAAAGAAAGGAAGACATTTAATCTAATATTTAAGAATATTAACTTGGTGATCAACAGTATATATCAATGATACATTATATCACAGTCTTTTATATACTTACCTAAAATTGTCCGTCATCCACTTCCATTCGGCTGTCCTCGAATCCCACTATCCACCGTGCCGCACCGGAAGTATGACGACCGCCATAATGGAAAACCCAAGTAATGGGTATTCCAATATGGCACCCCGGCGCCACCGCTGGACATCCGCCACGACCCACTGCCGACCCACACCAGGACCCGCCACCGAATCGCCGCCTGGACCGGCAACCGGATCGCCGCCAGGACCTGCTGCCAGAACGCAGCTAGGACCCGCCACCGTCTGACTACATGCGCCAGATTCCTCCGCTGCCTGCCCACCCACCTTCATGCAGTCACAGCTGGCAGGAAAGATGGTGGTTTACGGCCTAAGGGTGTGGAGGCAGCGGTGGGACACATACACCACACTCACAGACACACACGCACACACTGCCCTCCCGATTCAATAGCATAGGGCCCACATTTAGTATCAAATATTTGACATTGCCATTTGTTACAATTCTGAAAAAAAAGGAACAATTTCTTTTAAGATTTAAGAATTTTAACTTGGTGATCAACAGGATATATCATTGATATATTATATCACAATCTTTTATATACTTACCTAAAATTGTCCGTCATCCATTTTCGTTCGACTGTCCTCAAATCCCACAGTCCACCATGCCGCACTAGAAGTACGACAACCGCCATAATGGAAAACCCAAGTGATGGGTATTCCAGTAAGGCACCCGCTGGTGGTACCGAGCCTTTTCGCAGTACCACCAGTGGGACACCCACTTCGGACCCTCCTGACTCCGCCGCCGCTGGACACCTGCCAAGACCCACCGCCGGACCCACACCAGCATTCGCCACCTGATCGCCGCCAAGACCCGCCACCGGATCAACGCCAGGACCTGCTGCCGGAACCCAGCTAGGACCCGCTACCGCCTGACTACACGCGCCAGATCCCGCCGCTGCCTGCCCACCCACCTCCATGCAGTCACAGCTGGCAGGAAAGATGGTGGTTTGCAGCCTGTGGGTGTGCAGGCAGCGGTGGGACATATACACCACACTCACACACATACACACACTGCCCTCCCGATTCAATAACATAGGGCCCACATCTAGTATCAAATAAGTGACGTTGCCATTTGTTACAATTCTAAAAAAAAAGAAGACATGTAATCTAAGATTTAAAATTTTTAACTTGGTGATGAACAATTATAGATAATGTATATCACTGATGCTTTCTTCCAATGTCTGTCTGCAGCTGATTTTATAATTATATACTTTTCTAATATGTTAATATGATTTGACCTTAAAATGTCTTATTGTTCCTCAGTTTTGAAATGTTAGCCACATATTTACATTTCAAGGCTTTAATAACTACCAGTTATAGTACCCAGATCAAGAAATACGAAGTGTTTCGTACAAAATTCTCCTTGAACTTTTCCTAAATAATGAGGAAATAGATTATTTTTTCTTCTATAGAAATGGTAGAAAGAACACTTATATTGGAGATGGAAAGGAGGCTTTGAGGGGATATGGAGGAGGCCTATGTTTTTTAATTTTATTTTTAGGTGTGCAATTATCTGTTTTCTGATTATTTTGGAAAAGTAGCTAAAATGAATGAAACTGTCGAAGTTGCTCATTTTTAAGTTGTGGAATGTGTGAAAATATGTTTTTGTGCTCTATCATATGCTTTTTAAATGAGATTCCTTTACACGATAGACTAAAATCAGCGAATTCTGTTAATGTGTATAAGATCCACTCACCTTGTAATTTGCAATATGCGTTTCTCCGACCTTTTAATTCTAAGTGAGCTAAAACGTTGCTTTTGAAGATATACAGTGGGGCAAAAAAGTATTTAGTCAGTCAGCAATAGTGCAAGTTCCACCACTTAAAAAGATGAGAGGCGTCTGTAATTTACATCATAGGTAGACCTCAACTATGGGAGACAAACTGAGAAAAAAAATCCAGAAAATCACATTGTCTGTTTTTTTTTCATTTTATTTGCATATTATGGTGGAAAATAAGTATTTGGTCAGAAACAAAATTTCATCTCAATACTTTGTGATATATCCTTTGTTGGCAATGACAGAGGTCAAACGTTTTCTGTAAGTCTTCACAAGGTTGCCACACACTGTTGTTGGTATGTTGGCCCATTCCTCCATGCAGATCTCCTCTAGAGCAGTGATGTTTTTGGCTTTTCGCTTGGCAACACGGACTTTCAACTCCCTCCAAAGGTTTTCTATAGGGTTGAGATCTGGAGACTGGCTAGGCCACTCCAGGACCTTGAAATGCTTCTTACGAAGCCACTCCTTCATTGCCCTGGCGGTGTGCTTTGGATCATTGTCATGTTGAAAGACCCAGCCACATTTCATCTGCAATGCCCTTGCTGATGGAAGGAGGTTTGCACTCAAAATCTCACGATACATGGCCCCATTCATTCTTTCATGTACCCGGATCAGTCGTCCTGGCCCCTTTGCAGAGAAACAGCCCCAAAGCATGATGTTTCCACCACCATGCTTTACAGTAGGTATGGTGTTTGATGGATGCAGCTCAGTATTCTTTTTCCTCCAAACACGACAAGTTGTGTTTCTACCAAACAGTTCCAGTTTGGTTTCATCAGACCATAGGACATTCTCCCAAAACTCCTCTGGATCATCCAAATGCTCTCTAGCAAACTTCAGACGGGCCCGGACATGTACAGGCTTAAGCAGTGGGACACGTCTGGCACTGCAGGATCTGAGTCCATGGTGGCGTAGTGTGTTACTTATGGTAGGCCTTGTTACATTGGTCCCAGCTCTCTGCAGTTCATTCACTAGGTCCCCCCGCGTGGTTCTGGGATTTTTGCTCACCGTTCTTGTGATCATTCTGACCCCACAGGGTGGGATTTTGCGTGGAGCACTAGATCGAGGGAGATTATCAGTGGTCTTGTATGTCTTCCATTTTCTAATTATTGCTCCCACAGTTGATTTCTTCACTCCAAGCTGGTTGGCTATTGCAGATTCAGTCTTCCCAGCCTGGCGCAGGGCTACAATTTTGTTTCTGGTGTCCTTTGACAGCTCTTTGGTCTTCACCATAGTGGAGTTTGGAGTCAGACTGTTTGAGGGTGTGCACAGGTGTCTTTTTATACTGATAACAAGTTTAAACAGGTGCCATTACTACAGGTAATGAGTGGAGGAAAGAGGAGACTCTTAAAGAAGAAGTTACAGGTCTGTGAGAGCCAGAAATCTTGATTGCTTGTTTCTGACCAAATACTTATTTTCCACCATAATATGCAAATAAAATGAAAAAAAAACAGACAATGTGATTTTCTGGATTTTTTTTTCTCAGTTTGTCTCCCATAGTTGAGGTCTACCTATGATGTAAATTACAGACGCCTCTCATCTTTTTAAGTGGTGGAACTTGCACTATTGCTGACTGACTAAATACTTTTTTGCCCCACTGTATATGCTAGGTAGATCTCTGAAGTAGACATTGCGGAGCTGTGCGATAGTATCGGGCCCACATCTAATATCAAATAAGTGACATTGCCATTTGTTACAATTCTAAAAAGAAAGGAAGACATTTAATCTAAGATTTAAGAATTTTAACTTGGTGATCAACAGTATATATCACTGATACATTATATCACAGTCTTTTATATACTTACCTAAAATTGTCCGTCATCCACTTCCATTCGGCTGTCCTCGAATCCCACTATCCACCATGCAGCACCGGAAGTATGACGACCGCCATAATGGAAAACCCAAGTAATGGGTATTCCAATATGGGACCCCAGCGCCGCCGCCGCTGGACATCCGCCACGACCCACCGCCGACCCACACCAGGACCCGCCACCGAATCGCCGCCAGGACCGGCCACCGTATCGCCGCCAGGACCTGGTGCCAGAACCCTGCTAGGACCCGCCACCGCCTGACTACATGCGCCAGATTCCGCCGCTGCATGCCCACCCACCTTCATGTAGTCACAGCTGGCAGGAAAGATGGTGGTTTGCGGCCGAAGGGTGTGGAGGCAGCAGTGGGACACATACACCACACTCACAGACACACACGCACACACTGCCCTCCCGATTCAATAGCATAGAGCCCACATTTAGTATCAAATAATTGACATTGCCATTTGTTACAATTCTGAAAAAAAGGAGCAATTTCTTCTAAGATTTAAGAATTTTAACTTGGTGATCAACAGGATATATCATTGATATATTATATCACAATCTTTTATATACTTACCTAAAATTGTCCGTCATCCATTTTCGTTCGACTGTCCTCAAATCCCACAATCCACCGTGCCGCACTAGAAGTACGACAACCGCCATAATGGAAAACCCAAGTGATGGGTATTCCAGTAAGGCACCCGCTGGTGGTACCGAGCCCTTTCGCAGTACCACCAGTGGGACACCCACTTCGGACCCTCCTGACTCCGCCGCCGCTGGACACCTGCCAAGACCCACCGCCGGACCCACACCAGGACCCGCCACCTGATCGCCGCCAAGACCCGCCACCGGATCAACGCCAGGACCTGCTGCCGGAACCCAGCTATCTCCCGCTACCGCCTGACTACACGCGCCAGATCCCGCCGCTGCCTGCCCACCCACCTCCATGCAGTCACAGCTGGCAGGAAAGACGGTGGTTTGCAGCCTTTGGGTGTGCAGGCAGCGGTGGGACATATACACCACACTCACACACACACACACACACACACACACACACACACACACTGCCCTCCCGATTCAATAACATAGGGCCCACATCTAGTATCAAATAAGTGACATTGCCATTTGTTACAATTCTAAAAAAAAGAAGACATGTAATCTAAGATTTAAAATTTTTAACTTGGTGATGAACAATTATAGATAATGTATATCACTGATGCTTTCTTCCAATGTCTGTCTGCAGCTGATTTTATAATTATATACTTTTCTAATATGTTAATATCATGATTTGACCTTAAAATGTCTTATTGTTCCTCAGTTTTGAAATGTTAGCCACATATTTACATTTCAAGGCTTTAATAACTACCAGTTATAGTACCCAGATCAAGAAATACGAAGTGTTTCGTACAAAATTCTCCTTGCACTTTTCCTAAATAATTAGGAAATAGATTATTTTTTCTTCTATAGAAATGGTAGAAAGAACACTTATATTGGAGATGGAAAGGAGGCTTTGAGGGGATATGGAGGAGGCCTATGTTTTTTAATTTTATTTTTAGGTGTGCAATTATCTGTTTTCTGATTATTTTGGAAAAGTAGCTAAAATGAATGAAACTGTCGAAGTTGCTCATTTTTAAGTTGTGGAATGTGTGAAAATATGTTTTTGTGCTCTATCATATGCTTTTTAAATGAGATTCCTTTACACAATAGACTAAAATCAGCGAATTCTGTTAATGTGTATAAGATCCACTCACCTTGTAATTTGCAATATGCGTTTCTCCGACCTTTTAATTCTAAGTGAGCTAAAACGTTGCTTTTGAAGATATATATGCTAGGCAGATCTCTGAAGTAGACATTGCGGAGCTGTGCGATAGTATCGGGCCCACATCTAATATCAAATAAGTGTCATTGCCATTTGTTACAATTCTAAAAAGAAAGGAAGACATTTAATCTAATATTTAAGAATATTAACTTGGTGATCAACAGTATATATCAATGATACATTATATCACAGTCTTTTATATACTTACCTAAAATTGTCCGTCATCCACTTCCATTCGGCTGTCCTCGAATCCCACTATCCACCGTGCCGCACCGGAAGTATGACGACCGCCATAATGGAAAACCCAAGTAATGGGTATTCCAATATGGCACCCCGGCGCCACCGCTGGACATCCGCCACGACCCACTGCCGACCCACACCAGGACCCGCCACCGAATCGCCGCCTGGACCGGCAACCGGATCGCCGCCAGGACCTGCTGCCAGAACGCAGCTAGGACCCGCCACCGTCTGACTACATGCGCCAGATTCCTCCGCTGCCTGCCCACCCACCTTCATGCAGTCACAGCTGGCAGGAAAGATGGTGGTTTACGGCCTAAGGGTGTGGAGGCAGCGGTGGGACACATACACCACACTCACAGACACACACGCACACACTGCCCTCCCGATTCAATAGCATAGGGCCCACATTTAGTATCAAATATTTGACATTGCCATTTGTTACAATTCTGAAAAAAAAGGAACAATTTCTTTTAAGATTTAAGAATTTTAACTTGGTGATCAACAGGATATATCATTGATATATTATATCACAATCTTTTATATACTTACCTAAAATTGTCCGTCATCCATTTTCGTTCGACTGTCCTCAAATCCCACAGTCCACCATGCCGCACTAGAAGTACGACAACCGCCATAATGGAAAACCCAAGTGATGGGTATTCCAGTAAGGCACCCGCTGGTGGTACCGAGCCTTTTCGCAGTACCACCAGTGGGACACCCACTTCGGACCCTCCTGACTCCGCCGCCGCTGGACACCTGCCAAGACCCACCGCCGGACCCACACCAGCATTCGCCACCTGATCGCCGCCAAGACCCGCCACCGGATCAACGCCAGGACCTGCTGCCGGAACCCAGCTAGGACCCGCTACCGCCTGACTACACGCGCCAGATCCCGCCGCTGCCTGCCCACCCACCTCCATGCAGTCACAGCTGGCAGGAAAGATGGTGGTTTGCAGCCTGTGGGTGTGCAGGCAGCGGTGGGACATATACACCACACTCACACACATACACACACTGCCCTCCCGATTCAATAACATAGGGCCCACATCTAGTATCAAATAAGTGACGTTGCCATTTGTTACAATTCTAAAAAAAAAGAAGACATGTAATCTAAGATTTAAAATTTTTAACTTGGTGATGAACAATTATAGATAATGTATATCACTGATGCTTTCTTCCAATGTCTGTCTGCAGCTGATTTTATAATTATATACTTTTCTAATATGTTAATATGATTTGACCTTAAAATGTCTTATTGTTCCTCAGTTTTGAAATGTTAGCCACATATTTACATTTCAAGGCTTTAATAACTACCAGTTATAGTACCCAGATCAAGAAATACGAAGTGTTTCGTACAAAATTCTCCTTGAACTTTTCCTAAATAATGAGGAAATAGATTATTTTTTCTTCTATAGAAATGGTAGAAAGAACACTTATATTGGAGATGGAAAGGAGGCTTTGAGGGGATATGGAGGAGGCCTATGTTTTTTAATTTTATTTTTAGGTGTGCAATTATCTGTTTTCTGATTATTTTGGAAAAGTAGCTAAAATGAATGAAACTGTCGAAGTTGCTCATTTTTAAGTTGTGGAATGTGTGAAAATATGTTTTTGTGCTCTATCATATGCTTTTTAAATGAGATTCCTTTACACGATAGACTAAAATCAGCGAATTCTGTTAATGTGTATAAGATCCACTCACCTTGTAATTTGCAATATGCGTTTCTCCGACCTTTTAATTCTAAGTGAGCTAAAACGTTGCTTTTGAAGATATACAGTGGGGCAAAAAAGTATTTAGTCAGTCAGCAATAGTGCAAGTTCCACCACTTAAAAAGATGAGAGGCGTCTGTAATTTACATCATAGGTAGACCTCAACTATGGGAGACAAACTGAGAAAAAAAATCCAGAAAATCACATTGTCTGTTTTTTTTTCATTTTATTTGCATATTATGGTGGAAAATAAGTATTTGGTCAGAAACAAAATTTCATCTCAATACTTTGTGATATATCCTTTGTTGGCAATGACAGAGGTCAAACGTTTTCTGTAAGTCTTCACAAGGTTGCCACACACTGTTGTTGGTATGTTGGCCCATTCCTCCATGCAGATCTCCTCTAGAGCAGTGATGTTTTTGGCTTTTCGCTTGGCAACACGGACTTTCAACTCCCTCCAAAGGTTTTCTATAGGGTTGAGATCTGGAGACTGGCTAGGCCACTCCAGGACCTTGAAATGCTTCTTACGAAGCCACTCCTTCATTGCCCTGGCGGTGTGCTTTGGATCATTGTCATGTTGAAAGACCCAGCCACATTTCATCTGCAATGCCCTTGCTGATGGAAGGAGGTTTGCACTCAAAATCTCACGATACATGGCCCCATTCATTCTTTCATGTACCCGGATCAGTCGTCCTGGCCCCTTTGCAGAGAAACAGCCCCAAAGCATGATGTTTCCACCACCATGCTTTACAGTAGGTATGGTGTTTGATGGATGCAGCTCAGTATTCTTTTTCCTCCAAACACGACAAGTTGTGTTTCTACCAAACAGTTCCAGTTTGGTTTCATCAGACCATAGGACATTCTCCCAAAACTCCTCTGGATCATCCAAATGCTCTCTAGCAAACTTCAGACGGGCCCGGACATGTACAGGCTTAAGCAGTGGGACACGTCTGGCACTGCAGGATCTGAGTCCATGGTGGCGTAGTGTGTTACTTATGGTAGGCCTTGTTACATTGGTCCCAGCTCTCTGCAGTTCATTCACTAGGTCCCCCCGCGTGGTTCTGGGATTTTTGCTCACCGTTCTTGTGATCATTCTGACCCCACAGGGTGGGATTTTGCGTGGAGCACTAGATCGAGGGAGATTATCAGTGGTCTTGTATGTCTTCCATTTTCTAATTATTGCTCCCACAGTTGATTTCTTCACTCCAAGCTGGTTGGCTATTGCAGATTCAGTCTTCCCAGCCTGGCGCAGGGCTACAATTTTGTTTCTGGTGTCCTTTGACAGCTCTTTGGTCTTCACCATAGTGGAGTTTGGAGTCAGACTGTTTGAGGGTGTGCACAGGTGTCTTTTTATACTGATAACAAGTTTAAACAGGTGCCATTACTACAGGTAATGAGTGGAGGAAAGAGGAGACTCTTAAAGAAGAAGTTACAGGTCTGTGAGAGCCAGAAATCTTGATTGCTTGTTTCTGACCAAATACTTATTTTCCACCATAATATGCAAATAAAATGAAAAAAAAACAGACAATGTGATTTTCTGGATTTTTTTTTCTCAGTTTGTCTCCCATAGTTGAGGTCTACCTATGATGTAAATTACAGACGCCTCTCATCTTTTTAAGTGGTGGAACTTGCACTATTGCTGACTGACTAAATACTTTTTTGCCCCACTGTATATGCTAGGTAGATCTCTGAAGTAGACATTGCGGAGCTGTGCGATAGTATCGGGCCCACATCTAATATCAAATAAGTGACATTGCCATTTGTTACAATTCTAAAAAGAAAGGAAGACATTTAATCTAAGATTTAAGAGTTTTAACTTGGTGATCAACAGTATATATCACTGATACATTATATCACAGTCTTTTATATACTTACCTAAAATTGTCCGTCATCCACTTCCATTCGGCTGTCCTCGAAACCCACTATCCACCATGCAGCACCGGAAGTATGACGACCGCCATAATGGAAAACCCAAGTAATGGGTATTCCAATATGGGACCCCAGCGCCGCCGCCGCTGGACATCCGCCACGACCCACCGCCGACCCACACCAGGACCCGCCACCGAATCGCCGCCAGGACCGGCCACCGTATCGCCGCCAGGACCTGGTGCCAGAACCCTGCTAGGACCCGCCACCGCCTGACTACATGCGCCAGATTCCGCCGCTGCATGCCCACCCACCTTCATGTAGTCACAGCTGGCAGGAAAGATGGTGGTTTGCGGCCGAAGGGTGTGGAGGCAGCAGTGGGACACATACACCACACTCACAGACACACACGCACACACTGCCCTCCCGATTCAATAGCATAGAGCCCACATTTAGTATCAAATAATTGACATTGCCATTTGTTACAATTCTGAAAAAAAGGAACAATTTCTTCTAAGATTTAAGAATTTTAACTTGGTGATCAACAGGATATATCATTGATATATTATATCACAATCTTTTATATACTTACCTAAAATTGTCCGTCATCCATTTTCGTTCGACTGTCCTCAAATCCCACAATCCACCGTGCCGCACTAGAAGTACGACAACCGCCATAATGGAAAACCCAAGTGATGGGTATTCCAGTAAGGCACCCGCTGGTGGTACCGAGCCCTTTCGCAGTACCACCAGTGGGACACCCACTTCGGACCCTCCTGACTCCGCCGCCGCTGGACACCTGCCAAGACCCACCGCCGGACCCACACCAGGACCCGCCACCTGATCGCCGCCAAGACCCGCCACCGGATCAACGCCAGAACCTGCTGCCGGAACCCAGCTATCTCCCGCTACCGCCTGACTACACGCGCCAGATCCCGCCGCTGCCTGCCCACCCACCTCCATGCAGTCACAGCTGGCAGGAAAGACGGTGGTTTGCAGCCTTTGGGTGTGCAGGCAGCGGTGGGACATATACACCACACTCACACACACACACACACACACTGCCCTCCCGATTCAATAACATAGGGCCCACATCTAGTATCAAATAAGTGACATTGCCATTTGTTACAATTCTAAAAAAAAGAAGACATGTAATCTAAGATTTAAAATTTTTAACTTGGTGATGAACAATTATAGATAATGTATATCACTGATGCTTTCTTCCAATGTCTGTCTGCAGCTGATTTTATAATTATATACTTTTCTAATATGTTAATATCATGATTTGACCTTAAAATGTCTTATTGTTCCTCAGTTTTGAAATGTTAGCCACATATTTACATTTCAAGGCTTTAATAACTACCAGTTATAGTACCCAGATCAAGAAATACGAAGTGTTTCGTACAAAATTCTCCTTGCACTTTTCCTAAATAATGAGGAAATAGATTATTTTTTCTTCTATAGAAATGGTAGAAAGAACACTTATATTGGAGATGGAAAGGAGGCTTTGAGGGGATATGGAGGAGGCCTATGTTTTTTAATTTTATTTTTAGGTGTGCAATTATCTGTTTTCTGATTATTTTGGAAAAGTAGCTAAAATGAATGAAACTGTCGAAGTTGCTCATTTTTAAGTTGTGGAATGTGTGAAAATATGTTTTTGTGCTCTATCATATGCTTTTTAAATGAGATTCCTTTACACAATAGACTAAAATCAGCGAATTCTGTTAATGTGTATAAGATCCACTCACCTTGTAATTTGCAATATGCATTTCTCCGACCTTTTAATTCTAAGTGAGCTAAAACGTTGCTTTTGAAGATATATATGCTAGGCAGATCTCTGAAGTAGACATTGCGGAGCTGTGCGATAGTATCGGGCCCACATCTAATATCAAATAAGTGTCATTGCCATTTGTTACAATTCTAAAAAGAAAGGAAGACATTTAATCTAATATTTAAGAATATTAACTTGGTGATCAACAGTATATATCAATGATACATTATATCACAGTGTTTTATATACTTACCTAAAATTGTCCGTCATCCACTTCCATTCGGCTGTCCTCGAATCCCACTATCCACCGTGCCGCACCGGAAGTATGACGACCGCCATAATGGAAAACCCAAGTAATGGGTATTCCAATATGGCACCCCGGCGCCACCGCTGGGCATCCGCCACGACCCACTGCCGACCCACACCAGGACCCGCCACCGAATCACCGCCAGGACCGGCGACCGGATCGCCGCCAGGACCTGCTGCCAGAACGCAGCTAGGACCCGCCACCGTCTGACTACATGCGCCAGATTCCTCCGCTGCCTGCCCACCCACCTTCATGCAGTCACAGCTGGCAGGAAAGATGGTGGTTTACGGCCTAAGGGTGTGGAGGCAGTGGTGGGACACATACACCACACACACACACACTGCCCTCCCGATTCAATAGCATAGGGCCCACGTCTAGTATCAAATAAGTGACATTGCCATTTGTTACAATTCTAAAAGAAAAAAAAAGAAGACATTTAATCTGAGATTTAAAAGTTTTATCTTGGTGATGAACAGTTATAGATAATGTATATCACTGATGCTTTCTTCTGATGTCTGTCTGCAGCTGATTTTATAATTATATACTTTTCTAATATGTTAATATAATGATTTGACCTTAAAATGTCTTATTGTTCCTCAGTTTTGAAATGTTAGCCACATATTCACATTTCAAGGCTTTAATAACTACCAGTTATAGTACCCAGATCAAGAAATACGAAGTGTTTCGTTCAAAATTCTCCTTGCACTTTTCCTAAATAATGAGGAAATTTGTAATTTGAAACCTTGTAATTTGAAACCTTGTAATTTGCAATATGCGTTTCTCCGACCTTTTAATTCTAAGTGAGCTAAAACGTTGCTTTTGAAGATATACAGTGGGGCAAAAAAGTATTTAGTCAGTCAGCAATAGTGCAAGTTCCACCACTTAAAAAGATGAGAGGCGTCTGTAATTTACATCATAGGTAGACCTCAACTATGGGAGACAAACTGAGAAAAAAAAATCCAGAAAATCACATTGTCTGTTTTTTTTTCATTTTATTTGCATATTATGGTGGAAAATAAGTATTTGGTCAGAAACAAAATTTCATCTCAATACTTTGTGATATATCCTTTGTTGGCAATGACAGAGGTCAAACGTTTTCTGTAAGTCTTCACAAGGTTACCACACACTGTTGTTGGTATGTTGGCCCATTCCTCCATGCAGATCTCCGCTAGAGCAGTGATGTTTTTGGCTTTTCGCTTGGCAACACGGACTTTCAACTCCCTCCAAAGGTTTTCTATAGGGTTGAGATCTGGAGACTGGCTAGGCCACTCCAGGACCTTGAAATGCTTCTTACGAAGCCACTCCTTCATTGCCCTGGCAGTGTGCTTTGGATCATTGTCATGTTGAAAGACCCAGCCACATTTCATCTGCAATGCCCTTGCTGATGGAAGGAGGTTTGCACTCAAAATCTCACGATACATGGCCCCATTCATTCTTTCATGTACCCGGATCAGTCGTCCTGGCCCCTTTGCAGAGAAACAGCCCCAAAGCATGATGTTTCCACCACCATGCTTTACAGTAGGTATGGTGTTTGATGGATGCAGCTCAGTATTCTTTTTCCTCCAAACACGACAAGTTGTGTTTCTACCAAACAGTTCCAGTTTGGTTTCATCAGACCATAGGACATTCTCCCAAAACTCCTCTGGATCATCCAAATGCTCTCTAGCAAACTTCAGACGGGCCCGGACATGTACAGGCTTAAGCAGTGGGACACGTCTGGCACTGCAGGATCTGAGTCCATGGTGGCGTAGTGTGTTACTTATGGTAGGCCTTGTTACATTGGTCCCAGCTCTCTGCAGTTCATTCACTAGGTCCCCCCGCGTGGTTCTGGGATTTTTGCTCACCGTCCTTGTGATCATTCTGACCCCACAGGGTGGGATTTTGCGTGGAGCACCAGATCGAGGGAGATTATCAGTGGTCTTGTATGTCTTCCATTTTCTAATTATTGCTCCCACAGTTGATTTCTTCACTCCAAGCTGGTTGGCTATTGCAGATTCAGTCTTCCCAGCCTGGCGCAGGGCTACAATTTTGTTTCTGGTGTCCTTTGACAGCTCTTTGGTCTTCACCATAGTGGAGTTTGGAGTCAGACTGTTTGAGGGTGTGCACAGGTGTCTTTTTATACTGATAACAAGTTTAAACAGGTGCCATTACTACAGGTAATGAGTGGAGGAAAGAGGAGACTCTTAAAGAAGAAGTTACAGGTCTGTGAGAGCCAGAAATCTTGATTGCTTGTTTCTGACCAAATACTTATTTTCCACCATAATATGCAAATAAAATGAAAAAAAACAGACAATGTGATTTTCTGGATTTTTTTTTCTCAGTTTGTCTCCCATAGTTGAGGTCTACCTATGATGTAAATTACAGACGCCTCTCATCTTTTTAAGTGGTGGAACTTGCACTATTGCTGACTGACTAAATACTTTTTTGCCCCACTGTATATGCTAGGCAGATCTCTGAAGTAGACATTGCGGAGCTGTGCGATAGTATCGGGCCCACATCTAATATCAAATAAGTGACATTGCCATTTGTTACAATTCTAAAAAGAAAGGAAGACATTTAATCTAAGATTTAAGAATTTTAACTTGGTGATCAACAGTATATATCACTGATACATTATATCACAGTCTTTTATATACTTACCTAAAATTGTCCGTCATCCACTTCCATTCGGCTGTCCTCGAATCCCACTATCCACCATGCAGCACCGGAAGTATGACGACCGCCATAATGGAAAACCCAAGTAATGGGTATTCCAATATGGGACCCCAGCGCCGCCGCCGCTGGACATCCGCCACGACCCACCGCCGACCCACACCAGGACCCGCTACCGAATCGCCGCCAGGACCGGCCACCGTATCGCCGCCAGGACCTGGTGCCAGAACCCTGCTAGGACCCGCCACCGCCTGACTACATGCGCCAGATTCCGCCGCTGCATGCCCACCCACCTTCATGTAGTCACAGCTGGCAGGAAAGATGGTGGTTTGCGGCCGAAGGGTGTGGAGGCAGCAGTGGGACACATACACCACACTCACAGACACACACGCACACACTGCCCTCCCGATTCAATAGCATAGAGCCCACATTTAGTATCAAATAATTGACATTGCCATTTGTTACAATTCTGAAAAAAAAGGAACAATTTCTTCTAAGATTTAAGAATTTTAACTTGGTGATCAACAGGATATATCATTGATATATAATATCACAATCTTTTATATACTTACCTAAAATTGTCCGTCATCCATTTTCGTTCGACTGTCCTCAAATCCCACAATCCACCGTGCCGCACTAGAAGTACGACAACCGCCATAATGGAAAACCCAAGTGATGGGTATTCCAGTAAGGCACCCGCTGGTGGTACCGAGCCCTTTCGCAGTACCACCAGTGGGACACCCACTTCGGACCCTCCTGACTCCGCCGCCGCTGGACACCTGCCAAGACCCACCGCCGGACCCACACCAGGACCCGCCACCTGATCGCCGCCAAGACCCGCCACCGGATCAACGCCAGGACCTGCTGCCGGAACCCAGCTATCTCCCGCTACCGCCTGACTACACGCGCCAGATCCCGCCGCTGCCTGCCCACCCACCTCCATGCAGTCACAGCTGGCAGGAAAGACGGTGGTTTGCAGCCTTTGGGTGTGCAGGCAGCGGTGGGACATATACACCACACTCACACACACACACACACACACACACACTGCCCTCCCGATTCAATAACATAGGGCCCACATCTAGTATCAAATAAGTGACATTGCCATTTGTTACAATTCTAAAAAAAAAGAAGACATGTAATCTAAGATTTAAAATTTTTAACTTGGTGATGAACAATTATAGATAATGTATATCACTGATGCTTTCTTCCAATGTCTGTCTGCAGCTGATTTTATAATTATATACTTTTCTAATATGTTAATATCATGATTTGACCTTAAAATGTCTTATTGTTCCTCAGTTTTGAAATGTTAGCCACATATTTACATTTCAAGGCTTTAATAACTACCAGTTATAGTACCCAGATCAAGAAATACGAAGTGTTTCGTACAAAATTCTCCTTGCACTTTTCCTAAATAATGAGGAAATAGATTATTTTTTCTTCTATAGAAATGGTAAAAAGAACACTTATATTGGAGATGGAAAGGAGGCTTGGAGGGGATATGGAGGAGGCCTATGTTTTTTAATTTTATTTTTAGGTGTGCAATTATCTGTTTTCTGATTATTTTGGAAAAGTAGCTAAAATGAATGAAACTGTCGAAGTTGCTCATTTTTAAGTTGTGGAATGTGTGAAAATATGTTTTTGTGCTCTATCATATGCTTTTTAAATGAGATTCCTTTACACAATAGACTAAAATCAGCGAATTCTGTTAATGTGTATAAGATCCACTCACCTTGTAATTTGCAATATGCGTTTCTCCGACCTTTTAATTCTAAGTGAGCTAAAACGTTGCTTTTGAAGATATATATGCTAGGCAGATCTCTGAAGTAGACATTGCGGAGCTGTGCGATAGTATCGGGCCCACATCTAATATCAAATAAGTGTCATTGCCATTTGTTACAATTCTAAAAAGAAAGGAAGACATTTAATCTAATATTTAAGAATATTAACTTGGTGATCAACAGTATATATCAATGATACATTATATCACAGTGTTTTATATACTTACCTAAAATTGTCCGTCATCCACTTCCATTCGGCTGTCCTCGAATCCCACTATCCACCGTGCCGCACCGGAAGTATGACGACCGCCATAATGGAAAACCCAAGTAATGGGTATTCCAATATGGCACCCCGGCGCCACCGCTGGACATCCGCCACGACCCACTGCCGACCCACACCAGGACCCGCCACCGAATCGCCGCCAGGACCGGCGACCGGATCGCCGCCAGGACCTGCTGCCAGAACGCAGCTAGGACCCGCCACCGTCTGACTACATGCGCTAGATTCCTCCGCTGCCTGCCCACCCACCTTCATGCAGTCACAGCTGGCAGGAAAGATGGTGGTTTACGGCCTAAGGGTGTGGAGGCAGCGGTGGGACACATACACCACACACACACACACACACACTGCCCTCCCGATTCAATAGCATAGGGCCCACGTCTAGTATCAAATAAGTGACATTGCCATTTGTTACAATTCTAAAAGAAAAAAAAGAAGACATTTAATCTGAGATTTAAAAGTTTTATCTTGGTGATGATCAGTTATAGATAATGTATATCACTGATGCTTTCTTCTGATGTCTGTCTGCAGCTGATTTTATAATTATATACTTTTCTAATATGTTAATATAATGATTTGACCTTAAAATGTCTTATTGTTCCTCAGTTTTGAAATGTTAGCCACATATTCACATTTCAAGGC
This sequence comes from Dendrobates tinctorius, assembly GCF_039654945.1. Classification (NCBI taxonomy): domain Eukaryota; kingdom Metazoa; phylum Chordata; class Amphibia; order Anura; family Dendrobatidae; genus Dendrobates; species Dendrobates tinctorius. The sequence continues at coordinate 23,690,209 of NW_027361802.1, read as the reverse complement.
TTTAATAACTACCAGTTATAGTACCCAGATCAAGAAATACGAAGTGTTTCGTTCAAAATTCTCCTTGCACTTTTCCTAAATAATGAGGAAATAGATTATTTTTCCTTCTATAGAAATGGTAGAAAGAACACTTATATTGGAGATGGAAAGGAGGCTTTGAGGGGATATGGAGGAGGCCTATGTTTTTTAATTTTATTTTTAGGTGTGCAATTATCTGTTTTCTGATTATTTTGGAAAAGTAGCTAAAATGAATGAAACTGTCGAAGTTGCTCATTTTTAAGTTGTGGAATGTGTGAAAATATGTTTTTGTGCTCTATCATATGCTTTTTAAATGAGATTCCTTTACACGATAGACTAAAATCAGCGAATTCTGTTAATGTGTATAAGATCCACTCACCTTGTAATTTGCAATATGCGTTTCTCCGACCTTTTAATTCTAAGTGAGCTAAAACGTTGCTTTTGAAGATATACAGTGGGGCAAAAAAGTATTTAGTCAGTCAGCAATAGTGCAAGTTCCACCACTTAAAAAGATGAGAGGCGTCTGTAATTTACATCATAGGTAGACCTCAACTATGGGAGACAAACTGAGAAAAAAAAACCCAGAAAATCACAATGTCTGTTTTTTTTTCATTTTATTTGCATATTATGGTGGAAAATAAGTATTTGGTCAGAAACAAAATTTCATCTCAATACTTTGTGATATATCCTTTGTTGGCAATGACAGAGGTCAAACGTTTTCTGTAAGTCTTCACAAGGTTGCCACACACTGTTGTTGGTATGTTGGCCCATTTCTCCATGCAGATCTCCTCTAGAGCAGTGATGTTTTTGGCTTTTCGCTTGGCAACACGGACTTTCAACTCCCTCCAAAGGTTTTCTATAGGGTTGAGATCTGGAGACTGGCTAGGCCACTCCAGGACCTTGAAATGCTTCTTACGAAGCCACTCCTTCATTGCCCTGGCGTTGTCCTTTGGATCATTGTCATGTTGAAAGACCCAGCCACATTTCATCTGCAATGCCCTTGCTGATGGAAGGAGGTTTGCACTCAAAATCTCACGATACATGGCCCCATTCATTCTTTCATGTACCCGGATCAGTCGTCCTGGCCCCTTTGCAGAGAAACAGCCCCAAAGCATGATGTTTCCACCACCATGCTTTACAGTAGGTATGGTGTTTGATGGATGCAGCTCAGTATTCTTTTTCCTCCAAACACGACAAGTTGTGTTTCTACCAAACAGTTTCAGTTTGGTTTCATCAGACCATAGGACATTCTCCCAAAACTCCTCTGGATCATCCAAATGCTCTCTAGCAAACTTCAGACGGGCCCGGACATGTACAGGCTTAAGCAGTGGGACACGTCTGGCACTGCAGGATCTGAGTCCATGGTGGCGTAGTGTGTTACTTATGGTAGGCCTTGTTACATTGGTCCCAGCTCTCTGCAGTTCATTCACTAGGTCCCCCCGCGTGGTTCTGGGATTTTTGCTCACCGTTCTTGTGATCATTCTGACCCCACAGGGTGGGATTTTGCGTGGAGCACCAGATCGAGGGAGATTATCAGTGGTCTTGTATGTCTTCCATTTTCTAATTATTGCTCCCACAGTTGATTTCTTCACTCCAAGCTGGTTGGCTATTGCAGATTCAGTCTTCCCAGCCTGGCGCAGGGCTACAATTTTGTTTCTGGTGTCCTTTGACAGCTCTTTGGTCTTCACCATAGTGGAGTTTGGAGTCAGACTGTTTGAGGGTGTGCACAGGTGTCTTTTTATACTGATAACAAGTTTAAACAGGTGCCATTACTACAGGTAGTGGAGGAAAGAGGAGACTCTTAAAGAAGAAGTTACAGGTCTGTGAGAGCCAGAAATCTTGATTGCTTGTTTCTGACCAAATACTTATTTTCCACCATAATATGCAAATAAAATGAAAAAAAAACAGACAATGTGATTTTCTGGATTTTTTTTTCTCAGTTTGTCTCCCATAGTTGAGGTCTACCTATGATGTAAATTACAGACGCCTCTCATCTTTTTAAGTGGTGGAACTTGCACTATTGCTGACTGACTAAATACTTTTTTGCCCCACTGTATATGCTAGGTAGATCTCTGAAGTAGACACTGCGGAGCTGTGCGATAGTATCGGGCCCACATCTAATATCAAATAAGTGACATTGCCATTTGTTACAATTCTAAAAAGAAAGGAAGACATTTAATCTAAGATTTAAGAATTTTAACTTGGTGATCAACAGTATATATCACTGATACATTATATCACAGTCTTTTATATACTTACCTAAAATTGTCCGTCATCCACTTCCATTCGGCTGTCCTCGAATCCCACTATCCACCATGCAGCACCGGAAGTATGACGACCGCCATAATGGAAAACCCAAGTAATGGGTATTCCAATATGGGACCCCAGCGCCGCCGCCGCTGGACATCCGCCACGACCCACCGCCGACCCACACCAGGACCCGCCACCGAATCGCCGCCAGGACCGGCCACCGTATCGCCGCCAGGACCTGGTGCCAGAACCCTGCTAGGACCCGCCACCGCCTGACTACATGCGCCAGATTCCGCCGCTGCATGCCCACCCACCTTCATGTAGTCACAGCTGGCAGGAAAGATGGTGGTTTGCGGCCGAAGGGTGTGGAGGCAGCAGTGGGACACATACACCACACTCACAGACACACACGCACACACTGCCCTCCCGATTCAATAGCATAGAGCCCACATTTAGTATCAAATAATTGACATTGCCATTTGTTACAATTCTGAAAAAAAAGGAACAATTTCTTCTAAGATTTAAGAATTTTAACTTGGTGATCAACAGGATATATCATTGATATATTATATCACAATCTTTTATATACTTACCTAAAATTGTCCGTCATCCATTTTCGTTCGACTGTCCTCAAATCCCACAATCCACCGTGCCGCACTAGAAGTACGACAACCGCCATAATGGAAAACCCAAGTGATGGGTATTCCAGTAAGGCACCCGCTGGTGGTACCGAGCCCTTTCGCAGTACCACCAGTGGGACACCCACTTCGGACCCTCCTGACTCTGCCGCCGCTGGACACCTGCCAAGACCCACCGCCGGACCCACACCAGGACCCGCCACCTGATCGCCGCCAAGACCCGCCACCGGATCAACGCCAGGACCTGCTGCCGGAACCCAGCTATCTCCCGCTACCGCCTGACTACACGCGCCAGATCCCGCCGCTGCCTGCCCACCCACCTCCATGCAGTCACAGCTGGCAGGAAAGACGGTGGTTTGCAGCCTTTGGGTGTGCAGGCAGCGGTGGGACATATACACCACACTCACACACACACACACACACACACACACTGCCCTCCCGATTCAATAACATAGGGCCCACATCTAGTATCAAATAAGTGACATTGCCATTTGTTACATTTCTAAAAAAAAGAAGACATGTAATCTAAGATTTAAAATTTTTAACTTGGTGATGAACAATTATAGATAATGTATATCACTGATGCTTTCTTCCAATGTCTGCAGCTGATTTTATAATTATATACTTTTCTAATACGTTAATATCATGATTTGACCTTAAAATGTCTTATTGTTCCTCAGTTTTGAAATGTTAGCCACATATTTACATTTCAAGGCTTTAATAACTACCAGTTATAGTACCCAGATCAAGAAATACAAAGTGTTTCGTACAAAATTCTCCTTGCACTTTTCCTAAATAATGAGGAAATAGATTATTTTTTCTTCTATAGAAATGGTAGAAAGAACACTTATATTGGAGATGGAAAGGAGGCTTTGAGGGGATATGGAGGAGGCCTATGTTTTTTAATTTTATTTTTAGGTGTGCAATTATCTGTTTTCTGATTATTTTGGAAAAGTAGCTAAAATGAATGAAAATGTCGAAGTTGCTCATTTTTAAGTTGTGGAATGTGTGAAAATATGTTTTTGTGCTCTATCATATGCTTTTTAAATGAGATTCCTTTACACAATAGACTAAAATCAGCGAATTCTGTTAATGTGTATAAGATCCACTCACCTTGTAATTTGCAATATGCGTTTCTCCGACCTTTTAATTCTAAGTGAGCTAAAACGTTGCTTTTGAAGATATATATGCTAGGCAGATCTCTGAAGTAGACATTGCGGAGCTGTGCGATAGTATCGGGCCCACATCTAATATCAAATAAGTGTCATTGCCATTTGTTACAATTCTAAAAAGAAAGGAAGACATTTAATCTAATATTTAAGAATATTAACTTGGTGATCAACAGTATATATCAATGATACATTATATCACAGTGTTTTATATACTTACCTAAAATTGTCCGTCATCCACTTCCATTCGGCTGTCCTCGAATCCCACTATCCACCGTGCCGCACCGGAAGTATGACGACCGCCATAATGGAAAACCCAAGTAATGGGTATTCCAATATGGCACCCCGGCGCCACCGCTGGACATCCGCCACGACCCACTGCCGACCCTCACCAGGACCCGCCACCGAATCGCCGCCAGGACCGGTGACCGGATCGCCGCCAGGACCTGCTGCCAGAACGCAGCTAGGACCCGCCACCGTCTGACTACATGCGCCAGATTCCTCCGCTGCCTGCCCACCCACCTTCATGCAGTCACAGCTGGCAGGAAAGATGGTGGTTTACGGCCTAAGGGTGTGGAGGCAGCGGTGGGACACATACACCACACACACACACACACACACACTGCCCTCCCGATTCAATAGCATAGGGCCCACGTCTAGTATCAAATAAGTGACATTGCCATTTGTTACAATTCTAAAAGAAAAAAAGAAGACATTTAATCTGAGATTTAAAAGTTTTATCTTGGTGATGAACAGTTATAGATAATGTATATCACTGATGCTTTCTTCTGATGTCTGTCTGCAGCTGATTTTATAATTATATACTTTTCTAATATGTTAATATAATGATTTGACCTTAAAATGTCTTATTGTTCCTCAGTTTTGAAATGTTAGCCACATATTCACATTTCAAGGCTTTAATAACTACCAGTTATAGTACCCAGATCAAGAAATACGAAGTGTTTCGTTCAAAATTCTCCTTGCACTTTTCCTAAATAATGAGGAAATTTGTAATTTGAAACCTTGTAATTTGAAACCTTGTAATTTGCAATATGCGTTTCTCCGACCTTTTAATTCTAAGTGAGCTAAAACGTTGCTTTTGAAGATATACAGTGGGGCAAAAAAGTATTTAGTCAGTCAGCAATAGTGCAAGTTCCACCACTTAAAAAGATGAGAGGCGTCTGTAATTTACATCATAGGTAGACCTCAACTATGGGAGACAAACTGAGAAAAAAAAATCCAGAAAATCACATTGTCTGTTTTTTTTTCATTTTATTTGCATATTATGGTGGAAAATAAGTATTTGGTCAGAAACAAAATTTCATCTCAATACTTTGTGATATATCCTTTGTTGGCAATGACAGAGGTCAAACGTTTTCTGTAAGTCTTCACAAGGTTGCCACACACTGTTGTTGGTATGTTGGCCCATTCCTCCATGCAGATCTCCGCTAGAGCAGTGATGTTTTTGGCTTTTCGCTTGGCAACACGGACTTTCAACTCCCTCCAAAGGTTTTCTATAGGGTTGAGATCTGGAGACTGGCTAGGCCACTCCAGGACCTTGAAATGCTTCTTACGAAGCCACTCCTTCATTGCCCTGGCGGTGTGCTTTGGATCATTGTCATTTTGAAAGACCCAGCCACATTTCATCTGCAATGCCCTTGCTGATGGAAGGAGGTTTGCACTCAAAATCTCACGATACATGGCCCCATTCATTCTTTCATGTACCCGGATCAGTCGTCCTGGCCCCTTTGCAGAGAAACAGCCCCAAAGCATGATGTTTCCACCACCATGCTTTACAGTAGGTATGGTGTTTGATGGATGCAGCTCAGTATTCTTTTTCCTCCAAACACGACAAGTTGTGTTTCTACCAAACAGTTCCAGTTTGGTTTCATCAGACCATAGGACATTCTCCCAAAACTCCTCTGGATCATCCAAATGCTCTCTAGCAAACTTCAGACGGGCCCGGACATGTACAGGCTTAAGCAGTGGGACACGTCTGGCACTGCAGGATCTGAGTCCATGGTGGCGTAGTGTGTTACTTATGGTAGGCCTTGTTACATTGGTCCCAGCTCTCTGCAGTTCATTCACTAGGTCCCCCCGCGTGGTTCTGGGATTTTTGCTCACCGTTCTTGTGATCATTCTGACCCCACAGGGTGGGATTTTGCGTGGAGCACCAGATCGAGGAAGATTATCAGTGGTCTTGTATGTCTTCCATTTTCTAATTATTGCTCCCACAGTTGATTTCTTCACTCCAAGCTGGTTGGCTATTGCAGATTCAGTCTTCCCAGCCTGGCGCAGGGCTACAATTTTGTTTCTGGTGTCCTTTGACAGCTCTTTGGTCTTCACCATAGTGGAGTTTGGAGTCAGACTGTTTGAGGGTGTGCACAGGTGTCTTTTTATACTGATAACAAGTTTAAACAGGTGCCATTACTACAGGTAATGAGTGGAGGAAAGAGGAGACTCTTAAAGAAGAAGTTACAGGTCTGTGAGAGCCAGAAATCTTGATTGCTTGTTTCTGACCAAATACTTATTTTCCACCATAATATGCAAATAAAATGAAAAAAAACAGACAATGTGATTTTCTGGATTTTTTTTTCTCAGTTTGTCTCCCATAGTTGAGGTCTACCTATGATGTAAATTACAGACGCCTCTCATCTTTTTAAGTGGTGGAACTTGCACTATTGCTGACTGACTAAATACTTTTTTGCCCCACTGTATATGCTAGGCAGATCTCTGAAGTAGACATTGCGGAGCTGTGCGATAGTATCGGGCCCACATCTAATATCAAATAAGTGACATTGCCATTTGTTACAATTCTAAAAAGAAAGGAAGACATTTAATCTAAGATTTAAGAATTTTAACTTGGTGATCAACAGTATATATCACTGATACATTATATCACAGTCTTTTATATACTTACCTAAAATTGTCCGTCATCCACTTCCATTCGGCTGTCCTCGAATCCCACTATCCACCATGCAGCACCGGAAGTATGACGACCGCCATAATGGAAAACCCAAGTAATGGGTATTCCTATATGGGACCCCAGCGCCGCCGCCGCTGGACATCCGCCACGACCCACCGCCGACCCACACCAGGACCCGCTACCGAATCGCCGCCAGGACCGGCGACCGGATCGCCGCCAGGACCTGCTGCCAGAACGCAGCTAGGACCCGCCACCGTCTGACTACATGCGCCAGATTCCTCCGCTGCCTGCCCACCCACCTTCATGCAGTCACAGCTGGCAGGAAAGATGGTGGTTTACGGCCTAAGGGTGTGGAGGCAGCGGTGGGACACATACACCACACACACACACACACACACTGCCCTCCCGATTCAATAGCATAGGGCCCACGTCTAGTATCAAATAAGTGACATTGCCATTTGTTACAATTCTAAAAGAAAAAAAAGAAGACATTTAATCTGAGATTTAAAAGTTTTATCTTGGTGATGATCAGTTATAGATAATGTATATCACTGATGCTTTCTTCTGATGTCTGTCTGCAGCTGATTTTATAATTATATACTTTTCTAATATGTTAATATAATGATTTGACCTTAAAATGTCTTATTGTTCCTTAGTTTTGAAATGTTAGCCACATATTCACATTTCAAGGCTTTAATAACTACCAGTTATAGTACCCAGATCAAGAAATACGAAGTGTTTCGTTCAAAATTCTCCTTGCACTTTTCCTAAATAATGAGGAAATAGATTATTTTTCCTTCTATAGAAATGGTAGAAAGAACACTTATATTGGAGATGGAAAGGAGGCTTTGAGGGGATATGGAGGAGGCCTATGTTTTTTAATTTTATTTTTAGGTGTGCAATTATCTGTTTTCTGATTATTTTGGAAAAGTAGCTAAAATGAATGAAACTGTCGAAGTTGCTCATTTTTAAGTTGTGGAATGTGTGAAAATATGTTTTTGTGCTCTATCATATGCTTTTTAAATGAGATTCCTTTACACGATAGACTAAAATCAGCGAATTCTGTTAATGTGTATAAGATCCACTCACCTTGTAATTTGCAATATGCGTTTCTCCGACCTTTTAATTCTAAGTGAGCTAAAACGTTGCTTTTGAAGATATACAGTGGGGCAAAAAAGTATTTAGTCAGTCAGCAATAGTGCAAGTTCCACCACTTAAAAAGATGAGAGGCGTCTGTAATTTACATCATAGGTAGACCTCAACTATGGGAGACAAACTGAGAAAAAAAACCCCAGAAAATCACAATGTCAGTTTTTTTTTCATTTTATTTGCATATTATGGTGGAAAATAAGTATTTGGTCAGAAACAAAATTTCATCTCAATACTTTGTGATATATCCTTTGTTGGCAATGACAGAGGTCAAACGTTTTCTGTAAGTCTTCACAAGGTTGCCACACACTGTTGTTGGTATGTTGGCCCATTCCTCCATGCAGATCTCCTCTAGAGCAGTGATGTTTTTGGCTTTTCGCTTGGCAACACGGACTTTCAACTCCCTCCAAAGGTTTTCTATAGGGTTGAGATCTGGAGACTGGCTAGGCCACTCCAGGACCTTGAAATGCTTCTTACGAAGCCACTCCTTCATTGCCCTGGCGTTGTGCTTTGGATCATTGTCATGTTGAAAGACCCAGCCACATTTCATCTGCAATGCCCTTGCTGATGGAAGGAGGTTTGCACTCAAAATCTCACGATACATGGCCCCATTCATTCTTTCATGTACCCGGATCAGTCGTCCTGGCCCCTTTGCAGAGAAACAGCCCCAAAGCATGATGTTTCCACCACCATGCTTTACAGTAGGTATGGTGTTTGATGGATGCAGCTCAGTATTCTTTTTCCTCCAAACACGACAAGTTGTGTTTCTACCAAACAGTTTCAGTTTGGTTTCATCAGACCATAGGACATTCTCCCAAAACTCCTCTGGATCATCCAAATGCTCTCTAGCAAACTTCAGACGGGCCCGGTCATGTACAGGCTTAAGCAGTGGGACACGTCTGGCACTGCAGGATCTGAGTCCATGGTGGCGTAGTGTGTTACTTATGGTAGGCCTTGTTACATTGGTCCCAGCTCTCTGCAGTTCATTCACTAGGTCCCCCCGCGTGGTTCTGGGATTTTTGCTCACCGTTCTTGTGATCATTCTGACCCCACAGGGTGGGATTTTGCGTGGAGCACCAGATCGAGGGAGATTATCAGTGGTCTTGTATGTCTTCCATTTTCTAATTATTGCTCCCACAGTTGATTTCTTCACTCCAAGCTGGTTGGCTATTGCAGATTCAGTCTTCCCAGCCTGGCGCAGGGCTACAATTTTGTTTCTGGTGTCCTTTGACAGCTCTTTGGTCTTCACCATAGTGGAGTTTGGAGTCAGACTGTTTGAGGGTGTGCACAGGTGTCTTTTTATACTGATAACAAGTTTAAACAGGTGCCATTACTACAGGTAGTGGAGGAAAGAGGAGACTCTTAAAGAAGAAGCTACAGGTCTGTGAGAGCCAGAAATCTTGATTGCTTGTTTCTGACCAAATACTTATTTTCCACCATAATATGCAAATAAAATGAAAAAAAAACAGACAATGTGATTTTCTGGATTTTTTTTTCTCAGTTTGTCTCCCATAGTTGAGGTCTACCTATGATGTAAATTACAGACGCCTCTCATCTTTTTAAGTGGTGGAACTTGCACTATTGCTGACTGACTAAATACTTTTTTGCCCCACTGTATATGCTAGGTAGATCTCTGAAGTAGACACTGCGGAGCTGTGCGATAGTATCGGGCCCACATCTAATATCAAATAAGTGACATTGCCATTTGTTACAATTCTAAAAAGAAAGGAAGACATTTAATCTAAGATTTAAGAATTTTAACTTGGTGATCAACAGTATATATCACTGATACATTATATCACAGTCTTTTATATACTTACCTAAAATTGTCCGTCATCCACTTCCATTCGGCTGTCCTCGAATCCCACTATCCACCATGCAGCACCGGAAGTATGACGACCGCCATAATGGAAAACCCAAGTAATGGGTATTCCAATATGGGACCCCAGCGCCGCCGCCGCTGGACATCCGCCACGACCCACCGCCGACCCACACCAGGACCCGCCACCGAATCGCCGCCAGGACCGGCCACCGTATCGCCGCCAGGACCTGGTGCCAGAACCCTGCTAGGACCCGCCACCGCCTGACTACATGCGCCAGATTCCGCCGCTGCATGCCCACCCACCTTCATGTAGTCACAGCTGGCAGGAAAGATGGTGGTTTGCGGCCGAAGGGTGTGGAGGCAGCAGTGGGACACATACACCACACTCACAGACACACACGCACACACTGCCCTCCCGATTCAATAGCATAGAGCCCACATTTAGTATCAAATAATTGACATTGCCATTTGTTACAATTCTGAAAAAAAAGGAACAATTTCTTCTAAGATTTAAGAATTTTAACTTGGTGATCAACAGGATATATCATTGATATATTATATCACAATCTTTTATATACTTACTTAAAATTGTCCGTCATCCATTTTCGTTCGACTGTCCTCAAATCCCACAATCCACCGTGCCGCACTAGAAGTACGACAACCGCCATAATGGAAAACCCAAGTGATGGGTATTCCAGTAAGGCACCCGCTGGTGGTACCGAGCCCTTTCGCAGTACCACCAGTGGGACACCCACTTCGGACCCTCCTGACTCTGCCGCCGCTGGACACCTGCCAAGACCCACCGCCGGACCCACACCAGGACCCGCCACCTGATCGCCGCCAAGACCCGCCACCGGATCAACGCCAGGACCTGCTGCCGGAACCCAGCTATCTCCCGCTACCGCCTGACTACACGCGCCAGATCCCGCCGCTGCCTGCCCACCCACCTCCATGCAGTCACAGCTGGCAGGAAAGACGGTGGTTTGCAGCCTTTGGGTGTGCAGGCAACGGTGGGACATATACACCACACTCACACACACACACACACACACACACACACTGCCCTCCCGATTCAATAACATAGGGCCCACATCTAGTATCAAATAAGTGACATTGCCATTTGTTACATTTCTAAAAAAAAGAAGACATGTAATCTAAGATTTAAAATTTTTAACTTGGTGATGAACAATTATAGATAATGTATATCACTGATGCTTTCTTCCAATGTCTGTCTGCAGCTGATTTTCTAATTATATACTTTTCTAATACGTTAATATCATGATTTGACCTTAAAATGTCTTATTGTTCCTCAGTTTTGAAATGTTAGCCACATATTTATCTAATTAATAAAAATATTGGAGAAAGAGAAACCAATCACAAACTAAAATGTTTCTATACTAATGCACAAAGCATGGGCAACAAACAAGGAGAATTGGAACTACTAACACAGGAACAGAAATATGATGTAATTGGAATCACTGAAACTTGGTGGGACAATACACATGATTGGAATACAAGACTAGAAGGATACAACTTATTTGCAAGAAACAGACTTGATAAACGAGGAGGGGGTGTCGCATTGTATGTTCGAAATGCGTATATCTGCACAGAGATTGAAGCTTCAGAGACTGGGAGTTCTGTGGAAACTGGGTAAGAATACAAGGACAGAACAATGGAAAGGACACCATTGTAGGCATTTACTACAGGCCGCCTGTGCAAGCCGAATATATAGATGAACTCTTTATGCATCAGATGGCCAAGTTCTCCAAAAAATATTACATAGTTGTCATGGGAGATTTCAACTATCCAGACATTTGTTGGGAATCTCTCTCAGGCAAAACTAACAGGTCAAGGAAATTCTTATCCTCTCTTGCTGACAACTTTATCTTCCAAAAGGTAAGGGAGAAAACAAGGGGAACTGCTACCTTGGATCTAATCCTTATAAACAGGGAGGAAATGGTTGAGGAGGTAAAAGTGGCTGGGACCCTAGGAGGTAGCGACCATGCTATTTTAGAATTTTGGATTACTAGAGGTGGAAGACCTGTGAAGACTCAGACGTCAAGGTTAGATTTCAGAAAGGCAGATTTTAAGGGATTCAGAAAGAGAATTGGAGGGATCCAATGGCTGGATATCCTTAAAGACAAAAATGTCCAGGAAGGATGGGAAATCTTGAAAAATGAAATTCTAAAAGCACAGTTGTTAACAATTCCGAAAAGAGGGAAGAATAGGAAGCATTTAAGGAAACCAGGATGGATGAACACAGAACTTAAGCACATGCTAAAAAGGAAGAAAAAAATGTTTATAAAATGGAAAGAGGGAGGCATATCTAAAGAAGAATATAATGCTGTCTGCAGAACCTGCAGGGCACAAATCAGATTAGCTAAAGCTGAAAATGAACTGAGGCTTGCAAGAGATGTCAAAAGCAATAATAAAGGATTTTGGGGATATGTCAAAAGTAAAAGAAAAGTCAAAGATGCTATAGGATTTTTACAGGATGAAAATGATGAAATGGTAAGACAGGATGTTGAGAAGGCTGAACTTTTAAATTCCTATTTTGCATCTGTTTTCTCTCAGAAAGGAAATGCAACATCAACTGTTATTCACTGTCCTATTAAGGGAATAGAAGAATCCAGGATATCTATAAACAGAAAGATAGTGAGGAAACACTTAGCTAACCTAAATGAATTCAAGTCTCCAGGTCCAGATGAATTACACCCCAGAGTACTGAAGGAGATAGCAGAAGAAATTTTTGAACCCCTCTCCATAATCTTTGAAAATTCTTGGAGAACAGGAGAAGTGCCAGAAGACTGGAGAAGAGCAAATGTTGTTCCTATCTTCAAAAAGGGGAAGAAGGTGGACCCAGGCAACTATAGGCCGGTGAGTCTGACTTCTATACCAGGAAAGATCTTTGAACAAATTATTAAACAACATGTATGTCAATACCTGGATAAGAATGAAGTGATTAAACAGAGTCAGCATGGGTTTCTAACTAATAAGTCATGTCAGACTAACTTAATTTCCTTCTATGATGGTATCACTGATTGGGTGGATCAAGGAAATGCTGTAGATATAGTATATCTTGACTTCAGCAAAGCATTTGACAAAGTCTCTCATACAATCCTTATTGAAAAAATGACTAAGTATGGAATGGACAAGGCAACTGTTAGGTGGATTCATAACTGGCTTAGTGATCGGACCCAAAGAGTGGTCGTAAATGGCTGTACATCCAGTTGGAAGAATGTCTCAAGTGGGGTACCACAGGGCTCTGTCCTGGGCCCTGTATTGTTCAACATCTTTATCAACGATTTAGATGAAGGAATTGAGGGTAAACTGATTAAATTTGCTGATGACACAAAGCTAGGAGGGATAGCTAATACTAGAGAAGAGAGAGAGAGGATTCAAAAAGATTTAAATAAACTGGAGAAGTGGGCAGCAACTAACAGAATGGTTTTTAACAGGGAGAAATGCAAAGTACTACATCTGGGCAATAAAAATGAAAAAAGCATATATAGAATGGGAGGAATAGGGCTAAGTGACAGCACATGTGAAAAAGACTTGGGTATACTAATAGATCACAGACTGAATATGAGTCAACAGTGTGATGCAGCAGCAAAAAAGGCAAATGCAATTCTAGGATGTATTAACAGAAGCATACAGTCTAGATCACGTGAAGTCATTATTTCCCTCTACTCCTCTTTGGTCAGACCTCATCTGGAATATTGTGTCCAGTTTTGGGCACCACATTTTAAAAAAGACATCAACAAACTGGAGCAAGTTCAGAAAAGAGCGACCAGAATGGTGACCGGTCTGCAAACCCTGTCTTATGAGGAAAGGTTGCAGGATTTGGGGATGTTTAGTTTGCAAAAGAGAAGACTGAGAGGAGACTTAATAGCTGTCTACAAATATCTAAAGGGCTGTCACATTGTAGAAGGATCAACTTTATTCTCATTTGCACAAGGAAAGACTAGAAGCAATGGGATGAAACTGAATGGGAAGAGACACAGATTAGATATTAGAAAAAACTTTTTGACAGTTAGAGTGATCAATGAGTGGAACAGGCTGCCACGAGAAGTGGTGAGTTCTCCTTCAATGGAAGTCTTCAAACAGAGGCTGGACAGACATCTGACTGGGATGATTTAGCGAATCCTGCTTTGAGCAGGGGGTTGGACCAGATGGCCCAGGAGGTCCCTTCCAACTCTACGATTCTATGATTCTATGATTCTATTTACATTTCAAGGCTTTAATAACTACCAGTTATAGTACCCAGATCAAGAAATACGAAGTGTTTCGAACAAAATTCTCCTTGCACTTTTCCTAAATAATGAGGAAATAGATTATTTTTTCTTCTATAGAAATGGTAGAAAGAACACTTATATTGGAGATGGAAAGGAGGCTTTGAGGGGATATGGAGGAGGCCTATGTTTTTTAATTTTATTTTTAGGTGTGCAATTATCTGTTTTCTGATTATTTTGGAAAAGTAGCTAAAATGAATGAAACTGTCGAAGTTGCTCATTTTTAAGTTGTGGAATGTGTGAAAATATGTTTTTGTGCTCTATCATATGCTTTTTAAATGAGATTCCTTTACACAATAGACTAAAATCAGCGAATTCTGTTAATGTGTATAAGATCCACTCACCTTGTAATTTGCAATATGCGTTTCTCCGACCTTTTAATTCTAAGTGAGCTAAAACGTTGCTTTTGAAGATATATATGCTAGGCAGATCTCTGAAGTAGACATTGCGGAGCTGTGCGATAGTATCGGGCCCACATCTAATATCAAATAAGTGTCATTGCCATTTGTTACAATTCTAAAAAGAAAGGAAGACATTTAATCTAATATTTAAGAATATTAACTTGGTGATCAACAGTATATATCAATGATACATTATATCACAGTGTTTTATATACTTACCTAAAATTGTCCGTCATCCACTTCCATTCGGCTGTCCTCGAATCCCACTATCCACCGTGCCGCACCGGAAGTATGACGACCGCCATAATGGAAAACCCAAGTAATGGGTATTCCAATATGGCACCCCGGCGCCACCGCTGGACATCCGCCACGACCCACTGCCGACCCACACCAGGACCCGCCACCGAATCGCCGCCAGGACCGGTGACCGGATCGCCGCCAGGACCTGCTGCCAGAACGCAGCTAGGACCCGCCACCGTCTGACTACATGCGCCAGATTCCTCCGCTGCCTGCCCACCCACCTTCATGCAGTCACAGCTGGCAGGAAAGATGGTGGTTTACGGCCTAAGGGTGTGGAGGCAGCGGTGGGACACATACACCACACACACACACACACACACACTGCCCTCCCGATTCAATAGCATAGGGCCCACGTCTAGTATCAAATAAGTGACATTGCCATTTGTTACAATTCTAAAAGAAAAAAAGAAGACATTTAATCTGAGATTTAAAAGTTTTATCTTGGTGATGAACAGTTATAGATAATGTATATCACTGATGCTTTCTTCTGATGTCTGTCTGCAGCTGATTTTATAATTATATACTTTTCTAATATGTTAATATAATGATTTGACCTTAAAATGTCTTATTGTTCCTCAGTTTTGAAATGTTAGCCACATATTCACATTTCAAGGCTTTAATAACTACCAGTTATAGTACCCAGATCAAGAAATACGAAGTGTTTCGTTCAAAATTCTCCTTGCACTTTTCCTAAATAATGAGGAAATTTGTAATTTGAAACCTTGTAATTTGAAACCTTGTAATTTGCAATATGCGTTTCTCCGACCTTTTAATTCTAAGTGAGCTAAAACGTTGCTTTTGAAGATATACAGTGGGGCAAAAAAGTATTTAGTCAGTCAGCAATAGTGCAAGTTCCACCACTTAAAAAGATGAGAGGCGTCTGTAATTTACATCATAGGTAGACCTCAACTATGGGAGACAAACTGAGAAAAAAAAATCCAGAAAATCACATTGTCTGTTTTTTTTTCATTTTATTTGCATATTATGGTGGAAAATAAGTATTTGGTCAGAAACAAAATTTCATCTCAATACTTTGTGATATATCCTTTGTTGGCAATGACAGAGGTCAAACGTTTTCTGTAAGTCTTCACAAGGTTGCCACACACTGTTGTTGGTATGTTGGCCCATTCCTCCATGCAGATCTCCGCTAGAGCAGTGATGTTTTTGGCTTTTCGCTTGGCAACACGGACTTTCAACTCCCTCCAAAGGTTTTCTATAGGGTTGAGATCTGGAGACTGGCTAGGCCACTCCAGGACCTTGAAATGCTTCTTACGAAGCCACTCCTTCATTGCCCTGGCGGTGTGCTTTGGATCATTGTCATGTTGAAAGACCCAGCCACATTTCATCTGCAATGCCCTTGCTGATGGAAGGAGGTTTGCACTCAAAATCTCACGATACATGGCCCCATTCATTCTTTCATGTACCCGGATCAGTCGTCCTGGCCCCTTTGCAGAGAAACAGCCCCAAAGCATGATGTTTCCACCACCATGCTTTACAGTAGGTATGGTGTTTGATGGATGCAGCTCAGTATTCTTTTTCCTCCAAACACGACAAGTTGTGTTTCTACCAAACAGTTTCAGTTTGGTTTCATCAGACCATAGGACATTCTCCCAAAACTCCTCTGGATCATCCAAATGCTCTCTAGCAAACTTCAGACGGGCCCGGACATGTACAGGCTTAAGCAGTGGGACACGTCTGGCACTGCAGGATCTGAGTCCATGGTGGCGTAGTGTGTTACTTATGGTAGGCCTTGTTACATTGGTCCCAGCTCTCTGCAGTTCATTCACTAGGTCCCCCCGCGTGGTTCTGGGATTTTTGCTCACCGTTCTTGTGATCATTCTGACCCCACAGGGTGGGATTTTGCGTGGAGCACCAGATCGAGGGAGATTATCAGTGGTCTTGTATGTCTTCCATTTTCTAATTATTGCTCCCACAGTTGATTTCTTCACTCCAAGCTGGTTGGCTATTGCAGATTCAGTCTTCCCAGCCTGGCGCAGGGCTACAATTTTGTTTCTGGTGTCCTTTGACAGCTCTTTGGTCTTCACCATAGTGGAGTTTGGAGTCAGACTGTTTGAGGGTGTGCACAGGTGTCTTTTTATACTGATAACAAGTTTAAACAGGTGCCATTACTACAGGTAGTGGAGGAAAGAGGAGACTCTTAAAGAAGAAGTTACAGGTCTGTGAGAGCCAGAAATCTTGATTGCTTGTTTCTGACCAAATACTTATTTTCCACCATAATATGCAAATAAAATGAAAAAAAAACAGACAATGTGATTTTCTGGATTTTTTTTTCTCAGTTTGTCTCCCATAGTTGAGGTCTACCTATGATGTAAATTACAGACGCCTCTCATCTTTTTAAGTGGTGGAACTTGCACTATTGTTGACTGACTAAATACTTTTTTGCCCCACTGTATATGCTAGGTAGATCTCTGAAGTAGACATTGCGGAGCTGTGCGATAGTATCGGGCCCACATCTAATATCAAATAAGTGACATTGCCATTTGTTACAATTCTAAAAAGAAAGGAAGACATTTAATCTAAGATTTAAGAATTTTAACTTGGTGATCAACAGTATATATCACTGATACATTATATCACAGTCTTTTATATACTTACCTAAAATTGTCCGTCATCCACTTCCATTCGGCTGTCCTCGAATCCCACTATCCACCATGCAGCACCGGAAGTATGACGACCGCCATAATGGAAAACCCAAGTAATGGGTATTCCAATATGGGACCCCAGCGCCGCCGCCGCTGGACATCCGCCACGACCCACCGCCGACCCACACCAGGACCCGCCACCGAATCGCCGCCAGGACCGGCCACCGTATCGCCGCCAGGACCTGGTGCCAGAACCCTGCTAGGACCCGCCACCGCCTGACTACATGCGCCAGATTCCGCCGCTGCATGCCCACCCACCTTCATGTAGTCACAGCTGGCAGGAAAGATAGTGGTTTGCGACCGAAGGGTGTGGAGGCAGCAGTGGGACACATACACCACACTCACAGACACACACGCACACACTGCCCTCCCGATTCAATAGCATAGAGCCCACATTTAGTATCAAATAATTGACATTGCCATTTGTTACAATTCTGAAAAAAAAGGAACAATTTCTTCTAAGATTTAAGAATTTTAACTTGGTGATCAACAGGATATATCATTGATATATTATATCACAATCTTTTATATACTTACCTAAAATTGTCCGTCATCCATTTTCGTTCGACTGTCCTCAAATCCCACAATCCACCGTGCCGCACTAGAAGTACGACAACCGCCATAATGGAAAACCCAAGTGATGGGTATTCCAGTAAGGCACCCGCTGGTGGTACCGAGCCCTTTCGCAGTACCACCAGTGGGACACCCACTTCGGACCCTCCTGACTCTGCCGCCGCTGGACACCTGCCAAGACCCACCGCCGGACCCACACCAGGACCCGCCACCTGATCGCCGCCAAGACCCGCCACCGGATCAACGCCAGGACCTGCTGCCGGAACCCAGCTATCTCCCGCTACCGCCTGACTACACGCGCCAGATCCCGCCGCTGCCTGCCCACCCACCTCCATGCAGTCACAGCTGGCAGGAAAGACGGTGGTTTGCAGCCTTTGGGTGTGCAGGCAGCGGTGGGACATATACACCACACTCACACACACACACACACTGCCCTCCCGATTCAATAACATAGGGCCCACATCTAGTATCAAATAAGTGACATTGCCATTTGTTACATTTCTAAAAAAAAGAAGACATGTAATCTAAGATTTAAAATTTTTAACTTGGTGATGAACAATTATAGATAATGTATATCACTGATGCTTTCTTCCAATGTCTGTCTGCAGCTGATTTTATAATTATATACTTTTCTAATACGTTAATATCATGATTTGACCTTAAAATGTCTTATTGTTCCTCAGTTTTGAAATGTTAGCCACATATTTACATTTCAAGGCTTTAATAACTACCAGTTATAGTACCCAGATCAAGAAATACGAAGTGTTTCATACAAAATTCTCCTTGCACTTTTCCTAAATAATGAGGAAATAGATTATTTTTTCTTCTATAGAAATGGTAGAAAGAACACTTATATTGGAGATGGAAAGGAGGCTTTGAGGGGATATGGAGGAGGCCTATGTTTTTTAATTTTATTTTTAGGTGTGCAATTATCTGTTTTCTGATTATTTTGGAAAAGTAGCTAAAATGAATGAAACTGTCGAAGTTGCTCATTTTTAAGTTGTGGAATGTGTGAAAATATGTTTTTGTGCTCTATCATATGCTTTTTAAATGAGATTCCTTTACACAATAGACTAAAATCAGCGAATTCTGTTAATGTGTATAAGATCCACTCACCTTGTAATTTGCAATATGCGTTTCTCCGACCTTTTAATTCTAAGTGAGCTAAAACGTTGCTTTTGAAGATATATATGCTAGGCAGATCTCTGAAGTAGACATTGCGGAGCTGTGCGATAGTATCGGGCCCACATCTAATATCAAATAAGTGTCATTGCCATTTGTTACAATTCTAAAAAGAAAGGAAGACATTTAATCTAATATTTAAGAATATTAACTTGGTGATCAACAGTATATATCAATGATACATTATATCACAGTGTTTTATATACTTACCTAAAATTGTCCGTCATCCACTTCCATTCGGCTGTCCTCGAATCCCACTATCCACCGTGCCGCACCGGAAGTATGACGACCGCCATAATGGAAAACCCAAGTAATGGGTATTCCAATATGGCACCCCGGCGCCACCGCTGGACATCCGCCACGACCCACTGCCGACCCACACCAGGACCCGCCACCGAATCGCCGCCAGGACCGGCGACCGGATCGCCGCCAGGACCTGCTGCCAGAACGCAGCTAGGACCCGCCACCGTCTGACTACATGCGCCAGATTCCTCCGCTGCCTGCCCACCCACCTTCATGCAGTCACAGCTGGCAGGAAAGATGGTGGTTTACGGCCTAAGGGTGTGGAGGCAGCGGTGGGACACATACACCACACACACACACACACACTGCCCTCCCGATTCAATAGCATAGGGCCCACGTCTAGTATCAAATAAGTGACATTGCCATTTGTTACAATTCTAAAAGAAAAAAAGAAGACATTTAATCTGAGATTTAAAAGTTTTATCTTGGTGATGAACAGTTATAGATAATGTATATCACTGATGCTTTCTTCTGATGTCTGTCTGCAGCTGATTTTATAATTATATACTTTTCTAATATGTTAATATAATGATTTGACCTTAAAATGTTTTATTGTTCCTCAGTTTTGAAATGTTAGCCACATATTCACATTTCAAGGCTTTAATAACTACCAGTTATAGTACCCAGATCAAGAAATACGAAGTGTTTCGTTCAAAATTCTCCTTGCACTTTTCCTAAATAATGAGGAAATTTGTAATTTGAAACCTTGTAATTTGAAACCTTGTAATTTGCAATATGCGTTTCTCCGACCTTTTAATTCTAAGTGAGCTAAAACGTTGCTTTTGAAGATATACAGTGGGGCAAAAAAGTATTTAGTCAGTCAGCAATAGTGCAAGTTCCACCACTTAAAAAGATGAGAGGCGTCTGTAATTTACATCATAGGTAGACCTCAACTATGGGAGACAAACTGAGAAAAAAAAATCCAGAAAATCACATTGTCTGTTTTTTTTTCATTTTATTTGCATATTATGGTGGAAAATAAGTATTTGGTCAGAAACAAAATTTCATCTCAATACTTTGTGATATATCCTTTGTTGGCAATGACAGAGGTCAAACGTTTTCTGTAAGTCTTCACAAGGTTGCCACACACTGTTGTTGGTATGTTGGCCCATTCCTCCATGCAGATCTCCGCTAGAGCAGTGATGTTTTTGGCTTTTCGCTTGGCAACACGGACTTTCAACTCCCTCCAAAGGTTTTCTATAGGGTTGAGATCTGGAGACTGGCTAGGCCACTCCAGGACCTTGAAATGCTTCTTACGAAGCCACTCCTTCATTGCCCTGGCGGTGTGCTTTGGATCATTGTCATGTTGAAAGACCCAGCCACATTTCATCTGCAATGCCCTTGCTGATGGAAGGAGGTTTGCACTCAAAATCTCACGATACATGGCCCCATTCATTCTTTCATGTACCCGGATCAGTCGTCCTGGCCCCTTTGCAGAGAAACAGCCCCAAAGCATGATGTTTCCACCACCATGCTTTACAGTAGGTATGGTGTTTGATGGATGCAGCTCAGTATTCTTTTTCCTCCAAACACGACAAGTTGTGTTTCTACCAAACAGTTCCAGTTTGGTTTCATCAGACCATAGGACATTCTCCCAAAACTCCTCTGGATCATCCAAATGCTCTCTAGCAAACTTCAGACGGGCCCGGACATGTACAGGCTTAAGCAGTGGGACACGTCTGGCACTGCAGGATCTGAGTCCATGGTGGCGTAGTGTGTTACTTATGGTAGGCCTTGTTACATTGGTCCCAGCTCTCTGCAGTTCATTCACTAGGTCCCCCCGCGTGGTTCTGGGATTTTTGCTCACCGTCCTTGTGATCATTCTGACCCCACAGGGTGGGATTTTGCGTGGAGCACCAGATCGAGGGAGATTATCAGTGGTCTTGTATGTCTTCCATTTTCTAATTATTGCTCCCACAGTTGATTTCTTCACTCCAAGCTGGTTGGCTATTGCAGATTCAGTCTTCCCAGCCTGGCGCAGGGCTACAATTTTGTTTCTGGTGTCCTTTGACAGCTCTTTGGTCTTCACCATAGTGGAGTTTGGAGTCAGACTGTTTGAGGGTGTGCACAGGTGTCTTTTTATACTGATAACAAGTTTAAACAGGTGCCATTACTACAGGTAATGAGTGGAGGAAAGAGGAGACTCTTAAAGAAGAAGTTACAGGTCTGTGAGAGCCAGAAATCTTGATTGCTTGTTTCTGACCAAATACTTATTTTCCACCATAATATGCAAATAAAATGAAAAAAAACAGACAATGTGATTTTCTGGATTTTTTTTTCTCAGTTTGTCTCCCATAGTTGAGGTCTACCTATGATGTAAATTACAGACGCCTCTCATCTTTTTAAGTGGTGGAACTTGCACTATTGCTGACTGACTAAATACTTTTTTGCCCCACTGTATATGCTAGGCAGATCTCTGAAGTAGACATTGCGGAGCTGTGCGATAGTATCGGGCCCACATCTAATATCAAATAAGTGACATTGCCATTTGTTACAATTCTAAAAAGAAAGGAAGACATTTAATCTAATATTTAAGAATATTAACTTGGTGATCAACAGTATATATCAATGATACATTATATCACAGTCTTTTATATACTTACCTAAAATTGTCCGTCATCCACTTCCATTCGGCTGTCCTCGAATCCCACTATCCACCGTGCCGCACCGGTAGTATGACGACCGCCATAATGGAAAACCCAAGTAATGGGTATTCCAATATGGCACCCCGGCGCCACCGCTGGACATCCGCCACGACCCACTGCCGACCCACACCAGGACCCGCCACCGAATCGCCGCCAGGACCGGCGACCGGATCGCCGCCAGGACCTGCTGCCAGAACGCAGCTAGGACCCGCCACCGTCTGACTACATGCGCCAGATTCCTCCGCTGCCTGCCCACCCACCTTCATGCAGTCACAGCTGGCAGGAAAGATGGTGGTTTACGGCCTAAGGGTGTGGAGGCAGCGGTGGGACACATACACCACACACACACACACACACTGCCCTCCCGATTCAATAGCATAGGGCCCACGTCTAGTATCAAATAAGTGACATTGCCATTTGTTACAATTCTAAAAGAAAAAAAAGAAGACATTTAATCTGAGATTTAAAAGTTTTATCTTGGTGATGAACAGTTATAGATAATGTATATCACTGATGCTTTCTTCTGATGTCTGTCTGCAGCTGATTTTATAATTATATACTTTTCTAATATGTTAATATAATGATTTGACCTTAAAATGTCTTATTGTTCCTCAGTTTTGAAATGTTAGCCACATATTCACATTTCAAGGCTTTAATAACTACCAGTTATAGTACCCAGATCAAGAAATACGAAGTGTTTCGTTCAAAATTCTCCTTGCACTTTTCCTAAATAATGAGGAAATAGATTATTTTTCCTTCTATAGAAATGGTAGAAAGAACACTTATATTGGAGATGGAAATGAGGCTTTGAGGGGATATGGAGGAGGCCTATGTTTTTTAATTTTATTTTTAGGTGTGCAATTATCTGTTTTCTGATTATTTTGGAAAAGTAGCTAAAATGAATGAAACTGTCGAAGTTGCTCATTTTTAAGTTGTGGAATGTGTGAAAATATGTTTTTGTGCTCTATCATATGCTTTTTAAATGAGATTCCTTTACACGATAGACTAAAATCAGCGAATTCTGTTAATGTGTATAAGATCCACTCACCTTGTAATTTGCAATATGCGTTTCTCCGACCTTTTAATTCTAAGTGAGCTAAAACGTTGCTTTTGAAGATATACAGTGGGGCAAAAAAGTATTTAGTCAGTCAGCAATAGTGCAAGTTCCACCACTTAAAAAGATGAGAGGCGTCTGTAATTTACATCATAGGTAGACCTCAACTATGGGAGACAAATTAAAAAAAAAAAATCCAGAAAATCACATTGTCTGTTTTTTTTTCATTTTATTTGCATATTATGGTGGAAAATAAGTATTTGGTCAGAAACAAAATTTCATCTCAATACTTTGTGATATATCCTTTGTTGGCAATGACAGAGGTCAAACGTTTTCTGTAAGTCTTCACAAGGTTGCCACACACTGTTGTTGGTATGTTGGCCCATTCCTCCATGCAGATCTCCTCTAGAGCAGTGATGTTTTTGGCTTTTCGCTTGGCAACACGGACTTTCAACTCCCTCCAAAGGTTTTCTATAGGGTTGAGATCTGGAGACTGGCTAGGCCACTCCAGGACCTTGAAATGCTTCTTACGAAGCCACTCCTTCATTGCCCTGGCGGTGTGCTTTGGATCATTGTCATGTTGAAAGACCCAGCCACATTTCATCTGCAATGCCCTTGCTGATGGAAGGAGGTTTGCACTCAAAATCTCACGATACATGGCCCCATTCATTCTTTCATGTACCCGGATCAGTCGTCCTGGCCCCTTTGCAGAGAAACAGCCCCAAAGCATGATGTTTCCACCACCATGCTTTACAGTAGGTATGGTGTTTGATGGATGCAGCTCAGTATTCTTTTTCCTCCAAACACGACAAGTTGTGTTTCTACCAAACAGTTCCAGTTTGGTTTCATCAGACCATAGGACATTCTCCCAAAACTCCTCTGGATCATCCAAATGCTCTCTAGCAAACTTCAGACGGGCCCGGACATGTACAGGCTTAAGCAGTGGGACACGTCTGGCACTGCAGGATCTGAGTCCATGGTGGCGTAGTGTGTTACTTATGGTAGGCCTTGTTACATTGGTCCCAGCTCTCTGCAGTTCATTCACTAGGTCCCCCCGCGTGGTTCTGGGATTTTTGCTCACCGTTCTTGTGATCATTCTGACCCCACAGGGTGGGATTTTGCGTGGAGCACCAGATCGAGGGAGATTATCAGTGGTCTTGTATGTCTTCCATTTTCTAATTATTGCTCCCACAGTTGATTTCTTCACTCCAAGCTGGTTGGCTATTGCAGATTCAGTCTTCCCAGCCTGGCGCAGGGCTACAATTTTGTTTCTGGTGTCCTTTGACAGCTCTTTGGTCTTCACCATAGTGGAGTTTGGAGTCAGACTGTTTGAGGGTGTGCACAGGTGTCTTTTTATACTGATAACAAGTTTAAACAGGTGCCATTACTACAGGTAATGAGTGGAGGAAAGAGGAGACTCTTATAGAAGAAGTTACAGGTCTGTGAGAGCCAGAAATCTTGATTGCTTGTTTCTGACCAAATACTTATTTTCCACCATAATATGCAAATAAAATGAAAAAAAAACAGACAATGTGATTTTCTGGATTTTTTTTTCTCAGTTTGTCTCCCATAGTTGAGGTCTACCTATGATGTAAATTACAGACGCTTCTCATCTTTTTAAGTGGTGGAACTTGCACTATTGCTGACTGACTAAATACTTTTTTGCCCCACTGTATATGCTAGGCAGATCTCTGAAGTAGACATTGCGGAGCTGTGCGATAGTATCGGGCCCACATCTAATATCAAATAAGTGACATTGCCATTTGTTACAATTCTAAAAAGAAAGGAAGACATTTAATCTAAGATTTAAGAATTTTAACTTGGTGATCAACAGTATATATCACTGATACATTATATCACAGTCTTTTATATACTTACCTAAAATTGTCCGTCATCCACTTCCATTCGGCTGTCCTCGAATCCCACTATCCACCATGCAGCACCGGAAGTATGACGACCGCCATAATGGAAAACCCAAGTAATGGGTATTCCAATATGGGACCCCAGCGCCGCCGCCGCTGGACATCCGCCACGACCCACCGCCGACCCACACCAGGACCCGCCACCGAATCGCCGCCAGGACCGGCCACCGTATCGCCGCCAGGACCTGGTGCCAGAACCCTGCTAGGACCCGCCACCGCCTGACTACATGCGCCAGATTCCGCCGCTGCATGCCCACCCACCTTCATGTAGTCACAGCTGGCAGGAAAGATGGTGGTTTGCGGCCGAAGGGTGTGGAGGCAGCAGTGGGACACATACACCACACTCACAGACACACACGCACACACTGCCCTCCCGATTCAATAGCATAGAGCCCACATTTAGTATCAAATAATTGACATTGCCATTTGTTACAATTCTGAAAAAAAAGGAACAATTTCTTCTAAGATTTAAGAATTTTAACTTGGTGATCAACAGGATATATCATTGATATATTATATCACAATCTTTTATATACTTACCTAAAATTGTCCGTCATCCATTTTCGTTCGACTGTCCTCAAATCCCACAATCCACCGTGCCGCACTAGAAGTACGACAACCGCCATAATGGAAAACCCAAGTGATGGGTATTCCAGTAAGGCACCCGCTGGTGGTACCGAGCCCTTTCGCAGTACCACCAGTGGGACACCCACTTCGGACCCTCCTGACTCTGCCGCCGCTGGACACCTGCCAAGACCCACCGCCGGACCCACACCAGGACCCGCCACCTGATCGCCGCCAAGACCCGCCACCGGATCAACGCCAGGACCTGCTGCCGGAACCCAGCTATCTCCCGCTACCGCCTGACTACACGCGCCAGATCCCGCCGCTGCCTGCCCACCCACCTCCATGCAGTCACAGCTGGCAGGAAAGACGGTGGTTTGCAGCCTTTGGGTGTGCAGGCAGCGGTGGGACATATACACCACACTCACACACACACACACACACACACACACTGCCCTCCCGATTCAATAACATAGGGCCCACATCTAGTATCAAATAAGTGACATTGCCATTTGTTACATTTCTAAAAAAAAGAAGACATGTAATCTAAGATTTAAAATTTTTAACTTGGTGATGAACAATTATAGATAATGTATATCACTGATGCTTTCTTCCAATGTCTGCAGCTGATTTTATAATTATATACTTTTCTAATACGTTAATATCATGATTTGACCTTAAAATGTCTTATTGTTCCTCAGTTTTGAAATGTTAGCCACATATTTACATTTCAAGGCTTTAATAACTACCAGTTATAGTACCCAGATCAAGAAATACAAAGTGTTTCGTACAAAATTCTCCTTGCACTTTTCCTAAATAATGAGGAAATAGATTATTTTTTCTTCTATAGAAATGGTAGAAAGAACACTTATATTGGAGATGGAAAGGAGGCTTTGAGGGGATATGGAGGAGGCCTATGTTTTTTAATTTTATTTTTAGGTGTGCAATTATCTGTTTTCTGATTATTTTGGAAAAGTAGCTAAAATGAATGAAAATGTCGAAGTTGCTCATTTTTAAGTTGTGGAATGTGTGAAAATATGTTTTTGTGCTCTATCATATGCTTTTTAAATGAGATTCCTTTACACAATAGACTAAAATCAGCGAATTCTGTTAATGTGTATAAGATCCACTCACCTTGTAATTTGCAATATGCGTTTCTCCGACCTTTTAATTCTAAGTGAGCTAAAACGTTGCTTTTGAAGATATATATGCTAGGCAGATCTCTGAAGTAGACATTGCGGAGCTGTGCGATAGTATCGGGCCCACATCTAATATCAAATAAGTGTCATTGCCATTTGTTACAATTCTAAAAAGAAAGGAAGACATTTAATCTAATATTTAAGAATATTAACTTGGTGATCAACAGTATATATCAATGATACATTATATCACAGTGTTTTATATACTTACCTAAAATTGTCCGTCATCCACTTCCATTCGGCTGTCCTCGAATCCCACTATCCACCGTGCCGCACCGGAAGTATGACGACCGCCATAATGGAAAACCCAAGTAATGGGTATTCCAATATGGCACCCCGGCGCCACCGCTGGACATCCGCCACGACCCACTGCCGACCCTCACCAGGACCCGCCACCGAATCGCCGCCAGGACCGGTGACCGGATCGCCGCCAGGACCTGCTGCCAGAACGCAGCTAGGACCCGCCACCGTCTGACTACATGCGCCAGATTCCTCCGCTGCCTGCCCACCCACCTTCATGCAGTCACAGCTGGCAGGAAAGATGGTGGTTTACGGCCTAAGGGTGTGGAGGCAGCGGTGGGACACATACACCACACACACACACACACACACACTGCCCTCCCGATTCAATAGCATAGGGCCCACGTCTAGTATCAAATAAGTGACATTGCCATTTGTTACAATTCTAAAAGAAAAAAAGAAGACATTTAATCTGAGATTTAAAAGTTTTATCTTGGTGATGAACAGTTATAGATAATGTATATCACTGATGCTTTCTTCTGATGTCTGTCTGCAGCTGATTTTATAATTATATACTTTTCTAATATGTTAA
Source organism: Dendrobates tinctorius (assembly GCF_039654945.1). Lineage (NCBI taxonomy): Eukaryota > Metazoa > Chordata > Amphibia > Anura > Dendrobatidae > Dendrobates > Dendrobates tinctorius. The sequence continues at coordinate 23,662,307 of NW_027361802.1, read as the reverse complement.
TATAATGATTTGACCTTAAAATGTCTTATTGTTCCTCAGTTTTGAAATGTTAGCCACATATTCACATTTCAAGGCTTTAATAACTACCAGTTATAGTACCCAGATCAAGAAATACGAAGTGTTTCGTTCAAAATTCTCCTTGCACTTTTCCTAAATAATGAGGAAATTTGTAATTTGAAACCTTGTAATTTGAAACCTTGTAATTTGCAATATGCGTTTCTCCGACCTTTTAATTCTAAGTGAGCTAAAACGTTGCTTTTGAAGATATACAGTGGGGCAAAAAAGTATTTAGTCAGTCAGCAATAGTGCAAGTTCCACCACTTAAAAAGATGAGAGGCGTCTGTAATTTACATCATAGGTAGACCTCAACTATGGGAGACAAACTGAGAAAAAAAAATCCAGAAAATCACATTGTCTGTTTTTTTTTCATTTTATTTGCATATTATGGTGGAAAATAAGTATTTGGTCAGAAACAAAATTTCATCTCAATACTTTGTGATATATCCTTTGTTGGCAATGACAGAGGTCAAACGTTTTCTGTAAGTCTTCACAAGGTTGCCACACACTGTTGTTGGTATGTTGGCCCATTCCTCCATGCAGATCTCCGCTAGAGCAGTGATGTTTTTGGCTTTTCGCTTGGCAACACGGACTTTCAACTCCCTCCAAAGGTTTTCTATAGGGTTGAGATCTGGAGACTGGCTAGGCCACTCCAGGACCTTGAAATGCTTCTTACGAAGCCACTCCTTCATTGCCCTGGCGGTGTGCTTTGGATCATTGTCATTTTGAAAGACCCAGCCACATTTCATCTGCAATGCCCTTGCTGATGGAAGGAGGTTTGCACTCAAAATCTCACGATACATGGCCCCATTCATTCTTTCATGTACCCGGATCAGTCGTCCTGGCCCCTTTGCAGAGAAACAGCCCCAAAGCATGATGTTTCCACCACCATGCTTTACAGTAGGTATGGTGTTTGATGGATGCAGCTCAGTATTCTTTTTCCTCCAAACACGACAAGTTGTGTTTCTACCAAACAGTTCCAGTTTGGTTTCATCAGACCATAGGACATTCTCCCAAAACTCCTCTGGATCATCCAAATGCTCTCTAGCAAACTTCAGACGGGCCCGGACATGTACAGGCTTAAGCAGTGGGACACGTCTGGCACTGCAGGATCTGAGTCCATGGTGGCGTAGTGTGTTACTTATGGTAGGCCTTGTTACATTGGTCCCAGCTCTCTGCAGTTCATTCACTAGGTCCCCCCGCGTGGTTCTGGGATTTTTGCTCACCGTTCTTGTGATCATTCTGACCCCACAGGGTGGGATTTTGCGTGGAGCACCAGATCGAGGAAGATTATCAGTGGTCTTGTATGTCTTCCATTTTCTAATTATTGCTCCCACAGTTGATTTCTTCACTCCAAGCTGGTTGGCTATTGCAGATTCAGTCTTCCCAGCCTGGCGCAGGGCTACAATTTTGTTTCTGGTGTCCTTTGACAGCTCTTTGGTCTTCACCATAGTGGAGTTTGGAGTCAGACTGTTTGAGGGTGTGCACAGGTGTCTTTTTATACTGATAACAAGTTTAAACAGGTGCCATTACTACAGGTAATGAGTGGAGGAAAGAGGAGACTCTTAAAGAAGAAGTTACAGGTCTGTGAGAGCCAGAAATCTTGATTGCTTGTTTCTGACCAAATACTTATTTTCCACCATAATATGCAAATAAAATGAAAAAAAACAGACAATGTGATTTTCTGGATTTTTTTTTCTCAGTTTGTCTCCCATAGTTGAGGTCTACCTATGATGTAAATTACAGACGCCTCTCATCTTTTTAAGTGGTGGAACTTGCACTATTGCTGACTGACTAAATACTTTTTTGCCCCACTGTATATGCTAGGCAGATCTCTGAAGTAGACATTGCGGAGCTGTGCGATAGTATCGGGCCCACATCTAATATCAAATAAGTGACATTGCCATTTGTTACAATTCTAAAAAGAAAGGAAGACATTTAATCTAAGATTTAAGAATTTTAACTTGGTGATCAACAGTATATATCACTGATACATTATATCACAGTCTTTTATATACTTACCTAAAATTGTCCGTCATCCACTTCCATTCGGCTGTCCTCGAATCCCACTATCCACCATGCAGCACCGGAAGTATGACGACCGCCATAATGGAAAACCCAAGTAATGGGTATTCCTATATGGGACCCCAGCGCCGCCGCCGCTGGACATCCGCCACGACCCACCGCCGACCCACACCAGGACCCGCTACCGAATCGCCGCCAGGACCGGCGACCGGATCGCCGCCAGGACCTGCTGCCAGAACGCAGCTAGGACCCGCCACCGTCTGACTACATGCGCCAGATTCCTCCGCTGCCTGCCCACCCACCTTCATGCAGTCACAGCTGGCAGGAAAGATGGTGGTTTACGGCCTAAGGGTGTGGAGGCAGCGGTGGGACACATACACCACACACACACACACACACACTGCCCTCCCGATTCAATAGCATAGGGCCCACGTCTAGTATCAAATAAGTGACATTGCCATTTGTTACAATTCTAAAAGAAAAAAAAGAAGACATTTAATCTGAGATTTAAAAGTTTTATCTTGGTGATGATCAGTTATAGATAATGTATATCACTGATGCTTTCTTCTGATGTCTGTCTGCAGCTGATTTTATAATTATATACTTTTCTAATATGTTAATATAATGATTTGACCTTAAAATGTCTTATTGTTCCTTAGTTTTGAAATGTTAGCCACATATTCACATTTCAAGGCTTTAATAACTACCAGTTATAGTACCCAGATCAAGAAATACGAAGTGTTTCGTTCAAAATTCTCCTTGCACTTTTCCTAAATAATGAGGAAATAGATTATTTTTCCTTCTATAGAAATGGTAGAAAGAACACTTATATTGGAGATGGAAAGGAGGCTTTGAGGGGATATGGAGGAGGCCTATGTTTTTTAATTTTATTTTTAGGTGTGCAATTATCTGTTTTCTGATTATTTTGGAAAAGTAGCTAAAATGAATGAAACTGTCGAAGTTGCTCATTTTTAAGTTGTGGAATGTGTGAAAATATGTTTTTGTGCTCTATCATATGCTTTTTAAATGAGATTCCTTTACACGATAGACTAAAATCAGCGAATTCTGTTAATGTGTATAAGATCCACTCACCTTGTAATTTGCAATATGCGTTTCTCCGACCTTTTAATTCTAAGTGAGCTAAAACGTTGCTTTTGAAGATATACAGTGGGGCAAAAAAGTATTTAGTCAGTCAGCAATAGTGCAAGTTCCACCACTTAAAAAGATGAGAGGCGTCTGTAATTTACATCATAGGTAGACCTCAACTATGGGAGACAAACTGAGAAAAAAAACCCCAGAAAATCACAATGTCAGTTTTTTTTTCATTTTATTTGCATATTATGGTGGAAAATAAGTATTTGGTCAGAAACAAAATTTCATCTCAATACTTTGTGATATATCCTTTGTTGGCAATGACAGAGGTCAAACGTTTTCTGTAAGTCTTCACAAGGTTGCCACACACTGTTGTTGGTATGTTGGCCCATTCCTCCATGCAGATCTCCTCTAGAGCAGTGATGTTTTTGGCTTTTCGCTTGGCAACACGGACTTTCAACTCCCTCCAAAGGTTTTCTATAGGGTTGAGATCTGGAGACTGGCTAGGCCACTCCAGGACCTTGAAATGCTTCTTACGAAGCCACTCCTTCATTGCCCTGGCGTTGTGCTTTGGATCATTGTCATGTTGAAAGACCCAGCCACATTTCATCTGCAATGCCCTTGCTGATGGAAGGAGGTTTGCACTCAAAATCTCACGATACATGGCCCCATTCATTCTTTCATGTACCCGGATCAGTCGTCCTGGCCCCTTTGCAGAGAAACAGCCCCAAAGCATGATGTTTCCACCACCATGCTTTACAGTAGGTATGGTGTTTGATGGATGCAGCTCAGTATTCTTTTTCCTCCAAACACGACAAGTTGTGTTTCTACCAAACAGTTTCAGTTTGGTTTCATCAGACCATAGGACATTCTCCCAAAACTCCTCTGGATCATCCAAATGCTCTCTAGCAAACTTCAGACGGGCCCGGTCATGTACAGGCTTAAGCAGTGGGACACGTCTGGCACTGCAGGATCTGAGTCCATGGTGGCGTAGTGTGTTACTTATGGTAGGCCTTGTTACATTGGTCCCAGCTCTCTGCAGTTCATTCACTAGGTCCCCCCGCGTGGTTCTGGGATTTTTGCTCACCGTTCTTGTGATCATTCTGACCCCACAGGGTGGGATTTTGCGTGGAGCACCAGATCGAGGGAGATTATCAGTGGTCTTGTATGTCTTCCATTTTCTAATTATTGCTCCCACAGTTGATTTCTTCACTCCAAGCTGGTTGGCTATTGCAGATTCAGTCTTCCCAGCCTGGCGCAGGGCTACAATTTTGTTTCTGGTGTCCTTTGACAGCTCTTTGGTCTTCACCATAGTGGAGTTTGGAGTCAGACTGTTTGAGGGTGTGCACAGGTGTCTTTTTATACTGATAACAAGTTTAAACAGGTGCCATTACTACAGGTAGTGGAGGAAAGAGGAGACTCTTAAAGAAGAAGCTACAGGTCTGTGAGAGCCAGAAATCTTGATTGCTTGTTTCTGACCAAATACTTATTTTCCACCATAATATGCAAATAAAATGAAAAAAAAACAGACAATGTGATTTTCTGGATTTTTTTTTCTCAGTTTGTCTCCCATAGTTGAGGTCTACCTATGATGTAAATTACAGACGCCTCTCATCTTTTTAAGTGGTGGAACTTGCACTATTGCTGACTGACTAAATACTTTTTTGCCCCACTGTATATGCTAGGTAGATCTCTGAAGTAGACACTGCGGAGCTGTGCGATAGTATCGGGCCCACATCTAATATCAAATAAGTGACATTGCCATTTGTTACAATTCTAAAAAGAAAGGAAGACATTTAATCTAAGATTTAAGAATTTTAACTTGGTGATCAACAGTATATATCACTGATACATTATATCACAGTCTTTTATATACTTACCTAAAATTGTCCGTCATCCACTTCCATTCGGCTGTCCTCGAATCCCACTATCCACCATGCAGCACCGGAAGTATGACGACCGCCATAATGGAAAACCCAAGTAATGGGTATTCCAATATGGGACCCCAGCGCCGCCGCCGCTGGACATCCGCCACGACCCACCGCCGACCCACACCAGGACCCGCCACCGAATCGCCGCCAGGACCGGCCACCGTATCGCCGCCAGGACCTGGTGCCAGAACCCTGCTAGGACCCGCCACCGCCTGACTACATGCGCCAGATTCCGCCGCTGCATGCCCACCCACCTTCATGTAGTCACAGCTGGCAGGAAAGATGGTGGTTTGCGGCCGAAGGGTGTGGAGGCAGCAGTGGGACACATACACCACACTCACAGACACACACGCACACACTGCCCTCCCGATTCAATAGCATAGAGCCCACATTTAGTATCAAATAATTGACATTGCCATTTGTTACAATTCTGAAAAAAAAGGAACAATTTCTTCTAAGATTTAAGAATTTTAACTTGGTGATCAACAGGATATATCATTGATATATTATATCACAATCTTTTATATACTTACTTAAAATTGTCCGTCATCCATTTTCGTTCGACTGTCCTCAAATCCCACAATCCACCGTGCCGCACTAGAAGTACGACAACCGCCATAATGGAAAACCCAAGTGATGGGTATTCCAGTAAGGCACCCGCTGGTGGTACCGAGCCCTTTCGCAGTACCACCAGTGGGACACCCACTTCGGACCCTCCTGACTCTGCCGCCGCTGGACACCTGCCAAGACCCACCGCCGGACCCACACCAGGACCCGCCACCTGATCGCCGCCAAGACCCGCCACCGGATCAACGCCAGGACCTGCTGCCGGAACCCAGCTATCTCCCGCTACCGCCTGACTACACGCGCCAGATCCCGCCGCTGCCTGCCCACCCACCTCCATGCAGTCACAGCTGGCAGGAAAGACGGTGGTTTGCAGCCTTTGGGTGTGCAGGCAACGGTGGGACATATACACCACACTCACACACACACACACACACACACACACACTGCCCTCCCGATTCAATAACATAGGGCCCACATCTAGTATCAAATAAGTGACATTGCCATTTGTTACATTTCTAAAAAAAAGAAGACATGTAATCTAAGATTTAAAATTTTTAACTTGGTGATGAACAATTATAGATAATGTATATCACTGATGCTTTCTTCCAATGTCTGTCTGCAGCTGATTTTCTAATTATATACTTTTCTAATACGTTAATATCATGATTTGACCTTAAAATGTCTTATTGTTCCTCAGTTTTGAAATGTTAGCCACATATTTATCTAATTAATAAAAATATTGGAGAAAGAGAAACCAATCACAAACTAAAATGTTTCTATACTAATGCACAAAGCATGGGCAACAAACAAGGAGAATTGGAACTACTAACACAGGAACAGAAATATGATGTAATTGGAATCACTGAAACTTGGTGGGACAATACACATGATTGGAATACAAGACTAGAAGGATACAACTTATTTGCAAGAAACAGACTTGATAAACGAGGAGGGGGTGTCGCATTGTATGTTCGAAATGCGTATATCTGCACAGAGATTGAAGCTTCAGAGACTGGGAGTTCTGTGGAAACTGGGTAAGAATACAAGGACAGAACAATGGAAAGGACACCATTGTAGGCATTTACTACAGGCCGCCTGTGCAAGCCGAATATATAGATGAACTCTTTATGCATCAGATGGCCAAGTTCTCCAAAAAATATTACATAGTTGTCATGGGAGATTTCAACTATCCAGACATTTGTTGGGAATCTCTCTCAGGCAAAACTAACAGGTCAAGGAAATTCTTATCCTCTCTTGCTGACAACTTTATCTTCCAAAAGGTAAGGGAGAAAACAAGGGGAACTGCTACCTTGGATCTAATCCTTATAAACAGGGAGGAAATGGTTGAGGAGGTAAAAGTGGCTGGGACCCTAGGAGGTAGCGACCATGCTATTTTAGAATTTTGGATTACTAGAGGTGGAAGACCTGTGAAGACTCAGACGTCAAGGTTAGATTTCAGAAAGGCAGATTTTAAGGGATTCAGAAAGAGAATTGGAGGGATCCAATGGCTGGATATCCTTAAAGACAAAAATGTCCAGGAAGGATGGGAAATCTTGAAAAATGAAATTCTAAAAGCACAGTTGTTAACAATTCCGAAAAGAGGGAAGAATAGGAAGCATTTAAGGAAACCAGGATGGATGAACACAGAACTTAAGCACATGCTAAAAAGGAAGAAAAAAATGTTTATAAAATGGAAAGAGGGAGGCATATCTAAAGAAGAATATAATGCTGTCTGCAGAACCTGCAGGGCACAAATCAGATTAGCTAAAGCTGAAAATGAACTGAGGCTTGCAAGAGATGTCAAAAGCAATAATAAAGGATTTTGGGGATATGTCAAAAGTAAAAGAAAAGTCAAAGATGCTATAGGATTTTTACAGGATGAAAATGATGAAATGGTAAGACAGGATGTTGAGAAGGCTGAACTTTTAAATTCCTATTTTGCATCTGTTTTCTCTCAGAAAGGAAATGCAACATCAACTGTTATTCACTGTCCTATTAAGGGAATAGAAGAATCCAGGATATCTATAAACAGAAAGATAGTGAGGAAACACTTAGCTAACCTAAATGAATTCAAGTCTCCAGGTCCAGATGAATTACACCCCAGAGTACTGAAGGAGATAGCAGAAGAAATTTTTGAACCCCTCTCCATAATCTTTGAAAATTCTTGGAGAACAGGAGAAGTGCCAGAAGACTGGAGAAGAGCAAATGTTGTTCCTATCTTCAAAAAGGGGAAGAAGGTGGACCCAGGCAACTATAGGCCGGTGAGTCTGACTTCTATACCAGGAAAGATCTTTGAACAAATTATTAAACAACATGTATGTCAATACCTGGATAAGAATGAAGTGATTAAACAGAGTCAGCATGGGTTTCTAACTAATAAGTCATGTCAGACTAACTTAATTTCCTTCTATGATGGTATCACTGATTGGGTGGATCAAGGAAATGCTGTAGATATAGTATATCTTGACTTCAGCAAAGCATTTGACAAAGTCTCTCATACAATCCTTATTGAAAAAATGACTAAGTATGGAATGGACAAGGCAACTGTTAGGTGGATTCATAACTGGCTTAGTGATCGGACCCAAAGAGTGGTCGTAAATGGCTGTACATCCAGTTGGAAGAATGTCTCAAGTGGGGTACCACAGGGCTCTGTCCTGGGCCCTGTATTGTTCAACATCTTTATCAACGATTTAGATGAAGGAATTGAGGGTAAACTGATTAAATTTGCTGATGACACAAAGCTAGGAGGGATAGCTAATACTAGAGAAGAGAGAGAGAGGATTCAAAAAGATTTAAATAAACTGGAGAAGTGGGCAGCAACTAACAGAATGGTTTTTAACAGGGAGAAATGCAAAGTACTACATCTGGGCAATAAAAATGAAAAAAGCATATATAGAATGGGAGGAATAGGGCTAAGTGACAGCACATGTGAAAAAGACTTGGGTATACTAATAGATCACAGACTGAATATGAGTCAACAGTGTGATGCAGCAGCAAAAAAGGCAAATGCAATTCTAGGATGTATTAACAGAAGCATACAGTCTAGATCACGTGAAGTCATTATTTCCCTCTACTCCTCTTTGGTCAGACCTCATCTGGAATATTGTGTCCAGTTTTGGGCACCACATTTTAAAAAAGACATCAACAAACTGGAGCAAGTTCAGAAAAGAGCGACCAGAATGGTGACCGGTCTGCAAACCCTGTCTTATGAGGAAAGGTTGCAGGATTTGGGGATGTTTAGTTTGCAAAAGAGAAGACTGAGAGGAGACTTAATAGCTGTCTACAAATATCTAAAGGGCTGTCACATTGTAGAAGGATCAACTTTATTCTCATTTGCACAAGGAAAGACTAGAAGCAATGGGATGAAACTGAATGGGAAGAGACACAGATTAGATATTAGAAAAAACTTTTTGACAGTTAGAGTGATCAATGAGTGGAACAGGCTGCCACGAGAAGTGGTGAGTTCTCCTTCAATGGAAGTCTTCAAACAGAGGCTGGACAGACATCTGACTGGGATGATTTAGCGAATCCTGCTTTGAGCAGGGGGTTGGACCAGATGGCCCAGGAGGTCCCTTCCAACTCTACGATTCTATGATTCTATGATTCTATTTACATTTCAAGGCTTTAATAACTACCAGTTATAGTACCCAGATCAAGAAATACGAAGTGTTTCGAACAAAATTCTCCTTGCACTTTTCCTAAATAATGAGGAAATAGATTATTTTTTCTTCTATAGAAATGGTAGAAAGAACACTTATATTGGAGATGGAAAGGAGGCTTTGAGGGGATATGGAGGAGGCCTATGTTTTTTAATTTTATTTTTAGGTGTGCAATTATCTGTTTTCTGATTATTTTGGAAAAGTAGCTAAAATGAATGAAACTGTCGAAGTTGCTCATTTTTAAGTTGTGGAATGTGTGAAAATATGTTTTTGTGCTCTATCATATGCTTTTTAAATGAGATTCCTTTACACAATAGACTAAAATCAGCGAATTCTGTTAATGTGTATAAGATCCACTCACCTTGTAATTTGCAATATGCGTTTCTCCGACCTTTTAATTCTAAGTGAGCTAAAACGTTGCTTTTGAAGATATATATGCTAGGCAGATCTCTGAAGTAGACATTGCGGAGCTGTGCGATAGTATCGGGCCCACATCTAATATCAAATAAGTGTCATTGCCATTTGTTACAATTCTAAAAAGAAAGGAAGACATTTAATCTAATATTTAAGAATATTAACTTGGTGATCAACAGTATATATCAATGATACATTATATCACAGTGTTTTATATACTTACCTAAAATTGTCCGTCATCCACTTCCATTCGGCTGTCCTCGAATCCCACTATCCACCGTGCCGCACCGGAAGTATGACGACCGCCATAATGGAAAACCCAAGTAATGGGTATTCCAATATGGCACCCCGGCGCCACCGCTGGACATCCGCCACGACCCACTGCCGACCCACACCAGGACCCGCCACCGAATCGCCGCCAGGACCGGTGACCGGATCGCCGCCAGGACCTGCTGCCAGAACGCAGCTAGGACCCGCCACCGTCTGACTACATGCGCCAGATTCCTCCGCTGCCTGCCCACCCACCTTCATGCAGTCACAGCTGGCAGGAAAGATGGTGGTTTACGGCCTAAGGGTGTGGAGGCAGCGGTGGGACACATACACCACACACACACACACACACACACTGCCCTCCCGATTCAATAGCATAGGGCCCACGTCTAGTATCAAATAAGTGACATTGCCATTTGTTACAATTCTAAAAGAAAAAAAGAAGACATTTAATCTGAGATTTAAAAGTTTTATCTTGGTGATGAACAGTTATAGATAATGTATATCACTGATGCTTTCTTCTGATGTCTGTCTGCAGCTGATTTTATAATTATATACTTTTCTAATATGTTAATATAATGATTTGACCTTAAAATGTCTTATTGTTCCTCAGTTTTGAAATGTTAGCCACATATTCACATTTCAAGGCTTTAATAACTACCAGTTATAGTACCCAGATCAAGAAATACGAAGTGTTTCGTTCAAAATTCTCCTTGCACTTTTCCTAAATAATGAGGAAATTTGTAATTTGAAACCTTGTAATTTGAAACCTTGTAATTTGCAATATGCGTTTCTCCGACCTTTTAATTCTAAGTGAGCTAAAACGTTGCTTTTGAAGATATACAGTGGGGCAAAAAAGTATTTAGTCAGTCAGCAATAGTGCAAGTTCCACCACTTAAAAAGATGAGAGGCGTCTGTAATTTACATCATAGGTAGACCTCAACTATGGGAGACAAACTGAGAAAAAAAAATCCAGAAAATCACATTGTCTGTTTTTTTTTCATTTTATTTGCATATTATGGTGGAAAATAAGTATTTGGTCAGAAACAAAATTTCATCTCAATACTTTGTGATATATCCTTTGTTGGCAATGACAGAGGTCAAACGTTTTCTGTAAGTCTTCACAAGGTTGCCACACACTGTTGTTGGTATGTTGGCCCATTCCTCCATGCAGATCTCCGCTAGAGCAGTGATGTTTTTGGCTTTTCGCTTGGCAACACGGACTTTCAACTCCCTCCAAAGGTTTTCTATAGGGTTGAGATCTGGAGACTGGCTAGGCCACTCCAGGACCTTGAAATGCTTCTTACGAAGCCACTCCTTCATTGCCCTGGCGGTGTGCTTTGGATCATTGTCATGTTGAAAGACCCAGCCACATTTCATCTGCAATGCCCTTGCTGATGGAAGGAGGTTTGCACTCAAAATCTCACGATACATGGCCCCATTCATTCTTTCATGTACCCGGATCAGTCGTCCTGGCCCCTTTGCAGAGAAACAGCCCCAAAGCATGATGTTTCCACCACCATGCTTTACAGTAGGTATGGTGTTTGATGGATGCAGCTCAGTATTCTTTTTCCTCCAAACACGACAAGTTGTGTTTCTACCAAACAGTTCCAGTTTGGTTTCATCAGACCATAGGACATTCTCCCAAAACTCCTCTGGATCATCCAAATGCTCTCTAGCAAACTTCAGACGGGCCCGGACATGTACAGGCTTAAGCAGTGGGACACGTCTGGCACTGCAGGATCTGAGTCCATGGTGGCGTAGTGTGTTACTTATGGTAGGCCTTGTTACATTGGTCCCAGCTCTCTGCAGTTCATTCACTAGGTCCCCCCGCGTGGTTCTGGGATTTTTGCTCACCGTCCTTGTGATCATTCTGACCCCACAGGTTGGGATTTTGCGTGGAGCACCAGATCGAGGGAGATTATCAGTGGTCTTGTATGTCTTCCATTTTCTAATTATTGCTCCCACAGTTGATTTCTTCACTCCAAGCTGGTTGGCTATTGCAGATTCAGTCTTCCCAGCCTGGCGCAGGGCTACAATTTTGTTTCTGGTGTCCTTTGACAGCTCTTTGGTCTTCACCATAGTGGAGTTTGGAGTCAGACTGTTTGAGGGTGTGCACAGGTATCTTTTTATACTGATAACAAGTTTAAACAGGTGCCATTACTACAGGTAATGAGTGGAGGAAAGAGGAGACTCTTAAAGAAGAAGTTACAGGTCTGTGAGAGCCAGAAATCTTGATTGCTTGTTTCTGACCAAATACTTATTTTCCACCATAATATGCAAATAAAATGAAAAAAAACAGACAATGTGATTTTCTGGATTTTTTTTTCTCAGTTTGTCTCCCATAGTTGAGGTCTACCTATGATGTAAATTACAGACGCCTCTCATCTTTTTAAGTGGTGGAACTTGCACTATTGCTGACTGACTAAATACTTTTTTGCCCCACTGTATATGCTAGGCAGATCTCTGAAGTAGACATTGCGGAGCTGTGCGATAGTATCGGGCCCACATCTAATATCAAATAAGTGACATTGCCATTTGTTACAATTCTAAAAAGAAAGGAAGACATTTAATCTAAGATTTAAGAATTTTAACTTGGTGATCAACAGTATATATCACTGATACATTATATCACAGTCTTTTATATACTTACCTAAAATTGTCCGTCATCCACTTCCATTCGGCTGTCCTCGAATCCCACTATCCACCATGCAGCACCGGAAGTATGACGACCGCCATAATGGAAAACCCAAGTAATGGGTATTCCAATATGGGACCCCAGCGCCGCCGCCGCTGGACATCCGCCACGACCCACCGCTGACCCACACCAGGACCCGCTACCGAATCGCCGCCAGGACCGGCCACCGTATCGCCGCCAGGACCTGGTGCCAGAACCCTGCTAGGACCCGCCACCGCCTGACTACATGCGCCAGATTCCGCCGCTGCATGCCCACCCACCTTCATGTAGTCACAGCTGGCAGGAAAGATGGTGGTTTGCGGCCGAAGGGTGTGGAGGCAGCAGTGGGACACATACACCACACTCACAGACACACACTGCCCTCCCGATTCAATAGCATAGAGCCCACATTTAGTATCAAATAATTGACATTGCCATTTGTTACAATTCTGAAAAAAAAGGAACAATTTCTTCTAAGATTTAAGAATTTTAACTTGGTGATCAACAGGATATATCATTGATATATTATATCACAATCTTTTATATACTTACCTAAAATTGTCCGTCATCCATTTTCGTTCGACTGTCCTCAAATCCCACAATCCACCGTGCCGCACTAGAAGTACGACAACCGCCATAATGGAAAACCCAAGTGATGGGTATTCCAGTAAGGCACCCGCTGGTGGTACCGAGCCCTTTCGCAGTACCACCAGTGGGACACCCACTTCGGACCCTCCTGACTCCGCCGCTGGACACCTGCCAAGACCCACCGCCGGACCCACACCAGGACCCGCCACCTGATCGCCGCCAAGACCCGCCACCGGATCAACGCCAGGACCTGCTGCCGGAACCCAGCTATCTCCCGCTACCGCCTGACTACACGTGCCAGATCCCGCCGCTGCCTGCCCACCCACCTCCATGCAGTCACAGCTGGCAGGAAAGACGGTGGTTTGCAGCCTTTGGGTGTGCAGGCAGCGGTGGGACATATACACCACACTCACACACACACACACACACTGCCCTCCCGATTCAATAACATAGGGCCCACATCTAGTATCAAATAAGTGACATTGCCATTTGTTACAATTCTAAAAAAAAAGAAGACATGTAATCTAAGATTTAAAATTTTTAACTTGGTGATGAACAATTATAGATAATGTATATCACTGATGCTTTCTTCCAATGTCTGTCTGCAGCTGATTTTATAATTATATACTTTTCTAATATGTTAATATCATGATTTGACCTTAAAATGTCTTATTGTTCCTCAGTTTTGAAATGTTAGCCACATATTTACATTTCAAGGCTTTAATAACTACCAGTTATAGTACCCAGATCAAGAAATACGAAGTGTTTCGTACAAAATTCTCCTTGAACTTTTCCTAAATAATGAGGAAATAGATTATTTTTTCTTCTATAGAAATGGTAGAAAGAACACTTATATTGGAGATGGAAAGGAGGCTTTGAGGGGATATGGAGGAGGCCTATGTTTTTTAATTTTATTTTTAGGTGTGCAATTATCTGTTTTCTGATTATTTTGGAAAAGTAGCTAAAATGAATGAAACTGTCGAAGTTGCTCATTTTTAAGTTGTGGAATGTGTGAAAATATGTTTTTGTGCTCTATCATATGCTTTTTAAATGAGATTCCTTTACACGATAGACTAAAATCAGCGAATTCTGTTAATGTGTATAAGATCCACTCACCTTGTAATTTGCAATATGCGTTTCTCCGACCTTTTAATTCTAAGTGAGCTAAAACGTTGCTTTTGAAGATATACAGTGGGGCAAAAAAGTATTTAGTCAGTCAGCAATAGTGCAAGTTCCACCACTTAAAAAGATGAGAGGCGTCTGTAATTTACATCATAGGTAGACCTCAACTATGGGAGACAAACTGAGAAAAAAAATCCAGAAAATCACATTGTCTGTTTTTTTTTCATTTTATTTGCATATTATGGTGGAAAATAAGTATTTGGTCAGAAACAAAATTTCATCTCAATACTTTGTGATATATCCTTTGTTGGCAATGACAGAGGTCAAACGTTTTCTGTAAGTCTTCACAAGGTTGCCACACACTGTTGTTGGTATGTTGGCCCATTCCTCCATGCAGATCTCCTCTAGAGCAGTGATGTTTTTGGCTTTTCGCTTGGCAACACGGACTTTCAACTCCCTCCAAAGGTTTTCTATAGGGTTGAGATCTGGAGACTGGCTAGGCCACTCCAGGACCTTGAAATGCTTCTTACGAAGCCACTCCTTCATTGCCCTGGCGGTGTGCTTTGGATCATTGTCATGTTGAAAGACCCAGCCACATTTCATCTGCAATGCCCTTGCTGATGGAAGGAGGTTTGCACTCAAAATCTCACGATACATGGCCCCATTCATTCTTTCATGTACCCGGATCAGTCGTCCTGGCCCCTTTGCAGAGAAACAGCCCCAAAGCATGATGTTTCCACCACCATGCTTTACAGTAGGTATGGTGTTTGATGGATGCAGCTCAGTATTCTTTTTCCTCCAAACACGACAAGTTGTGTTTCTACCAAACAGTTCCAGTTTGGTTTCATCAGACCATAGGACATTCTCCCAAAACTCCTCTGGATCATCCAAATGCTCTCTAGCAAACTTCAGACGGGCCCGGACATGTACAGGCTTAAGCAGTGGGACACGTCTGGCACTGCAGGATCTGAGTCCATGGTGGCGTAGTGTGTTACTTATGGTAGGCCTTGTTACATTGGTCCCAGCTCTCTGCAGTTCATTCACTAGGTCCCCCCGCGTGGTTCTGGGATTTTTGCTCACCGTTCTTGTGATCATTCTGACCCCACAGGGTGGGATTTTGCGTGGAGCACCAGATCGAGGGAGATTATCAGTGGTCTTGTATGTCTTCCATTTTCTAATTATTGCTCCCACAGTTGATTTCTTCACTCCAAGCTGGTTGGCTATTGCAGATTCAGTCTTCCCAGCCTGGCGCAGGGCTACAATTTTGTTTCTGGTGTCCTTTGACAGCTCTTTGGTCTTCACCATAGTGGAGTTTGGAGTCAGACTGTTTGAGGGTGTGCACAGGTGTCTTTTTATACTGATAACAAGTTTAAACAGGTGCCATTACTACAGGTAATGAGTGGAGGAAAGAGGAGACTCTTAAAGAAGAAGTTACAGGTCTGTGAGAGCCAGAAATCTTGATTGCTTGTTTCTGACCAAATACTTATTTTCCACCATAATATGCAAATAAAATGAAAAAAAAACAGACAATGTGATTTTCTGGATTTTTTTTTCTCAGTTTGTCTCCCATAGTTGAGGTCTACCTATGATGTAAATTACAGACGCCTCTCATCTTTTTAAGTGGTGGAACTTGCACTATTGCTGACTGACTAAATACTTTTTTGCCCCACTGTATATGCTAGGTAGATCTCTGAAGTAGACATTGCGGAGCTGTGCGATAGTATCGGGCCCACATCTAATATCAAATAAGTGACATTGCCATTTGTTACAATTCTAAAAAGAAAGGAAGACATTTAATCTAAGATTTAAGAGTTTTAACTTGGTGATCAACAGTATATATCACTGATACATTATATCACAGTCTTTTATATACTTACCTAAAATTGTCCGTCATCCACTTCCATTCGGCTGTCCTCGAATCCCACTATCCACCATGCAGCACCGGAAGTATGACGACCGCCATAATGGAAAACCCAAGTAATGGGTATTCCAATATGGGACCCCAGCGCCGCCGCCGCTGGACATCCGCCACGACCCACCGCCGACCCACACCAGGACCCGCCACCGAATCGCCGCCAGGACCGGCCACCGTATCGCCGCCAGGACCTGGTGCCAGAACCCTGCTAGGACCCGCCACCGCCTGACTACATGCGCCAGATTCCGCCGCTGCATGCCCACCCACCTTCATGTAGTCACAGCTGGCAGGAAAGATGGTGGTTTGCGGTCGAAGGGTGTGGAGGCAGCAGTGGGACACATACACCACACTCACAGACACACACGCACACACTGCCCTCCCGATTCAATAGCATAGAGCCCACATTTAGTATCAAATAATTGACATTGCCATTTGTTACAATTCTGAAAAAAAGGAACAATTTCTTCTAAGATTTAAGAATTTTAACTTGGTGATCAACAGGATATATCATTGATATATTATATCACAATCTTTTATATACTTACCTAAAATTGTCCGTCATCCATTTTCGTTCGACTGTCCTCAAATCCCACAATCCACCGTGCCGCACTAGAAGTACGACAACCGCCATAATGGAAAACCCAAGTGATGGGTATTCCAGTAAGGCACCCGCTGGTGGTACCGAGCCCTTTCGCAGTACCACCAGTGGGACACCCACTTCGGACCCTCCTGACTCCGCCGCCGCTGGACACCTGCCAAGACCCACCGCCGGACCCACACCAGGACCCGCCACCTGATCGCCGCCAAGACCCGCCACCGGATCAACGCCAGAACCTGCTGCCGGAACCCAGCTATCTCCCGCTACCGCCTGACTACACGCGCCAGATCCCGCCGCTGCCTGCCCACCCACCTCCATGCAGTCACAGCTGGCAGGAAAGACGGTGGTTTGCAGCCTTTGGGTGTGCAGGCAGCGGTGGGACATATACACCACACTCACACACACACACACACACACACTGCCCTCCCGATTCAATAACATAGGGCCCACATCTAGTATCAAATAAGTGACATTGCCATTTGTTACAATTCTAAAAAAAAGAAGACATGTAATCTAAGATTTAAAATTTTTAACTTGGTGATGAACAATTATAGATAATGTATATCACTGATGCTTTCTTCCAATGTCTGTCTGCAGCTGATTTTATAATTATATACTTTTCTAATATGTTAATATCATGATTTGACCTTAAAATGTCTTATTGTTCCTCAGTTTTGAAATGTTAGCCACATATTTACATTTCAAGGCTTTAATAACTACCAGTTATAGTACCCAGATCAAGAAATACGAAGTGTTTCGTACAAAATTCTCCTTGCACTTTTCCTAAATAATGAGGAAATAGATTATTTTTTCTTCTATAGAAATGGTAGAAAGAACACTTATATTGGAGATGGAAAGGAGGCTTTGAGGGGATATGGAGGAGGCCTATGTTTTTTAATTTTATTTTTAGGTGTGCAATTATCTGTTTTCTGATTATTTTGGAAAAGTAGCTAAAATGAATGAAACTGTCGAAGTTGCTCATTTTTAAGTTGTGGAATGTGTGAAAATATGTTTTTGTGCTCTATCATATGCTTTTTAAATGAGATTCCTTTACACAATAGACTAAAATCAGCGAATTCTGTTAATGTGTATAAGATCCACTCACCTTGTAATTTGCAATATGCGTTTCTCCGACCTTTTAATTCTAAGTGAGCTAAAACGTTGCTTTTGAAGATATATATGCTAGGCAGATCTCTGAAGTAGACATTGCGGAGCTGTGCGATAGTATCGGGCCCACATCTAATATCAAATAAGTGTCATTGCCATTTGTTACAATTCTAAAAAGAAAGGAAGACATTTAATCTAATATTTAAGAATATTAACTTGGTGATCAACAGTATATATCAATGATACATTATATCACAGTGTTTTATATACTTACCTAAAATTGTCCGTCATCCACTTCCATTCGGCTGTCCTCGAATCCCACTATCCACCGTGCCGCACCGGAAGTATGACGACCGCCATAATGGAAAACCCAAGTAATGGGTATTCCAATATGGCACCCCGGCGCCACCGCTGGACATCCGCCACGACCCACTGCCGACCCACACCAGGACCCGCCACCGAATCACCGCCAGGACCGGCGACCGGATCGCCGCCAGGACCTGCTGCCAGAACGCAGCTAGGACCCGCCACCGTCTGACTACATGCGCCAGATTCCTCCGCTGCCTGCCCACCCACCTTCATGCAGTCACAGCTGGCAGGAAAGATGGTGGTTTACGGCCTAAGGGTGTGGAGGCAGTGGTGGGACACATACACCACACACACACACACACTGCCCTCCCGATTCAATAGCATAGGGCCCACGTCTAGTATCAAATAAGTGACATTGCCATTTGTTACAATTCTAAAAGAAAAAAAAGAAGACATTTAATCTGAGATTTAAAAGTTTTATCTTGGTGATGAACAGTTATAGATAATGTATATCACTGATGCTTTCTTCTGATGTCTGTCTGCAGCTGATTTTATAATTATATACTTTTCTAATATGTTAATATAATGATTTGACCTTAAAATGTCTTATTGTTCCTCAGTTTTGAAATGTTAGCCACATATTCACATTTCAAGGCTTTAATAACTACCAGTTATAGTACCCAGATCAAGAAATACGAAGTGTTTCGTTCAAAATTCTCCTTGCACTTTTCCTAAATAATGAGGAAATTTGTAATTTGAAACCTTGTAATTTGAAACCTTGTAATTTGCAATATGCGTTTCTCCGACCTTTTAATTCTAAGTGAGCTAAAACGTTGCTTTTGAAGATATACAGTGGGGCAAAAAAGTATTTAGTCAGTCAGCAATAGTGCAAGTTCCACCACTTAAAAAGATGAGAGGCGTCTGTAATTTACATCATAGGTAGACCTCAACTATGGGAGACAAACTGAGAAAAAAAAATCCAGAAAATCACATTGTCTGTTTTTTTTTCATTTTATTTGCATATTATGGTGGAAAATAAGTATTTGGTCAGAAACAAAATTTCATCTCAATACTTTGTGATATATCCTTTGTTGGCAATGACAGAGGTCAAACGTTTTCTGTAAGTCTTCACAAGGTTGCCACACACTGTTGTTGGTATGTTGGCCCATTCCTCCATGCAGATCTCCGCTAGAGCAGTGATGTTTTTGGCTTTTCGCTTGGCAACACGGACTTTCAACTCCCTCCAAAGGTTTTCTATAGGGTTGAGATCTGGAGACTGGCTAGGCCACTCCAGGACCTTGAAATGCTTCTTACGAAGCCACTCCTTCATTGCCCTGGCGGTGTGCTTTGGATCATTGTCATGTTGAAAGACCCAGCCACATTTCATCTGCAATGCCCTTGCTGATGGAAGGAGGTTTGCACTCAAAATCTCACGATACATGGCCCCATTCATTCTTTCATGTACCCGGATCAGTCGTCCTGGCCCCTTTGCAGAGAAACAGCCCCAAAGCATGATGTTTCCACCACCATGCTTTACAGTAGGTATGGTGTTTGATGGATGCAGCTCAGTATTCTTTTTCCTCCAAACACGACAAGTTGTGTTTCTACCAAACAGTTCCAGTTTGGTTTCATCAGACCATAGGACATTCTCCTAAAACTCCTCTGGATCATCCAAATGCTCTCTAGCAAACTTCAGACGGGCCCGGACATGTACAGGCTTAAGCAGTGGGACACGTCTGGCACTGCAGGATCTGAGTCCATGGTGGCGTAGTGTGTTACTTATGGTAGGCCTTGTTACATTGGTCCCAGCTCTCTGCAGTTCATTCACTAGGTCCCCCCGCGTGGTTCTGGGATTTTTGCTCACCGTCCTTGTGATCATTCTGACCCCACAGGGTGGGATTTTGCGTGGAGCACCAGATCGAGGGAGATTATCAGTGGTCTTGTATGTCTTCCATTTTCTAATTATTGCTCCCACAGTTGATTTCTTCACTCCAAGCTGGTTGGCTATTGCAGATTCAGTCTTCCCAGCCTGGCGCAGGGCTACAATTTTGTTTCTGGTGTCCTTTGACAGCTCTTTGGTCTTCACCATAGTGGAGTTTGGAGTCAGACTGTTTGAGGGTGTGCACAGGTGTCTTTTTATACTGATAACAAGTTTAAACAGGTGCCATTACTACAGGTAATGAGTGGAGGAAAGAGGAGACTCTTAAAGAAGAAGTTACAGGTCTGTGAGAGCCAGAAATCTTGATTGCTTGTTTCTGACCAAATACTTATTTTCCACCATAATATGCAAATAAAATGAAAAAAAACAGACAATGTGATTTTCTGGATTTTTTTTTCTCAGTTTGTCTCCCATAGTTGAGGTCTACCTATGATGTAAATTACAGACGCCTCTCATCTTTTTAAGTGGTGGAACTTGCACTATTGCTGACTGACTAAATACTTTTTTGCCCCACTGTATATGCTAGGCAGATCTCTGAAGTAGACATTGCGGAGCTGTGCGATAGTATCGGGCCCACATCTAATATCAAATAAGTGACATTGCCATTTGTTACAATTCTAAAAAGAAAGGAAGACATTTAATCTAAGATTTAAGAATTTTAACTTGGTGATCAACAGTATATATCACTGATACATTATATCACAGTCTTTTATATACTTACCTAAAATTGTCCGTCATCCACTTCCATTCGGCTGTCCTCGAATCCCACTATCCACCATGCAGCACCGGAAGTATGACGACCGCCATAATGGAAAACCCAAGTAATGGGTATTCCAATATGGGACCCCAGCGCCGCCGCCGCTGGACATCCGCCACGACCCACCGCCGACCCACACCAGGACCCGCCACCGAATCGCCGCCAGGACCGGCCACCGTATCGCCGCCAGGACCTGGTGCCAGAACCCTGCTAGGACCCGCCACCGCCTGACTACATGCGCCAGATTCCGCCGCTGCATGCCCACCCACCTTCATGTAGTCACAGCTGGCAGGAAAGATGGTGGTTTGCGGCCGAAGGGTGTGGAGGCAGCAGTGGGACACATACACCACACTCACAGACACACACGCACACACTGCCCTCCCGATTCAATAGCATAGAGCCCACATTTAGTATCAAATAATTGACATTGCCATTTGTTACAATTCTGAAAAAAAAGGAACAATTTCTTCTAAGATTTAAGAATTTTAACTTGGTGATCAACAGGATATATCATTGATATATAATATCACAATCTTTTATATACTTACCTAAAATTGTCCGTCATCCATTTTCGTTCGACTGTCCTCAAATCCCACAATCCACCGTGCCGCACTAGAAGTACGACAACCGCCATAATGGAAAACCCAAGTGATGGGTATTCCAGTAAGGCACCCGCTGGTGGTACCGAGCCCTTTCGCAGTACCACCAGTGGGACACCCACTTCGGACCCTCCTGACTCCGCCGCCGCTGGACACCTGCCAAGACCCACCGCCGGACCCACACCAGGACCCGCCACCTGATCGCCGCCAAGACCCGCCACCGGATCAACGCCAGGACCTGCTGCCGGAACCCAGCTATCTCCCGCTACCGCCTGACTACACGCGCCAGATCCCGCCGCTGCCTGCCCACCCACCTCCATGCAGTCACAGCTGGCAGGAAAGACGGTGGTTTGCAGCCTTTGGGTGTGCAGGCAGCGGTGGGACATATACACCACACTCACACACACACACACACACACACTGCCCTCCCGATTCAATAACATAGGGCCCACATCTAGTATCAAATAAGTGACATTGCCATTTGTTACAATTCTAAAAAAAAAGAACACATGTAATCTAAGATTTAAAATTTTTAACTTGGTGATGAACAATTATAGATAATGTATATCACTGATGCTTTCTTCCAATGTCTGTCTGCAGCTGATTTTATAATTATATACTTTTCTAATATGTTAATATCATGATTTGATCTTAAAATGTCTTATTGTTCCTCAGTTTTGAAATGTTAGCCACATATTTACATTTCAAGGCTTTAATAACTACCAGTTATAGTACCCAGATCAAGAAATACGAAGTGTTTCGTACAAAATTCTCCTTGCACTTTTCCTAAATAATTAGGAAATAGATTATTTTTTCTTCTATAGAAATGGTAGAAAGAACACTTATATTGGAGATGGAAAGGAGGCTTTGAGGGGATATGGAGGAGGCCTATGTTTTTTAATTTTATTTTTAGGTGTGCAATTATCTGTTTTCTGATTATTTTGGAAAAGTAGCTAAAATGAATGAAACTGTCGAAGTTGCTCATTTTTAAGTTGTGGAATGTGTGAAAATATGTTTTTGTGCTCTATCATATGCTTTTTAAATGAGATTCCTTTACACAATAGACTAAAATCAGCGAATTCTGTTAATGTGTATAAGATCCACTCACCTTGTAATTTGCAATATGCGTTTCTCCGACCTTTTAATTCTAAGTGAGCTAAAACGTTGCTTTTGAAGATATATATGCTAGGCAGATCTCTGAAGTAGACATTGCGGAGCTGTGCGATAGTATCGGGCCCACATCTAATATCAAATAAGTGACATTGCCATTTGTTACAATTCTAAAAAGAAAGGAAGACATTTAATCTAAGATTTAAGAATTTTAACTTGGTGATCAACAGTATATATCACTGATACATTATATCACAGTCTTTTATATACTTACCTAAAATTGTCCGTCATCCACTTCCATTCGGCTGTCCTCGAATCCCACTATCCACCGTGCAGCACCGGAAGTATGACGACCGCCATAATGGAAAACCCAAGTAATGGGTATTCCAATATGGGACCCCAGCGCCGCCGCCGCTGGACATCCGCCACGACCCACTGCCGACCCACACCAGGACCCGCCACCGAATCGCCGCCTGGACCGGCAACCGGATCGCCGCCAGGACCTGCTGCCAGAACGCAGCTAGGACCCGCCACCGTCTGACTACATGCGCCAGATTCCTCCGCTGCCTGCCCACCCACCTTCATGCAGTCACAGCTGGCAGGAAAGATGGTGGTTTACGGCCTAAGGGTGTGGAGGCAGCGGTGGGACACATACACCACACTCACAGACACACACGCACACACTGCCCTCCCGATTCAATAGCATAGGGCCCACATTTAGTATCAAATATTTGACATTGCCATTTGTTACAATTCTGAAAAAAAAGGAACAATTTCTTTTAAGATTTAAGAATTTTAACTTGGTGATCAACAGGATATATCATTGATATATTATATCACAATCTTTTATATACTTACCTAAAATTGTCCGTCATCCATTTTCGTTCGACTGTCCTCAAATCCCACAATCCACCGTGCCGCACTAGAAGTACGACAACCGCCATAATGGAAAACCCAAGTGATGGGTATTCCAGTAAGGCACCCGCTGGTGGTACCGAGCCTTTTCGCAGTACCACCAGTGGGACACCCACTTCGGACCCTCCTGACTCCGCCGCCGCTGGACACCTGCCAAGACCCACCGCCGGACCCACACCAGCATTCGCCACCTGATCGCCGCCAAGACCCGCCACCGGATCAACGCCAGGACCTGCTGCCGGAACCCAGCTAGGACCCGCTACCGCCTGACTACACGCGCCAGATCCCGCCGCTGCCTGCCCACCCACCTCCATGCAGTCACAGCTGGCAGGAAAGATGGTGGTTTGCAGCCTGTGGGTGTGCAGGCAGCGGTGGGACATATACACCACACTCACACACACACACACTGCCCTCCCGATTCAATAACATAGGGCCCACATCTAGTATCAAATAAGTGACGTTGCCATTTGTTACAATTCTAAAAAAAAAGAAGACATGTAATCTAAGATTTAAAATTTTTAACTTGGTGATGAACAATTATAGATAATGTATATCACTGATGCTTTCTTCCAATGTCTGCAGCTGATTTTATAATTATATACTTTTCTAATATGTTAATATCATGATTTGACCTTAAAATGTCTTATTGTTCCTCAGTTTTGAAATGTTAGCCACATATTTACATTTCAAGGCTTTAATAACTACCAGTTATAGTACCCAGATCAAGAAATACGAAGTGTTTCGTACAAAATTCTCCTTGAACTTTTCCTAAATAATGAGGAAATAGATTATTTTTTCTTCTATAGAAATGGTAGAAAGAACACTTATATTGGAGATGGAAAGGAGGCTTTGAGGGGATATGGAGGAGGCCTATGTTTTTTAATTTTATTTTTAGGTGTGCAATTATCTGTTTTCTGATTATTTTGGAAAAGTAGCTAAAATGAATGAAACTGTCGAAGTTGCTCATTTTTAAGTTGTGGAATGTGTGAAAATATGTTTTTGTGCTCTATCATATGCTTTTTAAATGAGATTCCTTTACACGATAGACTAAAATCAGCGAATTCTGTTAATGTGTATAAGATCCACTCACCTTGTAATTTGCAATATGCGTTTCTCCGACCTTTTAATTCTAAGTGAGCTAAAACGTTGCTTTTGAAGATATACAGTGGGGCAAAAAAGTATTTAGTCAGTCAGCAATAGTGCAAGTTCCACCACTTAAAAAGATGAGAGGCGTCTGTAATTTACATCATAGGTAGACCTCAACTATGGGAGACAAACTGAGAAAAAAAAATCCAGAAAATCACATTGTCTGTTTTTTTTTCATTTTATTTGCATATTATGGTGGAAAATAAGTATTTGGTCAGAAACAAAATTTCATCTCAATACTTTGTGATATATCCTTTGTTGGCAATGACAGAGGTCAAACGTTTTCTGTAAGTCTTCACAAGGTTGCCACACACTGTTGTTGGTATGTTGGCCCATTCCTCCATGCAGATCTCCTCTAGAGCAGTGATGTTTTTGGCTTTTCGCTTGGCAACACGGACTTTCAACTCCCTCCAAAGGTTTTCTATAGGGTTGAGATCTGGAGACTGGCTAGGCCACTCCAGGACCTTGAAATGCTTCTTACGAAGCCACTCCTTCATTGCCCTGGCGGTGTGCTTTGGATCATTGTCATGTTGAAAGACCCAGCCACATTTCATCTGCAATGCCCTTGCTGATGGAAGGAGGTTTGCACTCAAAATCTCACGATACATGGCCCCATTCATTCTTTCATGTACCCGGATCAGTCGTCCTGGCCCCTTTGCAGAGAAACAGCCCCAAAGCATGATGTTTCCACCACCATGCTTTACAGTAGGTATGGTGTTTGATGGATGCAGCTCAGTATTCTTTTTCCTCCAAACACGACAAGTTGTGTTTCTACCAAACAGTTCCAGTTTGGTTTCATCAGACCATAGGACATTTTCCCAAAACTCCTCTGGATCATCCAAATGCTCTCTAGCAAACTTCAGACGGGCCCGGACATGTACAGGCTTAAGCAGTGGGACACGTCTGGCACTGCAGGATCTGAGTCCATGGTGGCGTAGTGTGTTACTTATGGTAGGCCTTGTTACATTGGTCCCAGCTCTCTGCAGTTCATTCACTAGGTCCCCCCGCGTGGTTCTGGGATTTTTGCTCACCGTTCTTGTGATCATTCTGACCCCACAGGGTGGGATTTTGCGTGGAGCACCAGATCGAGGGAGATTATCAGTGGTCTTGTATGTCTTCCATTTTCTAATTATTGCTCCCACAGTTGATTTCTTCACTCCAAGCTGGTTGGCTATTGCAGATTCAGTCTTCCCAGCCTGGCGCAGGGCTACAATTTTGTTTCTGGTGTCCTTTGACAGCTCTTTGGTCTTCACCATAGTGGAGTTTGGAGTCAGACTGTTTGAGGGTGTGCACAGGTGTCTTTTTATACTGATAACAAGTTTAAACAGGTGCCATTACTACAGGTAATGAGTGGAGGAAAGAGGAGACTCTTAAAGAAGAAGTTACAGGTCTGTGAGAGCCAGAAATCTTGATTGTTTGTTTCTGACCAAATACTTATTTTCCACCATAATATGCAAATAAAATGAAAAAAAAACAGACAATGTGATTTTCTGGATTTTTTTTTCTCAGTTTGTCTCCCATAGTTGAGGTCTACCTATGATGTAAATTACAGACGCCTCTCATCTTTTTAAGTGGTGGAACTTGCACTATTGCTGACTGACTAAATACTTTTTTGCCCCACTGTATATGCTAGGTAGATCTCTGAAGTAGACATTGCGGAGCTGTGCGATAGTATCGGGCCCACATCTAATATCAAATAAGTGACATTGCCATTTGTTACAATTCTAAAAAGAAAGGAAGACATTTAATCTAAGATTTAAGAATTTTAACTTGGTGATCAACAGTATATATCACTGATACATTATATCACAGTCTTTTATATACTTACCTAAAATTGTCCATCATCCACTTCCATTCGGCTGTCCTCGAATCCCACTATCCACCATGCAGCACCGGAAGTATGACGACCGCCATAATGGAAAACCCAAGTAATGGGTATTCCAATATGGGACCCCAGCGCCGCCGCCGCTGGACATCCGCCACGACCCACCGCCGACCCACACCAGGACCCGCCACCGAATCGCCGCCAGGACCGGCCACCGTATCGCCGCCAGGACCTGGTGCCAGAACCCTGCTAGGACCCGCCACCGCCTGACTACATGCGCCAGATTCCGCCGCTGCATGCCCACCCACCTTCATGTAGTCACAGCTGGCAGGAAAGATGGTGGTTTGCGGCCGAAGGGTGTGGAGGCAGCAGTGGGACACATACACCACACTCACAGACACACACGCACACACTGCCCTCCCGATTCAATAGCATAGAGCCCACATTTAGTATCAAATAATTGACATTGCCATTTGTTACAATTCTGAAAAAAAGGAGCAATTTCTTCTAAGATTTAAGAATTTTAACTTGGTGATCAACAGGATATATCATTGATATATTATATCACAATCTTTTATATACTTACCTAAAATTGTCCGTCATCCATTTTCGTTCGACTGTCCTCAAATCCCACAATCCACCGTGCCGCACTAGAAGTACGACAACCGCCATAATGGAAAACCCAAGTGATGGGTATTCCAGTAAGGCACCCGCTGGTGGTACCGAGCCCTTTCGCAGTACCACCAGTGGGACACCCACTTCGGACCCTCCTGACTCCGCCGCCGCTGGACACCTGCCAAGACCCACCGCCGGACCCACACCAGGACCCGCCACCTGATCGCCGCCAAGACCCGCCACCGGATCAACGCCAGGACCTGCTGCCGGAACCCAGCTATCTCCCGCTACCGCCTGATTACACGCGCCAGATCCCGCCGCTGCCTGCCCACCCACCTCCATGCAGTCACAGCTGGCAGGAAAGACGGTGGTTTGCAGCCTTTGGGTGTGCAGGCAGCGGTGGGACATATACACCACACTCACACACACACACACACACACACACACACACTGCCCTCCCGATTCAATAACATAGGGCCCACATCTAGTATCAAATAAGTGACATTGCCATTTGTTACAATTCTAAAAAAAAGAAGACATGTAATCTAAGATTTAAAATTTTTAACTTGGTGATGAACAATTATAGATAATGTATATCACTGATGCTTTCTTCCAATGTCTGTCTGCTGCTGATTTTATAATTATATACTTTTCTAATATGTTAATATCATGATTTGACCTTAAAATGTCTTATTGTTCCTCAGTTTTGAAATGTTAGCCACATATTTACATTTCAAGGCTTTAATAACTACCAGTTATAGTACCCAGATCAAGAAATACGAAGTGTTTCGTACAAAATTCTCCTTGCACTTTTCCTAAATAATGAGGAAATAGATTATTTTTTCTTCTATAGAAATGGTAAAAAGAACACTTATATTGGAGATGGAAAGGAGGCTTGGAGGGGATATGGAGGAGGCCTATGTTTTTTAATTTTATTTTTAGGTGTGCAATTATCTGTTTTCTGATTATTTTGGAAAAGTAGCTAAAATGAATGAAACTGTCGAAGTTGCTCATTTTTAAGTTGTGGAATGTGTGAAAATATGTTTTTGTGCTCTATCATATGCTTTTTTAATGAGATTCCTTTACACAATAGACTAAAATCAGCGAATTCTGTTAATGTGTATAAGATCCACTCACCTTGTAATTTGCAATATGCGTTTCTCCGACCTTTTAATTCTAAGTGAGCTAAAACGTTGCTTTTGAAGATATATATGCTAGGCAGATCTCTGAAGTAGACATTGCGGAGCTGTGCGATAGTATCGGGCCCACATCTAATATCAAATAAGTGTCATTGCCATTTGTTACAATTCTAAAAAGAAAGGAAGACATTTAATCTAATATTTAAGAATATTAACTTGGTGATCAACAGTATATATCAATGATACATTATATCACAGTGTTTTATATACTTACCTAAAATTGTCCGTCATCCACTTCCATTCGGCTGTCCTCGAATCCCACTATCCACCGTGCCGCACCGGAAGTATGACGACCGCCATAATGGAAAACCCAAGTAATGGGTATTCCAATATGGCACCCCGGCGCCACCGCTGGACATCCGCCACGACCCACTGCCGACCCACACCAGGACCCGCCACCGAATCGCCGCCAGGACCGGCGACCGGATCGCCGCCAGGACCTGCTGCCAGAACGCAGCTAGGACCCGCCACCGTCTGACTACATGCGCTAGATTCCTCCGCTGCCTGCCCACCCACCTTCATGCAGTCTCAGCTGGCATGAAAGATGGTGGTTTACGGCCTAAGGGTGTGGAGGCAGCGGTGGGACACATACACCACACACACACACACACACTGCCCTCCCGATTCAATAGCATAGGGCCCACGTCTAGTATCAAATAAGTGACATTGCCATTTGTTACAATTCTAAAAGAAAAAAAAGAAGACATTTAATCTGAGATTTAAAAGTTTTATCTTGGTGATGATCAGTTATAGATAATGTATATCACTGATGCTTTCTTCTGATGTCTGTCTGCAGCTGATTTTATAATTATATACTTTTCTAATATGTTAATATAATGATTTGACCTCAAAAAATGTCTTATTGTTCCTCAGTTTTGAAATGTTAGCCACATATTCACATTTCAAGGCTTTAATAACTACCAGTTATAGTACCCAGATCAAGAAATACGAAGTGTTTCGTTCAAAATTCTCCTTGCACTTTTCCTAAATAATGAGGAAATAGATTATTTTTCCTTCTATAGAAATGGTAGAAAGAACACTTATATTGGAGATGGAAATGAGGCTTTGAGGGGATATGGAGGAGGCCTATGTTTTTTAATTTTATTTTTAGGTGTGCAATTATCTGTTTTCTGATTATTTTGGAAAAGTAGCTAAAATGAATGAAACTGTCGAAGTTGCTCATTTTTAAGTTGTGGAATGTGTGAAAATATGTTTTTGTGCTCTATCATATGCTTTTTAAATGAGATTCTTTTACACAATAGACTAAAATCAGCGAATTCTGTTAATGTGTATAAGATCCACTCACCTTGTAATTTGCAATATGCGTTTCTCCGACCTTTTAATTCTAAGTGAGCTAAAACGTTGCTTTTGAAGATATATATGCTAGGCAGATCTCTGAAGTAGACATTGCGGAGCTGTGCGATAGTATCGGGCCCACATCTAATATCAAATAAGTGTCATTGCCATTTGTTACAATTCTAAAAAGAAAGGAAGACATTTAATCTAATATTTAAGAATATTAACTTGGTGATCAACAGTATATATCAATGATACATTATATCACAGTGTTTTATATACTTACCTAAAATTGTCCGTCATCCACTTCCATTCGGCTGTCCTCGAATCCCACTATCCACCATGCCGCACCGGAAGTATGACGACCGCCATAATGGAAAACCCAAGTAATGGGTATTCCAATATGGCACCCCGGCGCCACCGCTGGACATCCGCCACGACCCACTGCCGACCCACACCAGGACCCGCCACCGAATCGCCGCCAGGACCGGCGACCGGATCGCCGCCAGGACCTGCTGCCAGAACGCAGCTAGGACCCGCCACCGTCTGACTACATGCGCCAGATTCCTCCGCTGCCTGCCCACCCACCTTCATGCAGTCACAGCTGGCAGGAAAGATGGTGGTTTACGGCCTAAGGGTGTGGAGGCAGCGGTGGGACACATACACCACACACACACACACACACACTGCCCTCCCGATTCAATAGCATAGGGCCCATGTCTAGTATCAAATAAGTGACATTGCCATTTGTTACAATTCTAAAAGAAAAAAAGAAGACATTTAATCTGAGATTTAAAAGTTTTATCTTGGTGATGAACAGTTATAGATAATGTATATCACTGATGCTTTCTTCTGATGTCTGTCTGCAGCTGATTTTATAATTATATACTTTTCTAATATGTTAATATAATGATTTGACCTTAAAATGTCTTATTGTTCCTCAGTTTTGAAATGTTAGCCACATATTCACATTTCAAGGCTTTAATAACTACCAGTTATAGTACCCAGATCAAGAAATACGAAGTGTTTCGTTCAAAATTCTCCTTGCACTTTTCCTAAATAATGAGGAAGTTTGTAATTTGAAACCTTGTAATTTGAAACCTTGTAATTTGCAATATGCGTTTCTCCGACCTTTTAATTCTAAGTGAGCTAAAACGTTGCTTTTGAAGATATACAGTGGGGCAAAAAAGTATTTAGTCAGTCAGCAATAGTGCAAGTTCCACCACTTAAAAAGATGAGAGGCGTCTGTAATTTACATCATAGGTAGACCTCAACTATGGGAGACAAACTGAGAAAAAAAAATCCAGAAAATCACATTGTCTGTTTTTTTTTCATTTTATTTGCATATTATGGTGGAAAATAAGTATTTGGTCAGAAACAAAATTTCATCTCAATACTTTGTGATATATCCTTTGTTGGCAATGACAGAGGTCAAACGTTTTCTGTAAGTCTTCACAAGGTTGCCACACACTGTTGTTGGTATGTTGGCCCATTCCTCCATGCAGATCTCCGCTAGAGCAGTGATGTTTTTGGCTTTTCGCTTGGCAACACGGACT
Organism: Dendrobates tinctorius; assembly: GCF_039654945.1. Lineage (NCBI taxonomy): Eukaryota > Metazoa > Chordata > Amphibia > Anura > Dendrobatidae > Dendrobates > Dendrobates tinctorius. The sequence continues at coordinate 23,631,019 of NW_027361802.1, read as the reverse complement.
TTCAACTCCCTCCAAAGGTTTTCTATAGGGTTGAGATCTGGAGACTGGCTAGGCCACTCCAGGACCTTGAAATGCTTCTTACGAAGCCACTCCTTCATTGCCCTGGCGGTGTGCTTTGGATCATTGTCATGTTGAAAGACCCAGCCACATTTCATCTGCAATGCCCTTGCTGATGGAAGGAGGTTTGCACTCAAAATCTCACGATACATGGCCCCATTCATTCTTTCATGTACCCGGATCAGTCGTCCTGGCCCCTTTGCAGAGAAACAGCCCCAAAGCATGATGTTTCCACCACCATGCTTTACAGTAGGTATGGTGTTTGATGGATGCAGCTCAGTATTCTTTTTCCTCCAAACACGACAAGTTGTGTTTCTACCAAACAGTTCCAGTTTGGTTTCATCAGACCATAGGACATTCTCCCAAAACTCCTCTGGATCATCCAAATGCTCTCTAGCAAACTTCAGACGGGCCCGGACATGTACAGGCTTAAGCAGTGGGACACGTCTGGCACTGCAGGATCTGAGTCCATGGTGGCGTAGTGTGTTACTTATGGTAGGCCTTGTTACATTGGTCCCAGCTCTCTGCAGTTCATTCACTAGGTCCCCCCGCGTGGTTCTGGGATTTTTGCTCACCGTCCTTGTGATCATTCTGACCCCACAGGGTGGGATTTTGCGTGGAGCACCAGATCGAGGGACATTATCAGTGTTCTTGTATGTCTTCCATTTTCTAATTATTGCTCCCACAGTTGATTTCTTCACTCCAAGCTGGTTGGCTATTGCAGATTCAGTCTTCCCAGCCTGGCGCAGGGCTACAATTTTGTTTCTGGTGTCCTTTGACAGCTCTTTGGTCTTCACCATAGTGGAGTTTGGAGTCAGACTGTTTGAGGGTGTGCACAGGTGTCTTTTTATACTGATAACAAGTTTAAACAGGTGCCATTACTACAGGTAATGAGTGGAGGAAAGAGGAGACTCTTAAAGAAGAAGTTACAGGTCTGTGAGAGCCAGAAATCTTGATTGCTTGTTTCTGACCAAATACTTATTTTCCACCATAATATGCAAATAAAATGAAAAAAAACAGACAATGTGATTTTCTGGATTTTTTTTTCTCAGTTTGTCTCCCATAGTTGAGGTCTACCTATGATGTAAATTACAGACGCCTCTCATCTTTTTAAGTGGTGGAACTTGCACTATTGCTGACTGACTAAATACTTTTTTGCCCCACTGTATATGCTAGGCAGATCTCTGAAGTAGACATTGCGGAGCTGTGCGATAGTATCGGGCCCACATCTAATATCAAATAAGTGACATTGCCATTTGTTACAATTCTAAAAAGAAAGGAAGACATTTAATCTAATATTTAAGAATATTAACTTGGTGATCAACAGTATATATCAATGATACATTATATCACAGTCTTTTATATACTTACCTAAAATTGTCCGTCATCCACTTCCATTCGGCTGTCCTCGAATCCCACTATCCACCGTGCCGCACCGGTAGTATGACGACCGCCATAATGGAAAACCCAAGTAATGGGTATTCCAATATGGCACCCCGGCGCCACCGCTGGACATCCGCCACGACCCACTGCCGACCCACACCAGGACCCGCCACCGAATCGCCGCCAGGACCGGCGACCGGATCGCCGCCAGGACCTGCTGCCAGAACGCAGCTAGGACCCGCCACCGTCTGACTACATGCGCCAGATTCCTCCGCTGCCTGCCCACCCACCTTCATGCAATCACAGCTGGCAGGAAAGGTGGTGGTTTACGGCCTAAGGGTGTGGAGGCAGCGGTGGGACACATACACCACACACACACACACACACACTGCCCTCCCGATTCAATAGCATAGGGCCCACGTCTAGTATCAAATAAGTGACATTGCCATTTGTTACAATTCTAAAAGAAAAAAAAGAAGACATTTAATCTGAGATTTAAAAGTTTTATCTTGGTGATGAACAGTTATAGATAATGTATATCACTGATGCTTTCTTCTGATGTCTGTCTGCAGCTGATTTTATAATTATATACTTTTCTAATATGTTAATATAATGATTTGACCTTAAAATGTCTTATTGTTCCTCAGTTTTGAAATGTTAGCCACATATTCACATTTCAAGGCTTTAATAACTACCAGTTATAGTACCCAGATCAAGAAATACGAAGTGTTTCGTTCAAAATTCTCCTTGCACTTTTCCTAAATAATGAGGAAATAGATTATTTTTCCTTCTTTAGAAATGGTAGAAAGAACACTTATATTGGAGATGGAAATGAGGCTTTGAGGGGATATGGAGGAGGCCTATGTTTTTTAATTTTATTTTTAGGTGTGCAATTATCTGTTTTCTGATTATTTTGGAAAAGTAGCTAAAATGAATGAAACTGTCGAAGTTGCTCATTTTTAAGTTGTGGAATGTGTGAAAATATGTTTTTGTGCTCTATCATATGCTTTTTAAATGAGATTCCTTTACACGATAGACTAAAATCAGCGAATTCTGTTAATGTGTATAAGATCCACTCACCTTGTAATTTGCAATATGCGTTTCTCCGACCTTTTAATTCTAAGTGAGCTAAAACGTTGCTTTTGAAGATATACAGTGGGGCAAAAAAGTATTTAGTCAGTCAGCAATAGTGCAAGTTCCACCACTTAAAAAGATGAGAGGCGTCTGTAATTTACATCATAGGTAAACCTCAACTATGGGAGACAAACTGAGAAAAAAAAATCCAGAAAATCATTGTCTGTTTTTTTTTCATTTTATTTGCATATTATGGTGGAAAATAAGTATTTGGTCAGAAACAAAATTTCAACTCAATACTTTGTGATATATCCTTTGTTGGCAATGACAGAGGTCAAACGTTTTCTGTAAGTCTTCACAAGGTTGCCACACACTGTTGTTGGTATGTTGGCCCATTCCTCCATGCAGATCTCCTCTAGAGCAGTGATGTTTTTGGCTTTTCGCTTGGCAACACGGACTTTCAACTCCCTCCAAAGGTTTTCTATAGGGTTGAGATCTGGAGACTGGCTAGGCCACTCCAGGACCTTGAAATGCTTCTTACGAAGCCACTCCTTCATTGCCCTGGCGGTGTGCTTTGGATCATTGTCATGTTGAAAGACCCAGCCACATTTCATCTGCAATGCCCTTGCTGATGGAAGGAGGTTTGCACTCAAAATCTCACGATACATGGCCCCATTCATTCTTTCATGTACCCGGATCAGTCGTCCTGGCCCCTTTGCAGAGAAACAGCCCCAAAGCATGATGTTTCCACCACCATGCTTTACAGTAGGTATGGTGTTTGATGGATGCAGCTCAGTATTCTTTTTCCTCCAAACACGACAAGTTGTGTTTCTACCAAACAGTTCCAGTTTGGTTTCATCAGACCATAGGACATTCTCCCAAAACTCCTCTGGATCATCCAAATGCTCTCTAGCAAACTTCAGACGGGCCCGGACATGTACAGGCTTAAGCAGTGGGACACGTCTGGCACTGCAGGATCTGAGTCCATGGTGGCGTAGTGTGTTACTTATGGTAGGCCTTGTTACATTGGTCCCAGCTCTCTGCAGTTCATTCACTAGGTCCCCCCGCGTGGTTCTGGGATTTTTGCTCACCGTTCTTGTGATCATTCTGACCCCACAGGGTGGGATTTTGCGTGGAGCACCAGATCGAGGGAGATTATCAGTGGTCTTGTATGTCTTCCATTTTCTAATTATTGCTCCCACAGTTGATTTCTTCACTCCAAGCTGGTTGGCTATTGCAGATTCAGTCTTCCCAGCCTGGCGCAGGGCTACAATTTTGTTTCTGGTGTCCTTTGACAGCTCTTTGGTCTTCACCATAGTGGAGTTTGGAGTCAGACTGTTTGAGGGTGTGCACAGGTGTCTTTTTATACTGATAACAAGTTTAAACAGGTGCCATTACTACAGGTAATGAGTGGAGGAAAGAGGAGACTCTTATAGAAGAAGTTACAGGTCTGTGAGAGCCAGAAATCTTGATTGCTTGTTTCTGACCAAATACTTATTTTCCACCATAATATGCAAATAAAATGAAAAAAAAACAGACAATGTGATTTTCTGGATTTTTTTTTCTCAGTTTGTCTCCCATAGTTGAGGTCTACCTATGATGTAAATTACAGACGCTTCTCATCTTTTTAAGTGGTGGAACTTGCACTATTGCTGACTGACTAAATACTTTTTTGCCCCACTGTATATGCTAGGCAGATCTCTGAAGTAGACATTGCGGAGCTGTGCGATAGTATCGGGCCCACATCTAATATCAAATAAGTGACATTGCCATTTGTTACAATTCTAAAAAGAAAGGAAGACATTTAATCTAAGATTTAAGAATTTTAACTTGGTGATCAACAGTATATATCACTGATACATTATATCACAGTCTTTTATATACTTACCTAAAATTGTCCGTCATCCACTTCCATTCGGCTGTCCTCGAATCCCACTATCCACCATGCAGCACCGGAAGTATGACGACCGCCATAATGGAAAACCCAAGTAATGGGTATTCCAATATGGGACCCCAGCGCCGCCGCCGCTGGACATCCGCCACGACCCACCGCCGACCCACACCAGGACCCGCCACCGAATCGCCGCCAGGACCGGCCACTGTATCGCCGCCAGGACCTGGTGCCAGAACCCTGCTAGGACCCGCCACCGCCTGACTACATGCGCCAGATTCCGCCGCTGCATGCCCACCCACCTTCATGTAGTCACAGCTGGCAGGAAAGATGGTGGTTTGCGGCCGAAGGGTGTGGAGGCAGCAGTGGGACACATACACCACACTCACAGACACACACGCACACACTGCCCTCCCGATTCAATAGCATAGAGCCCACATTTAGTATCAAATAATTGACATTGCCATTTGTTACAATTCTGAAAAAAAAGGAACAATTTCTTCTAAGATTTAAGAATTTTAACTTGGTGATCAACAGGATATATCATTGATATATTATATCACAATCTTTTATATACTTACCTAAAATTGTCCGTCATCCATTTTCGTTCGACTGTCCTCAAATCCCACAATCCACCGTGCCGCACTAGAAGTACGACAACCGCCATAATGGAAAACCCAAGTGATGGGTATTCCAGTAAGGCACCCGCTGGTGGTACCGAGCCCTTTCGCAGTACCACCAGTGGGACACCCACTTCGGACCCTCCTGACTCCGCCGCCGCTGGACACCTGCCAAGACCCACCGCCGGACCCACACCAGGACCCGCCACCTGATCGCCGCCAAGACCCGCCACCGGATCAACGCCAGGACCTGCTGCCGGAACCCAGCTATCTCCCGCTACCGCCTGACTACACGCGCCAGATCCCGCCGCTGCCTGCCCACCCACCTCCATGCAGTCACAGCTGGCAGGAAAGATGGTGGTTTGCAGCCTTTGGGTGTGCAGGCAGCGGTGGGACATATACACCACACTCACACACACACACACACACACACTGCCCTCCCGATTCAATAACATAGGGCCCACATCTAGTATCAAATAAGTGACATTGCCATTTGTTACAATTCTAAAAAAAAGAAGACATGTAATCTAAGATTTAAAATTTTTAACTTGGTGATGAACAATTATAGATAATGTATATCACTGATGCTTTCTTCCAATGTCTGTCTGCAGCTGATTTTATAATTATATACTTTTCTAATATGTTAATATCATGATTTGACCTTAAAATGTCTTATTGTTCCTCAGTTTTGAAATGTTAGCCACATATTTACATTTCAAGGCTTTAATAACTACCAGTTATAGTACCCAGATCAAGAAATACGAAGTGTTTCGTACAAAATTCTCCTTGCACTTTTCCTAAATAATGAGGAAATAGATTATTTTTTCTTCTATAGAAATGGTAGAAAGAACACTTATATTGGAGATGGAAAGGAGGCTTTGAGGGGATATGGAGGAGGCCTATGTTTTTTAATTTTATTTTTAGGTGTGCAATTATCTGTTTTCTGATTATTTTGGAAAAGTAGCTAAAATGAATGAAACTGTCGAAGTTGCTCATTTTTAAGTTGTGGAATGTGTGAAAATATGTTTTTGTGCTCTATCATATGCTTTTTAAATGAGATTCCTTTACACAATAGACTAAAATCAGCGAATTCTGTTAATGTGTATAAGATCCACTCACCTTGTAATTTGCAATATGCGTTTCTCCGACCTTTTAATTCTAAGTGAGCTAAAACGTTGCTTTTGAAGATATATATGCTAGGCAGATCTCTGAAGTAGACATTGCGGAGCTGTGCGATAGTATCGGGCCCACATCTAATATCAAATAAGTGTCATTGCCATTTGTTACAATTCTAAAAAGAAAGGAAGACATTTAATCTAATATTTAAGAATATTAACTTGGTGATCAACAGTATATATCAATGATACATTATATCACAGTGTTTTATATACTTACCTAAAATTGTCCGTCATCCACTTCCATTCGGCTGTCCTCGAATCCCACTATCCACCGTGCCGCACCGGAAGTATGACGACCGCCATAATGGAAAACCCAAGTAATGGGTATTCCAATATGGCACCCCGGCGCCACCGCTGGACATCCGCCACGACCCACTGCCGACCCACACCAGGACCCGCCACCGAATCGCCGCCAGGACCGGCGACCGGATCGCCGCCAGGACCTGCTGCCAGAACGCAGCTAGGACCCGCCACCGTCTGACTACATGCGCCAGATTCCTCCGCTGCCTGCCCACCCACCTTCATGCAGTCACAGCTGGCAGGAAAGATGGTGGTTTACGGCCTAAGGGTGTGGAGGCAGCGGTGGGACACATACACCACACACACACACACACACACTGCCCTCCCGATTCAATAGCATAGGGCCCACGTCTAGTATCAAATAAGTGACATTGCCATTTGTTACAATTCTAAAAGAAAAAAAAGAAGATATTTAATCTGAGATTTAAAAGTTTTATCTTGGTGATGATCAGTTATAGATAATGTATATCACTGATGCTTTCTTCTGATGTCTGTCTGCAGCTGATTTTATAATTATGTACTTTTCTAATATGTTAATATAATGATTTGACCTCAAAAAATGTCTTATTGTTCCTCAGTTTTGAAATGTTAGCCACATATTCACATTTCAAGGCTTTAATAACTACCAGTTATAGTACCAAGATCAAGAAATACGAAGTGTTTCGTTCAAAATTCTCCTTGCACTTTTCCTAAATAATGAGGAAATAGATTATTTTTCCTTCTATAGAAATGGTAGAAAGAACACTTATATTGGAGATGGAAATGAGGCTTTGAGGGGATATGGAGGAGGCCTATGTTTTTTAATTTTATTTTTAGGTGTGCAATTATCTGTTTTCTGATTATTTTGGAAAAGTAGCTAAAATGAATGAAACTGTCGAAGTTGCTCATTTTTAAGTTGTGGAATGTGTGAAAATATGTTTTTGTGCTCTATCATATGCTTTTTAAATGAGATTCCTTTACACGATAGACTAAAATCAGCGAATTCTGTTAATGTGTATAAGATCCACTCACCTTGTAATTTGCAATATGCGTTTCTCCGACCTTTTAATTCTAAGTGAGCTAAAACGTTGCTTTTGAAGATATATAGTGGGGCAAAAAAGTATTTAGTCAGTCAGCAATAGTGCAAGTTCCACCACTTAAAAAGATGAGAGGCGTCTGTAATTTACATCATAGGTAGACCTCAACTATGGGAGACAAACTGAGAAAAAAAAATCCAGAAAATCACATTGTCTGTTTTTTTTTCATTTTATTTGCATATTATGGTGGAAAATAAGTATTTGGTCAGAAACAAAATTTCATCTCAATACTTTGTGATATATCCTTTGTTGGCAATGACAGAGGTCAAACGTTTTCTGTAAGTCTTCACAAGGTTGCCACACACTGTTGTTGGTATGTTGGCCCATTCCTCCATGCAGATCTCCGCTAGAGCAGTGATGTTTTTGGCTTTTCGCTTGGCAACACGGACTTTCAACTCCCTCCAAAGGTTTTCTATAGGGTTGAGATCTGGAGACTGGCTAGGCCACTCCAGGACCTTGAAATGCTTCTTACGAAGCCACTCCTTCATTGCCCTGGCGGTGTGCTTTGGATCATTGTCATGTTGAAAGACCCAGCCACATTTCATCTGCAATGCCCTTGCTGATGGAAGGAGGTTTGCACTCAAAATCTCACGATACATGGCCCCATTCATTCTTTCATGTACCCGGATCAGTCGTCCTGGCCCCTTTGCAGAGAAACAGCCCCAAAGCATGATGTTTCCACCACCATGCTTTACAGTAGGTATGGTGTTTGATGGATGCAGCTCAGTATTCTTTTTCCTCCAAACACGACAAGTTGTGTTTCTACCAAACAGTTCCAGTTTGGTTTCATCAGACCATAGGACATTCTCCCAAAACTCCTCTGGATCATCCAAATGCTCTCTAGCAAACTTCAGACGGGCCCGGACATGTACAGGCTTAAGCAGTGGGACACGTCTGGCACTGCAGGATCTGAGTCCATGGTGGCGTAGTGTGTTACTTATGGTAGGCCTTGTTACATTGGTCCCAGCTCTCTGCAGTTCATTCACTAGGTCCCCCCGCGTGGTTCTGGGATTTTTGCTCACCGTCCTTGTGATCATTCTGACCCCACAGGGTGGGATTTTGCGTGGAGCACCAGATCGAGGGAGATTATCAGTGGTCTTGTATGTCTTCCATTTTCTAATTATTGCTCCCACAGTTGATTTCTTCACTCCAAGCTGGTTGGCTATTGCAGATTCAGTCTTCCCAGCCTGGCGCAGGGCTACAATTTTGTTTCTGGTGTCCTTTGACAGCTCTTTGGTCTTCACCATAGTGGAGTTTGGAGTCAGACTGTTTGAGGGTGTGCACAGGTGTCTTTTTATACTGATAACAAGTTTAAACAGGTGCCATTACTACAGGTAATGAGTGGAGGAAAGAGGAGACTCTTAAAGAAGAAGTTACAGGTCTGTGAGAGCCAGAAATCTTGATTGCTTGTTTCTGACCAAATACTTATTTTCCACCATAATATGCAAATAAAATGAAAAAAAACAGACAATGTGATTTTCTGGATTTTTTTTTCTCAGTTTGTCTCCCATAGTTGAGGTCTACCTATGATGTAAATTACAGACGCCTCTCATCTTTTTAAGTGGTGGAACTTGCACTATTGCTGACTGACTAAATACTTTTTTGCCCCACTGTATATGCTAGGCAGATCTCTGAAGTAGACATTGCGGAGCTGTGCGATAGTATCGGGCCCACATCTAATATCAAATAAGTGACATTGCCATTTGTTACAATTCTAAAAAGAAAGGAAGACATTTAATCTAAGATTTAAGAATTTTAACTTGGTGATCAACAGTATATATCACTGATACATTATATCACAGTCTTTTATATACTTACCTAAAATTGTCCGTCATCCACTTCCATTCGGCTGTCCTCGAATCCCACTATCCACCATGCAGCACCGGAAGTATGACGACCGCCATAATGGAAAACCCAAGTAATGGGTATTCCAATATGGGACCCCAGCGCCGCCGCCGCTGGACATCCGCCACGACCCACCGCCGACCCACACCAGGACCCGCCACCGAATCGCCGCCAGGACCGGCCACCGTATCGCCGCCAGGACCTGGTGCCAGAACCCTGCTAGGACCCGCCACCGCCTGACTACATGCGCCAGATTCCGCCGCTGCATGCCCACCCACCTTCATGTAGTCACAGCTGGCAGGAAAGATGGTGGTTTGCGGCCGAAGGGTGTGGAGGCAGCAGTGGGACACATACACCACACTCACAGACACACACGCACACACTGCCCTCCCGATTCAATAGCATAGAGCCCACATTTAGTATCAAATAATTGACATTGCCATTTGTTACAATTCTGAAAAAAAAGGAACAATTTCTTCTAAGATTTAAGAATTTTAACTTGGTGATCAACAGGATATATCATTGATATATAATATCACAATCTTTTATATACTTACCTAAAATTGTCCGTCATCCATTTTCGTTCGACTGTCCTCAAATCCCACAATCCACCGTGCCGCACTAGAAGTACGACAACCGCCATAATGGAAAACCCAAGTGATGGGTATTCCAGTAAGGCACCCGCTGGTGGTACCGAGCCCTTTCGCAGTACCACCAGTGGGACACCCACTTCGGACCCTCCTGACTCCGCCGCCGCTGGACACCTGCCAAGACCCACCGCCGGACCCACACCAGGACCCGCCACCTGATCGCCGCCAAGACCCGCCACCGGATCAACGCCAGGACCTGCTGCCGGAACCCAGCTATCTCCCGCTACCGCCTGACTACACGCGCCAGATCCCGCCGCTGCCTGCCCACCCACCTCCATGCAGTCACAGCTGGCAGGAAAGACGGTGGTTTGCAGCCTTTGGGTGTGCAGGCAGCGGTGGGACATATACACCACACTCACACACACACACACACACACACTGCCCTCCCGATTCAATAACATAGGGCCCACATCTAGTATCAAATAAGTGACATTGCCATTTGTTACAATTCTAAAAAAAAAGAACACATGTAATCTAAGATTTAAAATTTTTAACTTGGTGATGAACAATTATAGATAATGTATATCACTGATGCTTTCTTCCAATGTCTGTCTGCAGCTGATTTTATAATTATATACTTTTCTAATATGTTAATATCATGATTTGATCTTAAAATGTCTTATTGTTCCTCAGTTTTGAAATGTTAGCCACATATTTACATTTCAAGGCTTTAATAACTACCAGTTATAGTACCCAGATCAAGAAATACGAAGTGTTTCGTACAAAATTCTCCTTGCACTTTTCCTAAATAATTAGGAAATAGATTATTTTTTCTTCTATAGAAATGGTAGAAAGAACACTTATATTGGAGATGGAAAGGAGGCTTTGAGGGGATATGGAGGAGGCCTATGTTTTTTTATTTTATTTTTAGGTGTGCAATTATCTGTTTTCTGATTATTTTGGAAAAGTAGCTAAAATGAATGAAACTGTCGAAGTTGCTCATTTTTAAGTTGTGGAATGTGTGAAAATATGTTTTTGTGCTCTATCATATGCTTTTTAAATGAGATTCCTTTACACAATAGACTAAAATCAGCGAATTCTGTTAATGTGTATAAGATCCACTCACCTTGTAATTTGCGATATGCGTTTCTCCGACCTTTTAATTCTAAGTGAGCTAAAACGTTGCTTTTGAAGATATATATGCTAGGCAGATCTCTGAAGTAGACATTGCGGAGCTGTGCGATAGTATCGGGCCCACATCTAATATCAAATAAGTGACATTGCCATTTGTTACAATTCTAAAAAGAAAGGAAGACATTTAATCTAAGATTTAAGAATTTTAACTTGGTGATCAACAGTATATATCACTGATACATTATATCACAGTCTTTTATATACTTACCTAAAATTGTCCGTCATCCACTTCCATTCGGCTGTCTTCGAATCCCACTATCCACCGTGCAGCACCGGAAGTATGACGACCGCCATAATGGAAAACCCAAGTAATGGGTATTCCAATATGGGACCCCAGCGCCGCCGCCGCTGGACATCCGCCACGACCCACTGCCGACCCACACCAGGACCCGCCACCGAATCGCCGCCTGGACCGGCAACCGGATCGCCGCCAGGACCTGCTGCCAGAACGCAGCTAGGACCCGCCACCGTCTGACTACATGCGCCAGATTCCTCCGCTGCCTGCCCACCCACCTTCATGCAGTCACAGCTGGCAGGAAAGATGGTGGTTTACGGCCTAAGGGTGTGGAGGCAGCGGTGGGACACATACACCACACTCACAGACACACACGCACACACTGCCCTCCCGATTCTATAGCATAGGGCCCACATTTAGTATCAAATATTTGACATTGCCATTTGTTACAATTCTGAAAAAAAAGGAACAATTTCTTTTAAGATTTAAGAATTTTAACTTGGTGATCAACAGGATATATCATTGATATATTATATCACAATCTTTTATATACTTACCTAAAATTGTCCGTCATCCATTTTCGTTCGACTGTCCTCAAATCCCACAATCCACCGTGCCGCACTAGAAGTACGACAACCGCCATAATGGAAAACCCAAGTGATGGGTATTCCAGTAAGGCACCCGCTGGTGGTACCGAGCCTTTTCGCAGTACCACCAGTGGGACACCCACTTCGGACCCTCCTGACTCCGCCGCCGCTGGACACCTGCCAAGACCCACCGCCGGACCCACACCAGCATTCGCCACCTGATCGCCGCCAAGACCCGCCACCGGATCAACGCCAGGACCTGCTGCCGGAACCCAGCTAGGACCCGCTACCGCCTGACTACACGCGCCAGATCCCGCCGCTGCCTGCCCACCCACCTCCATGCAGTCACAGCTGGCAGGAAAGATGGTGGTTTGCAGCCTGTGGGTGTGCAGGCAGCGGTGGGACATATACACCACACTCACACACACACACACACTGCCCTCCCGATTCAATAACATAGGGCCCACATCTAGTATCAAATAAGTGACGTTGCCATTTGTTACAATTCTAAAAAAAAAGAAGACATGTAATCTAAGATTTAAAATTTTTAACTTGGTGATGAACAATTATAGATAATGTATATCACTGATGCTTTCTTCCAATGTCTGCAGCTGATTTTATAATTATATACTTTTCTAATATGTTAATATCATGATTTGACCTTAAAATGTCTTATTGTTCCTCAGTTTTGAAATGTTAGCCACATATTTACATTTCAAGGCTTTAATAACTACCAGTTATAGTACCCAGATCAAGAAATACGAAGTGTTTCGTACAAAATTCTCCTTGAACTTTTCCTAAATAATGAGGAAATAGATTATTTTTTCTTCTATAGAAATGGTAGAAAGAACACTTATATTGGAGATGGAAAGGAGGCTTTGAGGGGATATGGAGGAGGCCTATGTTTTTTAATTTTATTTTTAGGTGTGCAATTATCTGTTTTCTGATTATTTTGGAAAAGTAGCTAAAATGAATGAAACTGTCGAAGTTGCTCATTTTTAAGTTGTGGAATGTGTGAAAATATGTTTTTGTGCTCTATCATATGCTTTTTAAATGAGATTCCTTTACACGATAGACTAAAATCAGCGAATTCTGTTAATGTGTATAAGATCCACTCACCTTGTAATTTGCAATATGCGTTTCTCCGACCTTTTAATTCTAAGTGAGCTAAAACGTTGCTTTTGAAGATATACAGTGGGGCAAAAAAGTATTTAGTCAGTCAGCAATAGTGCAAGTTCCACCACTTAAAAAGATGAGAGGCGTCTGTAATTTACATCATAGGTAGACCTCAACTATGGGAGACAAACTGAGAAAAAAAAATCCAGAAAATCACATTGTCTGTTTTTTTTTCATTTTATTTGCATATTATGGTGGAAAATAAGTATTTGGTCAGAAACAAAATTTCATCTCAATACTTTGTGATATATCCTTTGTTGGCAATGACAGAGGTCAAACGTTTTCTGTAAGTCTTCACAAGGTTGCCACACACTGTTGTTGGTATGTTGGCCCATTCCTCCATGCAGATCTCCTCTAGAGCAGTGATGTTTTTGGCTTTTCGCTTGGCAACACGGACTTTCAACTCCCTCCAAAGGTTTTCTATAGGGTTGAGATCTGGAGACTGGCTAGGCCACTCCAGGACCTTGAAATGCTTCTTACGAAGCCACTCCTTCATTGCCCTGGCGGTGTGCTTTGGATCATTGTCATGTTGAAAGACCCAGCCACATTTCATCTGCAATGCCCTTGCTGATGGAAGGAGGTTTGCACTCAAAATCTCACGATACATGGCCCCATTCATTCTTTCATGTACCCGGATCAGTCGTCCTGGCCCCTTTGCAGAGAAACAGCCCCAAAGCATGATGTTTCCACCACCATGCTTTACAGTAGGTATGGTGTTTGATGGATGCAGCTCAGTATTCTTTTTCCTCCAAACACGACAAGTTGTGTTTCTACCAAACAGTTCCAGTTTGGTTTCATCAGACCATAGGACATTTTCCCAAAACTCCTCTGGATCATCCAAATGCTCTCTAGCAAACTTCAGACGGGCCCGGACATGTACAGGCTTAAGCAGTGGGACACGTCTGGCACTGCAGGATCTGAGTCCATGGTGGCGTAGTGTGTTACTTATGGTAGGCCTTGTTACATTGGTCCCAGCTCTCTGCAGTTCATTCACTAGGTCCCCCCGCGTGGTTCTGGGATTTTTGCTCACCGTTCTTGTGATCATTCTGACCCCACAGGGTGGGATTTTGCGTGGAGCACCAGATCGAGGGAGATTATCAGTGGTCTTGTATGTCTTCCATTTTCTAATTATTGCTCCCACAGTTGATTTCTTCACTCCAAGCTGGTTGGCTATTGCAGATTCAGTCTTCCCAGCCTGGCGCAGGGCTACAATTTTGTTTCTGGTGTCCTTTGACAGCTCTTTGGTCTTCACCATAGTGGAGTTTGGAGTCAGACTGTTTGAGGGTGTGCACAGGTGTCTTTTTATACTGATAACAAGTTTAAACAGGTGCCATTACTACAGGTAATGAGTGGAGGAAAGAGGAGACTCTTAAAGAAGAAGTTACAGGTCTGTGAGAGCCAGAAATCTTGATTGCTTGTTTCTGACCAAATACTTATTTTCCACCATAATATGCAAATAAAATGAAAAAAAAACAGACAATGTGATTTTCTGGATTTTTTTTTCTCAGTTTGTCTCCCATAGTTGAGGTCTACCTATGATGTAAATTACAGACGCCTCTCATCTTTTTAAGTGGTGGAACTTGCACTATTGCTGACTGACTAAATACTTTTTTGCCCCACTGTATATGCTAGGTAGATCTCTGAAGTAGACATTGCGGAGCTGTGCGATAGTATCGGGCCCACATCTAATATCAAATAAGTGACATTGCCATTTGTTACAATTCTAAAAAGAAAGGAAGACATTTAATCTAAGATTTAAGAATTTTAACTTGGTGATCAACAGTATATATCACTGATACATTATATCACAGTCTTTTATATACTTACCTAAAATTGTCCGTCATCCACTTCCATTCGGCTGTCCTCGAATCCCACTATCCACCATGCAGCACCGGAAGTATGACGACCGCCATAATGGAAAACCCAAGTAATGGGTATTCCAATATGGGACCCCAGCGCCGCCGCCGCTGGACATCCGCCACGACCCACCGCCGACCCACACCAGGACCCGCCACCGAATCGCCGCCAGGACCGGCCACCGTATCGCCGCCAGGACCTGGTGCCAGAACCCTGCTAGGACCCGCCACCGCCTGACTACATGCGCCAGATTCCGCCGCTGCATGCCCACCCACCTTCATGTAGTCACAGCTGGCAGGAAAGATGGTGGTTTGCGGCCGAAGGGTGTGGAGGCAGCAGTGGGACACATACACCACACTCACAGACACACACGCACACACTGCCCTCCCGATTCAATAGCATAGAGCCCACATTTAGTATCAAATAATTGACATTGCCATTTGTTACAATTCTGAAAAAAAGGAGCAATTTCTTCTAAGATTTAAGAATTTTAACTTGGTGATCAACAGGATATATCATTGATATATTATATCACAATCTTTTATATACTTACCTAAAATTGTCCGTCATCCATTTTCGTTCGACTGTCCTCAAATCCCACAATCCACCGTGCCGCACTAGAAGTACGACAACCGCCATAATGGAAAACCCAAGTGATGGGTATTCCAGTAAGGCACCCGCTGGTGGTACCGAGCCCTTTCGCAGTACCACCAGTGGGACACCCACTTCGGACCCTCCTGACTCCGCCGCCGCTGGACACCTGCCAAGACCCACCGCCGGACCCACACCAGGACCCGCCACCTGATCGCCGCCAAGACCCGCCACCGGATCAACGCCAGGACCTGCTGCCGGAACCCAGCTATCTCCCGCTACCGCCTGACTACACGCGCCAGATCCCGCCGCTGCCTGCCCACCCACCTCCATGCAGTCACAGCTGGCAGGAAAGACGGTGGTTTGCAGCCTTTGGGTGTGCAGGCAGCGGTGGGACATATACACCACACTCACACACACACACACACACACACACACACTGCCCTCCCGATTCAATAACATAGGGCCCACATCTAGTATCAAATAAGTGACATTGCCATTTGTTACAATTCTAAAAAAAAGAAGACATGTAATCTAAGATTTAAAATTTTTAACTTGGTGATGAACAATTATAGATAATGTATATCACTGATGCTTTCTTCCAATGTCTGTCTGCAGCTGATTTTATAATTATATACTTTTCTAATATGTTAATATCATGATTTGACCTTAAAATGTCTTATTGTTCCTCAGTTTTGAAATGTTAGCCACATATTTACATTTCAAGGCTTTAATAACTACCAGTTATAGTACCCAGATCAAGAAATACGAAGTGTTTCGTACAAAATTCTCCTTGCACTTTTCCTAACTAATGAGGAAATAGATTATTTTTTCTTCTATAGAAATGGTAGAAAGAACACTTATATTGGAGATGGAAAGGAGGCTTTGAGGGGATATGGAGGAGGCCTATGTTTTTTAATTTTATTTTTAGGTGTGCAATTATCTGTTTTCTGATTATTTTGGAAAAGTAGCTAAAATGAATGAAACTGTCGAAGTTGCTCATTTTTAAGTTGTGGAATGTGTGAAAATATGTTTTTGTGCTCTATCATATGCTTTTTAAATGAGATTCCTTTACACAATTGACTAAAATCAGCGAATTCTGTTAATGTGTATAAGATCCACTCACCTTGTAATTTGCAATATGCGTTTCTCCGACCTTTTAATTCTAAGTGAGCTAAAACGTTGCTTTTGAAGATATATATGCTAGGCAGATCTCTGAAGTAGACATTGCGGAGCTGTGCGATAGTATCGGGCCCACATCTAATATCAAATAAGTGTCATTGCCATTTGTTACAATTCTAAAAAGAAAGGAAGACATTTAATCTAATATTTAAGAATATTAACTTGGTGATCAACAGTATATATCAATGATACATTATATCACAGTCTTTTATATACTTACCTAAAATTGTCCGTCATCCACTTCCATTCGGCTGTCCTCGAATCCCACTATCCACCGTGCCGCACCGGAAGTATGACGACCGCCATAATGGAAAACCCAAGTAATGGGTATTCCAATATGGCACCCCGGCGCCACCGCTGGACATCCGCCACGACCCACTGCCGACCCACACCAGGACCCGCCACCGAATCGCCGCCTGGACCGGCAACCGGATCGCCGCCAGGACCTGCTGCCAGAACGCAGCTAGGACCCGCCACCGTCTGACTACATGCGCCAGATTCCTCCGCTGCCTGCCCACCCACCTTCATGCAGTCACAGCTGGCAGGAAAGATGGTGGTTTACGGCCTAAGGGTGTGGAGGCAGCGGTGGGACACATACACCACACTCACAGACACACACGCACACACTGCCCTCCCGATTCAATAGCATAGGGCCCACATTTAGTATCAAATATTTGACATTGCCATTTGTTACAATTCTGAAAAAAAAGGAACAATTTCTTTTAAGATTTAAGAATTTTAACTTGGTGATCAACAGGATATATCATTGATATATTATATCACAATCTTTTATATACTTACCTAAAATTGTCCGTCATCCATTTTCGTTCGACTGTCCTCAAATCCCACAATCCACCATGCCGCACTAGAAGTACGACAACCGCCATAATGGAAAACCCAAGTGATGGGTATTCCAGTAAGGCACCCGCTGGTGGTACCGAGCCTTTTCGCAGTACCACCAGTGGGACACCCACTTCGGACCCTCCTGACTCCGCCGCCGCTGGACACCTGCCAAGACCCACCGCCGGACCCACACCAGCATTCGCCACCTGATCGCCGCCAAGACCCGCCACCGGATCAACGCCAGGACCTGCTGCCGGAACCCAGCTAGGACCCGCTACCGCCTGACTACACGCGCCAGATCCCGCCGCTGCCTGCCCATCCACCTCCATGCAGTCACAGCTGGCAGGAAAGATGGTGGTTTGCAGCCTGTGGGTGTTCAGGCAGCGGTGGGACATATACACCACACTCACACACATACACACACTGCCCTCCCGATTCAATAACATAGGGCCCACATCTAGTATCAAATAAGTGACGTTGCCATTTGTTACAATTCTAAAAAAAAAGAAGACATGTAATCTAAGATTTAAAATTTTTAACTTGGTGATGAACAATTATAGATAATGTATATCACTGATGCTTTCTTCCAATGTCTGTCTGCAGCTGATTTTATAATTATATACTTTTCTAATATGTTAATATCATGATTTGACCTTAAAATGTCTTATTGTTCCTCAGTTTTGAAATGTTAGCCACATATTTACATTTCAAGGCTTTAATAACTACCAGTTATAGTACCCAGATCAAGAAATACGAAGTGTTTCGTACAAAATTCTCCTTGAACTTTTCCTAAATAATGAGGAAATAGATTATTTTTTCTTCTATAGAAATGGTAGAAAGAACACTTATATTGGAGATGGAAAGGAGGCTTTGAGGGGATATGGAGGAGGCCTATGTTTTTTAATTTTATTTTTAGGTGTGCAATTATCTGTTTTCTGATTATTTTGGAAAAGTAGCTAAAATGAATGAAACTGTCGAAGTTGCTCATTTTTAAGTTGTGGAATGTGTGAAAATATGTTTTTGTGCTCTATCATATGCTTTTTAAATGAGATTCCTTTACACGATAGACTAAAATCAGCGAATTCTGTTAATGTGTATAAGATCCACTCACCTTGTAATTTGCAATATGCGTTTCTCCGACCTTTTAATTCTAAGTGAGCTAAAACGTTGCTTTTGAAGATATACAGTGGGGCAAAAAAGTATTTAGTCAGTCAGCAATAGTGCAAGTTCCACCACTTAAAAAGATGAGAGGCGTCTGTAATTTACATCATAGGTAGACCTCAACTATGGGAGACAAACTGAGAAAAAAAATCCAGAAAATCACATTGTCTGTTTTTTTTTCATTTTATTTGCATATTATGGTGGAAAATAAGTATTTGGTCAGAAACAAAATTTCATCTCAATACTTTGTGATATATCCTTTGTTGGCAATGACAGAGGTCAAACGTTTTCTGTAAGTCTTCACAAGGTTGCCACACACTGTTGTTGGTATGTTGGCCCATTCCTCCATGCAGATCTCCTCTAGAGCAGTGATGTTTTTGGCTTTTCGCTTGGCAACACGGACTTTCAACTCCCTCCAAAGGTTTTCTATAGGGTTGAGATCTGGAGACTGGCTAGGCCACTCCAGGACCTTGAAATGCTTCTTACGAAGCCACTCCTTCATTGCCCTGGCGGTGTGCTTTGGATCATTGTCATGTTGAAAGACCCAGCCACATTTCATCTGCAATGCCCTTGCTGATGGAAGGAGGTTTGCACTCAAAATCTCACGATACATGGCCCCATTCATTCTTTCATGTACCCGGATCAGTCGTCCTGGCCCCTTTGCAGAGAAACAGCCCCAAAGCATGATGTTTCCACCACCATGCTTTACAGTAGGTATGGTGTTTGATGGATGCAGCTCAGTATTCTTTTTCCTCCAAACACGACAAGTTGTGTTTCTACCAAACAGTTCCAGTTTGGTTTCATCAGACCATAGGACATTCTCCCAAAACTCCTCTGGATCATCCAAATGCTCTCTAGCAAACTTCAGACGGGCCCGGACATGTACAGGCTTAAGCAGTGGGACACGTCTGGCACTGCAGGATCTGAGTCCATGGTGGCGTAGTGTGTTACTTATGGTAGGCCTTGTTACATTGGTCCCAGCTCTCTGCAGTTCATTCACTAGGTCCCCCCGCGTGGTTCTGGGATTTTTGCTCACCGTTCTTGTGATCATTCTGACCCCACAGGGTGGGATTTTGCGTGGAGCACTAGATCGAGGGAGATTATCAGTGGTCTTGTATGTCTTCCATTTTCTAATTATTGCTCCCACAGTTGATTTCTTCACTCCAAGCTGGTTGGCTATTGCAGATTCAGTCTTCCCAGCCTGGCGCAGGGCTACAATTTTGTTTCTGGTGTCCTTTGACAGCTCTTTGGTCTTCACCATAGTGGAGTTTGGAGTCAGACTGTTTGAGGGTGTGCACAGGTGTCTTTTTATACTGATAACAAGTTTAAACAGGTGCCATTACTACAGGTAATGAGTGGAGGAAAGAGGAGACTCTTAAAGAAGAAGTTACAGGTCTGTGAGAGCCAGAAATCTTGATTGCTTGTTTCTGACCAAATACTTATTTTCCACCATAATATGCAAATAAAATGAAAAAAAAACAGACAATGTGATTTTCTGGATTTTTTTTTCTCAGTTTGTCTCCCATAGTTGAGGTCTACCTATGATGTAAATTACAGACGCCTCTCATCTTTTTAAGTGGTGGAACTTGCACTATTGCTGACTGACTAAATACTTTTTTGCCCCACTGTATATGCTAGGTAGATCTCTGAAGTAGACATTGCGGAGCTGTGCGATAGTATCGGGCCCACATCTAATATCAAATAAGTGACATTGCCATTTGTTACAATTCTAAAAAGAAAGGAAGACATTTAATCTAAGATTTAAGAGTTTTAACTTGGTGATCAACAGTATATATCACTGATACATTATATCACAGTCTTTTATATACTTACCTAAAATTGTCCGTCATCCACTTCCATTCGGCTGTCCTCGAAACCCACTATCCACCATGCAGCACCGGAAGTATGACGACCGCCATAATGGAAAACCCAAGTAATGGGTATTCCAATATGGGACCCCAGCGCCGCCGCCGCTGGACATCCGCCACGACCCACCGCCGACCCACACCAGGACCCGCCACCGAATCGCCGCCAGGACCGGCCACCGTATCGCCGCCAGGACCTGGTGCCAGAACCCTGCTAGGACCCGCCACCGCCTGACTACATGCGCCAGATTCCGCCGCTGCATGCCCACCCACCTTCATGTAGTCACAGCTGGCAGGAAAGATGGTGGTTTGCGGCCGAAGGGTGTGGAGGCAGCAGTGGGACACATACACCACACTCACAGACACACACGCACACACTGCCCTCCCGATTCAATAGCATAGAGCCCACATTTAGTATCAAATAATTGACATTGCCATTTGTTACAATTCTGAAAAAAAGGAACAATTTCTTCTAAGATTTAAGAATTTTAACTTGGTGATCAACAGGATATATCATTGATATATTATATCACAATCTTTTATATACTTACCTAAAATTGTCCGTCATCCATTTTCGTTCGACTGTCCTCAAATCCCACAATCCACCGTGCCGCACTAGAAGTACGACAACCGCCATAATGGAAAACCCAAGTGATGGGTATTCCAGTAAGGCACCCGCTGGTGGTACCGAGCCCTTTCGCAGTACCACCAGTGGGACACCCACTTCGGACCCTCCTGACTCCGCCGCCGCTGGACACCTGCCAAGACCCACCGCCGGACCCACACCAGGACCCGCCACCTGATCGCCGCCAAGACCCGCCACCGGATCAACGCCAGAACCTGCTGCCGGAACCCAGCTATCTCCCGCTACCGCCTGACTACACGCGCCAGATCCCGCCGCTGCCTGCCCACCCACCTCCATGCAGTCACAGCTGGCAGGAAAGACGGTGGTTTGCAGCCTTTGGGTGTGCAGGCAGCGGTGGGACATATACACCACACTCACACACACACACACACACACACACTGCCCTCCCGATTCAATAACATAGGGCCCACATCTAGTATCAAATAAGTGACATTGCCATTTGTTACAATTCTAAAAAAAAGAAGACATGTAATCTAAGATTTAAAATTTTTAACTTGGTGATGAACAATTATAGATAAAGTATATCACTGATGCTTTCTTCCAATGTCTGTCTGCAGCTGATTTTATAATTATATACTTTTCTAATATGTTAATATCATGATTTGACCTTAAAATGTCTTATTGTTCCTCAGTTTTGAAATGTTAGCCACATATTTACATTTCAAGGCTTTAATAACTACCAGTTATAGTACCCAGATCAAGAAATACGAAGTGTTTCGTACAAAATTCTCCTTGCACTTTTCCTAAATAATGAGGAAATAGATTATTTTTTCTTCTATAGAAATGGTAGAAAGAACACTTATATTGGAGATGGAAAGGAGGCTTTGAGGGGATATGGAGGAGGCCTATGTTTTTTAATTTTATTTTTAGGTGTGCAATTATCTGTTTTCTGATTATTTTGGAAAAGTAGCTAAAATGAATGAAACTGTCGAAGTTGCTCATTTTTAAGTTGTGGAATGTGTGAAAATATGTTTTTGTGCTCTATCATATGCTTTTTAAATGAGATTCCTTTACACAATAGACTAAAATCAGCGAATTCTGTTAATGTGTATAAGATCCACTCACCTTGTAATTTGCAATATGCGTTTCTCCGACCTTTTAATTCTAAGTGAGCTAAAACGTTGCTTTTGAAGATATATATGCTAGGCAGATCTCTGAAGTAGACATTGCGGAGCTGTGCGATAGTATCGGGCCCACATCTAATATCAAATAAGTGTCATTGCCATTTGTTACAATTCTAAAAAGAAAGGAAGACATTTAATCTAATATTTAAGAATATTAACTTGGTGATCAACAGTATATATCAATGATACATTATATCACAGTCTTTTATATACTTACCTAAAATTGTCCGTCATCCACTTCCATTCGGCTGTCCTCGAATCCCACTATCCACCGTGCCGCACCGGAAGTATGACGACCGCCATAATGGAAAACCCAAGTAATGGGTATTCCAATATGGCACCCCGGCGCCACCGCTGGACATCCGCCACGACCCACTGCCGACCCACACCAGGACCCGCCACCGAATCGCCGCCAGGACCGGCGACCGGATCGCCGCCAGGACCTGCTGCCAGAACGCAGCTAGGACCCGCCACCGTCTGACTACATGCGCCAGATTCCTCCGCTGCCTGCCCACCCACCTTCATGCAGTCACAGCTGGCAGGAAAGATGGTGGTTTACGGCCTAAGGGTGTGGAGGCAGCGGTGGGACACATACACCACACACACACACACACACACTGCCCTCCCGATTCAATAGCATAGGGCCCACGTCTAGTATCAAATAAGTGACATTGCAATTTGTTACAATTCTAAAAGAAAAAAAAGAAGACATTTAATCTGAGATTTAAAAGTTTTATCTTGGTGATGAACAGTTATAGATAATGTATATCACTGATGCTTTCTTCTGATGTCTGTCTGCAGCTGATTTTATAATTATATACTTTTCTAATATGTTAATATAATGATTTGACCTTAAAATGTCTTATTGTTCCTCAGTTTTGAAATGTTAGCCACATATTCACATTTCAAGGCTTTAATAACTACCAGTTATAGTACCCAGATCAAGAAATACGAAGTGTTTCGTTCAAAATTCTCCTTGCACTTTTCCTAAATAATGAGGAAATTTGTAATTTGAAACCTTGTAATTTGAAACCTTGTAATTTGCAATATGCGTTTCTCCGACCTTTTAATTCTAAGTGAGCTAAAACGTTGCTTTTGAAGATATACAGTGGGGCAAAAAAGTATTTAGTCAGTCAGCAATAGTGCAAGTTCCACCACTTAAAAAGATGAGAGGCGTCTGTAATTTACATCATAGGTAGACCTCAACTATGGGAGACAAACTGAGAAAAAAAAATCCAGAAAATCACATTGTCTGTTTTTTTTTCATTTTATTTGCATATTATGGTGGAAAATAAGTATTTGGTCAGAAACAAAATTTCATCTCAATACTTTGTGATATATCCTTTGTTGGCAATGACAGAGGTCAAACGTTTTCTGTAAGTCTTCACAAGGTTGCCACACACTGTTGTTGGTATGTTGGCCCATTCCTCCATGCAGATCTCCTCTAGAGCAGTGATGTTTTTGGCTTTTCGCTTGGCAACACGGACTTTCAACTCCCTCCAAAGGTTTTCTATAGGGTTGAGATCTGGAGACTGGCTAGGCCACTCCAGGACCTTGAAATGCTTCTTACGAAGCCACTCCTTCATTGCCCTGGCGGTGTGCTTTGGATCATTGTCATGTTGAAAGACCCAGCCACATTTCATCTGCAATGCCCTTGCTGATGGAAGGAGGTTTGCACTCAAAATCTCACGATACATGGCCCCATTCATTCTTTCATGTACCCGGATCAGTCGTCCTGGCCCCTTTGCAGAGAAACAGCCCCAAAGCATGATGTTTCCACCACCATGCTTTACAGTAGGTATGGTGTTTGATGGATGCAGCTCAGTATTCTTTTTCCTCCAAACACGACAAGTTGTGTTTCTACCAAACAGTTCCAGTTTGGTTTCATCAGACCATAGGACATTCTCCCAAAACTCCTCTGGATCATCCAAATGCTCTCTAGCAAACTTCAGACGGGCCCGGACATGTACAGGCTTAAGCAGTGGGACACGTCTGGCACTGCAGGATCTGAGTCCATGGTGGCGTAGTGTGTTACTTATGGTAGGCCTTGTTACATTGGTCCCAGCTCTCTGCAGTTCATTCACTAGGTCCCCCCGCGTGGTTCTGGGATTTTTGCTCACCGTCCTTGTGATCATTCTGACCCCACAGGGTGGGATTTTGCGTGGAGCACCAGATCGAGGGAGATTATCAGTGGTCTTGTATGTCTTCCATTTTCTAATTATTGCTCCCACAGTTGATTTCTTCACTCCAAGCTGGTTGGCTATTGCAGATTCAGTCTTCCCAGCCTGGCGCAGGGCTACAATTTTGTTTCTGGTGTCCTTTGACAGCTCTTTGGTCTTCACCATAGTGGAGTTTGGAGTCAGACTGTTTGAGGGTGTGCACAGGTGTCTTTTTATACTGATAACAAGTTTAAACAGGTGCCATTACTACAGGTAATGAGTGGAGGAAAGAGGAGACTCTTAAAGAAGAAGTTACAGGTCTGTGAGAGCCAGAAATCTTGATTGCTTGTTTCTGACCAAATACTTATTTTCCACCATAATATGCAAATAAAATGAAAAAAAACAGACAATGTGATTTTCTGGATTTTTTTTTCTCAGTTTGTCTCCCATAGTTGAGGTCTACCTATGATGTAAATTACAGACGCCTCTCATCTTTTTAAGTGGTGGAACTTGCACTATTGCTGACTGACTAAATACTTTTTTGCCCCACTGTATATGCTAGGCAGATCTCTGAAGTAGACATTGCGGAGCTGTGCGATAGTATCGGGCCCACATCTAATATCAAATAAGTGACATTGCCATTTGTTACAATTCTAAAAAGAAAGGAAGACATTTAATCTAAGATTTAAGAATTTTAACTTGGTGATCAACAGTATATATCACTGATACATTATATCACAGTCTTTTATATACTTACCTAAAATTGTCCGTCATCCACTTCCATTCGGCTGTCCTCGAATCCCACTATCCACCATGCAGCACCGGAAGTATGACGACCGCCATAATGGAAAACCCAAGTAATGGGTATTCCAATATGGGACCCCAGCGCCGCCGCTGGACATCCGCCACGACCCACCGCCGACCCACACCAGGACCCGCTACCGAATCGCCGCCAGGACCGGCCACCGTATCGCCGCCAGGACCTGGTGCCAGAACCCTGCTAGGACCCGCCACCGCCTGACTACATGCGCCAGATTCCGCCGCTGCATGCCCACCCACCTTCATGTAGTCACAGCTGGCAGGAAAGATGGTGGTTTGCTGCCGAAGGGTGTGGAGGCAGCAGTGGGACACATACACCACACTCACAGACACACACTGCCCTCCCGATTCAATAGCATAGAGCCCACATTTAGTATCAAATAATTGACATTGCCATTTGTTACAATTCTGAAAAAAAAGGAACAATTTCTTCTAAGATTTAAGAATTTTAACTTGGTGATCAACAGGATATATCATTGATATATTATATCACAATCTTTTATATACTTACCTAAAATTGTCCGTCATCCATTTTCGTTCGACTGTCCTCAAATCCCACAATCCACCGTGCCGCACTAGAAGTACGACAACCGCCAAAATGGAAAACCCAAGTGATGGGTATTCCAGTAAGGCACCCGCTGGTGGTACCGAGCCCTTTCGCAGTACCACCAGTGGGACACCCACTTCGGACCCTCCTGACTCCGCCGCTGGACACCTGCCAAGACCCACCGCCGGACCCACACCAGGACCCGCCACCTGATCGCCGCCAAGACCCGCCACCGGATCAACGCCAGGACCTGCTGCCGGAACCCAGCTATCTCCCGCTACCGCCTGACTACACGCGCCAGATCCCGCCGCTGCCTGCCCACCCACCTCCATGCAGTCACAGCTGGCAGGAAAGACGGTGGTTTGCAGCCTTTGGGTGTGCAGGCAGCGGTGGGACATATACACCACACTCACACACACACACACACACTGCCCTCCCGATTCAATAACATAGGGCCCACATCTAGTATCAAATAAGTGACATTGCCATTTGTTACAATTCTAAAAAAAAAGAAGACATGTAATCTAAGATTTAAAATTTTTAACTTGGTGATGAACAATTATAGATAATGTATATCACTGATGCTTTCTTCCAATGTCTGTCTGCAGCTGATTTTATAATTATATACTTTTCTAATATGTTAATATCATGATTTGACCTTAAAATGTCTTATTGTTCCTCAGTTTTGAAATGTTAGCCACATATTTACATTTCAAGGCTTTAATAACTACCAGTTATAGTACCCAGATCAAGAAATACGAAGTGTTTCGTACAAAATTCTCCTTGAACTTTTCCTAAATAATGAGGAAATAGATTATTTTTTCTTCTATAGAAATGGTAGAAAGAACACTTATATTGGAGATGGAAAGGAGGCTTTGAGGGGATATGGAGGAGGCCTATGTTTTTTAATTTTATTTTTAGGTGTGCAATTATCTGTTTTCTGATTATTTTGGAAAAGTAGCTAAAATGAATGAAACTGTCGAAGTTGCTCATTTTTAAGTTGTGGAATGTGTGAAAATATGTTTTTGTGCTCTATCATATGCTTTTTAAATGAGATTCCTTTACACGATAGACTAAAATCAGCGAATTCTGTTAATGTGTATAAGATCCACTCACCTTGTAATTTGCAATATGCGTTTCTCCGACCTTTTAATTCTAAGTGAGCTAAAACGTTGCTTTTGAAGATATACAGTGGGGCAAAAAAGTATTTAGTCAGTCAGCAATAGTGCAAGTTCCACCACTTAAAAAGATGAGAGGCGTCTGTAATTTACATCATAGGTAGACCTCAACTATGGGAGACAAACTGAGAAAAAAAATCCAGAAAATCACATTGTCTGTTTTTTTTTCATTTTATTTGCATATTATGGTGGAAAATAAGTATTTGGTCAGAAACAAAATTTCATCTCAATACTTTGTGATATATCCTTTGTTGGCAATGACAGAGGTCAAACGTTTTCTGTAAGTCTTCACAAGGTTGCCACACACTGTTGTTGGTATGTTGGCCCATTCCTCCATGCAGATCTCCTCTAGAGCAGTGATGTTTTTGGCTTTTCGCTTGGCAACACGGACTTTCAACTCCCTCCAAAGGTTTTCTATAGGGTTGAGATCTGGAGACTGGCTAGGCCACTCCAGGACCTTGAAATGCTTCTTACGAAGCCACTCCTTCATTGCCCTGGCGGTGTGCTTTGGATCATTGTCATGTTGAAAGACCCAGCCACATTTCATCTGCAATGCCCTTGCTGATGGAAGGAGGTTTGCACTCAAAATCTCACGATACATGGCCCCATTCATTCTTTCATGTACCCGGATCAGTCGTCCTGGCCCCTTTGCAGAGAAACAGCCCCAAAGCATGATGTTTCCACCACCATGCTTTACAGTAGGTATGGTGTTTGATGGATGCAGCTCAGTATTCTTTTTCCTCCAAACACGACAAGTTGTGTTTCTACCAAACAGTTCCAGTTTGGTTTCATCAGACCATAGGACATTCTCCCAAAACTCCTCTGGATCATCCAAATGCTCTCTAGCAAACTTCAGACGGGCCCGGACATGTACAGGCTTAAGCAGTGGGACACGTCTGGCACTGCAGGATCTGAGTCCATGGTGGCGTAGTGTGTTACTTATGGTAGGCCTTGTTACATTGGTCCCAGCTCTCTGCAGTTCATTCACTAGGTCCCCCCGCGTGGTTCTGGGATTTTTGCTCACCGTTCTTGTGATCATTCTGACCCCACAGGGTGGGAGTTTGCGTGGAGCACTAGATCGAGGGAGATTATCAGTGGTCTTGTATGTCTTCCATTTTCTAATTATTGCTCCCACAGTTGATTTCTTCACTCCAAGCTGGTTGGCTATTGCAGATTCAGTCTTCCCAGCCTGGCGCAGGGCTACAATTTTGTTTCTGGTGTCCTTTGACAGCTCTTTGGTCTTCACCATAGTGGAGTTTGGAGTCAGACTGTTTGAGGGTGTGCACAGGTGTCTTTTTATACTGATAACAAGTTTAAACAGGTGCCATTACTACAGGTAATGAGTGGAGGAAAGAGGAGACTCTTAAAGAAGAAGTTACAGGTCTGTGAGAGCCAGAAATCTTGATTGCTTGTTTCTGACCAAATACTTATTTTCCACCATAATATGCAAATAAAATGAAAAAAAAACAGACAATGTGATTTTCTGGATTTTTTTTTCTCAGTTTGTCTCCCATAGTTGAGGTCTACCTATGATGTAAATTACAGACGCCTCTCATCTTTTTAAGTGGTGGAACTTGCACTATTGCTGACTGACTAAATACTTTTTTGCCCCACTGTATATGCTAGGTAGATCTCTGAAGTAGACATTGCGGAGCTGTGCGATAGTATCGGGCCCACATCTAATATCAAATAAGTGACATTGCCATTTGTTACAATTCTAAAAAGAAAGGAAGACATTTAATCTAAGATTTAAGAGTTTTAACTTGGTGATCAACAGTATATATCACTGATACATTATATCACAGTCTTTTATATACTTACCTAAAATTGTCCGTCATCCACTTCCATTCGGCTGTCCTCGAAACCCACTATCCACCATGCAGCACCGGAAGTATGACGACCGCCATAATGGAAAACCCAAGTAATGGGTATTCCAATATGGGACCCCAGCGCCGCCGCCGCTGGACATCCGCCACGACCCACCGCCGACCCACACCAGGACCCGCCACCGAATCGCCGCCAGGACCGGCCACCGTATCGCCGCCAGGACCTGGTGCCAGAACCCTGCTAGGACCCGCCACCGCCTGACTACATGCGCCAGATTCCGCCGCTGCATGCCCACCCACCTTCATGTAGTCACAGCTGGCAGGAAAGATGGTGGTTTGCGGCCGAAGGGTGTGGAGGCAGCAGTGGGACACATACACCACACTCACAGACACACACGCACACACTGCCCTCCCGATTCAATAGCATAGAGCCCACATTTAGTATCAAATAATTGACATTGCCATTTGTTACAATTCTGAAAAAAAGGAACAATTTCTTCTAAGATTTAAGAATTTTAACTTGGTGATCAACAGGATATATCATTGATATATTATATCACAATCTTTTATATACTTACCTAAAATTGTCCGTCATCCATTTTCGTTCGACTGTCCTCAAATCCCACAATCCACCGTGCCGCACTAGAAGTACGACAACCGCCATAATGGAAAACCCAAGTGATGGGTATTCCAGTAAGGCACCCGCTGGTGGTACCGAGCCCTTTCGCAGTACCACCAGTGGGACACCCACTTCGGACCCTCCTGACTCCGCCGCCGCTGGACACCTGCCAAGACCCACCGCCGGACCCACACCAGGACCCGCCACCTGATCGCCGCCAAGACCCGCCACCGGATCAACGCCAGAACCTGCTGCCGGAACCCAGCTATCTCCCGCTACCGCCTGACTACACGCGCCAGATCCCGCCGCTGCCTGCCCACCCACCTCCATGCAGTCACAGCTGGCAGGAAAGACGGTGGTTTGCAGCCTTTGGGTGTGCAGGCAGCGGTGGGACATATACACCACACTCACACACACACACACACACACACTGCCCTCCCGATTCAATAACATAGGGCCCACATCTAGTATCAAATAAGTGACATTGCCATTTGTTACAATTCTAAAAAAAAAGAAGACATGTAATCTAAGATTTAAAATTTTTAACTTGGTGATGAACAATTATAGATAATGTATATCACTGATGCTTTCTTCCAATGTCTGTCTGCAGCTGATTTTATAATTATATACTTTTCTAATATGTTAATATCATGATTTGACCTTAAAATGTCTTATTGTTCCTCAGTTTTGAAATGTTAGCCACATATTTACATTTCAAGGCTTTAATAACTACCAGTTATAGTACCCAGATCAAGAAATACGAAGTGTTTCGTACAAAATTCTCCTTGCACTTTTCCTAAATAATGAGGAAATAGATTATTTTTTCTTCTATAGAAATGGTAGAAAGAACACTTATATTGGAGATGGAAAGGAGGCTTTGAGGGGATATGGAGGAGGCCTATGTTTTTTAATTTTATTTTTAGGTGTGCAATTATCTGTTTTCTGATTATTTTGGAAAAGTAGCTAAAATGAATGAAACTGTCGAAGTTGCTCATTTTTAAGTTGTGGAATGTGTGAAAATATGTTTTTGTGCTCTATCATATGCTTTTTAAATGAGATTCCTTTACACAATAGACTAAAATCAGCGAATTCTGTTAATGTGTATAAGATCCACTCACCTTGTAATTTGCAATATGCGTTTCTCCGACCTTTTAATTCTAAGTGAGCTAAAACGTTGCTTTTGAAGATATATATGCTAGGCAGATCTCTGAAGTAGACATTGCGGAGCTGTGCGATAGTATCGGGCCCACATCTAATATCAAATAAGTGTCATTGCCATTTGTTACAATTCTAAAAAGAAAGGAAGACATTTAATCTAATATTTAAGAATATTAACTTGGTGATCAACAGTATATATCAATGATACATTATATCACAGTGTTTTATATACTTACCTAAAATTGTCCGTCATCCACTTCCATTCGGCTGTCCTCGAATCCCACTATCCACCGTGCCGCACCGGAAGTATGACGACCGCCATAATGGAAAACCCAAGTAATGGGTATTCCAATATGGCACCCCGGCGCCACCGCTGGACATCCGCCACGACCCACTGCCGACCCACACCAGGACCCGCCACCGAATCACCGCCAGGACCGGCGACCGGATCGCCGCCAGGACCTGCTGCCAGAACGCAGCTAGGACCCGCCACCGTCTGACTACATGCGCCAGATTCCTCCGCTGCCTGCCCACCCACCTTCATGCAGTCACAGCTGGCAGGAAAGATGGTGGTTTACGGCCTAAGGGTGTGGAGGCAGTGGTGGGACACATACACCACACACACACACACACTGCCCTCCCGATTCAATAGCATAGGGCCCACGTCTAGTATCAAATAAGTGACATTGCCATTTGTTACAATTCTAAAAGAAAAAAAAGAAGACATTTAATCTGAGATTTAAAAGTTTTATCTTGGTGATGAACAGTTATAGATAATGTATATCACTGATGCTTTCTTCTGATGTCTGTCTGCAGCTGATTTTATAATTATATACTTTTCTAATATGTTAATATAATGATTTGACCTTAAAATGTCTTATTGTTCCTCAGTTTTGAAATGTTAGCCACATATTCACATTTCAAGGCTTTAATAACTACCAGTTATAGTACCCAGATCAAGAAATACGAAGTGTTTCGTTCAAAATTCTCCTTGCACTTTTCCTAAATAATGAGGAAATTTGTAATTTGAAACCTTGTAATTTGAAACCTTGTAATTTGCAATATGCGTTTCTCCGACCTTTTAATTCTAAGTGAGCTAAAACGTTGCTGTTGAAGATATACAGTGGGGCAAAAAAGTATTTAGTCAGTCAGCAATAGTGCAAGTTCCACCACTTAAAAAGATGAGAGGCGTCTGTAATTTACATCATAGGTAGACCTCAACTATGGGAGACAAACTGAGAAAAAAAAATCCAGAAAATCACATTGTCTGTTTTTTTTTCATTTTATTTGCATATTATGGTGGAAAATAAGTATTTGGTCAGAAACAAAATTTCATCTCAATACTTTGTGATATATCCTTTGTTGGCAATGACAGAGGTCAAACGTTTTCTGTAAGTCTTCACAAGGTTGCCACACACTGTTGTTGGTATGTTGGCCCATTCCTCCATGCAGATCTCCGCTAGAGCAGTGATGTTTTTGGCTTTTCGCTTGGCAACACGGACTTTCAACTCCCTCCAAAGGTTTTCTATAGGGTTGAGATCTGGAGACTGGCTAGGCCACTCCAGGACCTTGAAATGCTTCTTACGAAGCCACTCCTTCATTGCCCTGGCGGTGTGCTTTGGATCATTGTCATGTTGAAAGACCCAGCCACATTTCATCTGCAATGCCCTTGCTGATGGAAGGAGGTTTGCACTCAAAATCTCACGATACATGGCCCCATTCATTCTTTCATGTACCCGGATCAGTCGTCCTGGCCCCTTTGCAGAGAAACAGCCCCAAAGCATGATGTTTCCACCACCATGCTTTACAGTAGGTATGGTGTTTGATGGATGCAGCTCAGTATTCTTTTTCCTCCAAACACGACAAGTTGTGTTTCTACCAAACAGTTCCAGTTTGGTTTCATCAGACCATAGGACATTCTCCTAAAACTCCTCTGGATCATCCAAATGCTCTCTAGCAAACTTCAGACGGGCCCGGACATGTACAGGCTTAAGCAGTGGGACACGTCTGGCACTGCAGGATCTGAGTCCATGGTGGCGTAGTGTGTTACTTATGGAAGGCCTTGTTACATTGGTCCCAGCTCTCTGCAGTTCATTCACTAGGTCCCCCCGCGTGGTTCTGGGATTTTTGCTCACCGTCCTTGTGATCATTCTGACCCCACAGGGTGGGATTTTGCGTGGAGCACCAGATCGAGGGAGATTATCAGTGGTCTTGTATGTCTTCCATTTTCTAATTATTGCTCCCACAGTTGATTTCTTCACTCCAAGCTGGTTGGCTATTGCAGATTCAGTCTTCCCAGCCTGGCGCAGGGCTACAATTTTGTTTCTGGTGTCCTTTGACAGCTCTTTGGTCTTCACCATAGTGGAGTTTGGAGTCAGACTGTTTGAGGGTGTGCACAGGTGTCTTTTTATACTGATAACAAGTTTAAACAGGTGCCATTACTACAGGTAATGAGTGGAGGAAAGAGGAGACTCTTAAAGAAGAAGTTACAGGTCTGTGAGAGCCAGAAATCTTGATTGCTTGTTTCTGACCAAATACTTATTTTCCACCATAATATGCAAATACAATGAAAAAAAACAGACAATGTGATTTTCTGGATTTTTTTTTCTCAGTTTGTCTCCCATAGTTGAGGTCTACCTATGATGTAAATTACAGACGCCTCTCATCTTTTTAAGTGGTGGAACTTGCACTATTGCTGACTGACTAAATACTTTTTTGCCCCACTGTATATGCTAGGCAGATCTCTGAAGTAGACATTGCGGAGCTGTGCGATAGTATCGGGCCCACATCTAATATCAAATAAGTGACATTGCCATTTGTTACAATTCTAAAAAGAAAGGAAGACATTTAATCTAAGATTTAAGAATTTTAACTTGGTGATCAACAGTATATATCACTGATACATTATATCACAGTCTTTTATATACTTACCTAAAATTGTCCGTCATCCACTTCCATTCGGCTGTCCTCGAATCCCACTATCCACCGTGCAGCACCGGAAGTATGACGACCGCCATAATGGAAAACCCAAGTAATGGGTATTCCAATATGGGACCCCAGCGCCGCCGCCGCTGGACATCCGCCACGACCCACTGCCGACCCACACCAGGACCCGCCACCGAATCGCCGCCTGGACCGGCAACCGGATCGCCGCCAGGACCTGCTGCCAGAACGCAGCTAGGACCCGCCACTGTCTGACTACATGCGCCAGATTCCTCCGCTGCCTGCCCACCCACCTTCATGCAGTCACAGCTGGCAGGAAAGATGGTGGTTTACGGCCTAAGGGTGTGGAGGCAGCGGTGGGACACATACACCACACTCACAGACACACACGCACACACTGCCCTCCCGATTCAATAGCATAGGGCCCACATTTAGTATCAAATATTTGACATTGCCATTTGTTACAATTCTGAAAAAAAAGGAACAATTTCTTTTAAGATTTAAGAATTTTAACTTGGTGATCAACAGGATATATCATTGATATATTATATCACAATCTTTTATATACTTACCTAAAATTGTCCGTCATCCATTTTCGTTCGACTGTCCTCAAATCCCACAATCCACCGTGCCGCACTAGAAGTACGACAACCGCCATAATGGAAAACCCAAGTGATGGGTATTCCAGTAAGGCACCCGCTGGTGGTACCGAGCCTTTTCGCAGTACCACCAGTGGGACACCCACTTCGGACCCTCCTGACTCCGCCGCCGCTGGACACCTGCCAAGACCCACCGCCGGACCCACACCAGCATTCGCCACCTGATCGCCGCCAAGACCCGCCACCGGATCAACGCCAGGACCTGCTGCCGGAACCCAGCTAGGACCCGCTACCGCCTGACTACACGCGCCAGATCCCGCCGCTGCCTGCCCACCCACCTCCATGCAGTCACAGCTGGCAGGAAAGATGGTGGTTTGCAGCCTGTGGGTGTGCAGGCAGCGGTGGGACATATACACCACACTCACACACACACACACTGCCCTCCCGATTCAATAACATAGGGCCCACATCTAGTATCAAATAAGTGACGTTGCCATTTGTTACAATTCTAAAAAAAAAGAAGACATGTAATCTAAGATTTAAAATTTTTAACTTGGTGATGAACAATTATAGATAATGTATATCACTGATGCTTTCTTCCAATGTCTGCAGCTGATTTTATAATTATATACTTTTCTAATATGTTAATATCATGATTTGACCTTAAAATGTCTTATTGTTCCTCAGTTTTGAAATGTTAGCCACATATTTACATTTCAAGGCTTTAATAACTACCAGTTATAGTACCCAGATCAAGAAATACGAAGTGTTTCGTACAAAATTCTCCTTGAACTTTTCCTAAATAATGAGGAAATAGATTATTTTTTCTTCTATAGAAATGGTAGAAAGAACACTTATATTGGAGATGGAAAGGAGGCTTTGAGGGGATATGGAGGAGGCCTATGTTTTTTAATTTTATTTTTAGGTGTGCAATTATCTGTTTTCTGATTATTTTGGAAAAGTAGCTAAAATGAATGAAACTGTCGAAGTTGCTCATTTTTAAGTTGTGGAATGTGTGAAAATATGTTTTTGTGCTCTATCATATGCTTTTTAAATGAGATTCCTTTACACGATAGACTAAAATCAGCGAATTCTGTTAATGTGTATAAGATCCACTCACCTTGTAATTTGCAATATGCGTTTCTCCGACCTTTTAATTCTAAGTGAGCTAAAACGTTGCTTTTGAAGATATACAGTGGGGCAAAAAAGTATTTAGTCAGTCAGCAATAGTGCAAGTTCCACCACTTAAAAAGATGAGAGGCGTCTGTAATTTACATCATAGGTAGACCTCAACTATGGGAGACAAACTGAGAAAAAAAAATCCAGAAAATCACATTGTCTGTTTTTTTTTCATTTTATTTGCATATTATGGTGGAAAATAAGTATTTGGTCAGAAACAAAATTTCATCTCAATACTTTGTGATATATCCTTTGTTGGCAATGACAGAGGTCAAACGTTTTCTGTAAGTCTTCACAAGGTTGCCACACACTGTTGTTGGTATGTTGGCCCATTCCTCCATGCAGATCTCCTCTAGAGCAGTGATGTTTTTGGCTTTTCGCTTGGCAACACGGACTTTCAACTCCCTCCAAAGGTTTTCTATAGGGTTGAG
Source organism: Dendrobates tinctorius (assembly GCF_039654945.1). Taxonomy (NCBI): domain Eukaryota; kingdom Metazoa; phylum Chordata; class Amphibia; order Anura; family Dendrobatidae; genus Dendrobates; species Dendrobates tinctorius. The sequence continues at coordinate 23,595,086 of NW_027361802.1, read as the reverse complement.
ATCTGGAGACTGGCTAGGCCACTCCAGGACCTTGAAATGCTTCTTACGAAGCCACTCCTTCATTGCCCTGGCGGTGTGCTTTGGATCATTGTCATGTTGAAAGACCCAGCCACATTTCATCTGCAATGCCCTTGCTGATGGAAGGAGGTTTGCACTCAAAATCTCACGATACATGGCCCCATTCATTCTTTCATGTACCCGGATCAGTCGTCCTGGCCCCTTTGCAGAGAAACAGCCCCAAAGCATGATGTTTCCACCACCATGCTTTACAGTAGGTATGGTGTTTGATGGATGCAGCTCAGTATTCTTTTTCCTCCAAACACGACAAGTTGTGTTTCTACCAAACAGTTCCAGTTTGGTTTCATCAGACCATAGGACATTTTCCCAAAACTCCTCTGGATCATCCAAATGCTCTCTAGCAAACTTCAGACGGGCCCGGACATGTACAGGCTTAAGCAGTGGGACACGTCTGGCACTGCAGGATCTGAGTCCATGGTGGCGTAGTGTGTTACTTATGGTAGGCCTTGTTACATTGGTCCCAGCTCTCTGCAGTTCATTCACTAGGTCCCCCCGCGTGGTTCTGGGATTTTTGCTCACCGTTCTTGTGATCATTCTGACCCCACAGGGTGGGATTTTGCGTGGAGCACCAGATCGAGGGAGATTATCAGTGGTCTTGTATGTCTTCCATTTTCTAATTATTGCTCCCACAGTTGATTTCTTCACTCCAAGCTGGTTGGCTATTGCAGATTCAGTCTTCCCAGCCTGGCGCAGGGCTACAATTTTGTTTCTGGTGTCCTTTGACAGCTCTTTGGTCTTCACCATAGTGGAGTTTGGAGTCAGACTGTTTGAGGGTGTGCACAGGTGTCTTTTTATACTGATAACAAGTTTAAACAGGTGCCATTACTACAGGTAATGAGTGGAGGAAAGAGGAGACTCTTAAAGAAGAAGTTACAGGTCTGTGAGAGCCAGAAATCTTGATTGCTTGTTTCTGACCAAATACTTATTTTCCACCATAATATGCAAATAAAATGAAAAAAAAACAGACAATGTGATTTTCTGGATTTTTTTTTCTCAGTTTGTCTCCCATAGTTGAGGTCTACCTATGATGTAAATTACAGACGCCTCTCATCTTTTTAAGTGGTGGAACTTGCACTATTGCTGACTGACTAAATACTTTTTTGCCCCACTGTATATGCTAGGTAGATCTCTGAAGTAGACATTGCGGAGCTGTGCGATAGTATCGGGCCCACATCTAATATCAAATAAGTGACATTGCCATTTGTTACAATTCTAAAAAGAAAGGAAGACATTTAATCTAAGATTTAAGAGTTTTAACTTGGTGATCAACAGTATATATCACTGATACATTATATCACAGTCTTTTATATACTTACCTAAAATTGTCCGTCATCCACTTCCATTCGGCTGTCCTCGAATCCCACTATCCACCATGCAGCACCGGAAGTATGACGACCGCCATAATGGAAAACCCAAGTAATGGGTATTCCAATATGGGACCCCAGCGCCGCCGCCGCTGGACATCCGCCACGACCCACCGCCGACCCACACCAGGACCCGCCACCGAATCGCCGCCAGGACCGGCCACCGTATCGCCGCCAGGACCTGGTGCCAGAACCCTGCTAGGACCCGCCACCGCCTGACTACATGCGCCAGATTCCGCCGCTGCATGCCCACCCACCTTCATGTAGTCACAGCTGGCAGGAAAGATGGTGGTTTGCGGCCGAAGGGTGTGGAGGCAGCAGTGGGACACATACACCACACTCACAGACACACACGCACACACTGCCCTCCCGATTCAATAGCATAGAGCCCACATTTAGTATCAAATAATTGACATTGCCATTTGTTACAATTCTGAAAAAAAGGAACAATTTCTTCTAAGATTTAAGAATTTTAACTTGGTGATCAACAGGATATATCATTGATATATTATATCACAATCTTTTATATACTTACCTAAAATTGTCCGTCATCCATTTTCGTTCGACTGTCCTCAAATCCCACAATCCACTGTGCCGCACTAGAAGTACGACAACCGCCATAATGGAAAACCCAAGTGATGGGTATTCCAGTAAGGCACCCGCTGGTGGTACCGAGCCCTTTCGCAGTACCACCAGTGGGACACCCACTTCGGACCCTCCTGACTCCGCCGCCGCTGGACACCTGCCAAGACCCACCGCCGGACCCACACCAGGACCCGCCACCTGATCGCCGCCAAGACCCGCCACCGGATCAACGCCAGAACCTGCTGCCGGAACCCAGCTATCTCCCGCTACCGCCTGACTACACGCGCCAGATCCCGCCGCTGCCTGCCCACCCACCTCCATGCAGTCACAGCTGGCAGGAAAGACGGTGGTTTGCAGCCTTTGGGTGTGCAGGCAGCGGTGGGACATATACACCACACTCACACACACACACACACACACACTGCCCTCCCGATTCAATAACATAGGGCCCACATCTAGTATCAAATAAGTGACATTGCCATTTGTTACAATTCTAAAAAAAAGAAGACATGTAATCTAAGATTTAAAATTTTTAACTTGGTGATGAACAATTATAGATAATGTATATCACTGATGCTTTCTTCCAATGTCTGTCTGCAGCTGATTTTATAATTATATACTTTTCTAATATGTTAATATCATGATTTGACCTTAAAATGTCTTATTGTTCCTCAGTTTTGAAATGTTAGCCACATATTTACATTTCAAGGCTTTAATAACTACCAGTTATAGTACCCAGATCAAGAAATACGAAGTGTTTCGTACAAAATTCTCCTTGCACTTTTCCTAAATAATGAGGAAATAGATTATTTTTTCTTCTATAGAAATGGTAGAAAGAACACTTATATTGGAGATGGAAAGGAGGCTTTGAGGGGATATGGAGGAGGCCTATGTTTTTTAATTTTATTTTTAGGTGTGCAATTATCTGTTTTCTGATTATTTTGGAAAAGTAGCTAAAATGAATGAAACTGTCGAAGTTGCTCATTTTTAAGTTGTGGAATGTGTGAAAATATGTTTTTGTGCTCTATCATATGCTTTTTAAATGAGATTCCTTTACACAATAGACTAAAATCAGCGAATTCTGTTAATGTGTATAAGATCCACTCACCTTGTAATTTGCAATATGCGTTTCTCCGACCTTTTAATTCTAAGTGAGCTAAAACGTTGCTTTTGAAGATATATATGCTAGGCAGATCTCTGAAGTAGACATTGCGGAGCTGTGCGATAGTATCGGGCCCACATCTAATATCAAATAAGTGTCATTGCCATTTGTTACAATTCTAAAAAGAAAGGAAGACATTTAATCTAATATTTAAGAATATTAACTTGGTGATCAACAGTATATATCAATGATACATTATATCACAGTGTTTTATATACTTACCTAAAATTGTCCGTCATCCACTTCCATTCGGCTGTCCTCGAATCCCACTATCCACCGTGCCGCACCGGAAGTATGACGACCGCCATAATGGAAAACCCAAGTAATGGGTATTCCAATATGGCACCCCGGCGCCACCGCTGGACATCCGCCACGACCCACTGCCGACCCACACCAGGACCCGCCACCGAATCACCGCCAGGACCGGCGACCGGATCGCCGCCAGGACCTGCTGCCAGAACGCAGCTAGGACCCGCCACCGTCTGACTACATGCGCCAGATTCCTCCGCTGCCTGCCCACCCACCTTCATGCAGTCACAGCTGGCAGGAAAGATGGTGGTTTACGGCCTAAGGGTGTGGAGGCAGTGGTGGGACACATACACCACACACACACACACACTGCCCTCCCGATTCAATAGCATAGGGCCCACGTCTAGTATCAAATAAGTGACATTGCCATTTGTTACAATTCTAAAAGAAAAAAAAGAAGACATTTAATCTGAGATTTAAAAGTTTTATCTTGGTGATGAACAGTTATAGATAATGTATATCACTGATGCTTTCTTCTGATGTCTGTCTGCAGCTGATTTTATAATTATATACTTTTCTAATATGTTAATATAATGATTTGACCTTAAAATGTCTTATTGTTCCTCAGTTTTGAAATGTTAGCCACATATTCACATTTCAAGGCTTTAATAACTACCAGTTATAGTACCCAGATCAAGAAATACGAAGTGTTTCGTTCAAAATTCTCCTTGCACTTTTCCTAAATAATGAGGAAATAGATTATTTTTCCTTCTATAGAAATGGTAGAAAGAACACTTATATTGGAGATGGAAAGGAGGCTTTGAGGGGATATGGAGGAGGCCTATGTTTTTTAATTTTATTTTTAGGTGTGCAATTATCTGTTTTCTGATTATTTTGGAAAAGTAGCTAAAATGAATGAAACTGTCGAAGTTGCTCATTTTTAAGTTGTGGAATGTGTGAAAATATGTTTTTGTGCTCTATCATATGCTTTTTAAATGAGATTCCTTTACACGATAGACTAAAATCAGCGAATTCTGTTAATGTGTATAAGATCCACTCACCTTGTAATTTGCAATATGCGTTTCTCCGACCTTTTAATTCTAAGTGAGCTAAAACGTTGCTTTTGAAGATATACAGTGGGGCAAAAAAGTATTTAGTCAGTCAGCAATAGTGCAAGTTCCACCACTTAAAAAGATGAGAGGCGTCTGTAATTTACATCATAGGTAGACCTCAACTATGGGAGACAAACTGAGAAAAAAAAACCCAGAAAATCACAATGTCAGTTTTTTTTTCATTTTATTTGCATATTATGGTGGAAAATAAGTATTTGGTCAGAAACAAAATTTCATCTCAATACTTTGTGATATATCCTTTGTTGGCAATGACAGAGGTCAAACGTTTTCTGTAAGTCTTCACAAGGTTGCCACACACTGTTGTTGGTATGTTGGCCCATTCCTCCATGCAGATCTCCTCTAGAGCAGTGATGTTTTTGGCTTTTCGCTTGGCAACACGGACTTTCAACTCCCTCCAAAGGTTTTCTATAGGGTTGAGATCTGGAGACTGGCTAGGCCACTCCAGGACCTTGAAATGCTTCTTACGAAGCCACTCCTTCATTGCCCTGGGGTTGTGCTTTGGATCATTGTCATGTTGAAAGACCCAGCCACATTTCATCTGCAATGCCCTTGCTGATGGAAGGAGGTTTGCACTCAAAATCTCACGATACATGGCCCCATTCATTCTTTCATGTACCCGGATCAGTCGTCCTGGCCCCTTTGCAGAGAAACAGCCCCAAAGCATGATGTTTCCACCACCATGCTTTACAGTAGGTATGGTGTTTGATGGATGCAGCTCAGTATTCTTTTTCCTCCAAACACGACAAGTTGTGTTTCTACCAAACAGTTTCAGTTTGGTTTCATCAGACCATAGGACATTCTCCCAAAACTCCTCTGGATCATCCAAATGCTCTCTAGCAAACTTCAGACGGGCCCGGACATGTACAGGCTTAAGCAGTGGGACACGTCTGGCACTGCAGGATCTGAGTCCATGGTGGCGTAGTGTGTTACTTATGGTAGGCCTTGTTACATTGGTCCCAGCTCTCTGCAGTTCATTCACTAGGTCCCCCCGCGTGGTTCTGGGATTTTTGCTCACCGTTCTTGTGATCATTCTGACCCCACAGGGTGGGATTTTGCGTGGAGCACCAGATCGAGGGAGATTATCAGTGGTCTTGTATGTCTTCCATTTTCTAATTATTGCTCCCACAGTTGATTTCTTCACTCCAAGCTGGTTGGCTATTGCAGATTCAGTCTTCCCAGCCTGGCGCAGGGCTACAATTTTGTTTCTGGTGTCCTTTGACAGCTCTTTGGTCTTCACCATAGTGGAGTTTGGAGTCAGACTGTTTGAGGGTGTGCACAGGTGTCTTTTTATACTGATAACAAGTTTAAACAGGTGCCATTACTACAGGTAGTGGAGGAAAGAGGAGACTCTTAAAGAAGAAGTTACAGGTCTGTGAGAGCCAGAAATCTTGATTGCTTGTTTCTGACCAAATACTTATTTTCCACCATAATATGCAAATAAAATGAAAAAAAAACAGACAATGTGATTTTCTGGATTTTTTTTTCTCAGTTTGTCTCCCATAGTTGAGGTCTACCTATGATGTAAATTACAGACGCCTCTCATCTTTTTAAGTGGTGGAACTTGCACTCTTGCTGACTGACTAAATACTTTTTTGCCCCACTGTATATGCTAGGTAGATCTCTGAAGTAGACACTGCGGAGCTGTGCGATAGTATCGGGCCCACATCTAATATCAAATAAGTGACATTGCCATTTGTTACAATTCTAAAAAGAAAGGAAGACATTTAATCTAAGATTTAAGAATTTTAACTTGGTGATCAACAGTATATATCACTGATACATTATATCACAGTCTTTTATATACTTACCTAAAATTGTCCGTCATCCACTTCCATTCGGCTGTCCTCGAATCCCACTATCCACCATGCAGCACCGGAAGTATGACGACCGCCATAATGGAAAACCCAAGTAATGGGTATTCCAATATGGGACCCCAGCGCCGCCGCCGCTGGACATCCGCCACGACCCACCGCCGACCCACACCAGGACCCGCCACCGAATCGCCGCCAGGACCGGCCACCGTATCGCCGCCAGGACCTGGTGCCAGAACCCTGCTAGGACCCGCCACCGCCTGACTACATGCGCCAGATTCCGCCGCTGCATGCCCACCCACCTTCATGTAGTCACAGCTGGCAGGAAAGATGGTGGTTTGCGGCCGAAGGGTGTGGAGGCAGCAGTGGGACACATACACCACACTCACAGACACACACGCACACACTGCCCTCCCGATTCAATAGCATAGAGCCCACATTTAGTATCAAATAATTGACATTTCCATTTGTTACAATTCTGAAAAAAAAGGAACAATTTCTTCTAAGATTTAAGAATTTTAACTTGGTGATCAACAGGATATATCATTGATATATTATATCACAATCTTTTATATACTTACCTAAAATTGTCCGTCATCCATTTTCGTTCGACTGTCCTCAAATCCCACAATCCACCGTGCCGCACTAGAAGTACGACAACCGCCATAATGGAAAACCCAAGTGATGGGTATTCCAGTAAGGCACCCGCTGGTGGTACCGAGCCCTTTCGCAGTACCACCAGTGGGACACCCACTTCGGACCCTCCTGACTCTGCCGCCGCTGGACACCTGCCAAGACCCACCGCCGGACCCACACCAGGACCCGCCACCTGATCGCCGCCAAGACCCGCCACCGGATCAACGCCAGGACCTGCTGCCGGAACCCAGCTATCTCCCGCTACCGCCTGACTACACGTGCCAGATCCCGCCGCTGCCTGCCCACCCACCTCCATGCAGTCACAGCTGGCAGGAAAGACGGTGGTTTGCAGCCTTTGGGTGTGCAGGCAGCGGTGGGACATATACACCACACTCACACACACACACACACACTGCCCTCCCGATTCAATAACATAGGGCCCACATCTAGTATCAAATAAGTGACATTGCCATTTGTTACATTTCTAAAAAAAAGAAGACATGTAATCTAAGATTTAAAATTTTTAACTTGGTGATGAACAATTATAGATAATGTATATCACTGATGCTTTCTTCCAATGTCTGTCTGCAGCTGATTTTATAATTATATACTTTTCTAATACGTTAATATCATGATTTGACCTTAAAATGTCTTATTGTTCCTCAGTTTTGAAATGTTAGCCACATATTTACATTTCAAGGCTTTAATAACTACCAGTTATAGTACCCAGATCAAGAAATACGAAGTGTTTCATACAAAATTCTCCTTGCACTTTTCCTAAATAATGAGGAAATAGATTATTTTTTCTTCTATAGAAATGGTAGAAAGAACACTTATATTGGAGATGGAAAGGAGGCTTTGAGGGGATATGGAGGAGGCCTATGTTTTTTAATTTTATTTTTAGGTGTGCAATTATCTGTTTTCTGATTATTTTGGAAAAGTAGCTAAAATGAATGAAACTGTCGAAGTTGCTCATTTTTAAGTTGTGGAATGTGTGAAAATATGTTTTTGTGCTCTATCATATGCTTTTTAAATGAGATTCCTTTACACAATAGACTAAAATCAGCGAATTCTGTTAATGTGTATAAGATCCACTCACCTTGTAATTTGCAATATGCGTTTCTCCGACCTTTTAATTCTAAGTGAGCTAAAACGTTGCTTTTGAAGATATATATGCTAGGCAGATCTCTGAAGTAGACATTGCGGAGCTGTGCGATAGTATCGGGCCCACATCTAATATCAAATAAGTGTCATTGCCATTTGTTACAATTCTAAAAAGAAAGGAAGACATTTAATCTAATATTTAAGAATATTAACTTGGTGATCAACAGTATATATCAATGATACATTATATCACAGTGTTTTATATACTTACCTAAAATTGTCCGTCATCCACTTCCATTCGGCTGTCCTCGAATCCCACTATCCACCGTGCCGCACCGGAAGTATGACGACCGCCATAATGGAAAACCCAAGTAATGGGTATTCCAATATGGCACCCCGGCGCCACCGCTGGACATCCGCCACGACCCACTGCCGACCCACACCAGGACCCGCCACCGAATCGCCGCCAGGACCGGCGACCGGATCGCCGCCAGGACCTGCTGCCAGAACGCAGCTAGGACCCGCCACCGTCTGACTACATGCGCCAGATTCCTCCGCTGCCTGCCCACCCACCTTCATGCAGTCACAGCTGGCAGGAAAGATGGTGGTTTACGGCCTAAGGGTGTGGAGGCAGCGGTGGGACACATACACCACACACACACACACACACACACTGCCCTCCCGATTCAATAGCATAGGGCCCACGTCTAGTATCAAATAAGTGACATTGCCATTTGTTACAATTCTAAAAGAAAAAAAGAAGACATTTAATCTGAGATTTAAAAGTTTTATCTTGGTGATGAACAGTTATAGATAATGTATATCACTGATGCTTTCTTCTGATGTCTGTCTGCAGCTGATTTTATAATTATATACTTTTCTAATATGTTAATATAATGATTTGACCTTAAAATGTCTTATTGTTCCTCAGTTTTGAAATGTTAGCCACATATTCACATTTCAAGGCTTTAATAACTACCAGTTATAGTACCCAGATCAAGAAATACGAAGTGTTTCGTTCAAAATTCTCCTTGCACTTTTCCTAAATAATGAGGAAATTTGTAATTTGAAACCTTGTAATTTGAAACCTTGTAATTTGCAATATGCGTTTCTCCGACCTTTTAATTCTAAGTGAGCTAAAACGTTGCTTTTGAAGATATACAGTGGGGCAAAAAAGTATTTAGTCAGTCAGCAATAGTGCAAGTTCCACCACTTAAAAAGATGAGAGGCGTCTGTAATTTACATCATAGGTAGACCTCAACTATGGGAGACAAACTGAGAAAAAAAAATCCAGAAAATCACATTGTCTGTTTTTTTTTCATTTTATTTGCATATTATGGTGGAAAATAAGTATTTGGTCAGAAACAAAATTTCATCTCAATACTTTGTGATATATCCTTTGTTGGCAATGACAGAGGTCAAACGTTTTCTGTAAGTCTTCACAAGGTTGCCACACACTGTTGTTGGTATGTTGGCCCATTCCTCCATGCAGATCTCCGCTAGAGCAGTGATGTTTTTGGCTTTTCGCTTGGCAACACGGACTTTCAACTCCCTCCAAAGGTTTTCTATAGGGTTGAGATCTGGAGACTGGCTAGGCCACTCCAGGACCTTGAAATGCTTCTTACGAAGCCACTCCTTCATTGCCCTGGCGGTGTGCTTTGGATCATTGTCATGTTGAAAGACCCAGCCACATTTCATCTGCAATGCCCTTGCTGATGGAAGGAGGTTTGCACTCAAAATCTCACGATACATGGCCCCATTCATTCTTTCATGTACCCGGATCAGTCGTCCTGGCCCCTTTGCAGAGAAACAGCCCCAAAGCATGATGTTTCCACCACCATGCTTTACAGTAGGTATGGTGTTTGATGGATGCAGCTCAGTATTCTTTTTCCTCCAAACACGACAAGTTGTGTTTCTACCAAACAGTTCCAGTTTGGTTTCATCAGACCATAGGACATTCTCCCAAAACTCCTCTGGATCATCCAAATGCTCTCTAGCAAACTTCAGACGGGCCCGGACATGTACAGGCTTAAGCAGTGGGACACGTCTGGCACTGCAGGATCTGAGTCCATGGTGGCGTAGTGTGTTACTTATGGTAGGCCTTGTTACATTGGTCCCAGCTCTCTGCAGTTCATTCACTAGGTCCCCCCGCGTGGTTCTGGGATTTTTGCTCACCGACCTTGTGATCATTCTGACCCCACAGGGTGGGATTTTGCGTGGAGCACCAGATCGAGGGAGATTATCAGTGGTCTTGTATGTCTTCCATTTTCTAATTATTGCTCCCACAGTTGATTTCTTCACTCCAAGCTGGTTGGCTATTGCAGATTCAGTCTTCCCAGCCTGGCGCAGGGCTACAATTTTGTTTCTGGTGTCCTTTGACAGCTCTTTGGTCTTCACCATAGTGGAGTTTGGAGTCAGACTGTTTGAGGGTGTGCACAGGTGTCTTTTTATACTGATAACAAGTTTAAACAGGTGCCATTACTACAGGTAATGAGTGGAGGAAAGAGGAGACTCTTAAAGAAGAAGTTACAGGTCTGTGAGAGCCAGAAATCTTGATTGCTTGTTTCTGACCAAATACTTATTTTCCACCATAATATGCAAATAAAATGAAAAAAAACAGACAATGTGATTTTCTGGATTTTTTTTTCTCAGTTTGTCTCCCATAGTTGAGGTCTACCTATGATGTAAATTACAGACGCCTCTCATCTTTTTAAGTGGTGGAACTTGCACTATTGCTGACTGACTAAATACTTTTTTGCCCCACTGTATATGCTAGGCAGATCTCTGAAGTAGACATTGCGGAGCTGTGCGATAGTATCGGGCCCACATCTAATATCAAATAAGTGACATTGCCATTTGTTACAATTCTAAAAAGAAAGGAAGACATTTAATCTAATATTTAAGAATATTAACTTGGTGATCAACAGTATATATCAATGATACATTATATCACAGTCTTTTATATACTTACCTAAAATTGTCCGTCATCCACTTCCATTCGGCTGTCCTCGAATCCCACTATCCACCGTGCCGCACCGGTAGTATGACGACCGCCATAATGGAAAACCCAAGTAATGGGTATTCCAATATGGCACCCCGGCGCCACCGCTGGACATCCGCCACGACCCACTGCCGACCCACACCAGGACCCGCCACCGAATCGCCGCCAGGACCGGCGACCGGATCGCCGCCAGGACCTGCTGCCAGAACGCAGCTAGGACCCGCCACCGTCTGACTACATGCGCCAGATTCCTCCGCTGCCTGCCCACCCACCTTCATGCAGTCACAGCTGGCAGGAAAGATGGTGGTTTACGGCCTAAGGGTGTGGAGGCAGCGGTGGGACACATACACCACACACACACACACACACACTGCCCTCCCGATTCAATAGCATAGGGCCCACGTCTAGTATCAAATAAGTGACATTGCCATTTGTTACAATTCTAAAAGAAAAAAAAGAAGACATTTAATCTGAGATTTAAAAGTTTTATCTTGGTGATGAACAGTTATAGATAATGTATATCACTGATGCTTTCTTCTGATGTCTGTCTGCAGCTGATTTTATAATTATATACTTTTCTAATATGTTAATATAATGATTTGACCTTAAAATGTCTTATTGTTCCTCAGTTTTGAAATGTTAGCCACATATTCACATTTCAAGGCTTTAATAACTACCAGTTATAGTACCCAGATCAAGAAATACGAAGTGTTTCGTTCAAAATTCTCCTTGCACTTTTCCTAAATAATGAGGAAATAGATTATTTTTCCTTCTATAGAAATGGTAGAAAGAACACTTATATTGGAGATGGAAATGAGGCTTTGAGGGGATATGGAGGAGGCCTATGTTTTTTAATTTTATTTTTAGGTGTGCAATTATCTGTTTTCTGATTATTTTGGAAAAGTAGCTAAAATGAATGAAACTGTCGAAGTTGCTCATTTTTAAGTTGTGGAATGTGTGAAAATATGTTTTTGTGCTCTATCATATGCTTTTTAAATGAGATTCCTTTACACGATAGACTAAAATCAGCGAATTCTGTTAATGTGTATAAGATCCACTCACCTTGTAATTTGCAATATGCGTTTCTCCGACCTTTTAATTCTAAGTGAGCTAAAACGTTGCTTTTGAAGATATACAGTGGGGCAAAAAAGTATTTAGTCAGTCAGCAATAGTGCAAGTTCCACCACTTAAAAAGATGAGAGGCGTCTGTAATTTACATCATAGGTAGACCTCAACTATGGGAGACAAACTGAGAAAAAAAAATCCAGAAAATCACATTGTCTGTTTTTTTTTCATTTTATTTGCATATTATGGTGGAAAATAAGTATTTGGTCAGAAACAAAATTTCATCTCAATACTTTGTGATATATCCTTTGTTGGCAATGACAGAGGTCAAACGTTTTCTGTAAGTCTTCACAAGGTTGCCACACACTGTTGTTGGTATGTTGGCCCATTCCTCCATGCAGATCTCCTCTAGAGCAGTGATGTTTTTGGCTTTTCGCTTGGCAACACGGACTTTCAACTCCCTCCAAAGGTTTTCTATAGGGTTGAGATCTGGAGACTGGCTAGGCCACTCCAGGACCTTGAAATGCTTCTTACGAAGCCACTCCTTCATTGCCCTGGCGGTGTGCTTTGGATCATTGTCATGTTGAAAGACCCAGCCACATTTCATCTGCAATGCCCTTGCTGATGGAAGGAGGTTTGCACTCAAAATCTCACGATACATGGCCCCATTCATTCTTTCATGTACCCGGATCAGTCGTCCTGGCCCCTTTGCAGAGAAACAGCCCCAAAGCATGATGTTTCCACCACCATGCTTTACAGTAGGTATGGTGTTTGATGGATGCAGCTCAGTATTCTTTTTCCTCCAAACACGACAAGTTGTGTTTCTACCAAACAGTTCCAGTTTGGTTTCATCAGACCATAGGACATTCTCCCAAAACTCCTCTGGATCATCCAAATGCTCTCTAGCAAACTTCAGACGGGCCCGGACATGTACAGGCTTAAGCAGTGGGACACGTCTGGCACTGCAGGATCTGAGTCCATGGTGGCGTAGTGTGTTACTTATGGTAGGCCTTGTTACATTGGTCCCAGCTCTCTGCAGTTCATTCACTAGGTCCCCCCGCGTGGTTCTGGGATTTTTGCTCACCGTTCTTGTGATCATTCTGACCCCACAGGGTGGGATTTTGCGTGGAGCACCAGATCGAGGGAGATTATCAGTGGTCTTGTATGTCTTCCATTTTCTAATTATTGCTCCCACAGTTGATTTCTTCACTCCAAGCTGGTTGGCTATTGCAGATTCAGTCTTCCCAGCCTGGCGCAGGGCTACAATTTTGTTTCTGGTGTCCTTTGACAGCTCTTTGGTCTTCACCATAGTGGAGTTTGGAGTCAGACTGTTTGAGGGTGTGCACAGGTGTCTTTTTATACTGATAACAAGTTTAAACAGGTGCCATTACTACAGGTAATGAGTGGAGGAAAGAGGAGACTCTTATAGAAGAAGTTACAGGTCTGTGAGAGCCAGAAATCTTGATTGCTTGTTTCTGACCAAATACTTATTTTCCACCATAATATGCAAATAAAATGAAAAAAAAACAGACAATGTGATTTTCTGGATTTTTTTTTCTCAGTTTGTCTCCCATAGTTGAGGTCTACCTATGATGTAAATTACAGACGCTTCTCATCTTTTTAAGTGGTGGAACTTGCACTATTGCTGACTGACTAAATACTTTTTTGCCCCACTGTATATGCTAGGCAGATCTCTGAAGTAGACATTGCGGAGCTGTGCGATAGTATCGGGCCCACATCTAATATCAAATAAGTGACATTGCCATTTGTTACAATTCTAAAAAGAAAGGAAGACATTTAATCTAAGATTTAAGAATTTTAACTTGGTGATCAACAGTATATATCACTGATACATTATATCACAGTCTTTTATATACTTACCTAAAATTGTCCGTCATCCACTTCCATTCGGCTGTCCTCGAATCCCACTATCCACCATGCAGCACCGGAAGTATGACGACCGCCATAATGGAAAACCCAAGTAATGGGTATTCCAATATGGGACACCAGCGCCGCCGCCGCTGGACATCCGCCACGACCCACCGCCGACCCACACCAGGACCCGCCACCGAATCGCCGCCAGGACCGGCCACCGTATCGCCGCCAGGACCTGGTGCCAGAACCCTGCTAGGACCCGCCACCGCCTGACTACATGCGCCAGATTCCGCCGCTGCATGCCCACCCACCTTCATGTAGTCACAGCTGGCAGGAAAGATGGTGGTTTGCGGCCGAAGGGTGTGGAGGCAGCAGTGGGACACATACACCACACTCACAGACACACACGCACACACTGCCCTCCCGATTCAATAGCATAGAGCCCACATTTAGTATCAAATAATTGACATTGCCATTTGTTACAATTCTGAAAAAAAAGGAACAATTTCTTCTAAGATTTAAGAATTTTAACTTGGTGATCAACAGGATATATCATTGATATATTATATCACAATCTTTTATATACTTACCTAAAATTGTCCGTCATCCATTTTCGTTCGACTGTCCTCAAATCCCACAATCCACCGTGCCGCACTAGAAGTACGACAACCGCCATAATGGAAAACCCAAGTGATGGGTATTCCAGTAAGGCACCCGCTGGTGGTACCGAGCCCTTTCGCAGTACCACCAGTGGGACACCCACTTCGGACCCTCCTGACTCCGCCGCCGCTGGACACCTGCCAAGACCCACCGCCGGACCCACACCAGGACCCGCCACCTGATCGCCGCCAAGACCCGCCACCGGATCAACGCCAGGACCTGCTGCCGGAACCCAGCTATCTCCCGCTACCGCCTGACTACACGCGCCAGATCCCGCCGCTGCCTGCCCACCCACCTCCATGCAGTCACAGCTGGCAGGAAAGACGGTGGTTTGCAGCCTTTGGGTGTGCAGGCAGCGGTGGGACATATACACCACACTCACACACACACACACACACACACTGCCCTCCCGATTCAATAACATAGGGCCCACATCTAGTATCAAATAAGTGACATTGCCATTTGTTACAATTCTAAAAAAAAAGAAGACATGTAATCTAAGATTTAAAATTTTTAACTTGGTGATGAACAATTATAGATAATGTATATCACTGATGCTTTCTTCCAATGTCTGTCTGCAGCTGATTTTATAATTATATACTTTTCTAATATGTTAATATCATGATTTGACCTTAAAATGTCTTATTGTTCCTCAGTTTTGAAATGTTAGCCACATATTTACATTTCAAGGCTTTAATAACTACCAGTTATAGTACCCAGATCAAGAAATACGAAGTGTTTCGTACAAAATTCTCCTTGCACTTTTCCTAAATAATGAGGAAATAGATTATTTTTTCTTCTGTAGAAATGGTAGAAAGAACACTTATATTGGAGATGGAAAGGAGGCTTTGAGGGGATATGGAGGAGGCCTATGTTTTTTAATTTTATTTTTAGGTGTGCAATTATCTGTTTTCTGATTATTTTGGAAAAGTAGCTAAAATGAATGAAACTGTCGAAGTTGCTCATTTTTAAGTTGTGGAATGTGTGAAAATATGTTTTTGTGCTCTATCATATGCTTTTTAAATGAGATTCCTTTACACAATAGACTAAAATCAGCGAATTCTGTTAATGTGTATAAGATCCACTCACCTTGTAATTTGCAATATGCGTTTCTCCGACCTTTTAATTCTAAGTGAGCTAAAACGTTGCTTTTGAAGATATATATGCTAGGCAGATCTCTGAAGTAGACATTGCGGAGCTGTGCGATAGTATCGGGCCCACACCTAATATCAAATAAGTGTCATTGCCATTTGTTACAATTCTAAAAAGAAAGGAAGACATTTAATCTAATATTTAAGAATATTAACTTGGTGATCAACAGTATATATCAATGATACATTATATCACAGTCTTTTATATACTTACCTAAAATTGTCCGTCATCCACTTCCATTCGGCTGTCCTCGAATCCCACTATCCACCGTGCCGCACCGGAAGTATGACGACCGCCATAATGGAAAACCCAAGTAATGGGTATTCCAATATGGCACCCCGGCGCCACCGCTGGACATCCGCCACGACCCACTGCCGACCCACACCAGGACCCGCCACCGAATCGCCGCCAGGACCGGCGACCGGATCGCCGCCAGGACCTGCTGCCAGAACGCAGCTAGGACCCGCCACCGTCTGACTACATGCGCCAGATTCCTCCGCTGCCTGCCCACCCACCTTCATGCAGTCACAGCTGGCAGGAAAGATGGTGGTTTACGGCCTAAGGGTGTGGAGGCAGCGGTGGGACACATACACCACACACACACACACACACTGCCCTCCCGATTCAATAGCATAGGGCCCACGTCTAGTATCAAATAAGTGACATTGCCATTTGTTACAATTCTAAAAGAAAAAAAAGAAGACATTTAATCTGAGATTTAAAAGTTTTATCTTGGTGATGATCAGTTATAGATAATGTATATCACTGATGCTTTCTTCTGATGTCTGTCTGCAGCTGATTTTATAATTATATACTTTTCTAATATGTTAATATAATGATTTGACCTCAAAAAATGTCTTATTGTTCCTCAGTTTTGAAATGTTAGCCACATATTCACATTTCAAGGCTTTAATAACTACCAGTTATAGTACCCAGATCAAGAAATACGAAGTGTTTCGTTCAAAATTCTCCTTGCACTTTTCCTAAATAATGAGGAAATAGATTATTTTTCCTTCTATAGAAATGGTAGAAAGAACACTTATATTGGAGATGGAAATGATTCTTTGAGGGGATATGGAGGAGGCCTATGTTTTTTAATTTTATTTTTAGGTGTGCAATTATCTGTTTTCTGATTATTTTGGAAAAGTAGCTAAAATGAATGAAACTGTCGAAGTTGCTCATTTTTAAGTTGTGGAATGTGTGAAAATATGTTTTTGTGCTCTATCATATGCTTTTTAAATGAGATTCCTTTACACAATAGACTAAAATCAGCGAATTCTGTTAATGTGTATAAGATCCACTCACCTTGTAATTTGCAATATGCGTTTCTCCGACCTTTTAATTCTAAGTGAGCTAAAACGTTGCTTTTGAAGATATATATGCTAGGCAGATCTCTGAAGTAGACATTGCGGAGCTGTGCGATAGTATCGGGCCCACATCTAATATCAAATAAGTGTCATTGCCATTTGTTACAATTCTAAAAAGAAAGGAAGACATTTAATCTAATATTTAAGAATATTAACTTGGTGATCAACAGTATATATCAATGATACATTATATCACAGTGTTTTATATACTTACCTAAAATTGTCCGTCATCCACTTCCATTCGGCTGTCCTCGAATCCCACTATCCACCGTGCCGCACCGGAAGTATGACGACCGCCATAATGGAAAACCCAAGTAATGGGTATTCCAATATGGCACCCCGGCGCCACCGCTGGACATCCGCCACGACCCACTGCCGACCCACACCAGGACCCGCCACCGAATCGCCGCCAGGACCGGCGACCGGATCGCCGCCAGGACCTGCTGCCAGAACGCAGCTAGGACCCGCCACCGTCTGACTACATGCGCCAGATTCCTCCGCTGCCTGCCCACCCACCTTCATGCAGTCACAGCTGGCAGGAAAGATGGTGGTTTACGGCCTAAGGGTGTGGAGGCAGCGGTGGGACACATACACCACACACACACACACACACACACACTGCCCTCCCGATTCAATAGCATAGGGCCCATGTCTAGTATCAAATAAGTGACATTGCCATTTGTTACAATTCTAAAAGAAAAAAAGAAGACTTTTAATCTGAGATTTAAAAGTTTTATCTTGGTGATGAACAGTTATAGATAATGTATATCACTGATGCTTTCTTCTGATGTCTGTCTGCAGCTGATTTTATAATTATATACTTTTCTAATATGTTAATATAATGATTTGACCTTAAAATGTCTTATTGTTCCTCAGTTTTGAAATGTTAGCCACATATTCACATTTCAAGGCTTTAATAACTACCAGTTATAGTACCCAGATCAAGAAATACGAAGTGTTTCGTTCAAAATTCTCCTTGCACTTTTCCTAAATAATGAGGAAGTTTGTAATTTGAAACCTTGTAATTTGAAACCTTGTAATTTGCAATATGCGTTTCTCCGACCTTTTAATTCTAAGTGAGCTAAAACGTTGCTTTTGAAGATATACAGTGGGGCAAAAAAGTATTTAGTCAGTCAGCAATAGTGCAAGTTCCACCACTTAAAAAGATGAGAGGCGTCTGTAATTTACATCATAGGTAGACCTCAACTATGGGAGACAAACTGAGAAAAAAAAATCCAGAAAATCACATTGTCTGTTTTTTTTTCATTTTATTTGCATATTATGGTGGAAAATAAGTATTTGGTCAGAAACAAAATTTCATCTCAATACTTTGTGATATATCCTTTGTTGGCAATGACAGAGGTCAAACGTTTTCTGTAAGTCTTCACAAGGTTGCCACACACTGTTGTTGGTATGTTGGCCCATTCCTCCATGCAGATCTCCGCTAGAGCAGTGATGTTTTTGGCTTTTCGCTTGGCAACACGGACTTTCAACTCCCTCCAAAGGTTTTCTATAGGGTTGAGATCTGGAGACTGGCTAGGCCACTCCAGGACCTTGAAATGCTTCTTACGAAGCCACTCCTTCATTGCCCTGGCGGTGTGCTTTGGATCATTGTCATGTTGAAAGACCCAGCCACATTTCATCTGCAATGCCCTTGCTGATGGAAGGAGGTTTGCACTCAAAATCTCACGATACATGGCCCCATTCATTCTTTCATGTACCCGGATCAGTCGTCCTGGCCCCTTTGCAGAGAAACAGCCCCAAAGCATGATGTTTCCACCACCATGCTTTACAGTAGGTATGGTGTTTGATGGATGCAGCTCAGTATTCTTTTTCCTCCAAACACGACAAGTTGTGTTTCTACCAAACAGTTCCAGTTTGGTTTCATCAGACCATAGGACATTCTCCCAAAACTCCTCTGGATCATCCAAATGCTCTCTAGCAAACTTCAGACGGGCCCGGACATGTACAGGCTTAAGCAGTGGGACACGTCTGGCACTGCAGGATCTGAGTCCATGGTGGCGTAGTGTGTTACTTATGGTAGGCCTTGTTACATTGGTCCCAGCTCTCTGCAGTTCATTCACTAGGTCCCCCCGCGTGGTTCTGGGATTTTTGCTCACCGTCCTTGTGATCATTCTGACCCCACAGGGTGGGATTTTGCGTGGAGCACCAGATCGAGGGAGATTATCAGTGGTCTTGTATGTCTTCCATTTTCTAATTATTGCTCCCACAGTTGATTTCTTTACTCCAAGCTGGTTGGCTATTGCAGATTCAGTCTTCCCAGCCTGGCGCAGGGCTACAATTTTGTTTCTGGTGTCCTTTGACAGCTCTTTGGTCTTCACCATAGTGGAGTTTGGAGTCAGACTGTTTGAGGGTGTGCACAGGTGTCTTTTTATACTGATAACAAGTTTAAACAGGTGCCATTACTACAGGTAATGAGTGGAGGAAAGAGGAGACTCTTAAAGAAGAAGTTACAGGTCTGTGAGAGCCAGAAATCTTGATTGCTTGTTTCTGACCAAATACTTATTTTCCACCATAATATGCAAATAAAATGAAAAAAAACAGACAATGTGATTTTCTGGATTTTTTTTTCTCAGTTTGTCTCCCATAGTTGAGGTCTACCTATGATGTAAATTACAGACGCCTCTCATCTTTTTAAGTGGTGGAACTTGCACTATTGCTGACTGACTAAATACTTTTTTGCCCCACTGTATATGCTAGGCAGATCTCTGAAGTAGACATTGCGGAGCTGTGCGATAGTATCGGGCCCACATCTAATATCAAATAAGTGACATTGCCATTTGTTACAATTCTAAAAAGAAAGGAAGACATTTAATCTAATATTTAAGAATATTAACTTGGTGATCAACAGTATATATCAATGATACATTATATCACAGTCTTTTATATACTTACCTAAAATTGTCCGTCATCCACTTCCATTCGGCTGTCCTCGAATCCCACTATCCACCGTGCCGCACCGGTAGTATGACGACCGCCATAATGGAAAACCCAAGTAATGGGTATTCCAATATGGCACCCCGGCGCCACCGCTGGACATCCGCCACGACCCACTGCCGACCCACACCAGGACCCGCCACCGAATCGCCGCCAGGACCGGCGACCGGATCGCCGCCAGGACCTGCTGCCAGAACGCAGCTAGGACCCGCCACCGCCTGACTACATGCGCCAGATTCCTCCGCTGCCTGCCCACCCACCTTCATGCAATCACAGCTGGCAGGAAAGATGGTGGTTTACGGCCTAAGGGTGTGGAGGCAGCGGTGGGACACATACACCACACACACACACACACACACTGCCCTCCCGATTCAATAGCATAGGGCCCACGTCTAGTATCAAATAAGTGACATTGCCATTTGTTACAATTCTAAAAGAAAAAAAAGAAGACATTTAATCTGAGATTTAAAAGTTTTATCTTGGTGATGAACAGTTATAGATAATGTATATCACTGATGCTTTCTTCTGATGTCTGTCTGCAGCTGATTTTATAATTATATACTTTTCTAATATGTTAATATAATGATTTGACCTTAAAATGTCTTATTGTTCCTCAGTTTTGAAATGTTAGCCACATATTCACATTTCAAGGCTTTAATAACTACCAGTTATAGTACCCAGATCAAGAAATACGAAGTGTTTCGTTCAAAATTCTCCTTGCACTTTTCCTAAATAATGAGGAAATAGATTATTTTTCCTTCTTTAGAAATGGTAGAAAGAACACTTATATTGGAGATGGAAATGAGGCTTTGAGGGGATATGGAGGAGGCCTATGTTTTTTAATTTTATTTTTAGGTGTGCAATTATCTGTTTTCTGATTATTTTGGAAAAGTAGCTAAAATGAATGAAACTGTCGAAGTTGCTCATTTTTAAGTTGTGGAATGTGTGAAAATATGTTTTTGTGCTCTATCATATGCTTTTTAAATGAGATTCCTTTACACGATAGACTAAAATCAGCGAATTCTGTTAATGTGTATAAGATCCACTCACCTTGTAATTTGCAATATGCGTTTCTCCGACCTTTTAATTCTAAGTGAGCTAAAACGTTGCTTTTGAAGATATACAGTGGGGCAAAAAAGTATTTAGTCAGTCAGCAATAGTGCAAGTTCCACCACTTAAAAAGATGAGAGGCGTCTGTAATTTACATCATAGGTAGACCTCAACTATGGGAGACAAACTGAGAAAAAAAAATCCAGAAAATCATTGTCTGTTTTTTTTTCATTTTATTTGCATATTATGGTGGAAAATAAGTATTTGGTCAGAAACAAAATTTCATCTCAATACTTTGTGATATATCCTTTGTTGGCAATGACAGAGGTCAAACGTTTTCTGTAAGTCTTCACAAGGTTGCCACACACTGTTGTTGGTATGTTGGCCCATTCCTCCATGCAGATCTCCTCTAGAGCAGTGATGTTTTTGGCTTTTCGCTTGGCAACACGGACTTTCAACTCCCTCCAAAGGTTTTCTATAGGGTTGAGATCTGGAGACTGGCTAGGCCACTCCAGGACCTTGAAATGCTTCTTACGAAGCCACTCCTTCATTGCCCTGGCGGTGTGCTTTGGATCATTGTCATGTTGAAAGACCCAGCCACATTTCATCTGCAATGCCCTTGCTGATGGAAGGAGGTTTGCACTCAAAATCTCACGATACATGGCCCCATTCATTCTTTCATGTACCCGGATCAGTCGTCCTGGCCCCTTTGCAGAGAAACAGCCCCAAAGCATGATGTTTCCACCACCATGCTTTACAGTAGGTATGGTGTTTGATGGATGCAGCTCAGTATTCTTTTTCCTCCAAACACGACAAGTTGTGTTTCTACCAAACAGTTCCAGTTTGGTTTCATCAGACCATAGGACATTCTCCCAAAACTCCTCTGGATCATCCAAATGCTCTCTAGCAAACTTCAGACGGGCCCGGACATGTACAGGCTTAAGCAGTGGGACACGTCTGGCACTGCAGGATCTGAGTCCATGGTGGCGTAGTGTGTTACTTATGGTAGGCCTTGTTACATTGGTCCCAGCTCTCTGCAGTTCATTCACTAGGTCCCCCCGCGTGGTTCTGGGATTTTTGCTCACCGTTCTTGTGATCATTCTGACCCCACAGGGTGGGATTTTGCGTGGAGCACCAGATCGAGGGAGATTATCAGTGGTCTTGTATGTCTTCCATTTTCTAATTATTGCTCCCACAGTTGATTTCTTCACTCCAAGCTGGTTGGCTATTGCAGATTCAGTCTTCCCAGCCTGGCGCAGGGCTACAATTTTGTTTCTGGTGTCCTTTGACAGCTCTTTGGTCTTCACCATAGTGGAGTTTGGAGTCAGACTGTTTGAGGGTGTGCACAGGTGTCTTTTTATACTGATAACAAGTTTAAACAGGTGCCATTACTACAGGTAATGAGTGGAGGAAAGAGGAGACTCTTATAGAAGAAGTTACAGGTCTGTGAGAGCCAGAAATCTTGATTGCTTGTTTCTGACCAAATACTTATTTTCCACCATAATATGCAAATAAAATGAAAAAAAAACAGACAATGTGATTTTCTGGATTTTTTTTTCTCAGTTTGTCTCCCATAGTTGAGGTCTACCTATGATGTAAATTACAGACGCTTCTCATCTTTTTAAGTGGTGGAACTTGCACTATTGCTGACTGACTAAATACTTTTTTGCCCCACTGTATATGCTAGGCAGATCTCTGAAGTAGACATTGCGGAGCTGTGCGATAGTATCGGGCCCACATCTAATATCAAATAAGTGACATTGCCATTTGTTACAATTCTAAAAAGAAAGGAAGACATTTAATCTAAGATTTAAGAATTTTAACTTGGTGATCAACAGTATATATCACTGATACATTATATCACAGTCTTTTATATACTTACCTAAAATTGTCCGTCATCCACTTCCATTCGGCTGTCCTCGAATCCCACTATCCACCATGCAGCACCGGAAGTATGACGACCGCCATAATGGAAAACCCAAGTAATGGGTATTCCAATATGGGACCCCAGCGCCGCCGCCGCTGGACATCCGCCACGACCCACCGCCGACCCACACCAGGACCCGCCACCGAATCGCCGCCAGGACCGGCCACCGTATCGCCGCCAGGACCTGGTGCCAGAACCCTGCTAGGACCCGCCACCGCCTGACTACATGCGCCAGATTCCGCCGCTGCATGCCCACCCACCTTCATGTAGTCACAGCTGGCAGGAAAGATGGTGGTTTGCGGCCGAAGGGTGTGGAGGCAGCAGTGGGACACATACACCACACTCACAGACACACACGCACACACTGCCCTCCCGATTCAATAGCATAGAGCCCACATTTAGTATCAAATAATTGACATTGCCATTTGTTACAATTCTGAAAAAAAAGGAACAATTTCTTCTAAGATTTAAGAATTTTAACTTGGTGATCAACAGGATATATCATTGATATATTATATCACAATCTTTTATATACTTACCTAAAATTGTCCGTCATCCATTTTCGTTCGACTGTCCTCAAATCCCACAATCCACCGTGCCGCACTAGAAGTACGACAACCGCCATAATGGAAAACCCAAGTGATGGGTATTCCAGTAAGGCACCCGCTGGTGGTACCGAGCCCTTTCGCAGTACCACCAGTGGGACACCCACTTCGGACCCTCCTGACTCCGCCGCCGCTGGACACCTGCCAAGACCCACCGCCGGACCCACACCAGGACCCGCCACCTGATCGCCGCCAAGACCCGCCACCGGATCAACGCCAGGACCTGCTGCCGGAACCCAGCTATCTCCCGCTACCGCCTGACTACACGCGCCAGATCCCGCCGCTGCCTGCCCACCCACCTCCATGCAGTCACAGCTGGCAGGAAAGACGGTGGTTTGCAGCCTTTGGGTGTGCAGGCAGCGGTGGGACATATACACCACACTCACACACACACACACACTGCCCTCCCGATTCAATAACATAGGGCCCACATCTAGTATCAAATAAGTGACATTGCCATTTGTTACAATTCTAAAAAAAAAGAAGACATGTAATCTAAGATTTAAAATTTTTAACTTGGTGATGAACAATTATAGATAATGTATATCACTGATGCTTTCTTCCAATGTCTGTCTGCAGCTGATTTTATAATTATATACTTTTCTAATATGTTAATATCATGATTTGACCTTAAAATGTCTTATTGTTCCTCAGTTTTGAAATGTTAGCCACATATTTACATTTCAAGGCTTTAATAACTACCAGTTATAGTACCCAGATCAAGAAATACGAAGTGTTTCGTACAAAATTCTCCTTGCACTTTTCCTAAATAATGAGGAAATAGATTATTTTTTCTTCTATAGAAATGGTAGAAAGAACACTTATATTGGAGATGGAAAGGAGGCTTTGAGGGGATATGGAGGAGGCCTATGTTTTTTAATTTTATTTTTAGGTGTGCAATTATCTGTTTTCTGATTATTTTGGAAAAGTAGCTAAAATGAATGAAACTGTCGAAGTTGCTCATTTTTAAGTTGTGGAATGTGTGAAAATATGTTTTTGTGCTCTATCATATGCTTTTTAAATGAGATTCCTTTACACAATAGACTAAAATCAGCGAATTCTGTTAATGTGTATAAGATCCACTCACCTTGTAATTTGCAATATGCGTTTCTCCGACCTTTTAATTCTAAGTGAGCTAAAACGTTGCTTTTGAAGATATATATGCTAGGCAGATCTCTGAAGTAGACATTGCGGAGCTGTGCGATAGTATCGGGCCCACATCTAATATCAAATAAGTGTCATTGCCATTTGTTACAATTCTAAAAAGAAAGGAAGACATTTAATCTAATATTTAAGAATATTAACTTGGTGATCAACAGTATATATCAATGATACATTATATCACAGTCTTTTATATACTTACCTAAAATTGTCCGTCATCCACTTCCATTCGGCTGTCCTCGAATCCCACTATCCACCGTGCCGCACCGGAAGTATGACGACCGCCATAATGGAAAACCCAAGTAATGGGTATTCCAATATGGCACCCCGGCGCCACCGCTGGACATCCGCCACGACCCACTGCCGACCCACACCAGGACCCGCCACCGAATCGCCGCCAGGACCGGCGACCGGATCGCCGCCAGGACCTGCTGCCAGAACGCAGCTAGGACCCGCCACCGTCTGACTACATGCGCCAGATTCCTCCGCTGCCTGCCCACCCACCTTCATGCAGTCACAGCTGGCAGGAAAGATGGTGGTTTACGGCCTAAGGGTGTGGAGGCAGCGGTGGGACACATACACCACACACACACACACACACTGCCCTCCCGATTCAATAGCATAGGGCCCACGTCTAGTATCAAATAAGTGACATTGCCATTTGTTACAATTCTAAAAGAAAAAAAAGAAGATATTTAATCTGAGATTTAAAAGTTTTATCTTGGTGATGATCAGTTATAGATAATGTATATCACTGATGCTTTCTTCTGATGTCTGTCTGCAGCTGATTTTATAATTATATACTTTTCTAATATGTTAATATAATGATTTGACCTCAAAAAATGTCTTATTGTTCCTCAGTTTTGAAATGTTAGCCACATATTCACATTTCAAGGCTTTAATAACTACCAGTTATAGTACCCAGATCAAGAAATACGAAGTGTTTCGTTCAAAATTCTCCTTGCACTTTTCCTAAATAATGAGGAAATAGATTATTTTTCCTTCTATAGAAATGGTAGAAAGAACACTTATATTGGAGATGGAAATGAGGCTTTGAGGGGATATGGAGGAGGCCTATGTTTTTTAATTTTATTTTTAGGTGTGCAATTATCTGTTTTCTGATTATTTTGGAAAAGTAGCTAAAATGAATGAAACTGTCGAAGTTGCTCATTTTTAAGTTGTGGAATGTGTGAAAATATGTTTTTGTGCTCTATCATATGCTTTTTAAATGAGATTCCTTTACACGATAGACTAAAATCAGCGAATTCTGTTAATGTGTATAAGATCCACTCACCTTGTAATTTGCAATATGCGTTTCTCCGACCTTTTAATTCTAAGTGAGCTAAAACGTTGCTTTTGAAGATATACAGTGGGGCAAAAATGTATTTAGTCAGTCAGCAATAGTGCAAGTTCCACCACTTAAAAAGATGAGAGGCGTCTGTAATTTACATCATAGGTAGACCTCAACTATGGGAGACAAACTGAGAAAAAAAAATCCAGAAAATCACATTGTCTGTTTTTTTTTCATTTTATTTGCATATTATGGTGGAAAATAAGTATTTGGTCAGAAACAAAATTTCATCTCAATACTTTGTGATATATCCTTTGTTGGCAATGACAGAGGTCAAACGTTTTCTGTAAGTCTTCACAAGGTTGCCACACACTGTTGTTGGTATGTTGGCCCATTCCTCCATGCAGATCTCCTCTAGAGCAGTGATGTTTTTGGCTTTTCGCTTGGCAACACGGACTTTCAACTCCCTCCAAAGGTTTTCTATAGGGTTGAGATCTGGAGACTGGCTAGGCCACTCCAGGACCTTGAAATGCTTCTTACGAAGCCACTCCTTCATTGCCCTGGCGGTGTGCTTTGGATCATTGTCATGTTGAAAGACCCAGCCACATTTCATCTGCAATGCCCTTGCTGATGGAAGGAGGTTTGCACTCAAAATCTCACGATACATGGCCCCATTCATTCTTTCATGTACCCGGATCAGTCGTCCTGGCCCCTTTGCAGAGAAACAGCCCCAAAGCATGATGTTTCCACCACCATGCTTTACAGTAGGTATGGTGTTTGATGGATGCAGCTCAGTATTCTTTTTCCTCCAAACACGACAAGTTGTGTTTCTACCAAACAGTTCCAGTTTGGTTTCATCAGACCATAGGACATTCTCCCAAAACTCCTCTGGATCATCCAAATGCTCTCTAGCAAACTTCAGACGGGCCCGGACATGTACAGGCTTAAGCAGTGGGACACGTCTGGCACTGCAGGATCTGAGTCCATGGTGGCGTAGTGTGTTACTTATGGTAGGCCTTGTTACATTGGTCCCAGCTCTCTGCAGTTCATTCACTAGGTCCCCCCGCGTGGTTCTGGGATTTTTGCTCACCGTTCTTGTGATCATTCTGACCCCACAGGGTGGGATTTTGCGTGGAGCACCAGATCGAGGGAGATTATCAGTGGTCTTGTATGTCTTCCATTTTCTAATTATTGCTCCCACAGTTGATTTCTTCACTCCAAGCTGGTTGGCTATTGCAGATTCAGTCTTCCCAGCCTGGCGCAGGGCTACAATTTTGTTTCTGGTGTCCTTTGACAGCTCTTTGGTCTTCACCATAGTGGAGTTTGGAGTCAGACTGTTTGAGGGTGTGCACAGGTGTCTTTTTATACTGATAACAAGTTTAAACAGGTGCCATTACTACAGGTAATGAGTGGAAGAAAGAGGAGACTCTTATAGAAGAAGTTACAGGTCTGTGAGAGCCAGAAATCTTGATTGCTTGTTTCTGACCAAATACTTATTTTCCACCATAATATGCAAATAAAATGAAAAAAAACAGACAATGTGATTTTCTGGATTTTTTTCTCAGTTTGTCTCCCATAGTTGAGGTCTACCTATGATGTAAATTACAGACGCCTCTCATCTTTTTAAGTGGTGGAACTTGCACTATTGCTGACTGACTAAATACTTTTTTGCCCCACTGTATATGCTAGGCAGATCTCTGAAGTAGACATTGCGGAGCTGTGCGATAGTATCGGGCCCACATCTAATATCAAATAAGTGACATTGCCATTTGTTACAATTCTAAAAAGAAAGGAAGACATTTAATCTAAGATTTAAGAATTTTAACTTGGTGATCAACAGTATATATCACTGATACATTATATCACAGTCTTTTATATACTTACCTAAAATTGTCCGTCATCCACTTCCATTCGGCTGTCCTCGAATCCCACTATCCACCATGCAGCACCGGAAGTATGACGACCGCCATAATGGAAAACCCAAGTAATGGGTATTCCAATATGGGACCCCAGCGCCGCCGCCGCTGGACATCCGCCACGACCCACCGCCGACCCACACCAGGACCCGCCACCGAATCGCCGCCAGGACCGGCCACCGTATCGCCGCCAGGACCTGGTGCCAGAACCCTGCTAGGACCCGCCACCGCCTGACTACATGCGCCAGATTCCGCCGCTGCATGCCCACCCACCTTCATGTAGTCACAGCTGGCAGGAAAGATGGTGGTTTGCGGCCGAAGGGTGTGGAGGCAGCAGTGGGACACATACACCACACTCACAGACACACACGCACACACTGCCCTCCCGATTCAATAGCATAGAGCCCACATTTAGTATCAAATAATTGACATTGCCATTTGTTACAATTCTGAAAAAAAGGAACAATTTCTTCTAAGATTTAAGAATTTTAACTTGGTGATCAACAGGATATATCATTGATATATTATATCACAATCTTTTATATACTTACCTAAAATTGTCCGTCATCCATTTTCGTTCGACTGTCCTCAAATCCCACAATCCACCGTGCCGCACTAGAAGTACGACAACCGCCATAATGGAAAACCCAAGTGATGGGTATTCCAGTAAGGCACCCGCTGGTGGTACCGAGCCCTTTCGCAGTACCACCAGTGGGACACCCACTTCGGACCCTCCTGACTCCGCCGCCGCTGGACACCTGCCAAGACCCACCGCCGGACCCACACCAGGACCCGCCACCTGATCGCCGCCAAGACCCGCCACCGGATCAACGCCAGGACCTGCTGCCGGAACCCAGCTATCTCCCGCTACCGCCTGACTACACGCGCCAGATCCCGCCGCTGCCTGCCCACCCACCTCCATGCAGTCACAGCTGGCAGGAAAGACGGTGGTTTGCAGCCTTTGGGTGTGCAGGCAGCGGTGGGACATATACACCACACTCACACACACACACACACACTGCCCTCCCGATTCAATAACATAGGGCCCACATCTAGTATCAAATAAGTGACATTGCCATTTGTTACAATTCTAAAAAAAAAGAAGACATGTAATCTAAGATTTAAAATTTTTAACTTGGTGATGAACAATTATAGATAATGTATATCACTGATGCTTTCTTCCAATGTCTGTCTGCAGCTGATTTTATAATTATATACTTTTCTAATATGTTAATATCATGATTTGACCTTAAAATGTCTTATTGTTCCTCAGTTTTGAAATGTTAGCCACATATTTACATTTCAAGGCTTTAATAACTACCAGTTATAGTACCCAGATCAAGAAATACGAAGTGTTTCGTACAAAATTCTCCTTGCACTTTTCCTAAATAATGAGGAAATAGATTATTTTTTCTTCTATAGAAATGGTAGAAAGAACACTTATATTGGAGATGGAAAGGAGGCTTTGAGGGGATATGGAGGAGGCCTATGTTTTTTAATTTTATTTTTAGGTGTGCAATTATCTGTTTTCTGATTATTTTGGAAAAGTAGCTAAAATGAATGAAACTGTCGAAGTTGCTCATTTTTAAGTTGTGGAATGTGTGAAAATATGTTTTTGTGCTCTATCATATGCTTTTTAAATGAGATTCCTTTACACAATAGACTAAAATCAGCGAATTCTGTTAATGTGTATAAGATCCACTCACCTTGTAATTTGCAATATGCGTTTCTCCGACCTTTTAATTCTAAGTGAGCTAAAACGTTGCTTTTGAAGATATATATGCTAGGCAGATCTCTGAAGTAGACATTGCGGAGCTGTGCGATAGTATCGGGCCCACATCTAATATCAAATAAGTGTCATTGCCATTTGTTACAATTCTAAAAAGAAAGGAAGACATTTAATCTAATATTTAAGAATATTAACTTGGTGATCAACAGTATATATCAATGATACATTATATCACAGTCTTTTATATACTTACCTAAAATTGTCCGTCATCCACTTCCATTCGGCTGTCCTCGAATCCCACTATCCACCGTGCCGCACCGGAAGTATGACGACCGCCATAATGGAAAACCCAAGTAATGGGTATTCCAATATGGCACCCCGGCGCCACCGCTGGACATCCGCCACGACCCACTGCCGACCCACACCAGGACCCGCCACCGAATCGCCGCCAGGACCGGCGACCGGATCGCCGCCAGGACCTGCTGCCAGAACGCAGCTAGGACCCGCCACCGTCTGACTACATGCGCCAGATTCCTCCGCTGCCTGCCCACCCACCTTCATGCAGTCACAGCTGGCAGGAAAGATGGTGGTTTACGGCCTAAGGGTGTGGAGGCAGCGGTGGGACACATACACCACACTCACAGACACACACGCACACACTGCCCTCCTGATTTAATAGCATAGGGCCCACATTTAGTATCAAATATTTGACATTGCCATTTGTTACAATTCTGAAAAAAAGGAACAATTTCTTTTAAGATTTAAGAATTTTAACTTGGTGATCAACAGTATATATCATTGATATATTATATCACAATCTTTTATATACTTACCTAAAATTGTCCATCATCCATTTTCATTCGACTGTCCTCAAATCCCACAATCCACCGTGCTGCACCAGAAGTACGATGACCGCCATAATGGAAGACCCAAGTGATGGGTATTCCAGTATGGCACCCGCTGATGGTACCGAGCCCTTTCGCAGTACCACGTGTGGCACACCCACTTCGGACCCTCCCGACTCCGCCGCCACTGGACACCCACCGCCGGACCCACACCAGGACCCGCCACCTGATCGCCGCCAGGACCCGCCACCGGATCAACGCCAGGACCTGCTGCCGGAACCCAGCTAAGACCCGCTACCGCCTGGCTACACGTGCCAGATCCCGCCGCTGCCTGCCCACCCACCTCCATGCAGTCACAGCTGGCAGGAAAGGCGGTGGTTTGCAGCCTGTGGGTGTGCAGGCAGTGGTGGGACATATACACCACACTCACACACACACACACACACTGCCCTCCCGATTCAATAACATAGGGCCCACATCTAGTATCAAATAAGTGACATTGCCATTTGTTACAATTCTAAAAAAAAAAGAAGACATGTAATCTAAGATTTAAAATTTTTAACTTGGTTATGAACAATTATAGATAATGTATATCACTGATGCTTTCTTCCAATGTCTGTCTGCAGCTGATTTTATAATTATATACTTTTCTAATATGTTAATATCATGATTTGACCTTAAAATGTCTTATTGTTCCTCAGTTTTGAAATGTTAGCCACATATTTACATTTCAAGGCTGTAATAACTACTAGTTAGAGTACCCAGAGCAAGAAATACGAAGTGCTTCGTACAAAATTCTCCTTGCACTTTTCCTAAATAATGAGGAAATAGATTATTTTTTCTTCTATAGAAATGGTAGAAAGAACACTTATATTGGAGATGGAAAGGAGGCTTTGAGGGGATATGGAGGAGGCCTATGTTTTTTAATTTTATTTTTAGGTGTGCAATTATCTGTTTTCTGATTATTTTGGAAAAGTAGCTAAAATGAATGAAACTGTCGAAGTTGCTCATTTTTAAGTTGTGGAATGTGTGAAAATATGTTTTTGTGCTCTATCATATGCTTTTTAAATATGATTCCTTTACACAATAGACTAAAATCAGTGAATTCTGTTAATGTGTATAAGATGCACTCACCTTGTAATTTGTAATATGCGTTTCTCCGACCTTTTAATTCTAAGTGAGCTAAAACGTTGCTTTTGAAGATATACCGTATTTTTCGGACTATAAGACGCACCTGACCATAAGACGCACCCCAATTTTCAGAAGGAAAATAGGGAAAAAAATAATAATGTGTCAAATGGTGGTCCGTCTTACAGTCCGAATTCAGCTTACCTGGGAAGGGATCCGGCACATGTGGAGTAGTAGTCACAGGGGTCATTCAGTGGTCCAGGCTCATGCTGTGGTGGCTCTGTGCTGGGGCAGGTTGGTTGTGCTGGGGCAGCTGCGCTGGGGCAGTGGCAGCTGTGCTGGGGCAGCTGTCCTGAGGTTGGGACAGCTGTCCTGGGGCAGGGGCAGCTGTCCTGAGGCTGGGGCAGCTGTGCTGGGGCAGGAGCAGCTGTGCTGAGGCAGCTGTCCTGAGGCTGGGGCAGCTGTGTGGGGCTGGGGCAGCTGTCCTGAGGCTGGGGCAGCTGTCCTGAGGCTGGGGCAGCTGTGTGGGGCTGGGGCAGCTGGCTTGAGGCTGGAGCAGCTGTGCTGGGGCAGCTGTCCTGAGGCTGGGGCAGCTGTGTGGGGCTGGGGCAGCTGTCCTGAGGCTGGGGCAGCTTTGCTCGGGCAGCTGTCCTGAGGCTGGGGCAGCTATGTGGGGCTGGGGCAGCTGTCCTGAGGCTGGGGCAGCTTTGCTGGGGCAGCTGTACTGAGGCTGGGGCAGTTGTGCTGGGGCAGGCGGGCCTCTGCAGGACGGTGGTGGCGGCGGGCTGTGCTCCGGTGCAGGGGCGGCGGCTCCGCCGGCATTTCCTCCAAGCCCGGAGGCCCCCCGCACATCCCTTGCTCGCCACCGCCATGTTGCGGTGGCCTCCGGGAATATTGACGCCGGGAAGACGGCCTCCGGTCCGCGGACGGTGCATGCGCGGCTTCAGATGTCGTCCCGAAATCTCGGGAACGAGATGTCGTCCGACGAGATTTCGGGACGAGATCTGAAGCCGCGCATGCGCCGTCCCCGGACCGGCGGCCATCTTCCCGGCGTCCATGTTCCCAGAGGCCACTGCAACATGGCGGCGGCCAGCAAGGGATGAGCGGGGTGCGTCCGGGCTTGGAGGAAATGCCGGCAGAGCGGCCGCCCCTGCACCGGAGCACAGCCCGCCGCCACCAACGCCCCGCAGAGCCCCGCCCTCTGCCACCACCGCACCGCAGAGCCCCGCCCGTTGCCACCACCGCACCGAAGAGCCCCGGAGGTGAGTATATTGTGACCATAAGACGCACCCCCCACTTTTCCCCAAAATTTTGGGGGAAAAAGTGCGTCTTATGGTCCGAAAAATACGGTATATGCTAGGCAGATCTCTGAAGTAGACATTGCGGAGCTGTGCGATAGTATCGGGCCCACATCTAATATCAAATAAGTGACATTGCCATTTGTTACAATTCTAAAAAGAAAGGAAGACATTTAATCTAAGATTTAAGAGTTTTAACTTGGTGATCAACAGTATATATCATTGATATATTATATCACAATCTTTTATATACTTACCTAAAATTGTCCGTCATCCACTTCCGTTCGGCTGTCCTCGAATCCCACAATCCACCGTGCCGCACCAGAAGTACGATGACCTCCATAATGGAAAATCCAAGTGATGGGTATACCAGTATGGCACCCCGGCACCGCCGCCGCTGGCCACCCGCCACGACCCACCGCCGGACAAACACAGGAGCCGCCACCGAATTGCCGCCAGGACCTGCTGCCAGAACCCAGCTAGGACCTGACACCGCCTGACTACATGCGCCAGATTCCGCCGCTGCCTGCCCACCCACCTCCATGCAGTCACAGCTGGCAGGAAAGATGGTGGTTTGCGGCCGAAGGGTGTGGAGGCAGCGGTGGGACACATACACCACACTCACAGACACACACGCACACACTGCCCTCCCGATTCAATAGCATAGGGTCCACATTTAGTATAAAATATTTGACATTGCCATTTGTTACAATTCTGAAAAAAAAGGAACAATTTCTTTTAAGATTTAAGACTTTTAACTTGGTGATCAACAGTATATATCATTGATATATTATATCACAATCTTTTATATACTTACCTAAAATTGTCCATCATCCATTTTCGTTCGGCTGTCCTCAAATCCCACAATCCACCGTGCCGCACCAGAAGTACGACGACCGCCATAATGGAAGACCCAAGTGATGGGTATTCCAGTATGGCACCCGCTGGTGGTACCGAGCCCTTTCGCAGTACCACCAGTGGGACACCCACTTCAGACCCTCCCGACTCCGCCGCCGCTGGACACCCACCGCCGGACCCACACCAGGACCCGCCACCTGATCGCCTCCAGGACCCGCCACCGAATCGCCGCCAGGACCTGCTGCCGGAACCCAGCTAAGATCCGCCAGCGCCTGACTAGACGCTCCAGATCCCGCCGCTGCCTGCCCACCCACCTCCGTGCCATCACAGCTGGCAGGAAAGACAGTGGTTTGCGACCTGTGGGTGTGCACGCAGCGGTGGGACACATACACCACACACACACACACACACACACACTGCCCTCCCGATTCAATAGCATAGGGCCCACGTCTAGTATCAAATAAGTGACATTGCCATTTGTTACAATTCTAAAAGAAAAAAAAGAAGACATTTAATCTGAGATTTAAAAGTTTTATCTTGGTGATGAACAGTTATAGATAATGTATATCACTGATGCTTTCTTCTGATGTCTGTCTGCAGCTGATTTTATAATTATATACTTTTCTAATATGTTAATATCATGATTTGACCTTAAAATGTCTTATTGTTCCTCAGTTTTGAAATGTTAGCCACATATTCACATTTCAAGGCTTTAATAACTACCAGTTATAGTACCCAGATCAAGAAATACGAAGTGTTTCGTTCAAAATTCTCCTTGCACTCTTCCTAAATAATGAGGAAATAGATTATTTTTCCTTCTATAGAAATGGTAGAAAGAACACTTATATTGGAGATGGAAAGGAGGCTTTGAGGGGATATGGAGGAGGCCTATGTTTTTTAATTTTATTTTTAGGTGTGCAATTATCTGTTTTCTGATTATTTTGGAAAAGTAGCTAAAATGAATGAAACTGTCGAAGTTGCTCATTTTTAAGTTGTGGAATGTGTGAAAATATGTTTTTGTGCTCTATCATATGCTTTTTAAATGAGATTCCTTTACACAATAGACTAAAATCAGCGAATTCTGTTAATGTGTATAAGATCCACTCACCTTGTAATTTGCAATATGCGTTTCTCCGACCTTTTAATTCTAAGTGAGCTAAAACGTTGCTTTTGAAGATATATATGCTAGGCAGATCTCTGAAGTAGACATTGCGGAGCTGTGCGATAGTATCGGGCCCACATCTAATATCAAATAAGTGACATTGCCATTTGTTACAATTCTAAAAAGAAAGGAAGACATTTAATCTAAGATTTAAGAATTTTAACTTGGTGATCAACAGTATATATCACTGATACATTATATCACAGTCTTTTATATACTTACCTAAAATTGTCCGTCATCCACTTCCATTCGGCTGTCCTGGAATCCCACTATCCACCGTGCAGCACCGGAAGTATGACGACCGCCATAATGGAAAACCCAAGTAATGGGTATTCCAATATGGGACCCCAGCGCCGCCGCCGCTGGACATCCGCCACGACCCACCGCCGACCCACACCAGGACCCACCACCGAATCGCCGCCAGGACCGGCCACCGGATCGCCGCCAGGACCTAGTGCCAGAACCCTGCTAAGACCCGCCACCGCCTGACTACATGCGCCAGATTCCGCCGCTGCATGCCCACCCACCTTCATGTAGCCACAGCTGGCAGAAAAGATGGTGGTTTGTGGCCGAAGGGTGTGGAGGCAGCAGTGGGACACATACACCACACTGACAGACACACACGCACACACTGCCCTCCCTATTCAATAGCATAGAGCCCACATTTAGTATCAAATAATTGACATTGCCATTTGTTACAATTCTGAAAAAAAGGAACAATTTCTTCTAAGATTTAAGAATTTTAACTTGGTGATCAACAGGATATATCATTGATATATTATATCACAATCTTTTATATACTTACCTAAAATTGTCCGTCATCCATTTTCGTTCGACTGTCCTCAAATCCCACAATCCACCGTGCCGCACTAGAAGTAAGACAACCGCCATAATGGAAAACCCAAGTGATGGGTATTCCAGTAAGGCACCCGCTGGTGGTACCGAGCCCTTTCGCAGTACCACCAGTGGGACACCCACTTCGGACCCTCCTGACTCCGCCGCCGCTGGACACCTGCCAAGACCCACCGCTGGACCCACACCAGGACCCGCCACCTGATCGCCGCCAAGACCCGCCACCGGATCAACGCCAGGACCTGCTGCCGGAACCCAGCTAGGACCCGCTTCCGCCTGACTACACGTGCCAGATCCTGCCGCTGCCTGCCCACCCACCTCCATGCAGTCACAGCTGGCAGGAAAGATGGTGGTTTGCAGCCTGTGGGTGTGCAGGCAGCGGTGGGACATATACACCACACTCACACACACACACACACACACTGCCCTCCCGATTCAATAACATAGGGCCCACATCTAGTATCAAATAAGTGACATTGCCATTTGTTACAATTCTAAAAAAAAAGAAGACATGTAATCTAAGATTTAAAATTTTTAACTTGGTGATGAACAATTATAGATAATGTATATCACTGATGCTTTCTTCCAATGTCTGTCTGCAGCTGATTTTATAATTATATACTTTTCTAATATGTTAATATCATGATTTGACCTTAAAATGTCTTATTGTTCCTCAGTTTTGAAATGTTAGCCACATATTTACATTTCAAGGCTTTAATAACTACCAGTTATAGTACCCAGATCAAGAAATACGAAGTGTTTCGTACAAAATTCTCCTTGCACTTTTCCTAAATAATGAGGAAATAGATTATTTTTTCTTCTATAGAAATGGTAGAAAGAACACTTATATTGGAGATGGAAAGGAGGCTTTGAGGGGATATGGAGGAGGCCTATGTTTTTTAATTTTATTTTTAGGTGTGCAATTATCTGTTTTCTGATTATTTTGGAAAAGTAGCTAAAATGAATGAAACTGTCGAAGTTGCTCATTTTTAAGTTGTGGAATGTGTGAAAATATGTTTTTGTGCTCTATCATATGCTTTTTAAATGAGATTCCTTTACACAATAGACTAAAATCAGCGAATTCTGTTAATGTGTATAAGATCCACTCACCTTGTAATTTGCAATATGCGTTTCTCCGACCTTTTAATTCTAAGTGAGCTAAAACGTTGCTTTTGAAGATATATATGCTAGGCAGATCTCTAAAGTAGACATTGCGGAGCTGTGCGATAGTATCGGGCCCACATCTAATATCAAATAAGTGTCATTGCCATTTGTTACAATTCTAAAAAGAAAGGAAGACATTTAATCTAATATTTAAGAATATTAACTTGGTGATCAACAGTATATATCAATGATACATTATATCACAGTGTTTTATATACTTACCTAAAATTGTCCGTCATCCACTTCCATTCGGCTGTCCTCGAATCCCACTATCCACCGTGCCGCACCGGAAGTATGACGACCGCCATAATGGAAAACCCAAGTAATGGGTATTTCAATAAGGCACCCCGGCGCCACCGCTGGACATCCGCCACGACCCACTGCCGACCCACACCAGGACCCGCCACCGAATCGCCGCCAGGACCGGCCACCGGATCGCCGCCAGGACCTGCTGCCAGAACGCAGCTAGGACCCGCCACCGCCTGTCTACATGCGCCAGATTCCGCCGTTGCCTGCCCACCCACCTTCATGCAGTCACAGCTGGCAGGAAAGATGGTGGTTTACGGCCTAAGGGTGTGGAGGCAGCGGTGGGACACATACATCAAACTCACAGACACACGCACACACTGCCCTCCCGATTCAATAGCATAGGGCCCACATTTAGTATCAAATATTTGACATTGCCATTTGTTACAATTCTGAAAAAAAAGGAACAATTTCTTTTAAGATTTAAGAATTTTAACTTGGTGATCAACAGTATATATCATTGATATATTATATCACAATCTTTTATATACTTACCTAAAATTGTCCATCATCCATTTTCGTTCGACTGTCCTCAAATCCCACAATCCACCGTGCTGCACCAGAAGTACGATGACCGCCATAATGGAAGACCCAAGTGATGGGTATTCCAGTATGGCACCCGCTGATGGTACCGAGCCCTTTCGCAGTACCACGTGTGGCACACCCACTTCGGACCCTCCCGACTCTGCCGCCACTGGACACCCACCGCCGGACCCACACCAGGACCCGCCACCTGATCGCCGCCAGGACCCGCCACCGGATCAACGCCAGGACCTGCTGCCGGAACCCAGCTAAGACCCGCTACCGCCTGGCTACACGCGCCAGATCCCGCCGCTGCCTGCCCACCCACCTCCTTGCAGTCACAGCTGGCAGGAAAGACGGTGGTTTGCAGCCTGTGGGTGTGCAGGCAGCGGTGGGACATACAGTGGGGA
The DNA here is from genome assembly GCF_039654945.1 of Dendrobates tinctorius. Lineage (NCBI taxonomy): Eukaryota > Metazoa > Chordata > Amphibia > Anura > Dendrobatidae > Dendrobates > Dendrobates tinctorius. Next base: position 23,556,662 of record NW_027361802.1, on the reverse strand, counting down.
AAAAAAGTATTTAGTCAGTCAGCAATAGTGCAAGTTTCACCACTTAAAAAGATGAGAGGCGTCTGTAATTTACATCATAGGTAGACCTCAACTATGGGAGACAAACTGAGAAAAAAAAATCTAGAAAATCACATTGTCTGTTTTTTTTTCATTTTATTTGCATATTATGGTGGAAAATAAGTATTTGGTGAGAAACAAGCAATCAAGATTTCTGGCTCTCACAGACCTGTAACTTCTTCTTTAAGAGTCTCATCTTTCCTCCACTCATTACTTGTAGTAATGGCACCTGTTTAAACTTGTTTTCAGTATAAAAAGACACCTGTGCACACCCTCAAACAGTCTGACTCCAAACTCCACTATGGTGAAGACCAAAGAGCTGTCAAAGGACACCAGAAACAAAATTGTAGCCCTGCACCAGGCTGGGAAGACTGAATCTGCAATAGCCAACCAGCTTGGAGTGAAGAAATCAACTGTGGGAGCAATAATTAGAAAATGGAAGACATACAAGACCACTGATAATCTCCCTCGATCTGGTGCTCCACGCAAAATCCCACCCCGTGGGGTCAGAATGATCACAAGAACGGTGAGCAAAAATCCCAGAACCACGCGGGGGGACCTAGTGAATGAACTGCAGAGAGCTGGGACCAATGTAACAAGGCCTACCATAAGTAACACACTACGCCACCATGGACTCAGATCCTGCAGTGCCAGACGTGTCCCACTGCTTAAGCCTGTACATGTCCGGGCCCATCTGAAGTTTGCTAGAGAGCATTTGGATGATCTAGAGGAGTTTTGGGAGAATGTCCTATGGTCTGATGAAACCAAACTGGAACTGTTTGGTAGAAACACAACTTGTCGTGTTTGGAGGAAAAAGAATACTGAGTTGCATCCATCAAACACCATACCTACTGTAAAGCATGGTGGTGGAAACATCATGCTTTGGGGCTGTTTCTCTGCAAAGGGGCCAGGACGACTGATCCGGGTACATGAAAGAATGAATGGGGCCATGTATCGTGAGATTTTGAGTGCAAACCTCCTTCCATCAGCAAGGGCACTGAAGATGAAACGTGGCTGGGTCTTTCAACATGACAATGATCCAAAGCACACCAACAGGCCAACGAAGGAGTGGCTTCGTAAGAAGCATTTCAAGGTCCTGGAGTGGCCTAGCCAGTCTCCAGATCTCAACCCTATAGAAAACCTTTGGAGGGAGTTGAAAGTCCGTGTTGCCAAGCGAAAAGCCAAAAACATCACTGCTCTAGAGGAGATCTGCATGGAGGAATGGGCCAACAGTGGCAACCTTGTGAAGACTTACAGAAAACGTTTGACCTCTGTCATTGCCAACAAAGGATATATCACAAAGTATTGAGATGAAATTTTGTTTCTGACCAAATACTTATTTTCCACCATAATATGCAAATAAAATGAAAAAAAAAACAGACAATGTGATTTTCTGGATTTTTTTTTCTCAGTTTGTCTCCCATAGTTGAGGTCTACCTATGATGTAAATTACAGACGCCTCTCATCTTTTTAAGTGGTGGAACTTGCACTATTGCTGACTGACTAAATACTTTTTTTCCCCACTGTATACACCACACTCACACACACACACACACACACACACACTGCCCTCCCGATTCAATAACATAGGGCCCACATCTAGTATCAAATAAGTGACATTGCCATTTGTTACAATTCTAAAAAAAAAGAAGACGTAATCTAAGATTTAAAATTTTTAACTTGGTTATGAACAATTATAGATAATGTATATCACTGATGCTTTCTTCCAATGTCTGTCTGCAGCTGATTTTATAATTATATACTTTTCTAATATGTTAATATCATGATTTGACCTTAAAATGTCTTATTGTTCCTCAGTTTTGAAATGTTAGCCACATATTTACATTTCAAGGCTTTAATAACTACCAGTTAGAGTACCCAGAGCAAGAAATACGAAGTGCTTCGTACAAAATTCTCCTTGCACTTTTCCTAAATAATGAGGAAATAGATTATTTTTTCTTCTATAGAAATGGTAGAAAGAACACTTATATTGGAGATGGAAAGGAGGCTTTGAGGGGATATGGAGGAGGCCTATGTTTTTTAATTTTATTTTTAGTTGTGCAATTATCTGTTTTCTGATTATTTTGGAAAAGTAGCTAAAATGAATGAAACTGTCGAAGTTGCTCATTTTTAAGTTGTGGAATGTGTGAAAATATGTTTTTGTGCTCTATCATATGCTTTTTAAATATGATTCCTTTACACAATAGACTAAAATCAGCGAATTCTGTTAATGTGTATAAGATGCACTCACCTTGTAATTTGTAATATGCGTTTCTCCGACCTTTTAATTCTAAGTGAGCTAAAACGTTGCTTTTGAAGATATACCGTATTTTTCGGACTATAAGACGCACCGGACCATAAGACGCACCCCAATTTTCAGAAGGAAAATAGGGAAAAAAATAATAATGTGTCAAATGGGGGTCCGTCTTACAGTCTGAATTCAGCTTACCTGGGAAGGGATCCGGCACATGTGGAGGAGTAGTCACAGGGGTCATTCAGTGGTCCAGGCTCATGCTGTGGTGGCTCTGTGCTGGGGCAGGTTGGTTGTGCTGGGGCAGCTGCGCTGGGGCAGGGGCAGCTGTGCTGGGGCAGCTGTCCTGAGGCTGGGACAGCTGTCCTTGGGCAGGGGCAGCTGTGCTGGGGCAGCTGTCCTGAGGCTGGGGCAGCTGTGCTGGGGCAGGAGCAGCTGTGCTGAGGCAGCTGTCCTGAGGCTGGGGCAGCTGTGTGGGGCTGGGGCAGCTGTCCTGAGGCTGGGGCAGCTTTCCTGAGGCTGGGGCAGCTGTGTGGGGCTGGGGCAGCTGGCCTGAGGCTGGTGCAGCTGTGCTGGGGCAGCTGTCCTGAGGCTGGGGCAGCTGTGTGGGGCTGGGGCAGCTGTCCTGAGGCTGGGGCAGCTGTGCTGGGGCAGCTGTCCTGAGGCTGGGGCAGCTATGTGGGGCTGGGGCAGCTGTCCTGAGGCTGGGGCAGCTGTCCTGAGGCTGGGGCAGTTGTCCTGAGGCTGGGGCAGCTTTCTGGGGCAGCTGTACTGAAGCTGGGGCAGTTGTGCTGGGGCAGGTGGGCCTCTGCAGGATGGTGGTGGCGGTGGGCTGTGCTCCGGTGCAGGGGCGGCGTCTCCGCCGGCATTTCCTCCAAGCCCGGAGGCCCCCCGCACATCCCTTGTTGGCCACCGCCATGTTGCGGTGGCCTCTGGGAACATTGACGCCGGGAAGACGGCCGCCGGTCCGCGGACGGTGCATGCGCGGCTTCAGATCTCGTCTCGAAATCTCGGGAACGAGATCTCGTCCGCCTGACTAGACGCTCCAGATCCCGCCGCTGCCTGCCCACCCACCTCCGTGCCATCACAGCTGGCAGGAAAGACAGTGGTTTGCGACCTGTGGGTGTGCACGCAGCGGTGGGACACATACACCACACACACACACACACTGCCCTCCCGATTCAATAGCATAGGGCCCACGTCTAGTATCAAATAAGTGACATTGCCATTTGTTACAATTCTAAAAGAAAAAAAAGAAGACATTTAATCTGAGATTTAAAAGTTTTATCTTGGTGATGAACAGTTATAGATAATGTATATCACTGATGCTTTCTTCTGATGTCTGTCTGCAGCTGATTTTATAATTATATACTTTTCTAATATTTTAATATCATGATTTTACCTTAAAATGTCTTATTGTTCCTCAGTTTTGAAATGTTAGCCACATATTCACAATTCAAGGCTTTAATAACTACCAGTTATAGTACCCAGATCAAGAAATACGAAGTGTTTCGTTCAAAATTCTCCTTGCACTTTTCCTAAATAATGAGGAAATAGATTATTTTTCCTTCTATAGAAATGGTAGAAAGAACACTTATATTGGAGATGGAAAGGAGGCTTTGAGGGGATATGGAGGAGGCCTATGTTTTTTAATTTTATTTTTAGGTGTGCAATTATCTGTTTTCTGATTATTTTGGAAAAGTAGCTAAAATGAATGAAACTGTCGAAGTTGCTCATTTTTAAGTTGTGGAATGTGTGAAAATATGTTTTTGTGCTCTGTCATGCTTTTTAAAAAAAGGGGGAGACAGAAGCGCACAATAGGGTCTTATCCAATGATATAAACGTTTCACAGATATGGATCCACTCACCTGGTTCAGTTGTGTGGAACACAACAACCATAAGCACAAATGGGTAGGATCCGATGAACTGCAGCAATCAGCCGGTCACTAGAATTGCATACATAGGAAGGAGAGAAGTCCGGCTTTCAGGATCGCGCTGTTCCAGTCCAAAGTTCACAAGGAGTTAATCCAAGGACCAAGCAGTGATTATAACTTTCTTTTTATTCCATAAACTCTACGCGTTTCGTGTACACAATGTACACTTCCTCAGGAGCAAAGTTACACTGGCATCACATTCCATTCTCCTTATATACTAACTCCCCCAGGAAGTGAGGTAGGTGCTCATTGCACTTAAAAAAATTCACACATAACTATCAACATAATGTAAAATCACAAAAATCACTAAAATTCATCTATAAAACACACTTCTATAAAAACACACATATGTAAAACTTCACACTAGAAAAAATGTAAAACATTATAATAAAATTATGATTATACTCAATAAAAATCTAAAATTCTTGGTACATCATATCAATTAGCAGAACAACATACACAAATCTCTTATATAACCGCACTTATATTTTCCTTTCAGTATTAACCCTTCATTCAACATATTATACTTTTACTTTCCTTATATTTCAGGCAGATGATCATATACTAATTAATGTATGTTCTCCTATGCGGATTCGATCCTGCACAGCAGACCCATGCTCTGCACTCAAGAAACGTTTCTGTTCTCTCAGGCAAAGGCTCCACATCTCCAGACCTGTCAGTTCCTTTTCAAGGCACCAGCCAACTATTCCAATCATAAGAAAATACCGCCGATTATATCTCTTTATATGTTAGCGATATGATCATTCCCTTGCTGTAATGTTATAGCATGGACATCACACAATTATCAGATGCCAATACTACTCTAATCCTTAGCAGACAAATATGCAGAGCCCCAAAATTATTTAAAGATGTCAGATATTTCATTTAAACCGTATGGTTGCAGAGTCTGCAACCTATGAATCCAGTAAATTTCCTTTCTCATCAGAATGACACGCCTGTTCACAGTGTCTTCTGAAACATAATCAATTGGGGCCACTTTAATACATGGTTTCTTCCCATGTTTTATAGTGCAATGTTTTGATACTCCATGGAACATAAAACCTTCAATTATATTGTGTCTGTGCGAATTCATGCGGTTATGCAGTTCTTGTGTGGTTTTACCCACATACTGTAAACCACATTCGCATTCTATCAGATATATCACAAAACTACTTTTACAATTCAGGGAAAACTTTATATCAAACACCTTATTATTCTGAATTGATCTGAATGTGGTCATATTATGCATAATCATGCCACAACACAGACACCGAGCGGTATTACATTTAAAAACTCCTGGTTTTTTGCATTGTTCATCCCTAATTTTTTCTTTCTTTTTTCAGGCGACTGGGGGCCAGTATATTTCTAAGAGTAGAGGATCTTTTAAAGGTTAGTCCTGGTTTATTTGGTAGCATACTCCCCAACACTGGATCATTAAGAAGAACAGACCAATGATCCTGTAAAATATTCCTAATTTTTTGATTTTGTTTAGTAAAATTAGTTAAAAAGTTTAAGGAGAAACTATCATTCTCTTTTTCGTTTTTCTTAGGATTTACTAGGTCCATCTGTTCCAAACCTGCGCACTCATTATATGCTTTTTCTAGCAGTTTTTTTGGGTAGTTTTTCTCAATAAACCTATTTTTCAATTCCTTGGCTTGTGATACAAAATCTGACTCTAAACTACAATTTTTCTTAATCCTTTTATACTGGTTCTTCGGGACATTGATTAACCATTTATAATAATGGCCACTATTAAAATCTAACAAACTATTTGCATCACACTTCTTAAAAAAAGTTTTAGTAAAAATCTTCCCTTCTGAATGGAAAATGGTCAGATCCAAATAATCTATACTCTCCATATCATATACCCATGAAAAGGTGAGACCCCAATCATTCCTCTGAATGCTCTCCAGAAATTGTTCTATGTTATTACATTTATTATCAAAGACTATCATTAGATCATCTATGTACCGTTTAAAAAATATAATATGCTCTGAAAAAATGGAATTTTCTATATAAATGAATTAAAAAATGGCCATAAATAGGTTAGCGAAAGTTGGCGCTACTTTCGAACCCATTGCGGTTCCGACTTGTTGGTGATATAGTTTTCCCTGAAAGTCAAAAAAATTATTGTGCAGTATAAACTTCATGCTATCCATTAAAAAGGCTTTCTGATTCAATGGTAAACGGGCATCTTCTTTCACATATCTCCCAAAACAATACAATCCTAGATCATGTCTAATATTTGAATAGAGGGATGCAACATCTATAGTCAGAAACATGTATGAATCTTTCCACACTATATCCTTCATCAAATGAATCAGCTGGGCAGAATCCCTAAGAAAACTTTTCACAGACATCACATGGAAATACATTATATTATCTACATACGCTGCCAATCCTGACGTGAGAGAACATATGCCAGAAATGATGGGCCTCCCTGGGGGGTTGTTTTGATCCTTATGAATCTTAGGAAGATGATAGAAAAAAGCCCTAGGGGGATTTTTCATAGTCAGAAAATTATATTCATTTTTATTTAAAATCCCCTCCTTTTTTCCAGTTGCAATTAATTTATTATATTCAGTTACCGCACTCTTATAAATATCCATTGTGACCACTTTATATGTATTCTCATCATTTAATATTCTATATGCCTCTTTCAAATATTCCTTCCTATCTTGGATTACAACTCCCCCCCTTATCAGCTGGTCTAATAACCACCTCTGTGTTCTCTTTCAGACTTTTAACAGCCTCCCTTTCTGCTTTAGTCATATTTCTTTCATTTTTATAATCTGCAGGATTTATATTCTCAAAATCCTTCAGTACTAAATCAGAAAATGTTTTTAAATGGTGTCAGAACCGCAATGGGTTCGAAAATAGCGCCAACTTTCGTTAACCTATTTATGGCCATTTTTGAATTCATTTATATAGAAAATTCCATTTTTTCAGAGCATATTATATTTTTTAAACGGTACATAGATGATCTAATGATAGTCTTTGATAATAAATGTAATAACAGAACAATTTCTGGAGAGCATTCAGAGGAATGATTGGGGTCTCACCTTTTCATAGGTATATGATATGGAGAGTATAGATTATTTGGATCTGACCATTTTCCATTCAGAAGGGAAGATTTTTACTAAAACTTTTTTTAAGAAGTGTGATGCAAATAGTTTGTTAGATTTTAATAGTGGCCATTATTATAAATGGTTAATCAATGTCCCGAAGAACCAGTATAAAAGGATTAAGAAAAATTGTAGTTTAGAGTCAGATTTTGTATCACAAGCCAAGGAATTGAAAAATAGGTTTATTGAGAAAAACTACCCAAAAAAAACGCTAGAAAAAGCATATAATGAGTGCGCAGGTTTGGAACAGATGGACCTAGTAAATCCTAAGAAAAAAGAAAAAGAGAATGATAGTTTCTCCTTAAACTTTTTAACTAATTTTACTAAACAAAATCAAAAAATTAGGAATATTTTACAGGATCATTGGTCTGTTCTTCTTAATGATCCAGTGTTGGGGAGTATGCTACCAAATAAACCAGGACTAACCTTTAAAAGATCCTCTACTCTTAGAAATATACTGGCCCCCAGTCGCCTGAAAAAAGAAAAAATTAGGGATGAACAATGCAAAAAACCAGGAGTTTTTAAATGTAATACCGCTCGGTGTCTGTGTTGTGGCATGATTATGCATAATATGACCACATTCAGATCAATTCAGAATAATAAGGTGTTTGATATAAAGTTTTCCCTGAATTGTAAAAGTAGTTTTGTGATATATCTGATAGAATGCGAATGTGGTTTACAGTATGTGGGTAAAACCACACAAGAACTGCATAACCGCATGAATTCGCACAGACACAATATAATTGAAGGTTTTATGTTCCATGGAGTATCAAAACATTGCACTATAAAACATGGGAAGAAACCATGTATTAAAGTGGCCCCAATTGATTATGTTTCAGAAGTCACTGTGAACAGGAGTGTCATTCTGATGAGAAAGGAAATTTACTGGATTCATAGGTTGCAGACTCTGCAACCATACGGTTTAAATGAAATATCTGACATCTTTAAATAATTTTGGGGCTCTGCATATTTGTCTGCTAAGGATTAGAGTAGTATTGGCATCTAATAATTGTGTGATGTCCATGCTATAACATTACAGCAAGGGAATGATCATATCGCTAACATATAAAGAGATATAATCGGCGGTATTTTCTTATGATTGGAATAGTTGGCTGGTGCCTTGAAAAGGAACTGACAGGTCTGGAGATGTGGAGCCTTTGGCTGAGAGAACAGAAACGTTTCTTGAGTGCAGAGCATGGGTCTGCTGTGCAGGATCGAATCCGCATAGGAGAACATACATTAATTAGTATATGATCATCTGCCTGAAATATAAGGAAAGTAAAAGTATAATATGTTGAATGAAGGGTTAATACTGAAAGGAAAATATAAGTGCGGTTATATAAGAGATTTGTGTATGTTGTTCTGCTAATTGATATGATGTACCAAGAATTTTAGATTTTTATTGAGTATAATCATAATTTTATTATAATGTTTTACATTTTTTCTAGTGTGAAGTTTTACATATGTGTGTTTTTATAGAAGTGTGTTTTATAGATGAATTTTAGTGATTTTTGTGATTTTACATTATGTTGATAGTTATGTGTGAATTTTTTTAAGTGCAATGAGCACCTACCTCACTTCCTGGGGGAGTTAGTATATAAGGAGAATGGAATGTGATGCCAGTGTAACTTTGCTCCTGAGGAAGTGTACAGTGTGTACACGAAACGCGTAGAGTTTATGGAATAAAAAGAAAGTTATAATCACTGCTTGGTCCTTGGATTAACTCCTTGTGAACTTTGTACTGGAACAGCGTGATCCTGAAAGCCGGACTTCTCTCCTTCCTATGTATGCATATGCTTTTTAAATGAGATTCCATTACACAATAGACTAAAATCAGCGAATTCTGTTAATGTGTATAAGATCCACTCACCTTGTAATTTGCAATATGCGTTTCTCCGACCTTTTAATTCTAAGTGAGCTAAAACGCTGCTTTTGAAGATATATACTGTATGCTAGGCAGATCTCTGAAGTAGACATTGCGGAGCTGTGCGATAGTATCGGGCCCACATCTAATATCAAATAAGTGACATTGCCATTTGTTACAATTCTAAAAAGAAAGGAAGACATTTAATCTAAGATTTAAGAATTTTAACTTGTTGATCAACAGTATATATCATTGATATACTGTATTATATCACAATCTTTTATATACTTACCTAAAATTGTCCGTCATCCACTTCCGTTCGGCTGTCCTCGAATCCCACAATCCACCGTGCCGCACCAGAAGTACGATGACCTCCATATTGGAAAATCCAAGTGATGGGTATTCCAGTATGGCACCCCGGCGCCGCCGCCGCTGGACACCCGCCACGACCCACCGCCGGACCCACACCAGGAGCCACCACCGAATTGCCGCCAGGACACGCCAACGGATCGCCGCCAGGACCTGCTGCCAGAACCCAGCTGGGACCTGACACCGCCTGACTACATGCGCCAGATTCCGCCGCTGCCTGCCCACCCACCTCCATGCAGTCACAGCTGGCAGGAAAGATGGTGGTTTGCGGCCGAAGGGTGTGGAGGCAGCGGTGGGACACATACACCTCACTCACAGACACACACACACATTGCCCTCCCGATTCAATAACATAGAGCCCACATCTAGTATCAAATAATTGACATTGCCATTTGTTACAATTCTAAAAAGAAAGGAAGACATTTCATCTAAGATTTAAGAATTTTAACTCGATGATCAACAGTATATATCACTGATATATTACATGACAGTCTTTTATATACTTACCTAAAATTTCCGTCATCCACTTCCGTTCGGCTCTTCTCGAATCCCACAATCCACCGTGCCGCACCAGAAGTACGACAACCGCCATTATGGAAAACCCAAGTGATGGGTATTCCAGTAAGGCACCCGCTGGTGGTACCGAGCCCTTTCGCAGTACCACCAGTGGGACACCCACTTCGGACCCTCCTGACTCCGCCGCCGCTGGACACTTGCCAGGACCCACACCAGGACCCGCCACTTGATCGCCGCCAGGACCCGCCACCGGATCAACGACAGGACCTACTGCCGGAACCCAGCTAGGACCCGCTACCGCCTGACTACACGCGCCAGATCCCGCCGCTGCCTGCCCACCCACCTCCATGCAGTCACAGCTGGCAGGAAAGACAGTGGTTTGCGGGCTGTGCGTGTGCAGGCAGCGGTGGGACACATACACCACTCTCACACACAAACACACACACACAAACACTGCCCTCCCGATTCAATAACATAGGGCCCACATCTAGTATCAAATAAGTGACATTGCCATTTGTTACAATTCTAAAAAGAAAAGACATTTAATCTAAGATTTAAAATTTTCAACTTGGTGATGAACAGTTATAGATAATGTATATCACTGATGCTTTCTTCCAATGTCTGTCTACAGCTTATATGTAATTATATACTTTTCTAATATGTTAATATGGTGATTTGACCTTAAAATGTCTTATTGTTCCTCAGTTTTTAAATGTTAGCCACATGTTCACATTTCAAGGCTTTGATAACTACCAGTTATAAAACCCAGATCAAGAAGTACGAAGTGTTTCGTACAAAATTCTTCTTGCACTTTTCCTAAACAATGAGGAAATAGATTATTTTTTCTTCTATAGAAATGGTAGAAAGAACACTTATATTGGAGATGGAAAGGAGGCTTTGAGGGGATATGGAGGAGGCCTATGTTTTTTAATTTTATTTTTAGGTGTGCAATTATCTGTTTTCTGATCATTTTGGAAAAGTAGCTAAAATGAATGAAACTGTCGAAGTTGCTCATTTTTAAGTTGTGGAATGTGTGAAAATATGTTTTTGTGCTCTATCATATGCTTTTTAAATGAGATTCCATTACACAATAGACTAAAATCAGCGAATTCTGTTAATGTGTATAAGATCCACTCACCTTGTAATTTGCAAAATGCGTTTCTCCGACCTTTTAATTCTAAGTGAGATAAAAAGTTGCTTTTGAAGATATATATGCTAGGCAGATCTCTGAAGTAGACATTGCGGAGCTGTGCTATAGTATGGGGCCCACATCTAATATCAAATAAGTGACATTGCCATTTGTAACAATTCTAAAAAGAAAGGAAGACATTTAATCTAAGATTTAAGAATTTTAACTTGGTGATCAACAGTATATATCATTGATATATTATATCACAATCTTTTATATACTTACCTAAAATTGTCCGTCATCCACTTCCGTTCGGCGGTCCTCGAATCCAACAATCCACCGTGCCGCACTATAAGTACGACAACCGCCAAAATGGAAAACCCAAATGATGGGTATTCCAGTAAGGCACCCGCTGGTGGTACCGAGCCCTTTCGCAGTACCACCAGTGGAACACCCACTTCGGACCCTCCTGACTCCGCCGCCGCTGGACACCTGCCAAGACCCACCGCCGGACCCACACCAGGACCCGCCACCTGAACGCCACCAAGACCCGCCACCGGATCAACGCCAGGACCTGCTGCCGGAACCCAGCTAGGACTCGCTACCGCCTGACTACAGGCGCCAGATCCCGCCGCTGCCTGCCCACCCACCTCCATGCAGTCACAGCTGGCAGGAAAGACGGTGGTTTGCAGCCTGTGGGTGTGCAGGCAGCGGTGGGACATATACACCACACTCACACACACACACACACACTGCCCTCCCGATTCAATAACATAGGGCCCACATCTAGTATCAAATAAGTGACATTGCCATTTGTTACAATTCTAAAAAAAAAGAAGACATGTAATCTAAGATTTAAAATGTTTAACTTGGTGATGAACAATTATAGATAATGTATATCACTGATGCTTTCTTCCAATGTCTGCAGCTGATTTTATAATTATATACTTTTCTAATATGTTAATATCACGACTTGACCTTAAAATGTCTTATTGTTCCTCAGTTTTGAAATGTTAGCCACATATTTACATTTCAAGGCTTTAATAACTACCAGTTATAGTACCCAGATCAAGAAATACGAAGTGTTTTGTACAAAATTCTCCTTGCACTTTTCCTAATTAATGAGGAAATAGATTATTTTTTCTTCTATAGAAATGGTAGAAAGAACACTTATGTTGGAGATGGAAAGGAGGCTTTGAGGGGATATGGAGGAGGCCTATGTTTTTTAATTTTATTTTTAGTTGTGCAATTATCTGTTTTCTGATTATTTTGGAAAAGTAGCTAAAATGAATGAAACTGTCAAAGTTGCTCATTTTTAAGTTGTGTAATGTGTGAAAATATGTTTTTGTGCTCTGTCATATGCTTTTTAAATGAGATTCCTTTACACAATAGACTAAAATCAGCGAATTCTGTTAATGTGTATAAGATTCACTCACCTTGTAATTTGCAATATGCGTTTCTCCGACCTTTTAATTCTAAGTGAGCTAAAACGTTGCTTTTGAAGATATACCGTATTTTTCGGACTATAAGACGCACCTGACCATAAGACGCACCCCAATTTTCAGAAGGAAAATAGGGAAAAAAATAATAATGTGTCAAATGGGGGTCCGTCTTACAGTCCGAATTCAGCTTACCTGGGAAGGGATCCGGCACATGTGGAGGAGTAGTCACAGGGGTCATTCAGTGGTCCAGGTTCATGCGGTGGCGGCTCTGTGCTGGGGCAGGTTGGTTGTGCTGGGGCAGCTGCGCTGGGGCAGGGGCAGCTGTGCTGGGGCAGCTGTCCTGAGGCTGGGGCAGCTGTCCTGGTGCAGGGGCAGCTGTGCTGGGGCAGCTGTCCTGAGGCTGGGGCAGCTGTGCTGGGGCAGGGGCAGCTGTGCTGAGGCAGCTGTCCTGAGGCTGGGGCAGCTGTGTGGGGCTGGGACAGCTGTCCTGAGGCTGGGGCAGCTGTGTGGGGCTGGGGCAGCTGTCCTGAGGCTGGGGCAGCTGTCCTGGGCTGGCTGGCGTCCATGTTTCCAGAGGCCACCGCAACATAGCGGCGGCCAGCAAGGGATGAGCGGGGGGCGTCCGGGCTTCGAGGAAGTGCCGGCGGAGCGGCCACCCCTGCACCGGAGCACAGCCCGCCGCCACCAATGCCCCGCAGATCCCCGCCCGCTGCCACCACCGCACCGCAGAGCCCCGCCCTTTGCCACCACCGCACCGCAGAGCCCCAAAGGTGAGTATATTGCGACCATAAGACGCACCCCCCACTTTTCCCCAAAATTTTGGGGAAAAAAAGTGCGTCTTATGGTCTGAAAAATGCGGTATATGCTAGGCAGATCTCTGAAGTAGACATTGCGGAGCTGTGCGATAGTATCGGGCCCACATCTAATATCAAATAAGTGACATTGCCATTTGTTACAATTCTAAAAAGAAAGGAAGACATTTAATTTAAGATTTAAGAATTTTAACTTGGTGATCAACAGTATATATCACGGATACATTATATCACAGTCTTTAATATACTTACCTAAAATTGTCCTTCATCCACTTCCATTCGGCTGTCCTCGAATCGCACTATCCACCGTGCCGCACCGTAAGTATGAGGACCGCCATAATGGAAAACCCAAGTAATGGGTATTCCAATATGGCACCCCGGCGCTGCCGCTGGACATCCGCCACGACCCACCGCCGACCCACACCAGGACCCGCCACCGAATCGCCGCCAAGACCGGCCACCGGATCGCCGCCAGGACCTGCTGCCAGAACCCAGCTAGGACCCGCCACCGCCTGACTACATGCGCCAGATTCCGCCGCTGCCTGCCCACCCACCTTCATGCAGTCACAGCTGGCAGGAAAGATGGTGGTATGCGGCCTAAGGGTGTGGAGGCAGCGGTGGGACACATACACCACACTCACATACACACACGCACACAATGCCCTCCCGATTCAATAGCATAGGGCCCACATTTAGTATCAAATATTTGACATTGCCATTTGTTACAATTCTGAAAAAAAGGAACAATTTCTTCTAAGATTTAAGAATTTTAACTTGGTGATCAACAGTATATATCATTGATATATTATATCACAATCTTTTATATACTTACCTAAAATTTCCGTCATCCACTTCCGTTCGGCTGTTCTCGAATCCCACAATCCACCGTGCCGCACCAGAAGTATGACAACCGCCATAATGGAAAACCCAAGTGATGGGTATTCCAGTAAGGCACCCGCTGATGGTACCGAGCCCTTTCGCAGTACCACCAGTGGGACACCCACTTTGGACCCTCCTGACTCCGCCGCCACTGGACACCTTCCAAGACGCACCGCCGGATCCACACGAGGACCCGCCACCTGATCGCAGCCAGGACCTGCCACCGGATCAACGCCATGACCTGCTGCCAGAACCCAGCTAGGACCTGCTGCCGCCTGACTACGCGTGCCAGATCCCGCCGCTGCCTGCCCACCCACCTCCATGCAGTCACAGCTGGCAGGAAAGACAGTGGTTTGCGGCCTGTGGGTGTGAAGGCAGCGGTGGGTTACATACACCACACTCATACACACACATACACACACTGCCCTCCCGATTCAATAACATAGGGCCCACATCTAGTATCAAATAAGTGACATTGCCATTTGTTACAATTCTAAAAAGAAAAGAAGACATTTAATCTAAAATTTAAAATTTTTAACTTGGTGATGAACAGTTATAGATAATGTACATCACTGATGCTTTCTTCCAATGTCTGTCTGCAGCCGATATGTAATTATATACTTTTCTAATATGTTAATATGGTGATTTGACCTTAAAATGTATTATTGTTCCTCAGTTTTTAAATGTTAGCCACATGTTCACATTTCAAGGCTTTGATAACTACCAGTTATAAAACCCAGATCAAGAAGTACGAAGTGTTTCGTACAAAATTCTTCTTGCACTTTTCCTAAATAATGAGGAAATAGATTATTTTTTCTTCTATAGAAATGGTAAAAAGAACACTTATATTGGAGATGGAAAGGAGGCTTTGAGGGGATATGGAGGAGGCCTATGTTTTTTAATTTTATTTTTAGGTGTGCAATTATCTGTTTTCTGATCATTTTGGAAAAGTAGCTAAAATGAATGAAACTGTCGAAGTTGCTCATTTTTAAGTTGTGGAATGTGTGAAAATATGTTTTTGTGCTCTATCATATGCTTTTTAAATGAGATTCCATTACACAATAGACTAAAATCAGCGAATTCTGTTAATGTGTATAAGATCCACTCACCTTGTAATTTGCAATATGCGTTTTTCCGACCTTTTAATTCTAAGTGAGATAAAAAGTTGCTTTTGAAGATATATATGCTAGGCAGATCTCTGAAGTAGACATTGCGGAGCTGTTCTATAGTATGGGGCCCACATCTAATATCAAATAAGTGACATTGCCATTTGTAACAATTCTAAAAAGAAAGGAAGACATTTAATCTAAGATTTAAGAATTTTAACTTGGTGATCAACAGTATATATCATTGATATATTATATCACAATCTTTTATATACTTACCTAAAATTGTCCGTCATCCACTTCCGTTCGGCTGTCCTCGAATCCAACAATCCACCGTGCCGCACTATAAGTACGACAACCGCCATAATGGAAAACCCAAATGATGGGTATTCCAGTAAGGCACCCGCTGGTGGTACCGAGCCCTTTCGCAGTACCACCAGTGGAACACCCACTTCGGACCCTCCTGACTCCGCCGCCGCTGGACACCTGCCAAGACCCACCGCCGGACCCACACCAGGACCCGCCACCTGAACGCCACCAAGACCCGCCACCGGATCAACGCCAGGACCTGCTGCCGGAACCCAGCTAGGACTCGCTACCGCCTGACTACAGGCGCCAGATCCCGCCGCTGCCTGCCCACCCACCTCCATGCAGTCACAGCTGGCAGGAAAGACGATGGTTTGCGGC
This sequence comes from Dendrobates tinctorius, assembly GCF_039654945.1. Classification (NCBI taxonomy): domain Eukaryota; kingdom Metazoa; phylum Chordata; class Amphibia; order Anura; family Dendrobatidae; genus Dendrobates; species Dendrobates tinctorius. Next base: position 23,540,491 of record NW_027361802.1, on the reverse strand, counting down.
CTGTGGGTGTGCAGCAGCGGTGGGACACATACACCACACTCACACAAACACACACTGCCCTCCCGATTCAATAGCATAGGGGCCACGTGTAGTATCAAATAAGTGACTTTGCCATTTGTTACAATTCTAAAAAGAAAAGAAGACATTTAATCTAAGATTTAAAAGTTTTAACTTTGTGATGAACAGTTATAGATAATGTATATCACTGATGCTTTCTTCCTGTCATGATCTCAGTGCGGGTTTGACTCGCACACGTGGGGTTAATGTCTGGAACCAGTGCTGATGACTGGCATTTCTGGGGTTAAAGTTGTGATCCCGGTGCAGGCTTACCTGCACACCTGGGGCTATGATTGTGGCCTCTCCCTGCTTCTGGGAGAGGCTTCTTATAGCCTCAGGATGCTCCCTTCCCTGTCAGTTATTCTCTTGCCCTTGGCATAGTGTGGTGATCCCTGAGTGTGTTTGTGCTGTGTTCTGGTTGCTTGATTATCTGTATATGACTCGGTCTCTGCTCTGGATATTGTTTTGGATTCTGCTTGGTACCTTCTATGTCCGTTTGGTTTTGACTTCTGCTTGGCCCTTACTATCTGTTCTGTCTCATCCCTGGTACGTTACTGCTATCTCTGTGTATGAACCCCATTTTGCCTGACTCTGAGCAATCCTGTATGGTGTCTTGCCATCTCACTAAGCAGGACGCTAAGCCCCGCCCCCTTAGTCACACGATCGTAGGTCCTGTGTCTGCTTGCTAACTTCAGCGTCCACAGGTCCTGTGTATCGGTACTTCCTGGCTGTACCTGACCCCGGTAACCCTACAGTGCGGGTGAGTCCCTGCTCAGCGGAGGCTGCACGCCGGCACTAACAGGATCCTGACATTATAACTGACCATTAAGTTTTTGGTTTTTTTTTTCTTCTCTGCTGAGAAATATGGATCCCATACAATCTCTTGCTGAGCAAATGAAAAATCTGAGTCAGATGTTTCAGGGTTTATCTCTGGAGCAGCAAGCTCTGGCTCGTTCTCAGCAGCAGGTTTCTGAGACACTGCGGGGGGCTTTAGCTGCTGGGTCTCTGGGGGCTGGGGCGAGTGATATTGTTTTGGTGTCCCCAGAATGACCTGTTAAACTGCCTGATTTAAACAAAAAGGAGTTCAGGGTCTTCATGGAGGGGTGCAAACTCTTCTTTAGTTTGAGGCCACGTTCCTCTGGGGACGAAAGTCAGAAGGTTGGGGTCATTATGTCTCTGTTAAGAGGGTCCCCACAAGCATGGGCTTTCTCCCTTCCTCCCACTGCCCCTGAGAGAGTGTCTGTGAATGCGTTTTTTGAGGCCCTCGGGCACATATATTATGAGCCGGACCGAGTGCGATTGGCAGAGGACATGGTGATGAGTGTCTGTCAGGGGAAACACTCGGCTGAGTGGTTTTGTACAGAATTCCACCGCTGGGCTGCAGAGGTCTCTTGGGACGATGACGCACTCCGAGGACTCTTTCGCAGAGGCTTGTCCGAGCGGTTACAGGATGCCTTGGCATTACATCCCCCACCTAACTCTCTCGAGGACGCCATGACCCAGGCCGTCCGGATGGACCACAGGCTGCGTGCCAGGGGGGTGATGCAGGCGGAGACTCCATTGTTCCCTAGTGGAAAAGAGACTGTTTCTGTACCCATGGACATAGGGGCTCTCTCCCTGAAGGAAAAGGAGAGACAACGCCGGAGAGAAAAGCAGTTGTGCTTCTACTGTGGTAAAACAGGACATTGGAAAAGGGAGTGTCCTGATTGTCCATCCTCAACCCGGTCGACGGGAAATGACTAGGTCTTGGTAGTCAGCGGGGAGACTACTCAGACCCTCAGGTACCCTTTTCCTCATTTTCTAAGGTGTTGCTTCATGTGGAACTGTTAGTGGACGATTGTTGTTTTCCCTCTACGGCTTTCGTGGACTGCGGATCATCTATCAATCTCATTGACTCCCAATTGGTCACACGCTGTGAGATAGGGACAGTTAGACTTAAGGTTCCGATCAAAGTGGTGGCCATTGACTCCTCCCCCCTCACTAAAGAGGGAATTCTCTTTATGTTCTGACTTGTTTTCACTCAAAGTGGGCGCTACCCATGTGGAAAAATTAAGTTGTTTGGTTCTGGACAATCTACCAGCAGGATTGGTGTTGTGCCCTGGTTACAACGCCATAACCCAGTCATTAACTGGAAAATGGGGGAGATTGTTCAGTGGGGGTTTAATGATTTGATGTTATGTGATAAGTCTGCACTATTGGTTGAACCTGTTAAATCTGTATCTGTGTCATCTGTCGAGCTGGACGGTATTCCATAGTACCTTAAAGAATTTGAAGATGTGTTCTCTGAAAGCGAGGCCGAGACGTTGCCGCCACATAGACCCTTTGACTGCGCTATCGAGTTTGTCCCGGGGGCTAAATTGCCTAAAGCCTGTCTGTTTAATTTATCTGGCCCTGAGCGCTTGGCCATGAAAAATTACATTGCTGAGAGTCTTCGCAAAGGACACATACGTCCCTCAGTCTCACCTGTGGCGGCAGGGTTTTTTTTGTTAAGAAAAAAGATGGTGGTCTACGTCCCTGCCTCGATTTTCGTGAGCTGAACAAGATTACTGTACGAAATATGCACCCCCTTCCGTTGATTCACGATTTGTGTAACCAACTTTCAGGGGCAAAATGGTTCTCCAAACTGGATCTTCGGGGGGCATATAATTTGATAAGGGTCCGGGAGGGGGATGAATGGAAAACCGCGTTCCTCACGACCGAGGGACTGTTTGAAAATTTAGTCATGCCGTTTGGTCTTACCAATGCCCCAGCCATATTTCAGAATTTCATCAATGTGGTATTCTCGGATCTCATTGGTCATTTTGTTGTCATTTACTTAGATGATATTCTGATATACTCACACGACAGTCAATCTCATCTGAATCATGTACGAACCGTTCTCCAAACACTGAGGGAAAATCATCTGTATGCCAAATTGGAGAAATGTGTGTTTTTTGTTCAAGAATTGTCTTTTTTGGGATTGTGTCCTGTGAGGGTTTTCGCATGGACCCCAAGAAGGTGCAGGCCATTGCGGATTGGGTGCAACCCCGAGACCTTAAGGGTCTTCAGCGCTTCTTGGGGTTCGCCAATTATTACCGGGGTTTTCACAGGTGGTCAAACCACTCACAGATCTTGTAAAAGTGCGGATGTGAGAAACTGGTCCTCGCTCGCAAAAGAGGCCTTTGCGACCCTGAAAAGAAGCTTTATGTCTGCTCCTGTGTTAGTACAGCCAGATCCGTCCAAACCATTCGTCGTGGAAGTGGATGCCTCTGAGGTGGGGGTGGGGGCGGTGTTGTCCCAAGGGCCTGCTACTCTAACCAACCTCAGGCCATGTGCTTTCTTTTCCAAGAAGTTCTCTGCTGTGGAAATAAATTACGATGTAGGCAATAGAGAGCTTCTTGCAGTCAAATTGGCGTTTGAAGAATGGAGGCACTTTTTGGAGGGGGCCAGTCACCCGGTTACGGTGATCACGGATCACAAAAATTTGTCATACATTGAGTCTGCTAAAAGACTAATGCCCAGAGAGGCCCGTTGGTCACTTTTTTTTTCCCGTTTTCAGTTTACGATTACATTTCGTCCAGGGTCTAAGAATGTCAAGGCTGACGCCTTATCGCGCAGTTTTCAGGCGGTGTCACCCCCTGAGCCACCGTCCTCCATTCTTCACCCTGGGGTTGTGATAGCAGAGATCTCATCTCAATTGGAATGGGAGATTCGCGGGCCCCGGCGGCCAAGCCGGAGGGGAAGTTGTTTGTCCCAGAGCAACTTCGCCTGAAACTCTTGCAGGCGTTCCATGAATCCAAGCTGAGTGCTCACCCTGGTATTTCAGCCACACGTCTGGTGGTGGTTAGGATCTTTTGGTGGCCTACCCTTGGTTCGGACATAAAAAAATTAATTGCTGGTTGTGGGGTCTGCGCTCGTTCTAAAAGCTCTCATAGCCGGCCGGCAGGGGAGCTGATGCCCTTGGCAGTGCCCGAAAGACCATGGACTCACTTATCCATGGATTTTGTTACCAATCTCCCTCCATCTAAGGGTAATACAGTGGTATGGGTAGTGGTGGACAGGTTTTCTAAGCAGGCTCATTTTGTACCCCTGTCCGCACTACCGTCAGCTGAGACGTTATCCAGGTTGTTTGTGCAGCATGTGATCCGGTTGCATGGGGTACCCCTTAATATGGTGTCTGATAGTGGTGTCCAGTTTCTGGCTAAGTTTTGGCGTGCTTTCTGCAAAAAATTAGGGATGTCTCTGTCCTTTTCGTCTGCATACCATCCTGAGAGCAATGGTCAGACAGAGCGCACTAACCAGTCCCTGGAACAGATCCTCAGGTGTCTAACCTCTGCTAGACAGAATGACTGGTGCAATGCACTGCCGTTGGCTGAATTTGCCTTCAATAGTCAGGTGAGTCAATCCACGGGTATGACTCCTTTTTTGATCAATTATGGGTTCAGTCCTCATTTTGGTGAGTTTTCTCGTCTGGACTCGGGGTGTCCTGGGGCTGAGGGCTCTGTTCAGCGATTACAGAATACGTGGGCAGAAGTTCAGCAGAGTATATCTAGGTCTCAGGGCAGGTATAAGTTTTTCGCGGACAGGAAACGAACACCAGGGCCCACGTTTCAGGTTGGAGACAAGGTTTGGCTCTCCACGCAAAACATTAAGTTGAAGGTTCCTTCAGCCAAGTTGGGGCCCAAATTCATTGACCCATACAATCCAGTGGCATATAGGCTGTGCCTTCCACCCTCTTTCAAGATCCCTAACGTCTTCCACAAATCTCTACTGAAATCTTTTGAAGCAGTCCGGGGAAACTCCGAGTCTGCCGCCCCTCCTGTTTTGGTCGAGGGGCAGGTGGAGTACGAGGTTGGTCATATCGTAGATTCCAGGTTGATACGGCGGTCGGTACAGTACCTGGTTCATTGGAAGGGGTATGGACCGGAAGACAGGTCCTGGGTACCGGCCCGGTTGATGCATGCTGATCGCCTGGTGCGGGATTTCCATGCTAAGTACCCGGGCAAGCCTGGGGGTCCAGAGGCCCCCCGTTGAGAGGGGGGTACTGTCATGATCTCAATGTGGGTTTGACTCGCACACGTGGGGTTAATGTCCGGAACCAGTGCTGATGACTGGCATTTCTGGGTTTAAAGGTTGTGATCCCGGTGCAGGCTTACCTGCACACCTGGGGCTATGATTGTGGCCTCTCCCTGGTTCTGGGAGAGTCTTCTTATAGCCTCAGGACGCTCCCATCCCTGTCAGTTATACTCTTGCCCTTGGCATAGTGTGGTGACCCCTGAGTGTGTTTCTGCTGTGTTCTGGTTGCTTGATTATCTGTGTATGACTTGGCCTGTGCTCTGGATATTGTTTTGGATTCTGCTTGGTACCTTCTATGTCCATTTGGTTTTGACTTCTGCTTGGCCCTGACTATCCATTCTGTCTCATCCCTGGTACGTTACTGCTATCTCTGTGTATGAACCCCGTTTTGCCTGACTCTAAGTAATCCTGTATGGTGTCTTTCCATCTCACTAAGCAGGATGCTAAGCCCTGCCCCTTAGTCACACAATCGTTGGTCCTGTGCCTGCTTGCTAACTTCAGCGTCCACAGGTCCTGTGTATTGGTACTTTCTGGCTGTACCTGACCCCGGTACTCCTACAGTGCGAGTGAGTCCCTGCTCAGCGGAGGCTGCACGGCGGCGCTGACAGGATCCTGACACTTCCAATGTCTGTCTGCAGCTGATATGTAATTATATACTTTTCTAATATCTTAATATGATGATTTGACCTTAAAATGTCTTATTGTTCCTCAGTTTTGAAATGTTAGCCACATATTCACATTTCAAGGCTTTAATAACTACCAGTTATAGTACCCAGATCAAGAAATACGAAGTGTTTCGTACAAAATTCTCCTTGCACTTTTCCTAAATAATGAGCAAATAGATTATTTTTTCTTCTATAAAAATGGTAGAAAACACACGTCTATTGGCGATGGAAAGGAGGCTTTGAGGGGATATGGAGGAGGCCTATGTTTTTTTTTAGATTTTCATTTTTTTGTGTGCAATCATCTGTTTGTTAATAATTTTGGAAAAGTTTTTTGGAAAGACGGTGGCTTGCGGCCTGTGGGTGGGCAGGCAGCGGCGGAACACATACCCCATACAAACACACACTGCGCTCCCGATGCGATAGCATCGGGCCCACATCTACAATCAAATAAGTGACTTTGCCATTTGTTACAATTCTAAAAAGAAAAGAAAACATTTAATCTAATATTTAAGAATTTTAACTCGGTGATCAACAGTATATACCATTGATAGATTATATCACAGTCTTTTATATACTTACCTAAAATTGTCCCTCATCCACTTCCGTTCGGCTGTCCTCGAATCCCACAATCGACCGTGCTGCAGCGGAAGTACGACTACCGCCATAATGGAAAACTCAAGTGATGGGTATTCCAATATAGCACCCGCTGGTGGTACCAGTCCCTTTCGCAGTACCACCAGTAGGACACCCACGCCGGAGCCACCGGCGCCGCGGCCGCTGGACACCCGCCACGACCCACCGCCGGACCCACACCAGGACCCGCCTCCGGATCGCCGCCAGGTCCCGCCACCAGATCGCTGCCAGGACCTGCTGCTGGAACTCAGCTAGGACCCGCCACCGCCTGACTACACACGCCAGATCCAGCCGCTGGCTGCCCACCCACCTACGTGCAGTCACAGCTGGCAGGAAAGATGGTGGTTTGTGGCCTGTGGGTGTGCATGCAGTGGTGGGACACATACACCACACTCACACACACACATTGCCCTCCTGATTCAATAGCATAGGGCCCACATCTAGTATCAAATAAGTGACATTGGCATTTGTTACAATTCTAAAAAGAAAAGAAGACATTTATTCTAAGATTTAAAAGTTTTAACTTGGTGCTGAACAGTTATAGATAATGAATATCACTGATGCTTTCTTCCAATGTCTGTCTGCAGCTGATGAGTAATTCTATACTTTTCTAATATGTTAACATGATGATTTGACCTTAAAATGTCTTATTGTTCCTCAGTTTTGAAATGTTAGCCACATGTTCATATTTCAAGGCTTTAACCCGTTTACTACCAAGGGTGGTTTGCACGTTAACTCCCGGGCCAATTTTTACAATTCTGACCACTGTCCCTTTATGAGGTAATAACTCTGAAACGCTTCAATGGATCCCAGTGATTCTGACTTTGTTTTCTCGTGACATATTGTACTTCATGTTAGTGGTAAAATTTCATTCAAATAACTTGCGTTTATTTGTGAAAAAAATGGAAATTTGGCGAAAATTTGTAAAATTTCGCAATTTTCCAACTTTGAATTTTTATGCTCTTTAATCACAGAGATACAGCACACAAAAAACTTGATAAGTAACATTTCCCACATGTTTACTTTACATCAGCACAATTTGGGAACCAACATTTTTTTTTGTTAGGAAGTTATAAGGGTTAAAAATTGACCAGCAATTTCTCATTTTTGCAACACCATTTTATTTTTACGGACCACATCACATTTGAAGCCACTTTGCGGGGTCTATATGATAGAAAATACCCAAAAGTGACACCATTCTAAAAACTGCACCCCTTAAGGTGCTCAAAACCACATTCAAGAAGTTTATTAACCCTTTAGGTGCGTCACAGGAATTTTTTGAATATTTAAAAATTTAACTTTTTTTCACAAAAAAATACTTCAGGTTCAATTTTTTTTATTTTACCAAGGGTAACAGGAGAAATTGGGCTGCAAAAGCTATTGTGCAATTTGTCCTGAGTACGCTGATACCTGATATGTGGGGGGAACCACTGTTTCGGCGCATGGTAGAGCTCAGAAGGGAAGGAGCTCCGTTTGACTTTTTCAGTGCAAAATTGGCTGGAATTCAGATCGGACGCCATGTCGCGTTTGGAGAGCCCCTGATGTACCTAAACGGTGGAAACCCCCCACAAGTGACCCCATTTTGGAAACTAGACCCCCCAAGGAACTTATCTAGATGTGTGGTGAGAACTTTGAACCCCCAAAGGCTTCTCAGAAGTTTATAACATACAGCCGTACAATTAAAAAATCATATTTTTTCCACAAAAATGATCTTTTCACCCTCAATTCTTATTTTTCCAAGAGTAACAGGACCTAAAAGTTATTGTGCAATTTGTCCTGAGTACGCTGATACCCCACATGTGGGGGTAAACCACTATTTGGGCGCATGGCAGAGCTCGGAAGGGAAGCAGCGCCATTTGACGTTTTTGGCTGGAATTGAGATCGGACACCATGTCGCGTTTGGAAAGCCCCTGATGTACCAAAACAGTGGAAACCCCCCACAAATGACACCATTTTGGAGACTAGACCCACCAAGGAGCTTATCTAGATGTGTGGTGAGAACTTTGAGCCCCCCAGTGCTTCACAGAAGTTTATAATGCCTGGGCGTGAAAATAAAAAAAATCATATTTTTTCCACAAACATGATCTTTTAGTCACCAATTTTTTTATTTTGCCAATGGTACCAGGAGAAATTTGGACCCCAAAAGTTGTTGTCCAATTTGTCCTGAGTACACTGATACCTCATATGTGGGAGAAAACTACTGTATGGGCACATGTCGGGGCTCGGAAAGGAAGGAGTGACGTTTTGGAATGCAGACTTTGATGGAATAGTCTGCGGGTGTCATGTGCGTTTGGAGAGCCCCTGATGTACCTAAACTATTGAAACTCCCCACAAGCGACCCCATTTTGGAAACTAGACCCCCCACAGAACTTATCTAGATGTGTGGTGAGCACTTTGAACCCCCAAGTGCTTCACAGAAGTTTATAACGCCCGGGCGTGAAAATAAAACAATCATTTTTTTCCACAAAAATGATATTTTTGCCCCCAATTTTTTATTTTCCTTAGGGTAACAGGAGAAATTGGACTCCAAAAGTTGTTTTGCAATTTGTCCTGAGTAGGCTGATAACCCTATATGTGGGGGTAAAACACTGTTTGGGCGCATGGCAGAGCTTGGAAGGGAAGGAGCACCATTTGACTTTTTCAACGCAGAATTGGCCGGAATTGAGGTCCGACGCCATGTTTCATTTGGAGAGCACCTGATGTGCCCAAACAGTGGAAACCCCCAATTCTTACTCCAACCCTAACCCCAACACACCCCTAACCCTAATCTCAGCCCTAACCCTAGCCCTAACCCTAGCCCTAACACTAATGGGAAAATGGAAATAAATACATTTTCTTTTAATTTTATTATTTTTTGCTAACTAAGGGTATGATAACGGGGGGTTTGATTTACTATTTAAAGCTGGTTTATATGTTCGGCAGCTGTCACACACTAAAAGACACTTTTTATTGTAAAAATAGTTTTTGCATCACCACATATTGAGAGCTATAATTTTTCCGTATTTTGACCCACCGAGTCATGTGAGGTCTTATTTTTTGCTGGACGAGATGACGTTTTTATTGGTACCATTTTCGGGAACGTGACATTTTTTGATCACTTTTTATTCTGATTTTTGTGATGCAGAATGAACAAAAACCAGTGTTTCATGAAATTCTTTTGGGGGGTGCGTTTACACCGTTACACGTGCGGCAAAATTGATAAAGGGGTTTTATTCTTCGGGTCGGTACGGTTACAGTGATACCTCATTTATGTTGTTTTTTTATGTTTTGGCGGTTTTATGCAATGAAATCTATTTTATATAAAAAATAATTATTTTTGCATCGCTTTATTCTGCGAGCTATAACTTTTTTATTTTTTCGCTGATGATGCTGTATGGTGGCTCGTTTCTTGTGGGACAAGATGACGTTTTCAGCAGTACCATGGATATTTATATGCATCTTTTTCATGGCGCGTTATTGCACTTTTTGTTCGGTGGTATGATAATAAATCATTATTTTTTGCTTCGTTTTTTATTTTTAATTTTTAAGGGGTTCGCTAAAGGGGTTAACTAATGGGACAGTTTTATAGGGCAGGTCATTACGGACATGGCGATACCAAATATGTGTACTTTTATTGTTTTGGTTTTTTTTATTTCCAAAAAATGAATTTATTTGGGAATATTTTTTTTTTCTAATTTATTTAGCGATTTTTTAAAAATTATTTTTACACTTTTTTTTAATTTTTTTTAACTTTATTAGGTTGTCCCAGGGGGGACATCACTGTCCTGTGACAGATCGCTGATCTGTCACATCACAGATCACTGTGACAGATCAGCAATCTGTCACAGGCATAGACGCAGACTTCCTCATGCCTGCGCTTTGCAGGCACTGAGGAAGTCAGCCCCCTACAGGCCCCCGAAGGTCCCCGTCGCCATCTTGGAACCGGGGACCTGTAGGGATAGAACCCCCGCAGCAGCGCTGCACATTGCGCTGCCGTGGTGGCTCTGGGAAGCACGGAGGGAGCCCCCTCCCTGCCGATGCTTCCCTTTAACCCCCGGTACACCGCGATCGTGTTTGATCGCGGTGTGCAAGGGGTTAACGTGCCGGGTGCCGGGTGTCAGCTGTGATAATCACCTGACACCCGGCTGCGATCAGCGGCGCTCACCACGTGGGCGCTGCTGATCGCATTAGACGTACTCTTCCTTCCTTGGGACTTAGGTCCCAGGTCACATGGTCGGAATAGTACGTCCAATGTAGGAAAGGGGTTAATAACTATCAGTTATAGTGCCCAGATCAAGAAATACGAAGTGTTTCATACAAAATTTGTTTTTGTGCTCTATCATATGCTTTTTAAATAAGATTCCTTTACACAATAGACTAAAATCAGCGAATTCTGTAAATGTGTATAAGATCCACTCACCTTGTAATTTGCAATATGCGTTTCTCTAACCTTTTAACGCTAAGTGAGCTAAAAAGTTACTTTTGAAGATATATATGCTAGACAGATCTCTGAAGTAGACATTGCGGAGCTGTGTACATTCCTCTTCTACTTTTCTTAGATTATGAGCAAATCGCTGAGCATTTTTTTTCTACTAAAATGGTAGAAAACACACCTCTATTGGCGATGGAAAGGAGGCTTTGAGGGGATATGGAGGAGGTCTATGTTTTTTTTTCGATTTTCTTTTTTGTGTGTGCAATCATCTGTTTGTTAATCATTTTGGAAATGTTGATAAAATATAGGAAATTATGATAATTGTTAAGTTTAAAAATATTTAATGTAAGAGACATAATTTGTACAATGATGTGTTAGGAATATGTGTAAATAGTTTGGTTGTTTCTGTGATAACATACGGAGGCAAAACCTGGACAATGAAGAAACACGACAGAAGGATCATCACATGCAGTGCTAGATAAGGTTCTTATCAATACTATGGATGTCACGAAGAACAAATAATCAATTTTGGATCAAATCAAGTGAGACACGTCCCTCGAAGCAACGATTACCAAGCTACAAATTTCCTACTTTGGACACATCATACCAAGAAAGGAATCACTGGAGAAGGACGACATCATCAGAAAAATAGAAGGAACATTCGAAGAGAAAAAACGGCAACTCATTGTCTTTATACAGTCAAAGTGATGGCAGAAAAAACCATGAGACTGATCAAGCCATGCATAAGGTTAATCTTCTAAAAGATCCTTCAACTGTCAAGCGAACAGGGCTCAAGGTCAATAATTTTTGTAATGAGTTTTAGAACTTAAAAGTTGCCATACATTTTAGATTAAAATCAGCTGATATTGTAGGTTTGAGCAAAAACGGCCTACCTTGTGTTAGGTTTCGGGATTTTCCCACAGTGTGGGATAGATCCCAAGCATTGCCTGGTGCTGTGGTCTCAAAATCTGTCCCAGATGTTGCTAATGCTGCTCAGCACAGACGTTGGTCCCAGCGTCTTATTCAGGCTCGTGGTTTTCGTTTGATAACTGCTGGCTCTCCAGCCAAGTCTATGGTAACCAACGATATGCAGGTGCAGCCTGATGCTTGGGAGTCTTATGTCCAGAGATCACCCGACTGAGCATGTCCGTGATGTGTCATCTGCTCATTGGTTGTTGGACGTTTGATCCTCTGGTGAGGTGGCAGCTCCAGATTGGTCCGCAGGCGACGTCTCGGCTGACTGCGCAGGAGTGTTTGAAGTAGAGCCTAGTGTATAAAAGGCTCCCAGCGGCACACGGGGGCATGCTAGTATCGCTTATGTGCAGTTTATGTGAGTGGATTCTCTACCACTCTGTCTGCACGTTTGAGTGTGTCTCTCTATTCTCTGAGAGTACTTGCGTGGGCAGGTAGGGTTAGGACTGGGTAAATTTCCCTTGGCTTAGCATCTGTCTCTTTCATGTGTGCGGTTAGAACAGTTGAGTTACAGAGCAAGTCCAACCCTCAGGCTATATTTCTCTAGGAAAGCGACAGGGTCTTGCACCTAGCATCACATACATGTGTTCTCTTCCTTGATTCAGCATCTGTTTTTTTACACGTGTGCGGCTAGGACAATTCACTTGCAGAGCGAGCTCTAGCCACGTGCTATTTTCCCTGTGACAGATAGCAGGGTTTATTACCTTGCTTACTTTTAGCAGTACAACTCTGTGCAGCAACTGAGCTGGGTACTCTGAGTTCTGTTCACACTGAGTGGCGTTTAACACAGTGCGTTTAAGGTGATCGCATGCCGTTTAGTTCCGCCATTGTTCACTAGCTTCAGTTATACATTTCTGCACTGTGGACCCCATGTTCTGATTGCACTTTATTATTTATTTTTATTTAGTGCAATCCGCCAAGCCTAACACCTTGTTACTTGCATTATGTGTTTCGACGACATTTTTTCTATCTATGCAAGGGTGTAAATATTGGGGATGAAGAAAAAAACATTGTCAAACCACTTGTCCCAATTAAGACAAGCTGCCATCAAAAGTTTCTTAAATTGACTAACTCCTCCTTATTCACAACACATGCATACTTGGACAATCCGAGCATGCATCTGTATAGAGAGTTGAGCGAGAATACCTCTCGCTTCGTTGACAGCCATTAAATATATGGGGTCAAATTAAGAGCCAGTCTATTATATACTTACCTCAAATTGTCCGTCATCCACTTCCATCCGGCTGTCCTCGAATCCCACAATCCACTGCGCCGGAGCGGAAGTACGCCGACCGCCATATTGGAAAACCCAAGTGATGGGTATTCCACTATAGCACCCGCTAGTGGTACCAGGCCCTTTCGCAGTACCACCAGAGGGACACCCACGCCGGATCCCCCACTGCCGCCGCTGGACCCACCGCTGTACCCCCGCCACGAACCACTGCCAGACCCACAACAGGACCCTCAACCAGATCGCCGCCAGGACCCGCCCCCGGATCACCAAAAGCACCTGCTCCTGGAACCCCACTAGGACCTGCCATCGCCTGACTACACGCGCCAGATCCCGTCTCTGCCTGCCCACCCACCTCCGTGCAGTCACAGCTGGCAGGAAAAATGGTGGTTTGCAGCCTGTGGGAGGGCAGGTAGGCAGCAGTGGGACACGTACACCACACACACATAAACTGCCCTCCCGATTCAATAGCATAGGGCCCACATCTAATATCAAATAGGTGACATTGCCATTTGTTACAATTCTAAAAAGAAAAGAAGACATTTAATCTAAGATTTAAAAGCTTTAACTTGGTGATGAACAGCTATAGATAGTGTATATCACTGATGCTTTATTCCAATGTCTATCTGCAGCTGATATGTAATTATTAGAGTTGAGTGACTTTTGGTTTTTTAGGGTCGAGTTTCGTTTCATGAAACCCGACTTTTCCAAAAGTCGGGTCGATCAAAATCGGCCGACTATAGGGAAAAGTCGGGGGTCCGACCGAAACACGAAACCCAATGTAAGTCAATGGGGAATTAAAGTCGGCAGTGAGAGGAGGACAGGAAACACACCTACAGTGCCCATTTGAATGCCAAAAGCATCAATTCTTATTACTTAAGCTTGTCAACCTTAATTTACTTCATAATACTAGTTACGCACTGAAAAATGGGGGTTATTTGGCTACAGTTGTGGGGGGGTAGGGCTAGCTCCAGGTTTTCGTGGGCCCAGGGCCAAAGAGCTCCCCTTTAACACATACCACAACTCATGATGCTCCGATATGGCAGAGAAATAGCAGTATAGTACAATGAAAAATACTTCACTTCTTACATCTCATGACTGATATCCATTTTAAATTCTCCAATACCTCCAAAAACGGACAGTATATAACTCCATACAGTATTATGACCAGCGCTTAGTGCGCTATACAGAGTAATGAGGCCCATATATTTCTCCATATGGAATCATTGATCCCATATAATGTTTCAAACCGTATATGATGAGCTCCACAAAATGCTATAGTATATGTTGGTCCCAATGGATGAAGCTCCACTGTCTTATGGGCCCAAATAATGCTCCATATATAATGGGCCCCATTTCTACTGCTCTAGTGTATTATGGGCCCTGTAAATGCTTCTCCAGTGTCTGATGTCCACCTTTGGAATGCTCCAGTGTATGGTGGGCCCCATATATCATTCACCAGAGTATAGTGCTCCCCAAAAATTGCTGTCCCAACATTGAAAACAATTACATAAGTCTCCTTGCTAGGAAATCCTTGCACTACTCTGAACTCCTTGTCGTCCCCATCTTCCATCTCACTGCACTTGGCTGTTTAGGCCCTCCCACCGGCAGAGACACTTTTGCGTACTATGCGGTGCCCTGTGCCAGTGCCATCGCCCATGAGTATGCCCCCCACCTGCTCAAGGAACCTGCACTTTCATCTGCACCTTCCTCTTTGTCACCATGTAAGTTGGTATAGTATGTGGGAAGGGGAACCTGAGTTTCCTCTGGGTCAGATTCTGGCTGTGTAGAGTGCGAGGGGAATGTAGTGGTCTGGGTCAATGTACCAGCAGCATCATCCAGCAGTGGCTGGGCCTCAGTGCACTTGTGGCGTCCCCAAGAGTACGGTCGCCACTGTGGCATTACCTTCCTCCTAGGGAGTGTGTTGTCAAGTTTGGGAGCAAAGAAGCATCTCTCCAGCAGTGAAACCAACACACAACACATTTCCCACTCCAGGCTAGCAGGGAGACCTCCGAACCTGACTGCTGAGGAGCTGCTCTCTGTGGTCGGGAGGAGGTAAGTTAGGGCACTCTGTGCAGGGAAGGGGAAGTGTGTGGATGTGAGAAGGAGAGCTGGAGGATGAGCAGAGTTAAGGCTCACTCCTAGCTGGAGCGCATGGTCCCGATTTCGGTCTCCGATTTTGTAGGGACACTGACGTTCCTGCAGCAGAAACCGGGGGAAGTAGCAGCTATAAATGCTCTGTACCCAACTAAGGCTCGGAGGCCCCAGCATCGACGTGTGGGAGCCAGAAGGAAAAGGCTACAGCTGTCTGCCATACAAGTAAAGTCTGAGGAACATCTGTTAGACAGGAGGCGCTTCAGTGAACCACGGTCCTGTGAGTGCTTCCCCCACAAGCGCTAGAAAGGAGACGTTCAGGAAGGTACATATTGGCAGAGTGTTGGAAGGGAGCTTTCCATTTTGGTCCCGGAGGTTGGCTAAGGTCCTGACCCGGAGGACACAGCACGGAGGCAGGCATCTGTGTAACCTGCAGACTTTGAGTAAAGCTTTGGAACTGCACGCTCTGGTGTCCTACAGTTATTCCAGCAC
This sequence comes from Dendrobates tinctorius, assembly GCF_039654945.1. NCBI lineage: Eukaryota > Metazoa > Chordata > Amphibia > Anura > Dendrobatidae > Dendrobates > Dendrobates tinctorius. Next base: position 23,524,881 of record NW_027361802.1, on the reverse strand, counting down.
CGCTACATCTGGGTACCAGCACCTACACCACCTGTGCCTTTCCCCCATCACTACATCTACACTTCCCTGGGACTCCAGCTCCACCTGTGGGGAGCTTCACCATCTTTGCTGCACAACACCATCAGTCCCAGAGGATCTGCATGCAGCGTCGGCCTAACATCTATGTTGCCGAACACCACAGGTGGCGTCAAACTATATAAACTCTTTACCATTATACCACGCCATTTACATGGGCCCCCAGGGCCACCGTCCGGGTCACCGCTGCTGTGACACATCCCACTGACACCGGCCCGGTACCGAGTACCCCACAGCCCTGGGAGGGCGATCCATATGCCGTCTGCTGATCGGGCGGCATTATTCCCACGAACCTCCAAACAGCGTCCATGAAGGCAAAGTTTTTGGTTTCCGGGGGCAGTATGATTGCAAAGCTGAACCTTAAAGGATTGTCCAAAAGGGCACCACCAGGAGTGGAGCCTGTGGCTTAATTGGACTCCACCCGGGAAACCACAGCCATGCCACCTAAAGAAAAGATGCACACTTTGAAAGCTTTGTCGATTCTGTGTGTGGTGTGGTATGTGTGTTTGTAGTTGTGCTAGCGATTTCTCAGCTTTATTCCGTTAACAACCGAGACTCCGGCATGCCCCCGCAGTACGCGTCAAGCTTACTAGAGGGATAAGCGAGGCTCTGGCACGTGGGATCGAGCAATAACAGGTCTAGCATTCCCGTACATGTCAAGGGCTGCATGCACGCTGCACTGAAAGGACCAGCTTTTGTCGCTTACAGGTGCAGATAACCTGCTGAACTCCGTTAGTGATGGGGATCTGGGATTCAGATTATTCCCCGCGAGCGATGATTTCCCAGTAAGTTCAGGTCAACCGCAATTCCGGAGTTAGGCCTAACCGTCATTCCTGAAAAAATTACGTGTCCAAACCACAGGTGCTGTAGTTTGCTTAACAGCTCGGCAGCCGTTCTCAGGCCCAGTATGGATTCAACAACATGGTAGAAAGTTGATAAAGGGTACAGTTTCACCGGATAACACGTATATATGTAGCCTAGTTTACACATTAAAAATATATGTCTATAGATCAGGAGGCAGACTCAGATGTTCTCAGGCCCAGTATGGATTTGACCAGATTGTACAAAGTTGAGAAAGGGTACTTTATCACTGGATAGCAGGTATATATAGCATAGTTTAAACATGTAAAATCTCCATGTTCTCAGTATGGATTACACAGCAATCTAAAAAGTGGAAAAAAGGAAATGCATTTGAGGCGTACACAACTATATACTTTTGGTGTTATTTTTAAATCTTCATATATATTTCTGTCTCAGTAATACTGTCCAGCCTCTCCGCAATAGGAAATGAGATGCATACAATTACTGACATAAAGGCTACTGATTGCAGAAATCTAGGAATTATTATTCACGGGAAAAACTTCCGTCACAATTCTCATAGGCGATGCTGACCCTCAATTAATTTGTGTGTTGAGACAGTGAAAACATTTTTTTGTGAATAAAGTCTTGCTGTATCGCACTTCCGTTGATTCCATCACTGTTACTCATCTCAATCAAATTTTTATCACAGGGAGCGATGTAAACATGGTGCTCACTGGCTATCATGATCTGTCACGTAACTTTGGAGTGCAAAACACAGAAGCCACAGGCCGTAGGCGATTCTATTTGATTGGCATGAGAGGGCACATTTTAAAATGTGCGCCGGAATGTCACACGTTTGTGAGTAGGAAAACTGTGAAAGCTGATGATAAACCACCACTGCATGTCATTGTGAGTCGACGTCCATAAGAAATGGAAGCCATTGATCATCTGGAGCTAGAGCCCGGGCAGCAGGACAGGGCATAGCTACATGTTAACCATCATCTTTCAGCTCAATCAATTTGTAGTGGCACTCCCAGTGAAGGATTTGACAGCCCAGACTACACAGCGGAGGAGCAGGGAGAGGTAAACATTGCAAATGCTGGGGCCCTGCCCAAGCAAGGGGGGCACACTCGTGGGCGTCGGTACTGGCACTGGGCCCCTCATAGTACGGCGGTGTGTCTGACGGTGTGTGTGCACCACCTCCGTCAGAGACACTTGATTACACTATGAGGGACCCTGTGCCAGTGCCCGCGCCCAAGAGTCGGCCTACCCACCTGTCCAGGGCAACGGCACTCGCACGGTTTCCTGTGCTAGGTGGTGACCCCGGCCATGAGGGGGCAGCCCAGTTAGGGCGGTTTACAAAGTGGCATATGTTGATGTAGGACATTCAGCTGCTGCAAAAGGCGAAATAGGTCAAGTTCGCGGAATAGGAGGAGGACGAAAGCAAGCCATTTTTCTGGCAACCTATGTGTCATCAAGGGAAGGTGGGACAAAATCCTTGGAAACCCATGCATGGTTCATTTTAATGAAGGTTAGATCATCCACATTTTGGGTTGACAGATGGGTCCTTTTTTCTGTCAGGATTGATCCAGCTGCACTGAAGACTCTTTCCGATGGCACACTTGCAGCTGGGCAAGCGAGCTCCTGTAAGGCATATTGTGCCAATTCAGGCCAGGTGTCCAGTTTAGCGGCCCAATAGTCAAAGGGGAATGACCTGTGCGGGAAAACATCGATATGGGAAGAAAAGTAGTTTGTAACCATAGTTGACAACTGCTGTCTCCTGTCACTTTCCATCGATGCAGTATTACCAGTTGTGTGAGCGGTACTTGAAAAATCAGTCCACAGCATTGTCATGAAACCCCTGTCTCCAACGCCACTTCTGCTGTGTGCACCATGAACACCTCTGCCAAGCTGCCCCCGGCCCGTATGGCTCGTGTGAGAACCATCACCGCTGCTGTGTGCTGGGAATGCCTCAACCAACTGGTTTACCAGGGTTGCTTGTTTATTAGCCAATATTAGGTCAAGGTTCTCCTGTGGCATGATGTTTTGTAATTTGCCTTTATAGCGTGGATCCAGGATGCTGGCCAACCAGTAGTCGTCATCGTTCATCATTTTGGCAATGCGGGGGTCCCTTTTTAGGATCTGCAAGGCATAATCTGACATGTGGGCCAATGTTCCCAGTGTCAATGATGCTCTGCGAGTGCTGGTTGGAGGAGCACTTTCTGGCAAATCCACATCCCTCCAGTCACGCACAAACCCTGTACCAGACCTTGCCACACCAACATTTTCACTTGCCCCACGAGATGCATCCTCCTCCCCTAAGTAATCATCCCCATCATTATCCTCCTCCTCCTCTTCTTCCTCCACCTCGTCCAGGAGAGGTCCCTGAGCAGACAATGGCTGAATGTCATCAAGGATTCCCTCCTCCTCTTCCTCCTCGTCAACATTGGCTGCAGACACCTGCTCCTTAAGGTGCGTCAAAGTTTGCATGAGCAGACACATAAGTGGGATGCTCATGCTTAGGATGGCGTCGTCTGCGCTTACCAGCCGTGTGCATTCCTCAAAACACTGAAGGACTTTACAGAGGTCTTTCAGCTTCGACCACTGCACACCTGTCAACTCCATGTCTGCTCTCAAACTGGTTGGCTGTGTATCCTCCCACAAATGCATTATGGCCTGCCTCTGTTCACACAGTCGCTCAACCATGTGCATGGTGGAGTTCCACCTTGTTGCAATGTCGATAATGAGGCGGTGGTTGGGAAGGTGGAGCAATCGCTGCAGCTTCTGCATACGAATGGAGTATACAGGCGACCGGCGGATGTGCGCGCACAGTCTTCGCACCTTCTGGAGCAGGGCTGTTAACTCCAGATAATTGTTGAGGAAGCACTGCACCACCAGGTTCAAGGTGTGAGCCAAGCAAGGTATGTGGCTGAGTTTTGAAAGGGCTATGGCTGCCACAAAATTACGGCCGTTATCACTAACTACCTTGCCTGCCTCAAGATATATACTGCCCAGCCATGACTCAGTTTGTCGCTGAAAGTACTCTGACAGCACCTCCGCGGTGTGTCTGTCGCCCAAACACATCATCTGCAACACAGCCTGCTGACGCTTTCCACTAGCTGCTCGATAGGGGGACACCTCGTGTGCAACAGTGGCAGCTGCAGATGGAGTGCTCGTACGACTGCGCTCTGTGGACGAGCTTTCGCTTCTGGAGGAGGAGGAGGAGGAGGGTCGAATGCCTACAGCCAACTGTTTCCTATACCGTGGGCTATGCAGCACTGTCCCACCACCGCTGTCCCCTGTGGACCCTGCATCCACCACATTAACCCAGTGCGCAGTGATGGACACGTAACGGCCCTGGCCATGCTGACTGGACCATGCATCTGTTGTGAGGTGCACCTTTCCACTCACTGACTGCTTGAGTGCATGGACAATGCGGTCTTTCACATGATGGTGGAGGGCTGGGATGGCTTTGCGAGGGAAGAAGTGGCGACGGGGTAGGTCATAGCGTGGTACTGCATAGGCCATGAGTTCGCGTAAAGCTGCGCTTTCCACCAACCAATAGGGCATCATCTCTAACGAGATTAGTTTGGCAATGTGGGCGTTCAAACCCAGTGTACGCGGATGAGAGACTGAGTACTTTCTTGACCTACTCATAGTCTCTGGGAGGGTGAGCTGGACTTGAGAGCTGCATATGGTGGAAGTAGCGGTGGACAGGGCGGACTGAGAGAGGGTTGATGATGGTGATGGAGTTGGTGTTCTTTCTGATGGCCTAGATTCAGTCTTTCATTGATATAACAGTGGGATTCCCTGACTGCTTTGACCTTGCAACGACACCTCAACATTTGCTGCTGTGCTAACCGGTGGGCTTACAATGGGGAAACAGTGTAGCATTGCTGACTACCTTCTTTGTGATCAGTTGCACATGTGGTACTTAAGGTTTGGTGTTGTGTCCACGCTTGCAAGTGCATGCTGGTTAAATGTCTAAGCATGCAACTGGTATTCAAATTTTTCAGATTTTTCCCTCGGCTAAAGGTCTTTGCACACTTCTTACAGATAACCTTGGCCTGATCATGAGGATTTTGTTCAAAAAAGTGCCACACTGCACTCTTCCTACTTTGGAAGATATTTTGCGGCCTAGCACGCTGTGCTATTTTGACCGTCTGGACAAACTGTCCAGCAACTCTTTTGATTTTTGGAACCTGTCTTTGGAGTGCTCCGCGCCTGCCAGATAACAGCTGTTGCGATGTCGATGTCTGCTGTGGATGCTCCTCCTCCTCATCTGAGCTATTGGAAGCAGCACCCTCTTCCCCCAATGGATGCCAATCTGGGTCAACAACTGGGTCATCCATCACCTCCTCTTCAATGTCATGTGCACCTTCCTCTGTGTCACCGTGTATGGTGGTATAGTATGCGGGAAGGGGCACCTGAGTCTCATCAGGGTCACAATCTGGCTTATTACACTGCGAGGACAATGTAGTGCTCTGACTGAATGTACCAGCAGAATCATCTATCAGTGACTGTGCATCAGTGCACTCCATGTCAGATTCATCTTGGCCTGGGTAATTCACCATTTCACTTGATAACCCAGGCATGGTATGTGAAAACAGCTCCATGGAGTAATCAGGTGTATGGCCTGCGTCATCCTTCAATCTTGGTTGGGGTGAAGGACACAAGGAAAGGTGTGGTTCATGAACATGAGCCTCCAATGACTACTCAGTGCTTTTATTTTTTACAACTTCAGAAGAGGAGGCGATAGAGCTGGAGGCTGAGTCAGCAATGTAAGCCAAAACTTGTTCCTGAAGCTCTGTCTTTAAAAGCGGTTTGCCAACTCCTAGAAAACTAAGCCTTCGAGGCCTTGTGGAGCCAGACGATGACGCAGGCTCAACACCTCCTGCATTCGGTCCTATTTTGCTTTTGCCACTACCATCATATCCACCACCAACACCATCATTACCAGCTGGCCACCCCCGCCCAATTCCACGGCCTCTTCCACCAGCTTTCCTCATTTTTGGTAAAAATGTACACAAAATCCCACAAACTATATAGTAATGTAAAACAAGGTACATTGTGATGTACAATGTCTGTGAGGTATGGGGTTTTGTCTACAAAATATGATGTTTTCTGTTGTAACTTTCCAGAAAAATCCAGCCCTCTATGCCAATGCAGGCTGTGAGCTCATGCAGCACCTTCCCCCCTCCTCTTTTCGCCCATGGCTCACTCACACCATTTGCCTTCTCTCCTCTTCAGAGCGGGAAAAACTTCTTTGTTTGAAACGAATAAAACTATGAGAGACTATACCATAAGAACCAAATACCCTAGAGATATGAAAATCATATTTTTGTAACCTGAGCGGTCCCAGCTTCGAGACCGCGTATGTTTCGAAGTTCTACCCTGTCCAGAACATGAGATAGGATTTGCGCCCAAATGGACGGTCATATCGCATAGATGTTTGATGTTTTCTTGATGGGCTCATTACGCTGGGAAACATGATACCACTGATGAGTCCATACCAGCTTCTCCCATAAAGTTATAGCTAATCTAAGTTTTGTAGCCAAAACATAACTTGGATAAGAGAGGTGGGATCAACCCAGAATGCACCTCTCTGTGATGTCACATAGGAAAGTCTATAAGGCATTTCCTGGGCAAACCAGCTCAGAACAGCTGCAGAGTCCGTGCTGACAAGAACTCCAGATGAATGGAGACGTGTGGCTCCTCCCCCCTTAAAGCCGCATGGTCTGCCTAAGGAACAATATGGAACTGTGAGTGTAATCTCTTTGTTTTCTCCACTTTTATTTTATACCTGTACTGTACATATTTTATGTCTCAATTTTATAGCAACTTTTATCTGTAATCACTGTCCTCTTTCGGAAAATAAATGAAATTATTTAGATCTGTCTCCATGCTCTAAGAATCGAACTATACGCCTTTGATAGATAATCGCTACTAATTCAAAGGGTTTGCCACGGACCCTCTTAATTTAACACTGTGAATTAAGTAACCGTGACTGGTGGCAGCGCGTTGTGCACGGCTATTACGGCTTGCTGGCAGTACAGAAGGGTCTTATATTGCTGAATAAGGGTCTGCAGCCACAGCATTGATAATTCCCTTACTGCAGAAGCCTAATTGCCGGTTCACAACAGGCAGCCCGTCCGGCGACTAATTATCCTAGGTGCAGTTCCCTGACTGACCTGAGGGTAAGGGGGGCGCCGGAGAGCTGTGAGTTCCAAAGTGGAACTGAGAAAGTGGGATATACATAAATCCCCACAGTACTTGGAAGATTGATAGCAGTGGTGGGGCATCCAAATTAAACTCCCCCTGCGGCAAATTGTAGAGCGAGATTAGCTTGCTGGATATTTTTGGTCACATGGTGCCAGTGTTGGGATAACTAAGATAAGCCCCACTGCGCCTGTGATAGCCGTGTGCCGGCATTGTGTCACGCCCCTCCGTCCGCTGATACACCCGTGTCAGTGGTGGGACTGTGACATAGTGGTGACACAGGGTCCGCTGTCCGTCGCGTTTTGGTGGCAGCGGGACTCCCGTTAGTGTCGCCCGTAAGTGGACGAACGGCGGTGGGCTGTTCGTCACATATTGGTGGCAGAGCGGTGGGATAATCCTAGAGCATTAGTGATTTGGTTTGAGCAATCATTCCTCTCACTAAAAACCTGCACGGTTCCTGCGGGAATCCTGCATCATAGGTTTTGGAGAACAGACTCAGTGGTTACTAGTTCTGAGACATTTGTGTGTACATACAAGTATTCCCTCCCATTTCTTCGTTTTTCTTTTTCTATCTTTTATTTGGCAACCATGGCGGCAAAAGGAGAACCTTGGTACACCCGGCAGACAAAGGAAGTTCTTGCTGCGTTATGCACGTACCAAGGCCTTGACGCCACGAACAAAAACAGAGCTCAAATGATCGCGGCTCTAGTGCAGCTGGACAACGACCAGAATCCAGCGAGCGCAGAAGTTGGCCCAAGTTGCAATGGGGCTGCAGCAGAGGCTCCACTCCTGAGCGCTGGCCCCACATTCAACCAGGACGGGGTGGACCCCTATCTGCAAATGGCCTTGGACGCACTCCCCGCCGAAGACAGTGATGGGCGGGTGAGGCTGATCCAGCAATATCGGCAGGAGGCCCAAGCCGAGCGTCAAGCCCAGGCTGAGAGAGCTGAGCGCCGAGCGGAGGCTGAGAGAGCCGAGCGCCAGGCGCAGAGGGCCCATGAACTGGAGGTACTCCAGCGGGGTGGGAATGCCCCCACAGCCCGAAGCAGTGAGCCCAGCAGCGTCCAGACTCCTAAACCCCGGCCAGAGCATTTTCCCGTGATGGAAAAGGATGGGGACTTGGACACATTTCTGCGAGCCTTTGAGAAAGCCTGCAGACAGTACCAGCTGCCTAGAGACCAATGGGCAAGGTACTTGACCCCAGGGCTAAAAGGCAAAGCCCTGGAGGCATTTGCTTCTCTTCCGCCAGAAGCCGATGACGACTATGACGCCATAAAGCAGGCGCTGATCGCCAAATACCGGCTGACACCTGAGGTATACCGAAAGAAGTTCCGACACCTCCAACGTGGCCCACACGATAGCTACAGTGATGTGGTGCAAGGACTCAGGACCCACTTTGACCAGTGGATCCATGGACTGTCCGTTGAAACCTTTGAGCAGCTACGGGACCTGATGATCAAAGACCAGTTCCTGCATCTCTGCCCAGCTGAGGTCCGACAGTTCATCCTGGACCGCGAACCAACGAACGCGGACAAAGCGGCGCAGATCGCCGACAACCACGAGGCCAACCGGAAGCCCGAGACGCGGAGGCCAGTCGCCACCAGCTGGAAAGGGGGTAAGCCAGCAACCAACCCCAATGCCCCAGCTAGCCGTCCCTCCGGAGGCCCTGTCCCTGTTGCCAACAACAGGCCGGCTACTGACAGTCGCCTGTGTCACCACTGCCAGCGGCCTGGTCACTTCTTTTACACCTGTCCGAACAGGCCGAAGAACCCCCCAGCCAAGGCCCCCGGGCCCAACGCCTCTGTTCTTTTGGTGGGAGGTGTGGTTGGGAGGGCTGACGACAACGTTCAACCTGTTCAGGTGGGGGCCCGTCTTGCTACAGGCCTCAAGGACACCGGGGCTGAACGAACCCTCATCCGTCCTGGACTGGCGGCCCCTGAAGAGTTTGTTGAGGGGAAAACCTTGACTGTCACCGGGATTGGAGGCACCCGTTGTCCCTTGCCAGTGGCACGAGTTTTTCTTGACTGGGGTGCCGGGAGCGGGTTGAGGGAGGTGGGAGTGTCTGAAAATTTGCCCACTGATGTTTTATTGGGGACTGACTTGGGGAGGATGGTTGCATACTATGTCCCTGACACCCTTCCCCAAACTGATAATAAGGGTAACGTTAACCCTGATGATGTTGATGATGGGAAACTGAATGTGTTACCTGCTAATGCCTTGATGAGTAATGATGCAACTAACAACCATTCTTTCCCAAGGTATGATGCTGATGCTGATGTGAATGTACCAAAGCAAACTGATAACCATTCTTCTCCTAGGAAGGATGATGATGATGTTGATGTATCTGTGCCGACTGAACCCGTTAACCCTTTCTTTGAAGCGGTAGATGTGTCCACAGGTACCGAAGTGCTCAGCCCCGTCACTCTGCGGAGTGAGACGGCTGAGGAACCCCTGGCAGGAGTAAGCAACGGTGCTCAAGGAAATGGGGAGGTGCATGGGGACCATGAGGAAGGTAATGCCATGCAGCTGACCAGTGCCACCGAGGAAGGTAACTGGCCCATAAGTAGCACTGCTCCTGAAGTGTTGGGGGTGGATGGGGAGGTAGAGCCCAGGGCAGCACCAGCTGGTGGGTCTGCAGAAATCCCCAGGGAGACAGCATACATAGCAGCTGTCACACGCAGTCAGAGTGCCCAGATCGCAGGTAACGCACTGTCTTCTGGACCCTCTGCTGCTACAGGAGAGACTGAACCAGAGGTGAACCCAGAGCCGGTTCCAGAGGGTCCCAGTAAAGAGGGGACCCTGACGTCACTTCTGGCAGCCTCCAGCATGGAGTTCCAGGCTGCTCTGCACTCAGATGCCAGCCTGGAGAAATTGAGAGGTCTCGCCGAGACGCCCACCTCCAAGTCTGATAAGGAGAGGGTGTTCTGGGAACGAGGAAGGTTGTACCGGGAGACAGTACCCGGAGATCCTAAAAAGGAGTGGTTGAAGGAAAGACAGCTGGTCGTCCCCTATCAGTTCAGAACTGAATTGTTGCGGATTGCCCATGAGATTCCACTCGCTGGACACTTGGGGATCAGCAAAACAAAGGCACGGCTGTCTCAACACTTCTATTGGCCCAAGATGGGGACAGATGTAACACACTACTGCCGCTCCTGTGCCACCTGTCAAAAAGTGGGTAAGGCGGGGCCTGCTCTTAAGGCTCCCCTTATTCCTTTGCCGGTGATAGAGGAGCCTTTCCAGAGAATCGCGGTGGACATTGTAGGACCGCTGTCCGTCCCCAGCAGCTCCGGAAAGCGATACATTCTCACCGTGGTAGACTACGCTACCCGGTACCCAGAGGCAGTAGCTCTGTCTTCAACCAGGGCAGATAAGGTGGCTGACGCACTGGTGACCATCTTTTCGAGAGTAGGATTTCCCAGGGAGATGCTTACCGATCAAGGGCCCCAATTCATGTCTCGCCTAATGGAGGCTCTCTGTAAGAAAATGCAGGTGACGCAGCTGGTATCGAGTCCGTATCACCCACAGACTAACGGTTTGTGTGAACGCTTCAACGGTACCCTCAAACAGATGCTCCGCATACTGGTTGAGACCCAAGGGCGCGACTGGGAGCGGTACCTCCCACACCTGCTGTTCGCTTACAGAGAAGTTCCGCAGGCCTCGACCGGGTTCTCCCCCTTCGAGCTCCTGTATGGCAGGCGAGTCCGGGGACCCCTTGGGTTGATAAGAGAATCCTGGGAAGATGAGCCAAACCCCACAGAAGTGTCCATCGTGGATTATGTCATGCGCTTCCGTGACAAGATGCAGACCTTGACGCAGTTGGTGCATGACAACATGACGCAGGCTCAGGCTGACCAGAAGCACTGGTACGACCAGAACGCCCGGGAGCGGACCTACCAGGTGGGTCAAAAGGTGTGGGCGCTGGTCCCTGTACCAACGGATAAGCTTCAGGCAGCCTGGGAAGGCCCGTACGTCGTCCACCAACAGCTCAACCCGGTCACCTACGTGGTCACGCTTGACCATGCTCGGGGTAGGCGCAAGGCCTTTCACGTCAACATGCTGAAGGCGCACTACGAACGTGAAGCTTGCGTCCTACCGGTCTGCAATCTGCCAGAGGATGGGGAGGAAGATTCCCTCCTGGACATGCTGGCCCAGGCCAAGGCCAATGGGTCCATTGAGGACATGGAGATAAGTGGTTCGCTCACCGTGTCCCAGCGGTTGCAGTTGATGGCCACCCTGGAACTCTTCCGGCCCGTGTTCACCAACCGTCCTGGGAGGACGGAGTTAGCGGTTCATGAGGTGGACACCGGGAATCATGCCCCATTACGGCGAACACCTTATCGGATCTCTGAAACGGTGCAACAAGTCATGCGCCGAGAGGTCGATGAGATGTTAAGGCTGGGAGTGATTCGACGGTCAAAAGGTGCGTGGGCTTCACCTGTAGTCCTCGTGCCTAAAAAGGATCGAACCACCCGGTTCTGCGTGGACTACAGGGGGCTCAACGCCATCACAACCCCTGATGCCCACCCAATGCCGCGCATCGAGGATCTGCTCGAGCGGTTGACAAACGCCAACTACATATCCATCATGGATTTGAGTCGGGGATACTGGCAGATTCCCCTGAGCCCTGAGGCGCAGGAGAAATCCGCCTTTATCACCCCCTTTGGACTGTACGAGTCCACGGTCATGCCCTTCGGCATGAAGAATGCCCCTGCCACTTTCCAGCGGATGGTCAACCACCTGCTTCGGGGACTGGAGGAGTACGCAGTGGCGTACTTAGACGATATTGCCGTCTTCAGTTCCACCTGGGAGGAACACCTTCAGCACCTCCAGGAGGTGCTCAAGCGTCTTCACCAGGCAGGCCTGACCATCAAGCCGGGGAAGTGCCAGATAGGCATGCGCGAGGTCCACTACCTGGGGCACCGGGTAGGCGGGGGTTCCATGAGTCCGGAGCCAGAAAAAGTGGACGCAATCGTGTCCTGGCCCACCCCCAGGACCAAGAAACAGGTGAAGTCCTTCTTGGGCACTGCAGGGTACTATAGGCGGTTCGTACAGGACTATAGCGCCCTTGCCAAACCCTTGACTGACCTCACCAAGCAGAGGCTACCCCAAACAGTCAACTGGACAGATGACTGTGAGGCGGCTTTCCAAGCTTTGAAAGCAGCCCTGTGCAACTCTCCAGTGTTGAGAGCAGTCGACAGCAGTCGCCCGTTTCTGGTACAGACCGACGCCAGCGAGTTTGGCCTCGGTGCTGTGCTTAGCCAGGTCGACTCGGGGGACCAAGAGCACCCCGTGTTGTACCTGAGCCGGAAACTTTTGCCGAGGGAAGTGGCATACTCGACCATCGAGAAGGAGTGTCTGGCCATGGTGTGGGCACTGCAGAGTTTGCAGCCCTACCTGTATGGGCGCGCCTTCACGGTGGTAACCGACCACAACCCTCTGAGCTGGTTGCACACAGTGTCCGGAACCAATGGAAGGTTGCTCCGCTGGAGCCTTGCCCTTCAACAGTACGACTTCACTGTAAAACACAGGAAGGGCAGCGAAAACGGCAATGCCGATGGGTTGTCCCGCCGGGGCGAACCCGCTGAGGTGCGCATGGCCGATTACCGAGAGGTAATGCCTCCTTAGCGCCCTCTTAAGGGGGGAGGTGTGATGTACAATGTCTGTGAGGTATGGGGTTTTGTCTACAAAATATGATGTTTTCTGTTGTAACTTTCCAGAAAAATCCAGCCCTCTATGCCAATGCAGGCTGTGAGCTCATGCAGCACCTTCCCCCCTCCTCTTTTCGCCCATGGCTCACTCACACCATTTGCCTTCTCTCCTCTTCAGAGCGGGAAAAACTTCTTTGTTTGAAACGAATAAAACTATGAGAGACTATACCATAAGAACCAAATACCCTAGAGATATGAAAATCATATTTTTGTAACCTGAGCGGTCCCAGCTTCGAGACCGCGTATGTTTCGAAGTTCTACCCTGTCCAGAACATGAGATAGGATTTGCGCCCAAATGGACGGTCATATCGCATAGATGTTTGATGTTTTCTTGATGGGCTCATTACGCTGGGAAACATGATACCACTGATGAGTCCATACCAGCTTCTCCCATAAAGTTATAGCTAATCTAAGTTTTGTAGCCAAAACATAACTTGGATAAGAGAGGTGGGATCAACCCAGAATGCACCTCTCTGTGATGTCACATAGGAAAGTCTATAAGGCATTTCCTGGGCAAACCAGCTCAGAACAGCTGCAGAGTCCGTGCTGACAAGAACTCCAGATGAATGGAGACGTGTGGCTCCTCCCCCCTTAAAGCCGCATGGTCTGCCTAAGGAACAATATGGAACTGTGAGTGTAATCTCTTTGTTTTCTCCACTTTTATTTTATACCTGTACTGTACATATTTTATGTCTCAATTTTATAGCAACTTTTATCTGTAATCACTGTCCTCTTTCGGAAAATAAATGAAATTATTTAGATCTGTCTCCATGCTCTAAGAATCGAACTATACGCCTTTGATAGATAATCGCTACTAATTCAAAGGGTTTGCCACGGACCCTCTTAATTTAACACTGTGAATTAAGTAACCGTGACTGGTGGCAGCGCGTTGTGCACGGCTATTACGGCTTGCTGGCAGTACAGAAGGGTCTTATATTGCTGAATAAGGGTCTGCAGCCACAGCATTGATAATTCCCTTACTGCAGAAGCCTAATTGCCGGTTCACAACAGGCAGCCCGTCCGGCGACTAATTATCCTAGGTGCAGTTCCCTGACTGACCTGAGGGTAAGGGGGGCGCCGGAGAGCTGTGAGTTCCAAAGTGGAACTGAGAAAGTGGGATATACATAAATCCCCACAGTACTTGGAAGATTGATAGCAGTGGTGGGGCATCCAAATTAAACTCCCCCTGCGGCAAATTGTAGAGCGAGATTAGCTTGCTGGATATTTTTGGTCACATGGTGCCAGTGTTGGGATAACTAAGATAAGCCCCACTGCGCCTGTGATAGCCGTGTGCCGGCATTGTGTCACGCCCCTCCGTCCGCTGATACACCCGTGTCAGTGGTGGGACTGTGACATAGTGGTGACACAGGGTCCGCTGTCCGTCGCGTTTTGGTGGCAGCGGGACTCCCGTTAGTGTCGCCCGTAAGTGGACGAACGGCGGTGGGCTGTTCGTCACATACATGGTGTATATAGGACAGGGGAGATGTAGAATTTCTGAACACACTTGTGGACACTGTTGGATTGTGTGAGGCCCAATGAATATCACACCGCTATGTCACAGTCTCAATGTCGCAGGTGTGAAAAATGTCACTATAGGACAGGGGAGATGTAGAATTTCCGAACACACTTGTGGACACTCTTGGATTGTGTGAGGCCCAGTGAATATCACACCGCTATGTCACAGGCTCAATGTCGCAGGTGTGAAAAATGTCACTATAGGACAGGGGAGATGTAGAATTTCTGAACACACTTGTGGACACTGTTGGATTGTGTGAGGCCCAGTGAATATCACACCGCTGTGTCACAGGCAGAAATTGGCTAGTGTATGACAAACTACAAGGTGTATATAGAATTGGGCAGAATAGGAATCTCCCTAGAGTGTAGGTCTGTAAGAACGGAACAAGTCCTCGACTTATCCTTACAGAGTCACACACAGATAGCTTCAATGTGGCCGTGATAACAGCCGTTACACGGTACTGAGAGAGGAGCGTGCACGTACACCGCTGTCCGGTGTCCGTAAAATTGTCAAGCTCCATGTTTTTTAAGTATACGGACTGACACATGCTGTCTCTCTATAGTTTTGAATGTGATCAAACAGCAAATATACTTAACTGTTTGAAAACCAGACAAAACTAGAAGGTGGAGGTCTGTAAGAACGGAACAGGTCCTTGACTTATCCTTACAGAGTCACACAAAGATAGCTTCACTGTGGCTGTGATAACAGCCGTTACACGATACTGAGAGAGGAGCGTGCACGTACACCGGTGTCCGTAAAATTGTCAAGCTCCGTGTTTTTTAAGTATACGGACTGACACATGCTGTCTCTATAGTTTTGAATGTGATCAAACAGCAAATATACTTAACTGTTTGAAAAACAGACAAAACTAGAAGGTGGAGGTCTGTAAGAATGGAACATGTCCTCGACTTATCCTTACAGAGTCACACACAGATAGCTTCACTGTGGCCGTGATAACAGCCATTACACGGTACTGTGTGAGTAGCGTACACCGCTGTATGGTGTGAAAAAATGCACGCTCAGTACCTCACCAGGACAAAAAAAAATTTGGATTGCTTTTAAAAAAGCAGTTTGCAGAGCAGTGGGAAAACAGCAATGCAGCTATCAGGAAGCCTTATAAGCCAGCCTAACAACCAACACAGCTGATCCAGCAAAATATAGCCTCCACTTGCACTGCACACACAGTGACTGGTGTGTTGTACAGGCAAAATCGCTAGCAGCAGAAGCAGTTTTTGGTGTCTTCTTCCCTGCCTAGCGCTCTCCCTACAGAATCAGCAGCAGCAGCTCTCCCTATTCAGAGATCAGCATGAGTAGCATGGCGGTCGGCGTACACGTCCTTTTATACCCCCTGTGACGCCCCCAAAGCAAGCCAATCACTTGCATGCCCTTCTCAAAGATGGTGGTGACCCTTGCCTATGTCATCACGTTGCCCACAGTGTCCGTGGATCCTGATTGGATGAAAAAGGGCGGAAAACAAACTTTTGAAACGCGACTTTGGCGCTAAAGTCGCTGAGCTCGTGGCCGACCTCACCCTAGGGTCGGGTTTCGTTTCATGATCCTGACTTTACCAAAAGTCGGCGAATTTTGAAATTTTTCGACCCGTTTCGCTCAACTCTAGTAATTATATACTTTTCTAATATGTTAATATGATGATTTGACCTTAAAATGTCTTATTGTTCCTCAGTTTTGAAATGTTAGCCACATGTTCACAGTTCAAGGCTTTGATAACTACGAGTTATAGTACCCAGAACAAGAAATACGAATTGTTTCATACAAATTTCTCCTTGCACTTTTCCTAAATAATGAGCAAATAGATTATTTTTTCTTCTATAAAAATGGTAGAAAGGACATTTATATTGGAGATAGAAAGGAGGCTTTGAGGGGATATGGAGGAGGCCTATGTTTTTTAATTTTATTTTTAGGTGTGCAATTATCTGTTTTCTGATCATTTTGGAAAAGTAGCTAAAATGAATGAAACTGTCAAAGTTGTTCATTTTTAAGTTGTGGAATGTGTGAAAATATGTTTTAGTGTTCTATCATATGCTTTTTAAATAAGATTCCTTTACACAATAGACTAAAATCAGCGAATTTTGTAAATGTGTATAAGATCCACTCACCTTGTAATTTGCAATATGCGTTTCTCCGACCTTTTGATTCTAAGTGAGTTAAAAAGTTACTTTTGAAGACATATATGTTAGGCAGATCTCTGAAGTAGACATTGCGGAGCTGTGTACATTATTCTTCTACTTTTCCTAGATTATGAGCAAATCGCTGAGCTTTTTTTTCTACTAAAATGGTATAAAAAACAGCTGTATTGGTGATGGAAAGGAGGCTTTGAGAGGATATGGAGGAGGCCTGTTTTTTTTTTCGATTTTCTTTTTTTGTGTGCAACCATCTGTTTGTTAATAATTTTGCAAAAGTTGATAAAATGTAGGAAACTATGATAATGTTAAGTTTAAAAATATTAATGTAAGAAACATAATTTGTACAATGATGAGTTAGCAATATGTGTAAATAATTTGGTTGTTTCTGTGATAACATACGGAGGCAAAACCTGGACAATGAAGAAACAAGACAGAAGGATCATCACATGTAGTTCTAGATAAGGTTGTTATCAATACTATGGATGGCAAGATGAACAAATAATCAATTTTGGATCAAATCAAGTGAGACATGTCCCTCGAAGCAACGATCACCAAGCTACAAATTTCCTACTTTGGACACATCATACGAAGAAAGGAATCACGACATCATCAGAAAAATAGAAGGAACATTCGAAGAGAGAAAACAGCAACTCGATGTCTTTATACAGTCAAAGTGATGGCAGAAAAGACCCTGAGACCGATCCAGCCATGCATAATGTTAATCTTCTAACAGATCTTTCAACTGTCAAGTGAACAGGGCTCGAGGTCAATAATTTTTGTAATGGGTTTTAGAATTTAAAAGTTGCCATGCATTTTAGACTAAAATCAGCTGATATTGCAGATTTGAGCAAAAATGGCCTACCTTGTGTTAGGTGTCGGGATTTTCCCACAGTGTGGGATAGATACCAAGCATTGCCTGGTGCTGTGGTCTCAAAATCTAACCCAGATGTTGCTAATGCTGCTCAGCACAGACGTTGGTCCCAGCGTCTTACTCAGGCTCGTGGTATTCGTTTGGTTACTGCTGGCTCTCCAGCCAAGTCTATGGTAACCGGCGATATGCAGGTGCAGCCTGACGCTTGGGAGCCTAAGTCCAGAGATCACCCAACTGAGCATGACCGTGATGTGGCATCTGCTCATTGGTTGTCGGACGTTTGCTGCTCTGGTGAGGTGGCAGCTCCAGATTGGTCCGCAGGCGACGTCTCGGCCGACTGCGCATGAGTGTTTGAAGTAGAGCCTAGTGTATAAAAGGCCCCCAGCGGCACACAGGGGCACGCTAGTATCGCTTATGTGTAGTTTATGTGAGTGGATACTGTACCACTCTGCACGTTTGAGTGTGTCTCTCTATTCTCTGAGAGTGCTTGCATGGGCAGGTAGGGTTAAGACTGGGTAAATTTCCCTTGGCTTAGCATCTGTCTCTTTCATGTGTGCGGTTAGAACAGTTGAGTTACAGAGCAAGTCCAACCCTCAGGCTATATTTCTCTGGGAAAGCGACAGGGTCTTGCACCTAGCATCACATGCATGTGTTCTCTTCCTTGACTCAGCATCTGTTTTATTACACGTGTGCGGCTAGCACAATTCTCTTGCAGAGCGAGCTCTACCCATGTGCTATTTCCCCTGTGACGTTAAGCAGGGTTTAGTACCTTGCTTACTTTTAGCAGTACAACTCTGTGCAGTAACTGAGCTGGGTACTCTGAGTTCTGTTCACACTGCGTGGCGTTTAAGGTCATCAATTGCCGTTTAGTTCCACCATTGTTCACTAGCTTCAGTTATACATTTCTGCACGGTGGACCCCGGGTTCTGATTGCACTTTATTATTTATTTTTATTTAGTGCAATCCGCCAGCCCTAACACCTTGTTACTTGCATTATGTGTTTCGACAACGTTTTTTCTATCCATGCAAGGGTGTAAATATTGGGCATAAAGAAAAAAACATTGTCAAGCCATTTGTCCCCAATTAAGACAAGCTGCCATCAAAGGTTTCTGAAATTGACTAAGTCACTTCTCCCTATTCACAACACATGCATACTTGGACAATCCGAACAAGCATCTCTATAGAGAGTTGAGCGAGAATACCTCTCGCTTCGTTGACAGCCATTAAATATGTGGGGTCAAATTAAGAGCCAGTCTATTATATACTAACTCAAATTGTCCGTCATCCACTTCCGTCCGGCTGTCCTCAAATCCCACAATCCACCGCGCCAGATAGTAAGTACGCCGACCGCCATATTGGAAAACCCAAGTGTTGGGTATTCCACTATAGCACCCGCTAGTGGTACCAGGCCCTTTCACAGTACCACCAGAGGGACACCCACGCCGGACCTCCGCTGCCACCACTGGACCCGCTGCTGGACCACCGCCACGACCCACCGCCGGACCCACACCAGGACCCTCAACCGGATTGCCGCCAGGACCCGCCCCCGGATCGCCAATAGCACCTGCTTCTGGAACCCCACTAGGACCCGCCACCACCTGATGACTACACGCATCAGATCCCGCCGCTGCCTGCCCATCCACCTCCGTGCAGTCACAGCTGGCAGGAAAGACGGTGGTTTGCGGCCTGTGGGTGTGCAGGCAGCGATGGGACACATACACCACACACACACACTGCCCTCCAGATTCAATAGCATAGGACCCACATCTAGTATCAAATAAGTGACATTGCCATTTGGTACAATTCTTAAAAAGAAAATAAGAAATTTAATCTAAGATTTAAAAGTTTTAACTTGGTCATGAACAGCTATAGATAGCGTATATCACTGATGCTTTCTTACAATGTCTATCTACAGCTGATATGTAATTATATACTTTTCTAATATGATAATATGATGATTTCACCTTAAAATGTCTTATTGTTTCTCAGTTTTGAAATGTTAGCCACATGTTCACATTTCAAAGCTTTCATAACTAGCAGTTATAGTACCCAGATCAAGAAATACGACTTGTTTCATACAAATTTCTCCTTGCACTTTTCCTAAATAATGAGAAATAGATTATTTTTTCTTCTATAAAAAAGGTAGAAAGAACACTTATATTGGAGATGGAAAGGAGGCTTTGAGGGGATATGGAGGAGGCCTATGTTTTGTGGTGTAGTGACCACTCTGTCCGCTAGGGGGCACTGTGTGGTTGTCCGAGGAGAGAGGATGAATGGCAGAGTCATGAATGACCATTATGTATCTCAAAGTGGGTGCCTTGAGATTGAGACTGATGTGTGTGTTGATCAGCAGTGATACTGCTGAGGTGTTGTGTCAATGTGTCCGGGAGAAGTCTCCAGGTAGCTGGGGAGATGGGCAGCCCCAGTTACCTACAAATCCACCCAGGGGGTGTGTTTGAGAACTTTGTGATAAAGTGTGTGAATGGTTCAAGGACCTGTGATGAAGTCATAGCCATGTGACCCGGTGGGCGTGGCTGCGGACTGTATAAGGTGGCCAGGGTACGTCACATGTGGTGAATGCTGGGACCCGGTTGGTCCAGTGTGGAAGGTCCCGCTGAGATGGGGCTTTCTGGCTAAGAGCCTGTGAAATGGCTGTGTGTAATGGCTGCACATGCCTAATGATTCCCTGGAGGGAATGGATGTCTGCAGCATGGAGAAACAGCCATGAGGAAACCCTGATGTGGGTGAGATAACTATGAGGCTGAAGAGCCTGTGTATGCCAACCTGTGTGACCACAGGGAGGACAGAGAGAAGCTGTCAAGGATGCTATGCTGATATGAACTTTATGTTGCTTGCTTTGGTTTATGCTGCATAAATAAACCGCATGGACTATAATGGTTTTATGGAAAATCCGTGCCGGATCTGGTTTTGTGGCGGCTAAGCAAGAATTCCCTATGTGAATGACAGCGCTACCTCACAGTTTTTTAATGTTATTTTTAGGTGTACAATTTTCTGTTTTCTGATCATTTTGGAAAAGTAGCTAAAATGAATGAAACTGTCAAAGTTGTTCATTTTTAAGTTGTGGAATGTGTGAAAATATGTTTTTGTGCTCTGTCATATGCTTTTTAAATAATATTCCTTTACACAATAGACTAAAATCAGCGAATTCTGTAAATGTGTATAAGATCCACTCACCTTGTAATTTGCAATATGCGTTTCTCCGACCTTTTAATTCTAAGTGAGCGAAAAAGTTACTTTTGAAGATATATATGCTAGGCAGATCTCTGAAGTAAACATTGCGGAGCTGTGTACATTCTTCTTCTACTTTTCCTAGATTATGAGCAAATCACTGAGCTTTTTCTTTCTACTAAAATGGTAGAAAACACACCTGCATTGGCGATGGAAAGGAGGCTTTGAGGGGATATGGAGGAGGCCTATGTTTTTGTTTTTTTTTTATTTTCTTTTTTTGTGTGCAATCATCTGTTTGTTAATAATTTTGCAAAAGTCAATAAAATGTAGGAAACTATGATAATTGTTAAGTTAAAAAATGTTTAATGTAAGAAACATAATTGATACAATGATGTGTTAGGAATATCTATAAATAGTTTGGTTGTTTCTGTGATAACATACGGAGGCAAAACCTGGACAATGAAGAAACAAGACAGAAGGATCATCACATGTAGTGCTAGATAAGGTTGTTATCAATACTATGGATGGAAAGAAGAACAAATAATCAATTATGGATCAAATCAAGTGAAACATGTCCCTTGAAGCAACGATCACCAAGCTAAAAATTTCCTACTTTGGACACATCATACCAAGAAATGAATCACTGGAGACAGACATCATCATAAAAGGCCCCCAGCGGCACACGGGGGAATGCTAGTATCGCTTATATGTAGTTTATGTGAGTGGATACTCTATCACTCTGCGCATTTGAGTGTGTCACACTATTCTCTGAGAGTACTTGCGTGGGCAGGTAGGGTTAGGACTGCGTAAATTTCCCTTGACTTAGCATCTGTCTCTTTCATGTGTGCTGTTAGAACAGTTGAGTTACACAGCAAGTCCAACCCTCAGGCTATATTTCTCTGGGAAAGTGACAGGGTCCTAGCATCTCATGAATGTGTTCTCTTCCATGACTCAGCATCTGTTTTATTACACGTGCGGCTAGCACAATTCACTTGCAGAGCGAGCTCGACCCACGTGCTATTTCCACTGTGACGTTTACCAGGGTTTAGTACCTTGCTTACTTTTTGCAGTACAACTCTGTGCAGTAACTGAGCTGGGTACTCTGTGTTCTGTTCACACTGCATGGCGTTTAACACAGTGCGTTTAAGGTTATCGCTTGCCGTTTAGTTCCTCCATTGTTCACTAGCTTCAGTTATACATTTCTGCACGGTGGACCCCGGGTTCTGATAGCACTTAATTATTTTTTTTTTAATTAGTGCAATCCGCCAACCCTAACATCTTGTTTCTTGCATTATGTGTTTCGACGACATTTTTTTTATCTATGCAAGGGTGTAAATATTGGGCATAAAGAAATAAAATATTGTCAAGCCATTTATCGCCAATTAAGACAAGCTGCCGCCAAAGGTTTCTGAAATTGACTAACTCACTTCTCCTTATTCACAACACATGCATACTTGGACAATCCGAGCAAGCTTCTGTATAGAGATTGCAGCAGAAATACCTCTCGCTTCGCTGACAGCCATTAAATATGTGAGGTCAAATTAAGAGCCAGTCTATTATATACTTACCTAAAATTGTCCGTTATGCACTTCCGTCCGGCTGTTCTCGAATCCCACAATCCACCGCGCCACACCGGAAATATGCCAACCGCCATATTGGAAAACCCAATTGATGGGCATTCCAGTATGGCACCCGCTGGTGGTACCAGGCGCTTCCGCAGTACCACGAGCGGGACACCCACGACGGACCCTCCGCTGCCGCCGCTGGACCTGCAGGTGGACCCTCGCCAGGACCCACTGCCAGACCGCTTCCAGAATCCTCCACCGGATCACCGCCAGGACTCTTTGCTGGAACCCCGCTAGGACCTGCCGCCGCCTGACTACACGCACCAGATCCCACAGCTGCCTGCCCACCCGCCTTCGTGCAGTTATAGCTGGCAGGAAAGACTGGTTTACGGCCTGTGGGTGGGCAGGCAGCGGCGGGACACATACCCCACACACACACACACACACTGCCCTCCTGATTCAATAGCATAGGGCCCACATCTAGTATCAAATAAGTGACATTGAAATTTGTTACAATTCTAAAAAGAAAGGAAGGCATTTAATCTAAGATTTAAGAATTTTAACTTGGTGATCAACAATTATAGATAGTATACGAGCGTATATCACTGATATATTATATATCACAGTCTATTATATACTTACCTAAAATTGTCCGTCCACCACTTCTGTCCGGCTGTCCTCGAATCCCACAATCCACCGTGCTGCACCGGAAGTACACCGAACGCCATATTGGAAAACCCCAATGATGGGTATTTCTATATGGCACCCGCTGGTAGTATGAGGCCCTTCCACAGTACCACCAGTGGAAAACCCACTCCGGACCACCCAGCTGCCGCTGATGGACCTGACGCTGGACCCCCGTCAGGACCTGTCACCGGATTGCCGACAAAACCCGCCACCGGCTCGCCGCCAGGACCTCCTGCCAGATCTCTGCCAGGACCTGCTGCCGGAACCCAGCTAGGACCCGCCACCGCCTGACTACACGCGCCAGATCCCGCCACTGCCTGTCCACCCACCTCCGTTCAGTCACAGCTGGCAGAAAAGACGGTGGTTTGCGGCCTGTGGGTGGGCAGGCAGGGGTGGCACACATACCCCACACACACACACTGCCTTCCCTATTCGATAGCATAAGGCCCACATATAGTATCAAATAAGTGACATTGCCATTTGTTACAATTCTAAAAAGAAAGGAAGACATTTAATCTAAGATTTAAGAATTTTAACTTGGTGATCACCAGTATATATCACTGACATATTATGTCACAGTCTGTTATATACTTACCTAAAATTGACCGCCATCCTGTCCTCGAATCCCACAATCCACTATGCCGCACCAGGAGTACGCGGAACGCCATATTGGAAAACCCAAATGATGGGTATTTCAATATGGCACCCGCTGATGGTACTAGGCCCTTCCGCAGTACCACGAGTGGGACACCCACCTCGGACCCCCCCGCCGCCACTGCTTGACCCACCGCCGGACCCCCGTCAGGGCCCGACACCGGGAAGGCACCATTGGATCACCACCAGGACCCACCGTCGGATCGCCGCCAGGACCCTGCTACCGGAACCCCGCTAGGACCCGTCGCCGCCTGACTACACATGCCAGATCTCGCCGCAGCCTGCCCACCCAACTCCATGCAGTCACAGCCATCAGAAATTACGATAGCGAAAGCATCGGGCCCACATCTAATATCGAATAAGTGACATAGCCATTTGTTACAATTCTAAAAAGACAGGAAGACATTTAATGTAAGATTTAAGAATTTTAACTTGGTGATCAACAGTATATATCACTGATATATTATATCACAGTCTTTTATATACTTACCTAAAATTTTCCATCATCTACTTCCGTCTGGCTGTCCTCGAATACCACAATCCACCGTGCCGCATTGGATGTAGGTCGACCGCCATATTGGAAAACCCAAGTGATGGGTATTCCAACATGGCACCCGGTGGTGGTACCAGGCCCTTCCGCAGTACCACCAGTGGGACACCCACACCGGACCACCCTGCTGCCAGACCCCCCAGGACCCCTGCCAGGACCTGCTGCCAGACCCCAGCCGGGACTCACCGCCAGCCCGCTGCCAGGACCCGCCACTAGATCGCCATCAGGACCCACCGCCAGATCGCTGCCAGGACCCGCCACCAGGACCCACCACCAGGACCGGCCGCCAGATCGCCACCAGGACCTGCCGCCGGATCATCATCAGGGCCCGCTGCCAGAACCTCGTTAGGCCCCACCGCCTGATTGCACGCACCAGATCACGCCGCTGCCTACCCACCCACCTCCGTGCAGTCAGCTGGCAGGAAAGACGGTGGTTTGCGACCTGTGGGTGGACAGGCAGCGGCGGGACACATACCTCACACACTCTGCCCTCCTGATGCGGCAGCATCGGGCCCACATCTAGTATCAAATAAGTGACATTGCCATTTGTTGCAATTCTAAAAAGAAAAGAAGACATTTAATCTAAGGTTTAAGTATTTTAACTTGGGGATCAACAGTATATATCACTGATATATTATATCACAGTCTATTATATACTTACCTAAAATTGTTCATCATCCACTTCCGTCTGGCTTTCCTCGAATCCCACAATCCACTGTGCTGCACCGGAAGTAGGCCGACCGCCATATTGTAAAACCCAAGTGATGGGTATTGCAATATGGCACTCGCTGGTGGTACCAGGCCCTTCCACAGTACCACCAGTGGGACACCCACACCGGACCCCCCCGCTGCCGCTGCTGGACCTGCTGCTGGACCCCCCACCAGTACCCCCGCCAGGACCCGCCACCAGGCCCCCACCCGGACCCATCGCCAGATCGCCGCCAGTACCCGCCACCAGATCGCTGTCAGGACCCACCGCCGGATCGCCATCAGGATCCGCTGCTGGAACCCTGCTAAATCCCGCTGCCCCCTGACTACACGCGCCAGATCCCGACGCTGCCTGCCCACCCACCTCCGTGCAGTCACAGCCGGCAGGAAAGACAGTGATTTGCGGCCTATGGGTGTGCAAGCAGCGGCGGGACACTTACCCCACACACACTGCCCTCCCGATGCGGTAGCATCGGGCCCACATCTAGTATCAAATAAATGACATAGCATAAGGACCACATGTACTATCAAATAAATGACATTGCCATTTGTTACGATTCTAATAAGAAAGGAAGACATTTAATCTAAGATTTAAGAATTTTAACTTGGTGATCAACAATTATAGGTGGTATATATCACTGATATATATCACAGTCTATTATATACTTACCTAAAATTGTCCGTCATCCACTCTCGTCCGGCTGACCTCGAATCCCACAATCTATCGTGCCAAACCAGAAGTACACCGACCACCATATTGAAAAACCCAAGTGATGGGTATTCCAATATGGCACCTGCCCTTTCGCAGTACCACCAGTGGGACACCCACAATCTGACCCCCCTGCCACCGCAGGACGCGCCACTGGACGCCTTCCATCACCCACCGCCGGACCCACACCAGGACCATCCACCAGATTGCCGCCAGGACCTCCCGCCGGATCTCTGCCAGGGCCCGCCGGAAACCTGGTAGAACCCTTTGACGATCCCACCGGTGCCACCAATATTTCACGATCCCACTGCTGACAGGGTATGTCAGTGGACAGAGGGAGTGCGATGCACTACCGGCGCACGGCTATCACAGGCACTTATCACAGGCACAGTGGGGGCTTATCTTAGTTATCCCACCACTGGCACCATGTGACAAAAATACAGCAAGCTAGTCTTGCAATAACAATTTATCACACGGGGTATTTTGGATGCCCCACCACTGCTAACAACCTTCCAAGAACTGCGGGGATTTATGTATATCCCACTTTCTCAGTTCCACTTTGGAACTCGCAGCTCGCTGGCACCCCCCTTACCCTCAGGTCAGTCAGGGAACTACACCTAGGATAATTAGTCGCCGAATGGGCTGCTTGTTCTCAGGCAATTAGACTGCTGCAGTAAGGGAATTATCAATGCTTTGGCCTCAGCCACCCAATCAGCATATAAGACCCTTCCGTACTGCCAGCTTGCCCAACCAACCAAGACACACCATGCCGCCACCAGCTCCTGGTTTCTCTGCTTAAGTTATAGACTTAATAGAGGGGTTCGAAGCCAACCCAATCAGTAGCGTAATTATCTAAAAAAAAGGCGCATGTTCGTTTCTTAGAGCATGAAGGCAGACTGATAATTTTATGATTTATTCCCCAAATGCGGGCAGTGATTACATAGATAAAAGTTGTTAAGTTGAGACATTAGATATGTACAAGGCAAATATAAAATAACAGGGATGAGAAAAACTGAAATTAAAACTTACAGCTTCTCTATGATCCCTAGGCAACCCATGTGGATGGGGGGAGGGGCAGGCAGACATCTCCAGACATCTGGTGATCCTTTCAGCATGGAATCTGCAGCTCAACTGAGTGGTTTGTACCTTGGCATATCTTATGGCCTCTGCTGGGTGACATCACCGAAGGTGCCGGCTGGAGAAGTTCAGCCCCCCTTTCTTTAAGTTGCAATTTAACTAAAAACTTATACTAACTATATCTCGACAAGGAAAGCGCATATAAACATGCATATGGTATCATTTTTTGCAGTTTATTGAATACAGTAAAACAAAATCAAACATGCAGTAGTTAGGACACACCGTTTGGGAGTAATCCATATCTCATTTTCTGGGGGTCTGAGAACTTCGCAAGAACCACCGTAGCAAAGCTGGGTCCGCTCAGATCACAGAAATGTCTGTTTCATTTTTCTGCCGCGACCAGAGCTCGTGCTGGCTTATTTTAATATCTTTCATAGTTTTATTCAGCTGCATGGTTGGGAACAAAAGACTTCCTTTCCTGACTGTGCAAGGGGGGGCAGAGAGAGAGAGCGAGACAACATCTCTGCAACAGGAAATATCCAGTGACCTATTTCAGATGCAGGCAGAGCAGATACACACACACAGCTGCTAAGGAGGGGGCAAGGGGATTGCTGCAGCTATGACAGGCTGATTTTCTCATCAGTAAAGTAGCAATGGGACATTCTAGAATGTACCAGCAAAATCATATCTTACTTAACATTACACCTCCCCCTTTTAGAGGATGCTTAGGAGGCCGGGCCCGTCAGCCCGCATCTGTGCGCACATCAGTGGGTCCGTCCTCGAAGGACAGCACCTGGGGGTGGGCCACGACACAGTTGCATCCACCTTTTCCGGCTCCGGATTCATGGAACCCCCGCCTTCCCGGTGCCCCAGGTAGTGGACCTCGCTCATGCCCATCTGGCACTTTCCTGGCTTGATAGTGAGGCCTGCCTGGTGAAGACAATTGAGCACCTCCTGGAGATGCTGAAGGTGTTCCTCCCAGGTGGAACTGAAGATGGCAATGTCGTCCAAGTACGCCACTGCATACTCCTCCAGTCCCCGGAGAAGGTGGTTGACCATCCGCTGGAAAGTGGCAGGGGCATTTTTCATGCCAAAGGGCATGACTGTGGACTCGTACAGCCCAAAGGGGGTGATATAGGTGGATTTCTCCTGCACCTCAGGGCTCAGGGGAATCTGCCAGTATCCCCGACTCAAATCCATGATGGATATGTATTTTGCTTTCGTGAACCGCTCAAGCAGATCCGCGATGCGGCATCGGGTGTGCATCACAGGTTGTGATGGCATTGAGCCCCCTGTAGTCCATGTAGAATCGGGTGGTCCGATCCTTTTTAGGCACAAGGACTAAAGGTGAGGCCCACGCGCTTTTTGACCTTCGAATCACTCCCAGCTGTAATATCTCATTGATCTCTTGGCGCATGAGTTGTTGAACCGCCTCAGAGATCTGATAAGGTGTTTGCCGTAGTGGGGCATGATTCCCGGTGTCCACCTCATGAACCGCTTACTCCGTCCTCCCAGGTCGGTTGGTGAACACGGCCTGGTGAAGACACTTGAGCACCTCCTGGAGATGCTGAAGGTGTTCCTCCCAGGTGGAACTGAAGATGGCAATGTCGTCCAAGTACGCCACTGCATACTCCTCCAGTCCCCGGAGAAGGTGGTTGACCATCCGCTGGAAAGTGGCAGGGGCATTTTTCATGCCAAAGGGCATGACTGTGGACTCGTACAGCCCAAAGGGGGTGATATAGGTGGATTTCTCCTGCACCTCAGGGCTCAGGGGAATCTGCCAGTATCCCCGACTCAAATCCATGATGGATATGTATTTTGCTTTCGTGAACCGCTCAAGCAGATCCGCGATGCGGCATCGGGTGTGCATCACAGGTTGTGATGGCATTGAGCCCCCTGTAGTCCATGTAGAATCGGGTGGTCCGATCCTTTTTAGGCACAAGGACTAAAGGTGAGGCCCACGCGCTTTTTGACCTTCGAATCACTCCCAGCTGTAATATCTCATTGATCTCTTGGCGCATGAGTTGTTGAACCGCCTCAGAGATCTGATAAGGTGTTTGCCGTAGTGGGGCATGATTCCCGGTCTCCACCTCATGAACCGCTTACTCCGTCCTCCCAGGTCGGTTGGTGAACACGGCCCGGAAGAGTTCCAGGGTGGCTGATCCCCAAGTGTCCAGCGAGTGGAATCTCATGGGCAATCCGCAACATCTCAGTTCTGAACTGATAGGGGATGACCAGCTGTCTTTCCCTCAACCACTAGTTTTGGAAATCTCCGGGTACTGTCTCCCGGAACAACCTTCCTCGCTCCCAGAACACCCACTCCTTATCAGGCTTGGAGGTGGGCGTCTCGGCGAGGTCTCTCAATTTTTCCAGGCTCGCATCCGAGAGCAGAGCGGCCTGGAACTCCTTGCTGGAGGCTGCCAGAAGTGACGTCAGGATCCCTTCCTCACTGGGACCCTCTGGAACCTGCTCTGGGTTCACCTCTGGTTCAGTCTCTCCTGTAGCAGAAGAGGGTCCAGAAGACAGGGCGCTACCTGCGATCTGGGCACTCTGACTGCGTGTGACAGCTGCTACGTATGCTGTCTCCCTTGGGCTTTCTACAGACCCACCAGTCGGTGCTGCTATGGGCTCTACCTCCTCATCCACCCCCAACACTTCAGGAGCAGTGCTACTTATGGGCCAGTTACCTTCCTCGGTGGCACTGGTCAGTTGCATGGCATTACCTTCCTCATGGTCCCCATGCACCTCCCCATTTCCTTGAGCACCAGTGCTTGCTCCTGCCTGGGGTTCCTCAGCCGTCTCACTCCGCAGAGTGAAGGGGCTGAGCACTTCGGTACCTGTGGACACATCTACCATTTCAAAGAAATGGTTAACAGGTTCAGTCGGCACAGATACATCATCATCATCATCATTCCTAGGAAAAGAATGGTTATCAGATTTCTTTGGTACAGTTACATCACCATCAGCATCATTCCTGGGGAGAGAATGGTTATTAGTTGCATTAATACTCATCAAGGCCTTAGCAGGTAACACATTCAGTTTCCCATCATCATCATCATCGTCATCATCATCAGGGTTAATGTTACCCTTATTATCAGATTGAGGAGGGGTGTCAGGGACGTAGTAAGCAACCATCCTCTCCAAGTCAGTCCCCAATAAAACATCAGTGGGCAGGTTTTCAGACATTCCCACTTCCCTCACCCTGCTCCCAGCACCCCAATCAAGGAACACCCGGGCCACTGGCAAGGGACAGCGAGTACCCCCGATCCCTGTGACAGTCAGGGTTTTCCCCTCAACAAACTCTTCAGGGGCCGCCAGTCCAGGACGGATGAGGGTTCATTCAGCCCCGGTGTCCTTGAGGCCTTTAGCAAGACGGGCACCCCACCTGGACGGGTTGAACGTTGTCATCAATCCTCCCAACCACACCTCCCACCAAAAGAACAGAGGTGTTGGGCCCAGATGCCTTGGCTTGGGGGTTCTTTGGCCTTTCCGGACAGGTGAAACTGATGTGACCAGTCCGATCGCAGTTGAAACACTTGCAACTGTCAGTAGTAGGCCTGGTTTTGGCAACAGGGACAGGGCCTCCAGGGGGATGGCTAGCTGGGGCACTGGGGTTGGTTGCAGGCTTACCCCCTCTCCAGCTGGAGGTGACTGGCCTCCACGTCTCTGGCTTCTGGTTGGCCTCATAGTTGTCGGCGATCTGCACCGGTTTGTCTGTATTCGTTGGTTCGCGGTCCAGGATGAACTGTCGGACCTCAGCTGGGCAAAGATGCAGGAACTGGTCTTTGATCATCAGGTCCCGTAGCAGCTCAAAGGTATTAACTGACAGCCCATGGATCCACTGGTCAAAGTGGGTCCTGAGTCCTTGCACCACATCACTATAGCTATCGTGTGGGCCACGTTGGAGGTTCTGGAACTTCTTTCGGTATACCTCAAGTGTCAGCCGGTATATGCCAATCAGAGCCTGCTTTATGGCATCATAGTTGTTGTCTTCTTTTGGCGGAAGACAAGCAAACGCCTCCAGAACTTTGCCTTTTAGCCCTGGGGTCAAGTACCTGGCCCATTGTCCACTAGGCAGCTGGTACTGTCTGCAGGCTTTCTCAAAGACTCGCAGAAACATGTCCAAGTCACCATCCTTTTCCATCATGGGAAAATGCTCTGGCAGGGGTTTAGGACTCTGGACGCTGCTGGGCTCACTGCTGCGGGCTATGGAGGATGTTCCCCCTTGCCGGAGCATCTCAAGTTCATGGGCTCTCTGGGCTTCCCGCTCGGCTCTCTCCTGAGCTTGCTGGATCAGCTTAAGACGTCCATCATGGTCTTCGGCAGGAAGCTGCTGTAGAGCCATTTGCAGATAGCGGTCCAAGCCTTCCTGGCTGCCGGTCCGGCCAACCTGCACCATCTGGACCTCTGCGGCCGCACCATTGGCACTGGGGTTGCCTCCTGCATCCACCAGGTCCAGGCTCGCCTCCCATTGCACCAGATCCACGATCAACTGGGCTCTGGTCTTGTCGGCAGTGTCGATCTGGTTTGCCGTGCACAAGACCTTCAGGGTGTCCCTATTAAGCTGCTTATAATAGGATTCTCCCCGCGTAGCCATGGTTGCCAAATAAAAGATAGAAAAGAAAAACAAAGAGAAGGGAGGGGATACTTGCAAGTACACAAAATTGTCTCAGGACTAGTAACCACTGAGTCTGTTCTCCAAAACCTATGACGCAGGATTCCCGCAGGAACTGTGCAGGTTTTTAGTGAGAGGAATGATTGCTCAAACCAGATCACTAATGCTCTATGATTATCTCACCGCTCTGCCACCAAATTGTGACGATCCCACCGCTGCCACCAATTTGTCACGATCCCACCGCTGACATGGGTATGTCAGCGGACGGAGGGAATGCGACGCACTGCTGGCACACAGCTATCACAGGCACTTATCACAGACACAGTGGGGGCTTATCTTAGTTATCCCACCACTGGCACCCTGTGACAAAAATACAGTAAGCTAGTCTTGCCCTAACAATTTATCGCATGAGGGTAATTTTGCATGCCCCACCACTGCTAACAACCTTCCAAGAACTGCGAGGATTTATGTATATCCCACTTTCTCAGTTCCACTTTAGAACTCACAGCTCCCCGGCGCCCCCCTTACCCTCAGGTCAGTCAGGAAACTACACCTAGGATTAGTCGCTGGACGGGCTGCTTGTGCTCAGGCGATTAGACCACTGCAGTAAGGGAATTATCAATGTTTTGGCCTTAGTCACCCAATCAGCATATAAGACCATTCAATACTGCCAGCTAGCCCAACCAACCAAGACACACCACGCCGCCACCAGCTCCTGGTTTCCCTGCTTAAGTTATAGACTTAATAGAGGGGTTCGAAGCCAACCCAATCAGTCGCATAATTATCTAAAAAAAGGTGCATGTTTGTTTTTTAGAGCATGAAGGCAGACTGATAATTTTATGATTTATTCCCCAAATGCGGGCAGTGATTACATAGATAAAGGTGGTTACAAAGTTGAGACATTAGATATGTACAAGGCAAATATAAAATAACAGGGATGAAAAAAAACAAAAGTAAAACTTACAGTTGCTCAATGATCTCTAGGCAACCCATGTGGATGGGGGAAGGGGCAGCCAGACATCTCCAGACATCTGGTGATATTTTCAGCATGGAATCTGCAGCTCAACTGAGTGGTTTGTACCTTGGCATGTCTTATGGCCTCTGATGGGTGACATCACCGAAGGTGCCTGCTGGAGAAGTTCAGCCCCTCTTTCTCTAAGTTGCAATTTAACTAAAAACTTATACTAACTATATCTTTACCAGGAAAGCTCATATAAACACGCATATGGTATCATTTGTTCCAGTTTATCGAATACAATAGAACAAAATCAAACATGCAGTAGTTAGGACACACCGTTTGGGAGTAATCCATATCTCAGTTTCTGGGGGTCTGAGAACTTCACAAGAGCCACCGTAGTGAAGCTGGGTACGCTCAGATCACAGAAATGTCTGTTTCATTTTTCTGCCGCGACCGGAGCCCGTGCTGGCTTATTTTAACATCTCTCATAGTTTTATTCAGCTGCATGGTTGGGAACAAAATACTTCCTTTCCTGACTGTGCAGGGAGGGGGCAAAGAGAGAACGAGACAGCTGCTCTGCAACAGGAAATATCTGGTGTCCTATTTCAGATGCAGGCAGAGCAGATACACACACACAGCTGCTAAGGAGGGGGCAGGGGAATTGCTGCAGCTATGACAGGCTGATTTTCTCATCAGTAAAGTAGCAATGGGACATTCTAGACTGTACCAGCAAAATCATATCTTACTTAACATTACAGACCCGCCGCCTGACTACACGCGCCAGATCCCGCCAATGCCTGTCCACCCACCTCCGTTCAGTCACAGCCGGCAAAAAAGACGGTTGTTTGTGGCCTGTGGGTGGGCAGGCAGGGGTGGCACACATACCCCACACACACACACTACCCTCCCTATTCGATAGCATAAGGCCCACATCTAGTATCAAATAAGTGACATTGCCATTTGTTGCAACTCTAAAAAGAAAGGAAGACATTTAATCTAAGATTTAAGAATTTTAACTTGGTAATCAACATTTATAGATAGTATATATCACTGATATATTATATATCACAATCTATTATATACTTACTTAAAATTGTCTGTCATCCACTCCCGTCCATCTGTCCTTGAATCCCACAATCCACCGTGCCACACCAGGAGTACGCCGACCGCCATATTGGAAAACCCAAATCATGGGCATTTCAATATGGTACCCACTAGTGGTACCAAGCCCTTCTGCAGTACCACCAGTGGGACACATAACCCGGACCCCCCCGCCGCCGGACCTCCGCCAGGACCCGACACCGGTAAGGCACCACTGGATCGCCACCAGGACCCACCATCGGATCTCCACCAGGACCCGCTGCCGAAACCCCGCTAGGACCCATCGCCGCCTGACTACGTGTGCCAGATCCCACTGCTGCCTGCCCACCCACCTCCATGCAGTGACTCCTGGCAGGAACTACGATAGCATCAGGCCCACATCTAATATCAAATAAGTGACATAGCCATTTGTTACAATTCTAAAAAGACAGGTCGACATTTAATCTAAGATTTAAGAATTTTAACTTGGTGATCAACAGTATATATCACTGATACAGTGGGGAAAAAAAGTATTTAGTCAGTCAGCAATAGTGCAAGTTCCACCACTTAAAAGGATGAGAGGCGTCTGTAATTTACATCATAGGTAGACCTCAACTATGGGAGACAAACTGAGAAAAAAAAATCCAGAAAATCACATTGTCTGTTTTTTTTTCATTTTATTTGCATATTATGGTGGAAAATAAGTATTTGGTCAGAAACAAGCAATCAAGATTTCTGGCTCTCACAGACCTGTAACTTCTTCTTTAAGAGTCTCCTCTTTCCTCCACTCATTACCTGTAGTAATGGCACCTGTTTAAACTTGTTATCAGTATAAAAAGACACCTGTGCACACC
Source organism: Dendrobates tinctorius (assembly GCF_039654945.1). Classification (NCBI taxonomy): domain Eukaryota; kingdom Metazoa; phylum Chordata; class Amphibia; order Anura; family Dendrobatidae; genus Dendrobates; species Dendrobates tinctorius. Next base: position 23,490,901 of record NW_027361802.1, on the reverse strand, counting down.
CTCAAACAGTCTGACTCCAAACTCCACTATGGTGAAGACCAAAGAGCTGTCAAAGGACACCAGAAACAAAATTGTAGCCCTGCACCAGGCTGGGAAGACTGAATCTGCAATAGCTAACCAGCTTGGAGTGAAGAAATCAACTGTGGGAGCAATAATTAGAAAATGGAAGACATACAAGACCACTGATAATCTCCCTCGATCTGGTGCTCCACGCAAAATCCCACCCCGTGGGGTCAGAATGATCACAAGAACGGTGAGCAAAAATCCCAGAACCACGCGGGGGGACCTAGTGAATGAACTGCAGAGAGCTGGGACCAATGTAACAAGGCCTACCATAAGTAACACACTATGCCACCATGGACTCAGATCCTGCAGTGCCAGACGTGTCCCACTGCTTAAGCCTGTACATGTCCGGGCCCGTCTGAAGTTTGCTAGAGAGCATTTGGATGATCCAGAGGAGTTTTGGGAGAATGTCCTATGGTCTGATGAAACCAAACTGGAACTGTTTGGTAGAAACACAACTTGTCGTGTTTGGAGGAAAAAGAATACTGAGTTGCATCCATCAAACACCATACCTACTGTAAAGCATGGTGGTGGAAACATCATGCTTTGGGGCTGTTTCTCTGCAAAGGGGCCAGGATGACTGATCCGGGTACATGAAAGAATGAATGGGGCCATGTATCGTGAGATTTTGAGTGCAAACCTCCTTCCATCAGCAAGGGCATTGAAGATGAAACGTGGCTGGGTCTTTCAACATGACAATGATCCAAAGCACACCGCCAGGGCAACGAAGGAGTGGCTTCGTAAGAAGCATTTCAAGGTCCTGGAGTGGCCTAGCCAGTCTCCAGATCTCAACCCTATAGAAAACCTTTGGAGGGAGTTGAAAGTCCGTGTTGCCAAGCGAAAAGCCAAAACATCAGGAGATCTGCATGGAGGAATGGGCCAACATACCAACAACAGTGTGTGGCAACCTTGTGAAGACTTACAGAAAACGTTTGACCTCTGTCATTGCCAACAAAGGATATATCACAAAGTATTGAGATGAAATTTTGTTTCTGACCAAATACTTATTTTCCACCATAATATGCAAATAAAATGAAAAAAAAACAGACAATGTGATTTTCTGGATTTTTTTTTCTCAGTTTGTCTCCCATAGTTGAGGTCTACCTATGATGTAAATTACAGACGCCTCTCATCTTTTTAAGTGGTGGAACTTGCACTATTGCTGACTGACTAAATACTTTTTTTCCCCACTGTATATTATATCACAGTCTATTATATACTTACCTAAAATTTTCCGTCATCTACTTCCATCTGGTTGTCCTCGAATCCCACAATCAACCGTGCCGCACCAGAAGTAGGCCGACCGCCATATTGGAAAACCCAAGTGATGGGTATTCCAATATGGCACCCGCTGGTGGTACCTGGCCCTTCCACAGTACCACCAGTGGGACACCCACACCGGACCCCCCCTCTGCCGCCGCTAGACCTGCTGCTGGACCCCACGCCAGGACCCCTGCCAGGACTCGCCGCCAGACCCCAGCCCGGACCCATCGCCAGACCGCCGCCAGGACCTGCCACCAGATCGCAGCCAGGACACACCGCCTGATCGCCACCAGGACTCACTGTCAGATCGTCACCAGGACCCGGCACCAGATCGCCGCCGGGACCTACCACCAGATCGTCGCCAAGACCTGCCGCTGGATCATTGCCAGGACCCGCTGCCGGAACTCCGTTAGGACCCGCCTGACTACACACGCCAGATCGCACCAGGAAAGACGGTAGTTTGCAACCTTTAGGTGGACAGGCAGCGATGGGACACATACCCCACACATACTGCCCTCCCGATGCGGTAGCATCGGGCCCACATCAAGTATCAAATAAGTGACATTGCCATTTGTTACAATTCTAAAAAAATAGAAGACATTTAATCTAAGATTTAAGAATTTTAACTTGGTGATCAACAGTATATATCACTGATATATTATATCACAGTCTATTATATACTTACCTAAAATTGTCCGTCATCCACTTCCATCTGTCTGTCCTCGAATCCCACAATCCACCATGCCGCACCGGAAGTAGGCTGCCCGCCGCCGCTGCTGGACCCCCACCAGGACCCTCCGCCGGAACCTCTCCAGGACCCGCCGCCAGACCGCCGCCGGGACCTGCCACTGGATCGCCACTAGGACCCATCGTTGGATCGCCGCCAGGACCCTCTACTGGAATCCTGCTAGGACCAGCCGCCGCCTGACTAAACGCGCCAGATCCCACCGCTGCCTGCCCACCCACCTCCGTGCAGTCATAGTCGGCAGGAAAGACGGTGATTTGCGACCTGTGGGTGGGCAGGCAGCGGCGGGACACATACCCACACACACACACTGCCCTCCCGAATCGATAGCATAGGTCCCATATCTAGTATCAAATAAGTGACATTGCCATTTGTTACAATTCTAAAAAGAAAAGAAGACATTTAATCTAAGATTTAAAAGTTTTAACTTGGTGATGAACAGTTATAGTGTATATCACTGATGCTTTCTTCCAATGTCTGTCTGCAGCTGATATGTAATTATATACTTTTCTAGTATGTTAATATGATGATTTGACCTTAAATTGTCTTATAGTTTTGAAATGTTAGCCATATGTTCACATTTCAAGGCTTTGATAACTACCAGTTATAGTACCCAGATCAAGAAATACCAATTGTTTCATACAAAATTTTCCTTGCGCTTTTCCTAAATAATGAGCAAATAGATTATTTTTTCTTCTATAAAAATGGTAGAAGGAACACTTATATTGAAGGTGGAAAGGAGGCTTTGAGGGGATAAGGAGGAGGCCTATGTTTTTTAATTTTATTTTTAGGTGTGCAATTATCTGTTTTCTGATCATTTTGGAAAAGTAGTTAAAATGAGTGAAACTGTCAAAGTTGTTCATTTTTAAGTTGTGGAATGTGTGAAAATATGTTTTTGTGTTCTATCATATGCTTTTTAAATGAGATTCCTTTACACAATAGACTAAAATCAGCCAATTCTGTAAATGTGTATAAGATCCACTCACCTTGTAATTTGCAATATGCGTTTCTCCGGCCTTTGAATTCTAAGTGAGCTAAAAAGTTACTTTTGAAGTTATATATGCTAGGCAGATCTCTGAAGTAGACATTGCGGAGCTGTGTACATTTTTCTTCTACTTTTCCTAGATTATGAGCAAATCGCTGAGCTTTTTTTTTCTACTAAAATGGTAGAAAACACACATGTATTGGCGATGGAAAGGAGGCTTTGAGGGGATATGGAGGAGGCCCATGTTTTTTTTTCAAATTTTTTTTCTGTGTGCAATCATCTGTTTGTTAATAATTTTGGACAAGTTTTTTGGAAAGAAGGTGGTTTGCGGCCTGTGGGTGGGCAGGCAGCGGCGGGACACATACCTCACACACACACACACAGTGCTCCCTATGCGGTAGCATCGGGCCCACATTTAATATCAAATAATTGACTTTGCCATTTGTTACACTTCTAAAAAAAAAGAAAGGAAGACATTTAATCTAAGATTTAAGAGTTTTAACTTGGTGATCAACAGTATATATCACTGATATATTATTTCACTCTCTATTATATACTTACCTAAAATTGTCCATGATCCACTTCTGTTCGGCTGTCCTCGAATCCCACAATCCACCGTGCCCGCACCAGAAGTACGCCTACCACCATAATGGAAAACCCAAGTGATGGGTATCCCAATATGGCACCTGCTGGTGGTACCAGGCCCTTTCGCAGTACCCCCAGTGGGGCACCCACATCGGACCCCCCCGCTGCCTCCACTAAACCTGCCACTGGACCCCCGCCCAGACCCGCCACTAGACTGCCGCCGGGACCTATCACCAGATCACTGCCAGGATCCACCGCCGGATTGCCAGTACCTGCCGCAACGTCACCGACAGGACCCGCTGCCGGAACCCCAGTAGGACCCGTCGCGACCTGACTACACGCGCCAGATCCCGCCGCTGCCTGCCCACCCACCTCCGTGCAGACACAGCCGGCAGGAAAGACAGTGGTTTGCAGCCTGTGGGTGGGCAGGCAGCAGCGGAACACATACCCCACACAGACACACTGCGCTCCCGATGTGATAGCATTGGGCTCACATCTATTATCAACTAAGTGACATTGCCATTTGTTACAATTCTAAAAAGAAAGGAAGACATTTAATCTAAGATTTAAGAATTTTAACTTGGTGATCACCAGTATATATCACTGATATATTATGTCACAGTCTGTTATATACTTACCTAAAATTGTCCCCCATCCACTTTTGTCTGGCTGTCCTCGAATCCCACAATCCACTGTGCCGCAATGGAAGTAGGACGACTGCCATATTGGAAAACCCAAGTAATGGGTATTCCAATATGGCACCCAATGGTGGTACCAGGCCCTTCCTCAGTACCACCAGTGGGACACCCACACTGGACCCCCCCACTGCCGCTGCTGGACCTGCTGCTGGACCCCCAACAAAATCCGCCGCCAGACCGCCGCTGGAACCTGCCACCGGATCGCTGCCAGGACTCACCGCCGTATCGCTGCCAGGACCAGCCGCCGTATCGCCGCCAGGATCTGCTGCTGGAACTCCGCTAGGACCCGTCGCCGCCTGACTACACACACCAGATCCCGCTGCAGCCTGCCCACCCACTTCCGTGCAGTCACTGCTGGCAAGAAAGACGGTGGTTTGGGGCCTGTGGGTGGGCAGGCAGCGGCGGGACACATACCCCACACACACACACTGCGCTCCTGATGCGATAGCATCGGGCTCACATCTAATATAAAATAAGTGACATTGCCATTTGCTATTCTAAAATGAAAGGAATACATTTATTCTAAGATTTAAGAATTTTAACTTGGTTATCAACAGTTATAGATAGTATATATCACTGATATATTATATATCATAGTCTATTATATACTTACCTAAAATTGTCCGTCATCCACTTCCGTCCGGCTGTCCTCAAATCCCACAATCCACCGTGCCGCACCGGAAATAGGACGACCGCCATATTGGAAAACCCAAGTGATGGGTATTCCAATATGGCACCCGCTGGTGGTACCAGGCCTTCCGCAGTACCACCAGTGGGACACCCACACCGGACCCCCCCGCTGCCGCCGCTAAACCTGCCGCTGGATCCCTGCCCGGACCTGCCATCAGACCGCCGCTGGGACCCGCCACCAGATCGCCGCCAGGACCTACCGCCGGATCGCCACCAGGATCCGCTGCTGGAGCCCCGCTAGGACCCGCTACTCGCATGGAGAAGGGGGTGTAGAGTCTGACAGCATGGACCTCAAAAGAAGGGCAAACAAGTGAGGGTACTTGAGGGATAACCTGAAAGGTACATTTGGATGATAGAAGCAGACCAACACCTCCCACCTGCTCTTTTGTCTGATCTTGGGGTATGAGAAAAGTGTAATCCCCATATGAAAGAACAGCAGCAGCGGTAGTGTCTGACTGCTGGATCCAGGTTTCAGTAAGAGCCAGGAGGTTAATAGAATTTGAAAGAAACAAGTCATTGATGAAGGAGAGTATATTACACACTGAGCGAGAATTCCAAATGGCACAATTAAGAGAGACAGAAGGCATGAAGGGAATATTAATAAGATTAGAGGGGTTTCTGAGTGTAGCAGTTTGGGGGGTTTGACTTTCTATAACATGGGTGACCAGGGTTGGGAGCAATGTCTCCTGCGACTAGGGAAAGGAGGATAGAAAGAGTGAGTAGATGGTTAAGTGATTTGTGGGAGCGTCTCTTATGTTGGATGGTGGGACTGACTGGATCTGTGCAATTTAACAATGTGAAAAGAGCGTGAATGCTATACATAGGAGAGGAAAGGAGTGAAGGGCCAATATGGATGGAGTGTAGAGAGTTAATGCCAGGGCGGTGGATGTGTGTGAATGCAGCTGCCAGGATATAAATTATACAAATGCATATGGTAAATATTTGTTGTAATCCAAATGTACAAGAAATAGATGTATATAAATGTCTTACCTGTCTCCTGCCCTGTCTAACTGCCATGTTATAACTGCCTCATACTTTGATCAAATGTACTTCGATTAAATGTGCATAAATGCCCCCTGCATAAATGCTCCCCCAAGCTAGGTCTGAATATATAGCAGGCTAGTTCTCAGATCTTGTTTTTTTTTTCTTCTCATTACTAGAGATGAGCGACTTTGCCTTTTTTCGGGCCGAGTCGGGTTTCTTGAAACCCGACTTTCGCAAAAGTCGGGTCGAACAAAATCGGCCGACTATAGGGAAAAGTTGGAGATGGACTGAAACACGAAACCCAATGCAAGTCAGTGGGGAAGCAAAGTCGTCAGGGAGTGGAAGACAGTAAACACACCTACAGTGCCCATTTCAATGCCAAAACCATCAATTCTTATAACTGAATCTTGTCAACCTTAATTTACTTCCTAATAATAGTTACGCATTGAAAACTGGGGGTTATTTGGCTAAAGTTGTGGGGGGATTGGGCTGGCTCCAGGTTTTCGTGTACCCTGGGCCAAAGAGTGTCAGTGCGCCCCTTTAACACATACCACAACTCATTATGCTCTGATATGCCACAGAAATATAGGTATAGTACAATGACACATACTTCACTGCTTACATGACATGACTGATCTATTTTAAATTGTACAATAGCTCAAAAACAGGACAGTATATTACTCCATACAGTGTTATGGCCACCACATTGTGCGCCATGCAGAATAATGAGCCCCATATATTTCTCCATATCAAATAATTAGTCACATATAATGTTCCATACAGTATCTGATGAGCTCCACATAATGCTCCATATATAATGGGCCCCATTTGTAATGCTCCAGTGTATAACGTGCCCCTTAGATGCTGCTCCAGTGTCTGATCTGCACCATTTACATTGCTCCAGTACATGATGGGCCTCATGGATTCATGGATGATACTCCAGTGTATGATGGGCTCCAATAGTGCTCCGTACATGATTGGGGGAGGGGTGGACAGCCCAGTTAGGGAGGTTTAAAAATTGGCATATGTAGATGTGTTGGCTGGACATTCAGCTGCTGCAAAGGGCGTAATTGGGCAAGTCTGAGGAAGAGGAGGAAAAAACCGAAGCACTTTTCTGGTAACCTATATGTCATCAGGGGAAGATGGGACAAAATCCTTTGAAACCCATGCATGGTTCATTTTGATGAAGGTTAGATCATCAACATTTTGGGTCGACAGACGGGTCCTTTTTTCTGTCAGGAATGATCCAGCAGCACTGAAGACTCTTTCAGATAACACACTAGCAGCAGGGCAAGCGAGCTCCTGTAAGGCATATTGTGCCAATTCAGGCCAGGTGTCCAGTTTAGAGGCCCAATAGTCAAAGGGGAATGACCTGTGAGGGAGAAAATTGAAATGGGAGGAAAAGCAGTTTGTAACCATAGTTGACAACTGCTGCCTCCTGTTAGGAACGGCGGAACGCACTAAATGAAAATATAAATAAAGTGCGTTCGTTGCTCGGGGTCCACCGTGCAGTAGGTAAAATAACCGCTACTAATTGGTGGCAGGAGCAATATGGCGGTATTGCACACAGGGTTAAACTCCACCCAGGTGTGCAGAGCAATCTCAGTTAAACTCACGGAGATGCCAAAAGTACAAAACACAAATAACTGAGCCTGTTGTAGTCACAGTACTCAGTAAAAAACGCACACACGGTATACGGTCACATGACTAGCCCAAGACGGCGGCACTATGTCCGTCTAGGCCTATCGTGTGCGCAGCGTTGCAACTGCGAACACAAAGGAGGCTGCTACTGCAGCGCGGTGTGGACACTGCCGCCAAACGACAAAGGCAAGGCGCAAGCGCAATGTCGGATACTAGCAGCTGTGCAAGTTGAAGCAGAGGAGCGCTGGTGTTGAAACTAACTCAGTCCCTATTCACATGCGTAATATCAGAGGGAAGGGGTTTCAAATGAGTCAGTCACCAGAATCATGCATCCGTCCTCATACACACAGCAGCAAGTATGACTATACTAGTGCATGGCGGAACAGTCATGCGCACCTTTTATAGCAGCCGGGACCTTCTGTACACCTCCAGATCTCTGAGATGGACCAATGAGAACTGGAGCGGGACCTGAGCACATGACTCCCGATCTCCAATGGGAGATCATCCCATGAGCATGCCCAGTAAGAGGACAGAAGGACTTAGCCTCAGGAGAAATTTGCTGCAAGGCAATCTCCTCTGCAATCTCCTCTGCAGTGGAAAGATGGGAAGAGAGTGCAAAATGTGAGGATCTGGATCCCTGCTGAGTAAATGCAGGAATCCAACTCCTAACATTACCCTCCCTCCTAGGGCCCCCCCTCCCTGAGCCTTCCGATCCACCAACTTGTGCCCGTAAGAGGTCTAGGCCTCAGACTCGTCCGCAGGCAACGCCACCGTGTGTCGGCGGGCGTCTCCGCTCTTTGCTTAAGGAGGCTATTCTGAGCACAAAAGGCGCAGGCCCGAATATATTTTTTAACATCCCGAGCCCTGTGCGGCCACCAGTAAGACCCTGCCAGGAGTTTTGTGGTCTGCATATACTTTAGCCGCAGTGACCACCCCTCCTGGACGTGTGTGCCCAGGCAAGAACCTTCGGCCGAAGCTGGGGAGGAACAAGGGTCTTACCCGGTGGTACAGAATCTGGCCGCTGCGGGGCACAATTGTTCTGAGACCCCGCGTGTTGACAAAGAAGGCCGCGACTGGAGTCTTGTGCTGGACATGCCTGAAGAACGGCGCGAGACACCTCCATGGGCTCTGGAGGTGGAACCTCTGGCTCAGGTAGTTCCAGAGGCTCAAAAAAATTGGGAGCTGGAGTAACCTTCCGTTTAGATTGAGCACACTCCATACCGCGCTCCAAAAAACAGGTCAATGCGGGTGGAAATGGCAATCAGCTCTTCCAAACTGGCAGGAACCTCTCTAGTGGAGAGAGCATCTTTTACGTGCTCCGCCAAACCTCTCCAAAACACAGGGATGAGGGCTTTATCGGACCACTCCAACTCGGAAGCCAGTGTCCGAAAACGGACGGCATACTGACTAACCGAGAGAGCACCCTGAGTCAAAGATAGAAGCTGAAGAGAGGTATTGTGCATAACCCGTGGACCGAGGAAGACCTGCTTAATAGCTGTTAGAAAGTGAGCAGCAGTCCAGACCTCTGGGTCACCACGCTCCCATAGTGGTGTAGCCCACTCCAACGCTTTCCCCGACAGCAGGGAAACAATAAACCCCACCTTGGCCCGTTCCGTAGGGAATCGCGCAGCCAGTAACTCCAGCTGAATGGAGCACTGTCTGATGAAACCCCTACAGGAGGCGCCATCGCCAGAAAATTTATCGGGCAACGGGAGGCAGGTAACTGTCAGCGCAGGGGAGGACGTGGACTTACGGGAAACCGCGTCTGTGATTGCCTTTACAGCAGCTTCGGAGGATTGTGCAGCTGAGAGAGCCCTCTCAAGAGTGGCCAGCCGGCCCTCAAGCTGCCAAATACACTGTTAGAGTTGCTGCTGTTCTGCCATCACTAGCCAGACCCTGGCGCTAGTATAATGTTAGGAACAGCGGAACGCACAAAATAAAAATATAAATAAAGAGCATTCGCCTTTCGGGGTCCACAGTGCAGTAGGTGAAATAACCGTTGCTAAGTGGTGGCAGGAGCAATATGGCGGTATTGCACACAGGGTTAAACTCCACCCAGGTGTGCAGAGCAATCTCAGTTAAACTCACAGAGATGCCAAAAGTACAAAATACAAATAACTGAGCAAAAAACGCACACACGGTATGCGGTCACAGGAGTAGCCCAAGACGGCAGCACTACGTCCATAGACCTACTGTGTGTGCGGCGTTGCAACTGCGAACGCAAAGGAGGCTGCTACTGCAGCGCGGCGTGAATACTGCCGCCAAACGACAAAGGCAAGGCGCAAGCACAATGTCGGATGCTAGCAGCTGTGCAAGTTGAAACTTGAGGGCTGGCGCTGAAACTAACTCAGTCCCTATTCACATGCGTAATATCAGAGGGAAGGGGTTTCAAATGAGTCAGTCATCAGAATCATGCATCCGTCCTCAGGAGAGATTTGCTGCAAGGCAATCTCCTCTGCAATCTCCTCTGCAGTGGCAAGATAGGAGGAGAGTGCAGAATGTGAAGATCTGGATCCCTGCTGAGTAAACGCAGGAATCCGACTCCTAACACCTCCTGTCACTTTTAATCGATGCAGTATTAGCAGTCGTTTGAGCGGTACTTGAGAAATCAGTCCACAACATGGTCATTAAACCCGTCTCCAATGCCATTTCTGCTGTGTGCACCATGAACACCTCTTCCATTGTGCCCACTACGGCTCGTGGGAGAACCAGCACCGCTGCTGTGTGCTTAGAGAGCCTCAAACAAACGGTTTACCAGAATTGCTTGTTTGTTTGCCAATATTATCTCCAGGTTCTCCTGTGGCATGATGTTGTGTAATTTGCCTTTGTAGCATGGATCGAGGATGCTGGCCAGCCAGTAGTCGTCATCTCTCATCATTTTGGCAATGCGGGGGTCCCTTTTTAGGATCCGCAAGGCATAATCGCACATGTGGGCCAATGTTCCAGGTGTCAATGATGCAATGCCCATGGTGGTTGGAGGAGCAGTTTCTGGCAAATCCACATCCCTACAGTCACACACAAACACTGTCCCTGACCTTGGAACGCCAACATTTTCTCTTGCCCCCTGAGAAACATCCTCCTGCCCAAAATAATCATCCCCCTCATCCTCCTCCTCTTCCTCTTCTTCCTCCACCTCGTCCAGGACAGTTCCCTGACCAGACAATGGCTGACTGTCAACAAGGCTTCCCTTCTCCTCCTCCGCTGCAGACACCTGACCCTTAATGTGAGTCAAACTTTGCATGAGCAGATGCATAAGTGGGATGCTCATGCTTATGATGGCGTCGTCTGCGCTTACCAGCCGCGAGCATTCCTCAAAACACCGAAGGACTTTACAGAGGTCTTTCAGCTTTGACCACTGCACACCCGACAATTCCATGTCTTCCCTCAAACTTCCTGCCTGTGTATCCTCCCACAAATGCATTACAGCCTGCTGTTATGATGAGTCACCGAAGGAGGAAAAAACAAAATACCAGCTAAGTCCAGAAAAACCAGAGAAGTTGGCAGCTATCGGATTGCAGACCCCTGAACCTATCCACAACAACTAGCAGTAGCCGTGGGGGGTTCCTACGGTGCCCTAGACCCCTCGATCACGGCCGGAGAACTACATAGCCTAAAGATAGAAAGGGGAAAAACTAAACTGCCCCAGAGCAGACCCCAAAGCAATAGGCAGCCCCAAACATATAATGACGGTGAAGCAAGATGAAAACACTAACACAGATAGAAAGATAGGTTGAGCAAATGATGGGGCCCAAGCTAACTACATAGGACAGGATAGGAAAGCTGCTGTCTGCCATCCGCAAAAACCCTATCAAAATGAGCCAACCGACTGATAGGAAAAACAGGCCCTGAAGTCGCTAGGCTTCAAAAGACTATATCAGCACACAGGTATATTCTGAAGACAGAGCAAAAGATCAACAGATCAGAGACAAAAATGGAATTCAGCTCACCCCCGGCCAGGGATGGCAGAACTCCCAAAAAACAAGGCAAAACAAAAACAAAACTGAAGAGTACAAAGCAGAGCAGAAAAACTTAGCTTTGAGATGCAGAAATCAGACTGGTCTCCAAGAATCCAGCAGGAAAATCACCAGCCAGGAAGAAGGGCGTCGGCAGCCTTATATTCAGTCCTCAATTCCAGCCACCCAGTCATCATCTAGCTGCCCAGATGTTTGGTAATCAGTCTCACTACCTTCCTTCACTAGAGGAGGGAGTTCATAAGACCTCAATGGTGAAGGGAAAAATGAACTCACAACAGTACCTCCCCCTTGAGGAGGGGTCACTGAACCCTCATCCATGCCACCAGGGCGATCCTGGTGAGCCCGATGAAAGGCACGCACCAATCTTTCGGCATGAATATCAGAGGCAGAGACCCAGGAATTATCCTCCTGACCATAACCCTTCCACTTAACCAAATACTGGAGTCTCCGTCTAGCCAGATGGGAATCCAGTATCTTCTCTACCTCATATTCCATGTTACCTTCAACCAATATAGGGTCAGGAGGTGCCACCACAGGAACTACTGGTTCAACAAACCTCTTCAACAAGGACTTATGAAACACATTATGAATTTTAAATGTGACAGGAAGAGCCAACCGAAAAGAGACCGGATTAATAATCTCCAAAATCTTGTAAGGTCCAATAAATCTAGGCTTAAACTTAGGAGAAGCCACCTTCATAGCGATATTTTTTGATGACAACCAAACCATATCACCCACCTTAAACTGGGGACCAATGGTCCTACGCCGGTTGGAAAACCGCTGGGCCTTTTCCTGGGAGAGAGACAACTTATCCACTACTTGGTCCCAGATCTGGTGCATTCTCTCCACCACAGTGTCAACACCTGGGCAGGCAGAAGGCTCCACCTGCCCTGAAGAAAATCGAAGGTGAAAACCAAAGTTACAAAAAAAAGGTGACATCAAAGTGGCAGAACTAGCTCTATTATTTAAAGCAAATTCGGCCAAGGGCAAAAATGAAACCCAATCATCCTGATCGGCAGAAATAAAACATCTCAAATACGACTCCAAAGTCTGGTTTGTTCTCTCCGTCTGCCCATTGGTCTGAGGGTGAAACGCAGAGGAGAAGGACAATTGAATTCCCAGCTTGAACAGAAAGTCCTCCAAAATCTAGACACAAACTGAACTCCTCTGTCAGATACAATGTTCTCAGGAATCTCGTGCAAGCGAACCACCTGTTGCAAAAACAAGGGCACCAACTCAGAGGAAGATGGCAACTTAGGGAGTGGTACAAGATGGACCATCTTAGAGAATCTATCACAAATCACCCAAATAACAGTCATTCTCTGAGAGACAGGCATATCAGAGATAAAATCCATTGAAATATGGGTCCATGGCCTCCTGAGCACCGGCAAAGGCATCAACAAGCCACTAGAGCGAGAACAAGGTTTAGACCGGGAGCAAGTCCCACAGGACTGCACAAAATTCCTGACATCACGAGACAAGGCGGGCCACCAAAAAGATCAACTCACCAGATCTCTAGTACCAAAAATACCTGGATGACCAGCCAATGCAGAGCAATGAACTTCAGACATCACTCTCTTCCTCCACTGGTCAGGAACATACAACTTTCCACTGGAACAACGCTCAGGTTTGTCCTCCTGAAACTCTTCCAGAGCACGTCTCAAATCGGGCAAGATGGCAGAAAGAACTACCCCCTCGCCTAAGATGGTAGCAGGCTTAGTCACAACAGGGGAATCAGCAAGGAAACTCCTAGAGAGGGCGTCTGCCTTGACATTCTTAGTGCCCGGAAGAAAAGAGATCACAAAATCAAAACGTGTGAAAAACAAGGCCCACCTAGCCTGTCTAGGGTTCAAGCGCTTGGCCGACTCCAGGTAAATCAAATTCTTGTGGTCAGTAAAGACCACGACTTGGTGTTTGGCTCCCTCCAACCAATGTCTCCACTCCTCAAATGCCCATTTCATGGCCAACAGTTCCCGATTCCCTACATCATAGTTACGTTCGGATGGGGAGAACTTTCGGGAAAAGAAAGCACAAGGATTCATTTTAGATGTCACAGGATCTTTTTGGGACAACACCGCTCCTGCACCAATCTCAGAAGCGTCCACCTCCACCTGAAACGGGAGTGAGACATCAGGTTGCCGCAAAACCGGAGCAGAAGTGAATCTTCGCTTCAGCTCCTGAAAGGAAGAGACAGCCTCCGGAGACCAATTCAGCACATCAGCACCCTTCCTAGTCAAATCCGTCAATGGCTTGGCAATTCCAGAAAAATTAGCTATAAATTTCCGATAAAAATTAGCAAAACCCAAAAACTTCTGGAGGGCCTTCAAAGAAGTGGGCTGAACCCAATCATAAATGGCCTGTACCTTGGCCGGGTCCATTTCAATAGTTGACGGAGACAAAATAAATCCCAAAAATGAAATCCTCTGTACCCCAAAAAGGCATTTCGATCCCTTGACATACAGGGAATTCTCCCTCAAAATCCGGAACACAGTCCAAACATGTTCCACATGAGAGTCCCAATTCTTGGAGAAGATCAAAATATCATCCAGATAGATAATCAAAAATTTATCCACAAAGTCTCGGAATATATCGTTCATGAAGCACTGGAAGACAGAAGGGGCATTAGTGAGCCCAAAAGGCATCACCAGGTACTCAAAATGTCCCTCCGGAGTATTAAACGCCGTCTTCCATTCATCCCCATGCTTAATGCGAATAAGATTATATGCCCCCCTGAGGTCAAGCTTGGTAAACCAACAAGCACCTTTAACTCTGGAGAATAGATCAGAAATCAGGGGTAACGGATACTGATATTTAACAGTAATTTTGTTGAGGGCACGATAGTCAATACAAGGCCTTAATGAACCATCCTTTTTAGCCACGAAAAAAAAAACAGCACCTAAGGGTGAAGAGGATGGTCTAATATGACTCTTCTCCAATGCCTCCTTAATATAGGACCGCATAGCCTCGTGCTCGGATACAGATAAATTGAAAAGCCGACCCTTGGGGAATTTACACCCCGGGTTCAGCTCAATTGCACAGTCATAACTCCTATGAGGAAGCAAAGATGCAGACTTATTCTCACTAAATACATCATAAAAATCAGCCAAATAGTCAGGAACATCATGCGACTGGGGAGAGGTGGAGAAAACAGGAGCGTCACCAAGAGCACACCGACAACCCCAACTCACCACAGACACAGATTTCCAATCCAAAACTGGATTATGGATTTGCAACCAGGGAAATCCCAGAACAATGGTATCATGCAAATTATAAAACACCAAAAATCTGCAATTTTCTTGATGGTCTGGGGCGACCCGCATTACCCACCTGGGTCCAAAACTGAGGTTTATTCTTCGCCAAAGGAGTAGCATCAATACCCCTCAAAGGGATAGGCATCCGCAGAGGTGTCATAGGAAATCCACAACGTTTAGCAAAATCCAAGTCCATCAGGTTCAGAGCTGCTCCTGAATCCACAAAAGCCTTGGCGGAAAATGTGGACAGGGAGCAGATCAGAGTAATTGCCAGAAGAAACTTCACGTAAACGCCGATCCACCTGAATGGCTAATGACATAGAATCGTCAAGACCAGAGGGAACAGGAAATCCCACCATAGTATCTTTTACAGTTTCTGACAAACCCTTCAGAAAGAGGGCTGCCAAGGCACCATCATTCCAGGTAGTAAGGACCGCCCACTTTCGGAATTTTTGACAGTACAACTCTGCCGAATCCCGACCCTGGCTTAATGCCAACAGGGTCTTTTCAGCCTGATCGATAGCATTAGGTTCATCATACAACAACCCCAAGGCTTGAAAAAATGCATTCACATTATTCAGAATAGGATCATCAGGTTTCAAAGAAAACACCCAATCCTGGGGATCGCCGCACAGCAAAGAGATGACAATTTTACCCTGCTGCGCGGAGTTCCCCGACGAGTTAGGCTTCAAGGCAAAAAATAATTTACAATTATTCTTGAAATTCAAGAATTTAGACCGATCCCCAAAAAACACATCAGGAGTAGGAATCTTTGGTTCAGCAGCATGTGAATGAGCAAGATAGGCGGAAATTCCCCGCACTTCAGCAGCGAGCTGCTCCACACGATCAGACAAATGCTTCATCTCCAATGAGAGAAAAATTCCCCCTACGGCCTCAGAGATATAGAGGAAAAAATATGCACACAAAAAAAAAATTCTGATCACGGCCGGAGAACTACATAGCCTAATGACAGAAAGGGGAAAAACTAAACTGCCCCAGAGCAGACCCCAAAGCAATAGGCAGCCCCCAACATATAATGACGGTGAAGCAAGATGAAAACACTAACACAGATAGAAAGATAGGTTGAGCAAATGATGGGGCCCAAGCTAACTACATAGGACAGGATAGGAAAGCTGCTGTCTGCCATCCGCAAAAACCCTATCAAAATGAGCCAACCGACTGATAGGAAAAACAGGCCCTGAAGTCGCTAGGCTTCAAAAGACTATATCAGCACACAGGTATATTCTGAAGACAGAGCAAAAGATCAACAGATCAGAGACAAAAATGGAATTCAGCTCACCCCCGGCCGGGGATGGCAGAACTCTCAAAAAACAAGGCAAAACAAAAACAAAACTGACGAGTACAAAGCAGAGCAGAAAAACTTAGCTTTGAGATGCAGGAATCAGACTGGTCTCCAAGAATCCAGCAGGAAAATCACCAGCCAGGAAGAAGGGCGTTGGCAGCCTTATATCCAGTCCTCAATTCCAGCCACCCAGTCATCATCTAGCTGCCCAGAATCAGTCTCACTACCTTCCTTCACTAGAGGAGGGAGTTCATAAGACCTCAATGGTGAAGGGAAAAATGAACTCACAACAGCCTGCCTCTGTTCGCACAGCCTCTCAACCATGTGGCGTTCCACCTTGTTGCAATGTCTATGATTAGGCGGTACTTGGGGAGGTGGGGCAATCGCTGCAGCTTCTGCATACGACTGGAGTGTACGGCCGAGCGACGGATGTGCGAGCACAGTCTTTGCACCTTATGGAGCAGGGATGTTAACTCCGGATAATTATTAGGGAAGCACTGCACCACCAGGTTCAAAGTGTGAGCCCGACAAGGTATGTGTGTGAGTTTTGCACGGGCTATGGCTGCCACAAGATTAAGGCCGTTATCACTGACTACCTTGCCTGCCTCAAGATGTAGACTGCCCAGTCATGACTCTGTTTGTTGCTGCAAGTAGTCGGCCAGTACCTCCGCGGTGTGTCTGTTGTCGCCCAAAGACATCATCTTTAACACAGCCTGCTGCCACTTAGTGGGACACCTCGTGTGCAACACTTTCAGCTGCGGATGTAGTGCTCGTGCGACTGCGCTCTGTGGACGAGCTTTTGCTGATAGATGAGGAGGAGGAGGAGCGAAAGCCTCCAGCCAACTGTTTACTATACCGTGGGCTAGGCAGCACTGTTCCACCGCCGCTGTCCCCAGTGGAGCCTGCATCCACCACATTAACCCAGTGCGCAGTGATGGACACGTAATGGCCCTGGCCATGCCTACTGGTCCATGCATCCGTTGTGAGGTGCACCTTTCCACTCACTGACTGTTTTAGTGCATGGACAATGCGGTCTTTCACATGCCGGTGGAGGACAGGGATGGCTTTTGGAGAAAAGAAGTGCCGACTGGGTAGGTCATAGCGTGGGACAGCGTAGGCCATGAGGTCGCGGAAAGCTTCGCTTTCAACCAAACGGTAGGGCATCATCTCTAATGAGATTAGTTTGGCAATGTAGGCGTTCAAACACAGTGTACGCGGATGAGAGGATGAGTACTTTCTTGTCCTACTCAGAGTGTCTGGTAGGGTGAGCTGGACTGGAGAGCTGCATATGGGGGAAGTAGCGGTGGACAGGATGGAGTGAGAGGGGGTTGGTGATGGTATTGGTGGTGATGGCCTAGAGTCAGTGTTGTGTTGCAAAACAATTGTGATTCAATTAGTGCTTTGGCCTTGCGACGACACCTCCACATTTAGTTCTGGTGGTGTGCTTAATGGTGGCGGTGGTCTTACTGTGGGGGTAGCGATGGAGCGTTGTTGGCTACCTTCAGTCGGAGCAGGTGCACATGTGCTACCTGAGGTTTTGTAGTCCGTCCACGCTTGCAAGTGCATGTTAATTAAATGTCTAAGCATGCAACTGGTATTCAATTTTCTGAGTTGTTTACCTCGGCTAAAGGTCCTTCCACACTTCTTACAGGTAACCTTTGCCTCATCAGTAGGATTTTGGACAAAGAAGTGCCACACTGCACTCTTCCTACTATGGTAAACATTTTCTGGCCTTGCACGCTGTGCTAAGTTGACCGTCTGGTCAAGCTGTCCTGCGACTCTTTTAGTTTTTGTTCCACGTTTTAGGACAACTACGGGCCTGCTAGATAACCGCTGCTGCGATGTCAATGCCTGCTGCAGATCCTTCTCCTTATCTGAACTATTGCCAGTGCCACCCTCCTCCTCCAATGAATCCAATCCGGGTCCAAAACTGGGTCATCCATCACCTCCTCTTCAAAGTCATCTGCAACTTCCTCTTTACCTTCCTCTGTGTCACCGTGTAAAGTGGTATAGTATGCGGGAAGGGGCACCTGGGTTTCATCAGGGTCAGATTCTGGCTGTGTAGAGTGCGAGGGAAATGTAGTGGTCTGGGTCAATGTACCAGCAGAATCATCTAGCAGTGGCTGTGCATCAGTGCACTCCATGTAAGATTCATCTTGGACTGGGGAATTCAGGATTTGACTGGATAACCTAGGCATGGTATGTGAAAAGAGCTCCATAGAGTAATCTGAAGTGTGGGCTGCGCATCCTTAACTTTTGGTGGGGGTGAAGGACACAAGGAAAGGGGTTTTTTATGACCAGAACACTGCACTGACGACTCCGTGCTTGCAGGTTTCGACCGTTCAGAAGAGGAGGCAATAGAGCTGGTGGCTGTTTCAGCAATGTACGCCAAAACCTGTTCCTGATGCTCCGGCTTTAACCCCTTTCTGCCATATGACGTACTATCCTGTCCATGTGCCCTGGGACTTAATTCCCAGGGACGGGATAGTACGTCATAGCGATCAGCGGTGCCCACGTGGTGAGCGCCGCTGATCGCGGCCGGGTGTCAGCTGATTATCACAGCTGACACCCGGCACAATGTGTCAGGGGCGGTCACGGACATGTTAACCCCTTGTACACCGCGATCAAACGCGATTGCGGTGTACCGGGGGTTGAAGGAAGCATCGGCAGGGAGGGAGCTCCCTCCGTGCTTCCCTGAGCCCCCCACGGCAGCTGCGGGGGGCTCTTTCCCTACAGGCCCCCGGATCCAAGATGGCGACGGGGACCTTCGGGGGCCTGTAGGCAGCTGGCTTCCTCAGTGCCTGCAAAGCGCAGGCATGGGGAAATCTGCAGCAGTGCCTGTGACAGATCGCTGATCTGTCACAGTGATCTGTGATGTGACAGATCAGCGATCTGTCACAGGACAGTGATGTCCCACCTGGGACAATATAATAAAGTTAAAAAAAAAAAAAGTGTAAAATTAATTTTAAAAAAATCGCTAAATAAATTAGTAAAAAAAAAAAATATTCCCCAATAAATTCATTTTTTGAAAATAAAAAAACCCAAAACAATAAAAGTACACATATTTGGTATCGCCGCGTCCGTAACAACCCGCCCTATAAAACTGTCCCATTAGTTAACCCCTTTAGCGAACCCCTTAAAAAAATAAAAATAAAAAACAAAGCAAAAAATAATGATTTATTATCATACCGCCGAACAAAAAGTGCAATAACGCACGATCAAAAAGACGGATATAAATATCCATGGTACTACTGAAAATGGCAGCTTGTCCCGCGAAAAGCGAGCCACCATACAGCATCATCCGCAAAAAAATAAAAAAGTTATAGCTCGCAGAATAAAGCGATGCAAAAATAATTATTTTTTATATTAAATAGGTTTCATAGCATAAAACCGACAAAACATAAGAAAAGACCTAAATGAGGTATCGCTGTAACCGTACTGACGTGAAGAATAAAACATCTTTATCAATTTTACTGCACGCAGAACGATGTAAACGCACCCCCCCAAAAGAAATTCATGAAACGCTGTTTTTTGTTCATTCTGCGTCCCAAAAATCGGAATAAAAAGCGATCAAAAAATGGCATGTGCCCGAAAATGGTACCAATAAAAACGTCAACTCGTCCCGCAAAGAATAAGACCTCACATGACTCGGTGAGTCAAAATACGGAAAAATTATAGCTCTCAATATGTGGTGATGCAAAAACTATTTTTACAATAAAAAGCGTCTTTTAGCGTGTGACAGCTGCCAAACATAAAAACCGCCATAAATAGTAAATCAAACCCCACGTTATCACCCCCTTAGTTAGGGAAAAATAATAAAACTAAAAGAAAATGTATTTATTTCCATTTTCCCATTAGAGTTAGGGCTAGGGCTAGGGTTAGGGTTAGGGCTAGGGTTAGGGCCAGGGCTAGGGATGAAATTAGGGTTAGGGGTGTGTTGGGGTTAGGGTTGGAGTAAGAATTGGGGGTTTCCACTGTTTGGGCACATCAGGTGCTCTCCAAATGCTACATGGCGTCTGATCTCAATTTCAGCCAATTCTGCTTTGAAAAAGTCAAATGGTGCTCCTTCCCTTCCAAGCTCTGCCATGTGCCCAAACAGTGTTTTACCCCCACATATAGGGTTATCAGCATACTCAGGACAAATTGCAAAACAACTTTTGGGGTCCAATTTCTCCTGTTACCCTTAGGAAAATAAAAAATTGGGGGCAAAAATATCATTTTTGTGGAAAAAAATGTTTTTTTTATTTTCACGCCCAGGCGTTATAAACTTCTGTGAACCACTTGGGGGTTCAAAGTGCTCACCACACATCTAGATAAGTTCCGTGGGGGGTCTAGTTTCCAAAATGGGGTCACTTGTGGGGAGTTTCAATAGTTTAGGCACATCAGGGGCTCTCCAAACGCACATGACACCTGCAGACCATTCCATCAAAGTCTGCATTCCAAAACATCACTACTTCCCTTCCGAGCCCCGACGTGTGCCCATACAGTAGTTTTCTCCCACATATGAGGTATCAGCGTACTCAGGACAAATTGGACAACAACTTTTGAGGTCCAATTTCTCATGTTACCCTTGGGAAAATAAAAAAAATGGGGACTAAAAGATCATGTTTGTTGAAAAAATACGATATTTTTATTTTCACGCCCGGTCGTTATAAACTTCTGTGAAGCACTGGGGGGTTCAAAGTGCTCACCACACATCTAGATAAGTTCTTTAGGGGGCGTCTAGTTTCCAAAATGGGGTCACTTTTGGGGGGTTTCCACTGTTTAGGTACATCAGGAGCTCTCCAAAAGCAGCATTTACACCCACAGGCCATTCCATCAAAGTCTGCATTCCAAAACGTCACTACTTCCCTTCCGAGCCCCGACGTGTGCCCATACAGTAGTTTTCTCCTACGTATGAGGTATCAGTGTACTCAGGACAAATTGGACAACAACTTTTGCAGTCCAATTTCTCCTGTTACCCTTGGGGAAAAAAAAATTGGAGACTAATTGATCATGTTTGTGGAAAAAATACGATTTTTTTATTTTCATGCCTGGGCATTATAAACTTCTGTGAAGCCTTGGGGGTTCAAAGTGCTCACCACACATCTAGGTAAGTTCCTTAGGGGGTCTAGTTTCCAAAATGGGGTCACTTGTGGGGGGTTTCCACTGTTTAGGTACATTAGGGGCTCTCCAAAGGCAATATGACACCTGCAGACCATTCCATCAAAGTCTGCATTCCAAAACGTCACTACTTCCCTTCCGAGCCCCGACGTGTGCCCATACAGTAGTTTTCTCCCACATATGGGGTGTTAGCGTACTCAGGACAAATTGGACAACAACTTTTGGGGTCCAATTTCTCCTGTTACCCTTGGGAAAATAAAAAAAATGGGGACTAAAAGATCATGTTTGTTGAAAAAATGCGATATTTTTATTTTCACGCCCGGTCGTTATAAACTTCGGTGAAGCACTGGGGGGTTCAAAGTGCTCACCACACATCTAGATAGGTTCTTTAGGGGGTCTAGTTTCCCAAATGGGGTCAATTGTGTGTGGTTTCCACTGTTTAGGTACATCAGGGGCTCTCCAAAAGCAACATGACACCCGCAGACCATTCCTTCAACGTCTGCATTCCAAAACGTCACTACTTCCCTTCCGAGCCCCGACGTGTGCCCATACAGTAATTTTCTCCCACATATGAGATATCAGCGTACTCAGGACAAATTGGACAACAACTTTTGGGGTCCAATTTCTCCTGTTACCCTTGAGAAAATAAAAAAATTGGAGACTAATTGATCTTGTTTGTGGAAAAAATACGATTTTTTTATTTTCATGCCCGGGCATTATAAACTTCTGTGAAGCCCTTGGGGGCTCAATGTGCTCACCACACATCTAGGTAAGTTCCTTAGGGGGTCTAGTTTCCAAAATGGGGTCACTTGTGGGGGGTTTCCACTGTTTAGGTACATTAGGGGCTCTCCAAAGGCAACATGACACCTGCAGACCATTCCATCAAAGTCTGCATACCAAAACGTCACTACTTCCCTTCCGAGCCCCGACGTGTGCCCATACAGTAGTTTTCTCCCACATATGAGGTATCAGTGTACTCAGGACTAATTGTGCAACAACTTTTGGGGTCCAATTTCTCCTTGTACCCTTGGGAAAATAAAAAAATGGTGACTAAAAGATCATGTTTGTGGAAAAAATATGATTTTTTTTATTTTCACGCCCGGGCGTTATAAACTTCTGTGAAGTACTGGGGGGTTCAAAGTGCTCACCACACATCTAGATAAGTTTCTTGGGGGGGTCTAGTTTCCAAAATGGTGTCATTTGTGGGGAGTTTCTACTGTTTTGGTACATCAATGGCTTTCTAAACGCGACATGGTATCCGATCTCAATTCCAGCCAAAAACGTCAAATGGTGCTGCTTCCCTTCCGAGCTCTGCCATGCGCCCAAATAGTGGTTTACCCCCACATGTGGGGTATCAGCACACTCAGGACAAATCGCACAATAACTTTTAGGGTCCTATTACCCTTGGAAAAATAAGAATTGAGGGTGAAAAGATCATTTTTGTGGAAAAAATATGATTTTTTAATTGTACGACTGTATGTTATAAACTTCTGTGAAGCCCTTGGGGGTTCAAAGTTCTCACCACACATCTAGATAAGTACCTTGGGGGGTCTAGTTTCCGAAATGGTGTCATTTGTGGGGGGTTTCCACTGTTTTGGTACATCAGGGGTTTTTCAGTCGCGACATGGTGTCCGATCTCAATCCCAGCCAAAAACGTCAAATGGCGCTGCTTCCCTTCCGAGCTCTGCCATGCGCACAAATAGTCATTTACACCCACATATGGGGTATCAGCGTACTCAGGACAAATTGCACAATAACTTTTAGTTCCTGTTACCCTTGGGAAAATAAAAATTGGGGGTGAAAAGATCATTTTTGTAGAAAAAATATGATTTTTTTAATTGTACCGCTGTACTTTATAAACTTCTGTGAAGCCCTTGTGGGTTCAAAGTTCTCACCACATATCTAGATAAGTTCTTTGGGGGGTCTAGTTTCCAAAATGGGGTCACTTGTGGGGGGTTTCCACTGTTTAGGTACATCAGGGGCTCTCCAAACGCGACATGGCGTCCAATCTGAATTCCAGCCAATTTTGCATTGAAAAAGTCAAACGGCGCTCCTTCCCTTCTGAGCTCTGCCATGCGCCGAAACAGTGGCTCCCCCCCATATCAGGTATCAGCGTACTCAGAACAAATTGCACAATAACTTTTGCAGTCCAATTTCACCTGTTACACTTGGTAAAATAAAAAAAATTGAACCTGAAGTTTTTTTTTGTGAAAAAAAGTTAAATGTTCATTTTTTTTTTAAATATTCAAAAAATTCCTGTGACGCACCTAAAGGGTTAATAAACTTCTTGAATGTGGTTTTGAGCACCGTAAGGGGTGCAGTTTTTAGAATGGTGTCACTTTTGGGTATTTTCTATTATATAGTCCCCTCAAAGTGGCTTCAAATGTGATGTGGTCCGTAAAAATAAAATGGTGTTGCAAAAATGAGAAATCGCTGGTCAATTTTTAACCCTTATAACTTCCTAACAAAAAAAAATTTTGGTTCCAAAATTGTGCTGATGTAAAGTAAACATGTGGGAAATGTTACTTATCAAGTTTTTTGTGTGCCATATCTCTGTGATTTAAGGGCATAAAAATTCAAAGTTGGAAAATTGCTACATTTTTGCCAAATTTCCGTTTTTTTCACAAATAAACGCAAGTTATATGAATGAAATTTTACCACTAACATGAAGTACAATATGTCACGAGAAAACAATGTCAGAATCACTGGGATCCATGGAAGCGTATCAAAGTTATTACCTCATAAAGGGACAGTGGTCAGAATTGTAAAAATTGGCCCGGTCATGAACGTGCAAACCACCCTTGGGGCTTAAGGGGTTGAAAGCGGTTTTCCTACTCCAAGAAAAGGCAACCTTGCAGGCCTTCTTGGGCAAGAGGATGACACAGGCTCAACACCTCCTGCCTTAGCTGCTATTGTGCTTTTGCCAGAACCAGCCGATGCACCACCACCATCAGTACCAGCTCATGTTTGGGAAAATGTACCAAAAATACCAGCAGAGAGATGGTATTGTATGAAGAGTGTCCAGCTGTGTAAGGTGTATTAAATAAATTAAATCAAAGTATATATTATGGTAGTCACAGACGCTCCCACAGTATGTATTGGACCGTAATCCAACAAGCAGATATACAAAACTGTATCAGAAGTGTACAGCTGTATACGATTTTTCTGCAACTAACAATCTCCGTATATGTATTTAGGGAGTGTCACACACACACGCTGACTAGGTATAAAAGTTTGTAAAAGAAGGAAAAAGATGCGTCGCTTACCCAGATTTGCAGTGCAGTGTTTCTTTATTCAACCATTAAAGGTCACACAATAAAGGACGGGCAGATAACATGAGGCATGCGGGGAAAAAGACAGACGACAGCCGTTTCGCGTACACAGACGCTTCAACAGGTCCATGCTAGAAGGCGGTACACGGTAGTGTGTGATGAGCGTACACCTCTGTACGGTATGTGTATGTAAAATTGTCAAGCTCCGTGTATTTGTATACGGACTGACACACGCTGTCTCTGTCTAATTTTGACCGTAATCAAAGAGCAGATATACGAAACTGTTTGAAAAACGGACACAACTCTAAGGTGTAGGTCTGGAAAAACGGACAAACTCCTTGGCTTTTTCTTCCAGAGTCACACCCAGATAGCTTCTATTTGTCCATGATACCAGCCAGTACACGGTAGTGTGTGAGGAGCGTACACCGCTAGACGGTGTCTGTATGGAAAATTGTCAAGCTCTGTGTATTTGTATACGGACTGACACACTGTCTCTGTCTAGTTTTGACTGTAATCAAACAGCAGATATACGAAACTGTTTGAAAAACGGACACAACTCTAAGGTGTAGGTCTGGAAAACAGACAAACTCCTCAGCTTTTTCTTCCAGATACAGCTTCTATTTGTCCGTGATACCAGCCGGTACACGGTAGTGTGTGAGGAGCGTACACTGCTAGATGGTGTGTGAAAAAATGAACGCTCAGTAACTCACCAGGACAAAATAATAAAATTTGGACTGCTTTGAAAAAAGTAGTTTGGACAGCAGTGTGCACACAGCAATGCAGCTAGCAGGTAGCCTTAAAAGGCAGCCTAATCACCACCAGCGCTGCTGCACACAACAAAAATCCTCCCCTTTCACTGCACACTAACTGCACAGTGAAAAGCGCTATCAGCAGAAACAGTTTTTTTTTCTTCTTCCCTGCCTAACGCTCTCCCTGTTCAGAATCAGCCGCAGCACCTCTCCCTATTGTAAGATCGGCAGAAGTAAGATGGCGGTCAGCGTTCACAGCCTTTTATACCCACTGTGATGCCACACAAAGCCAGCCAATTACTTCAATGCCCTTCTCTAAGATGGTGCTGGCCGCTGCGCATGTCATCGTGTTGCCCACAGTGTGCGTCCTCCATCATTGGGTGAGAAAAGGCGCTGAAAGCATCATTTGAAACCCGACTTTGGTGCGCTAAGCGGCGACCTCATGGCCGACCTCACGCTAGGGTCTTGTTTCGATCGACGAAACACGACTTTGGCGAAAGTCAGCGATTTTTTTAATCTGACCGACCTGTTTCGCTCAACTTTACTTGTTACCAATCAATCAAGCTAAAACTGAGACAGCAGGACCCAATAAATGTTTTGGTCAGATAAACAAATGTCCCAGCACTACATGGATCATAAAGCACTTTGAAAAGTTACTTGACCTTACAACATAAGGGGACAAGCAGAGTAAGCTGAAATAACTATATACCAGATATATACTTGCTAAGATGAAACACATATGTAGCAGTCAGGATTAACTGCTTGCTGACATTGAATGGAGTGGAGACACACAGGAGTTGATCCAGAGCAAAGATTGAAAAAGCTGGTTACCAAATAAATACTTGCTAAGATGAAACACATATGTAGCAGTCAGTACCTCCGGGCAAGACATTTGTCCCTGCCCATCTGCGACCAGAGGTCCTCTCTTGGGCTCATTCGTCCAGGGTGGGTGGACATTTTGGGACAAAACGGACCTCTGAGCTTCTGGCGAGGACGTACTGGTGGCCGCATATGGCCTGTGACGTCAGGGACTATATTCAGGCATGCATCTCTTGTGCCCAGAATAGGTCCTCTCAGCAGCGGTCCGCTGGGTTACTTTACCCCCTGCCGGTAGCGGACAGGCCCCCGGAGATGGTCGGTATAGACTTTGTGGTGGAGTTGCCCAAGTCCAGTGGCAGCACGGTCATTTGGGTTGTCACCGACCATTTCTCCAAGATGGTGAACCTGGTACCTCTCTCCCGGTTACCTTCTGCACGGGGCCTGGCAGCGTTGTTTATTAAGCACGTTTTCCACCTGCATATCATGCCGGACAAGATTGTCAGCGACCGAGGTCCCCAGTTTGCGTCTCGGTTCTGGAGAGAGCTCTGTAGCCTGCTCAGCACTGAGCTAAGTCTCTCCTCGGCCTATCATCCCGAGACGAACGGGTTGGTAGAGAGAGCCAACCAGACCCTGGTCACATATCTATGACATTTTGTCTCAGCCAGGCAGGATGACTGGGCATCCTTGCTGCCATGGGCGGAGTTCACTTTGAACAACGCTGTGGCCGACCCCACCGACCAGACCCCATTCCTCCTAAATTACAGCCAGCATCCGCGTGTCCCTGTGCCCATGCCCATGTCGTCCACCGATTCCAGGGTGGCAGACTGGGTGGTGGAGGCACGTGACATTTGGGATCGCACTCAGGATGCTATCTGGGCCTCCAAGGAGAGAATGAGGACCTCCACCGACACTCACAGACACCCCGCTCCGACATTTGCTCCTGGTTGCTTAGTGTGGCTCTCCACCTGTAACATCGGGCTGCGGGTCGAGTCCGCAAAATTCGCACCTCGCTACATTGGCCCTTTCAAGGTCCTTGAGCAGATCAACCCTGTTGTCTACCATCTGGCCCTTTCACCATACTTGGCTATCTCTGACACCTTCCACGTGTCCCTCCTTAAGCCTGTCCACATGTCCCAGTTCTCTGAGTTATCTTCCGGGACATCAGACCTGTCCTCGGATGAGTTTGAGATTAATGCCATCATGGGATGCAGGGTTGTGCGTGGTAAAAAGTTTTATTTGGTGGACTGGAAGGGTCATGGTCCAGAGGCTCGGACCCTGTGGAGAACATCCGCACTCCACTTCTCATTGCAGCATTTGAGCGTAGCGAGGCTCAGAGGGGGGGCCCTAGGAGGGGGGTTAATGTTAGGCATCGGGTTCCTGTCGCTGCACAGCTTGAATCCCGTGCCTTGCTTCCGGCGGTCTACCATTCCTCTTCAGCCGCAGAAGAGGCTGCTCAGCAGGCTTGTCGGTCCTGGCACTCTGCCCAGACTAGCTCTGTGGGTTTGGTTGCTGCTGCCACCTCTGGTCCAGCTATAGCAATGCATGCTGGTCAGCAGCGAGCTACTCCAGGGGCTAAGTCCTCCATTTGGTCCACTGAGCATGCCCGTGGGATGATCTCCCATTGGAGATCGGAGGTCACGTGCTCAGGTCCTTCTCCAGCTTGGATTGGACCATCATTAAGGTCCCGGAAGGACGCTGCTATAAAAGGGTCGCATGACCGCTCGGCCATGCACTAGTATAGACTGCATTACCAAACTATGAGGAGTGAGTGTTGTATGCATGTATGAATGTCTCTGGTGAATGACTCATTAAGAAAGCCCTACCCTTGGTACGCATGTGTTGTGTAGTCTAGCCTGTTAAGCGCCCAGGCTTAGGTGTAGGTAGAGGCAGAGTCTGAGACTGGCATCAGTGTCCACTGGTGGCTCTGCACGCCACGGTGCACGTGCTCGACACTCCACCATAGTCAGCGTCTATAGTGGTGTCCACAGGTGCGACGCTGCGCACTCGGAAGGTCTAGAGGGACTCTGACCCCGTGTCCTTGGGGCAGAGTTCTGTGACTGCATTCTGTGCGCTCCGTTGCCAAGCTCTGTGAGCTAAACAGGCTCCGGCATTTATGTTCTGTGGTAGTGCGGTTTTGTGAGGTAACAGAGTTCGCCCTGTACACATCGGGTGACGTTAACCCGCGTGTGTTCTTCCTTTATACCGCCATATAGCGTCCGCCATTACCTAGCAACAGTACATCACCTCTGCATGGTGGACCCCGGGTTGCGATTGCACTTTCTCATATTTTATATTTAGTGCGATCCACAACCCTAACATCATATGATCCTTGAAGTGAACACGACGGTGTATAATTCTAGGGGATTTAGCGTCATCTTGTTAAGTTTGTAAACTGCTGTGCTGCATCACCATCCCTGGCATTCATTTGATTGTTCCAGTTTTCCAGGAAAATGCTTGGTAGCCACACTAGGCGGGTGCAGAATTAGGTCAACTATATTAACATAATCAACATTTCCGTGACTACTGAGCGACGCAGGACAGTGATCCCAGTCAGTCTTCACCAGGTGAGTGTGAAATAAACTGTTTCATTTTGTTGGATGGTGGAAACACAACCATCCGATTTTAACAGTAAAAGATCATTTGACAAATTTAATGTTTACTGCTTTCCTTGTCCACGGCTTTGCTGTATCCTGGGGAGCCCACCCCGATCCACGGCTTACAAGATCATGCGATTCCTATAGATTGTCATGGTGAGTTGAAGCTCTGTCTGTAGTATTGCATTATAGTATAAGCTATCAAATAATTATAGGTTCAAGTCCCCAAGGACTAAAAAACAATGAAAAAAATTTTTTTTTTTTACAAAAATTAGCTTTTACAAGTTTAAAAATGAAGAAATAAATACATAATTAAAGCATATTAGTGCATCTGATCAATGAAAATAAAAGTAAATTAATTCATAGATTTATTGCCATAAAGAAAACAAGAAATTGAAATGCTAGAATTGTGTTCTCTTGTTTGCTGGACGTCTGCAATAAAAAGCATTTAAAAAAAAACAAACGTCCCTAAAATGACATCAATAAAAATGTTGCACAAAAAAAACAAGGCATCATACAGCTCCATCAATGGAAAAATAAAGGTTTATGGGTCTCAGACAATGTGAACAAGAAAGTCAAGTGGGCACCATCTTTATAATAACAAGGGAAGTAAACCACCTGGGATCACTAAGATGCATGTACCAAACATACCAAATAGAAAAAAGAGAAAGACCATGCATGTATAGATATAGGATCACCAGTACACAATACCAATATATTTGGAAAAAATATATAATTTTATTGTTTAGCAGAGCCAAAAAACAACACACTGATAAAAACACTTAAAAAGTCCAAAGGACTGAAACATACATAGTGCACAAAAATGCAAATATGACAATCAATATTACAATACTGCTAATCAATCAATATTTTAGTAATACACTGAAAATATTTTTTTCATATGGGCATGCTGCTAATATAGGCTCCAAAAATATATGAGATGTGGTCAAAATGCAATCCACATTCTCAATGCCGCGACACACATGAAAGCGATGGCAGCTAGCAATAGAATCCCGCTGTATGCTGCACTCCTAGTCACTGAACACAATGTTAGAGAGACCTGCCTGGCCAAAATGAGGACAGATAAACTGTTACATCCCCATACATGAGGACAGATAGACTATTACATCACTATACATCAGTCCAGTCAAATACCAATACAAGCAGTAGCCCTGTCATCAAATGGTCATCCATGCAGCAGAAGCGGTATGAGGAAACCCACGCGTTCCGACACTCAAAGGTGTCTTTTTTCAAGGTGAGCATATATGGCTCTGCTAAGCCTAGCTATTTAAGCATGAATTATAAGCCACAGGTTCTTACCAGCTGACAGCCGGCGGCAAGAGATCGGCATAAGGCATTGCGGTGACGCGCAGTGGGCAACCCGGAAGTGGTTACTAGTTAGGGTCGGAACACATAGTGCGCTTGCGTGCTCCTAGTCACTTTATGGAAGTCACATATGTGAGTCTGGCGCCTGCGTAATATCTTGCTCAGAAACACTATGGGCGAAGTTGTTTTAGCAAATGCACATGCTCGCGGTGATATGCGAGTGGACCTCCACAAACATTCCTAGATAAGCATTCTTAATATAACTAAATATGGTTTAAAACCAATAAAGCGTATCAAAGTCGCTTATAGAAGTCCAATACCTGCGTAAATATTTAATTCACAAAGGAAAATGGTAGCGTTGTAACATCTGTATTTTACAATACGTGCGCAAATATTTTATTCACAAAGGAGTATAGTGGAGCTTTAAAACCTGTAAAGTGAAAGCAGGTGTACCAGAAACACTGTAGTAAAATGTATGAGGAGTTTCAAAACATACATAATTAAGATCCATTACAACCAATATGTTATGCAGGGCTATACCCGCTCACAATAGCTAATAGCAGCCAGATTTTGGCTATAGTAAAGAAAGGCCCATATCGATGTAAAAAATATGATAATACAATTGATATACATGCATATGACTCGGAATATAGTATAGCAAGTCAAAATAGCTAAATAAAATTCAGCGCATGCGCAATGTCCCATTCACAAAGAGGTATGTTACTCTTATTACTATTTACTCTGGTCATGTATATTCCGCAAGAGTACTAAGTGCATGGCAAGCGCAAATAAAGTAGTCATAGCGCCTGGTCAAGGCATATATAGACACATTGTTATAATATATATATATGGATATTTTTTTGAAAATGTCTATTACCACAGTCCATTTTAACTAATGTGTTGTACAAGTCTAGGCCTACCCATATTGACTAGAAAAGATAGCATAACAGTCAATAATGGTTCATATGTCTCCAATATAATATAGGAGATCAAAAAACGTCTAATAGCATTCAACACCTGCAAAAATGTCACACCCATAACAAATATAATAAATATAAGATTTTTCAAACATGGGTATTTCAGTAGTCCATTTTATTCCGTATGTTACACAGGCCCGGGACTGCTCTTTTTGGCCAAAAAAAGGTGCTAACAACCAATGCAAATAGTAATACTGTAGATAAGAAAAAGCCTGTATGTGCAGAGATGTGTATGAGTTTATACAGACAGATATAGTAGCATAAATATTCAAATAGGTACTCACATGGCATAGATACCCGGCTTGTTCTAAGAATAGCCACCAAATGAGCTAAAGAAAATGTCGAAGCGCCAAGTACTTAAAAGGCAAAAACATCTTCCAAAAAGATTTTTTGAGGTAACAGTGGTAGACAGAATAATAGCAAACTAGCCATATGTCAAAGGCCCGAAAAAGCTAAGGTCCTAAGACCAGAAGGTAGGTAATGGGCCAAGAATTTAGTGTCACAGTAGGCTATATACTAGCAGCATGACCACATGGTCAGAAAGCCCCATAGGGTAATACCCTTAGCCCACAAAAGAGTATAAAAGCTAGCAGAACATCTTATTCAAAATATAGAAAAGAATATAAAGGAAGCGACAATCAAATAGCTAAATGTTCAAACAACTAGGCGACATAAATCCTGGGAGATTCATCTTATTCAGAATACAGAAATAAAAAAGAAATGACAATAAAATAGCTAAATATTAAAGTGACATGAGTCTTAGGAGGTTCATGGTGGTTTCTTCATCACAAATGTTAAGATCCGTCAGGATAATGCTTCAGAGCTAGACCTAGGCAGAAGGGATCTAAAAAAGGAGAACAAGAGAAAATCTCTATAAACAGAGGGAAAAAGACAAAAAATAAATAAATAGAACTATATGCTGTACTATATTCCGAGTCATATGCATGTATATCAATTGTATTATCATATTTTTTACATCGATATGGGCCTTTCTTTACTATTGCCAAAATCTGGCTGTTATTAGCTTTTGCGAGCGGGTATAGCCTTGCATAACATATTGGTTGTAATGGATCTTAATTATGTATGTTATATTAAGAATGCTTATCTAGGAATGTTTGTGGAGGTCCGCTCGCATATCACCGCGAGCATGCGCATTTGCTAAAACAACTTCGCCCATAGTGTTTCTGAGCAAGATATTATGCAGGCGCCAGACTCACATATGTGACTTCCATAAAGTGACTAGGAGCGCGCAAGCGCACTCTGTGTTCCGACCCTAACTAGTAACCACTTCTGGGTTGCCCACTGCGCGTCACCGCAATGCCTTATGCCGATCTCTTGCCGCCGGCTGTCAGCTGGTAAGAACCTGTGGCTAATTATTTATGCTTAAATAGCTAGGCTTAGCAGAGCCAGATACGCTCACCTTGAAAAAGACACCTTTGAGTGTCGGAACGCGTGGGCTTCCTCATACCGCTTCTGCTGCATGGTTGACCATTTGATGATGGGGCTACTGCTTGTATTGGTATTTGACTGGACTGATGTATAGTGATGTAATAGTCTATCTGTCCTCATGTAAGGGGATGTAACAGTTTATCTGTCCTCATTTTGGCCAGGCAGGTCTCTCTAACATTGTGTTCAGTGACTAGGAGTGCAGCATACAGCGGGATTCTATTGCTAACTGCCATCACTTTCATGTGTGTCGCGGCATTGAGAATGTGGATTGCATTTTGACTGCATCTCATATATTTTTGGAGTTTATATTAGTAGCATGTCCAGATGAAAAAAATTTTTTCAGTGTATTACTAAAATATTGATTGATTAGCGGTATTGTAATATTGATTGTCACATTTGCATTTTTGTGCACTATGTATGTTTCAGTCCTTTTGACTTTTTAAGTGTTTTTATCCGTGTGTGGTTTTTTGGCTCTGCTAAACAATAAAATTTTATATTTTTTTCAAATATATTGGTATTGTGTACTGGTGATCCTATATCTATACATGCATGGTCTTTCTCTTTTTTCTATTGGGTCTCAGACAATGGCAACACAAAACTATGTCGCCGGGACAATGTAAAACTTATGGCTCCTGGAAGAAACGAAGGAAAAAAAGTACTAGAGTGAAAATTGGCTGCGGAGAGAAGGAGTTATGAGCAATATTGTGTAAGGACTTTGTACTACAGAATTGGCCACCATTTTTCAGAACTGGAAAAGGCCATCTAAATATAAAAAAAAAAAAAACAATTTAAAAGAACATCAGCATTTTTTGAACATTTTTTACATAAATATTACGGTATGTTTATTATATTCTGGAGTCTGGAAAGACCCCAGAGCTTAATAATAAAGAGTAAGCTTCTAACTTCTCTACAAATCAAATTTCCCTGTAAAAAATACGCAAACAGGTGAATTCTGATTTTGCCTGATCCACTCATCTCTACAGATTAGTAATAGCAAATTATTTTGTTGAGAAAGTTGGAAGGCAACAATTTGCATATAAACATTTGACAATGACTTTTATATACAAATGACCCATTTTGATCAAGTATTAACAGCACTTTTGTCATTTGTCCTTAAAGGGAACCTGTCACTAGAAATAGCATTATTAACCAGCCCAGCACTTACACTTACCTGAATGCTGCAGGGTGAAAATGATCTTTATCCCCCCACCCGGCAGCGCTCCGATTTTAGTCACGGGGTGGCGCAGGCGCAGGTTCAGTTACCTGCTCTGAGTATACTGACATCTGGACCCCCGGCACTGACTGACACTGACTCTACATTAAGGCTGGCTGTCAATCAGTGCCGGGGGTGTGGTTTCAGCTGTCGCTCTGTATACTCAGAACTGTGACTGAACTTGTGCCTGCGTCACCCCAGTGTGCGAGTGCTGGGCAGGTTATTAACTCTAATAACCTCCAGATTAACACCATATCTGCAAGTTAACCCCTTAGTGACCGAATGTCATGGGAAGCAATGGAAAAAGAGATGAGGAACCTGGGCCCCTGAATTGCCCCTCAGGCTAGGGGATCCCTGTATTTCCTAAACTCAGGGGTACCCTTGAAGGTAGAGAGGCCTGAGTCCCCTACCTGTCCCTATCTCCTATCCAGCCCTGAGCTAAATCCCCACCTCAGGAGGGGAACCGTAATGGAAACCACAGATAATGACCGACAGGGATTAAATAAACTGCACCACAAAGCAAACTATCAGGACGACACAATATGTATGTGAGGGGAACACAATACAAATAGTGAAATGAACAAGCAACAATGTATACTTCACCAAACTCCTAAATAAAGACTTGAGTATCAACAGTTACTCCAACACAGGATCAGTATGCAAGAGACACGCAAATGCTTTAGTCGTCATCCAGGAATGTTCTGAGCCATACTTAAAGGGATAAGGCATTCTCAGCAGCCTCTGTCTTCAATTGAATCTAATCAAAAAGTTAACTCCTGCAAAGCTGAATATCAGAGAATAAACCATTACCGACACCCAAACTCAGGCTGAGCAACAGGAAGGTCTAAGACTGCACATCAGACTCCCCAGTCTGAAGCCAGCATGACACCGGGCCAAATTTTTCATATCTGACTTATCCCAGCGAGTTTGAGATTACTTTTTTGTGACACATTGTACTTTATGATGGTGGTAAATTTATGTTGATATTTTCTATGTTTATTTATAAAAGTATCAGAAATTTGACAAAAAATTCTAAAAAATAACAATTTTCCAACTTTGAATAATTATCCCTTTAATTCAGATCGTCATACCACATAAAATAATCATTAAGTAAAATTTCCCGTATGTCTGCTTTACATCAGCACCATTTTTAAAATATCAGTCACGATCCAATTTTTGGATCTGTGGCAGTTCTGCATTCTCATATATAAACTTTTTTCCTTTCAGGCCATCGGGGGTTAACATCAGTTTTTCCCCCCGGTGGCCGCTGGTGTAATTACATTGCATTGCTAGGTGAGTTTTGCTGATGCAGGTGGTGACCACTCCCACCTTCCTTTATATGGTCACCTGGTACATCAGCTGACTGTTGGTTATAACATGAATTCAAGTCTCCAGGTCCAGATGAATTACACCCCAGAGTGCTGAAGGAGATAGCAGAAGAAATTTTTGAACCCCTCTCCATAATCTTTGAAAATTCTTGGAGAACAGGAGAAGTCCCAGAAGACTGGAGAAGAGCAAATGTTGTTCCTATCTTCAAAAAGGGGAAGAAGGTGGACCCAGGCAACTATAGGCCGGTAAGTCTGACTTCTATACCAGGAAAGATCTTTGATCAAATTATTAAACAACATGTATGTAAGTACCTAGATAAGAATGAAGTGATTAAACAGAGTCTGCATGGGTTTGTAACTAATAAGTCATGTCAGACTAACTTAATTTCCTTCTATGACAGAATCACTGATTGGGCGGATCAGGGAAATACTGTAGATATAGTATATCTTGACTTCAGCAAAGCATTTGACAAAGTATCTCACACAATCCTTATTGAAAAAATGACTAAGTATGGAATGGACAAGGCAACTGTTAGGTGGATTCATAACTGGCTTAGTGATCGGACCCAAAGAGTGGTCATAAATGGCTGCACATCCAGTTGGAAGAATGTCTCAAGTGGGGTACCACAGGGCTCTGTCCTGGGCCCTGTATTGTTCAACATCTTTATCAACGATTTAGATGAAGGAATTGAGGGTAAACTGATTAAATTTGCTGATGACACAAAGCTAGGAGGGATAGCTAATACAAGAGAAGAGAGAGAGGATTCAAAAAGATATAAATAAACTGTAGTAGTGGGCAGCAAATAACAGAATGGTTTTTAACAGGAAAAAATGCAAAGTACTACATCTGGACAATAAAAATGAAAAAAGCATATACAGAATGGGAGGAATAGGGCTAAGCAACAGTACATGTGAAAAAGACTTGGGTATACTAATAGATCACAGACTAAATATGAGAACAGTGTGATGCAGCAGCAAAAAAGGTAAATGCATTTCTATTATGTATTAACAGAAGCATACAGTCTAGATCACGTGAAGTCATTATTGCCCTCTACTCCTCTTTGGTCAGACCTCATCTGGAATACTGTGTCCAGTTTTGGGTGCCACATTTAAAAAAAGACATCAACAAACTGGAGCAAGTTCAGAAAAGAGCGACCAGAATGGTGACCGGTCTGCAAACCCTGTCTTATGAGGAAATGTTGCAGGATTTGGGAATGTTTAGCTTGCAAAAGAGAAGACTGAGAGGAGACTTAATAGCTGTCTACAAATATCTCAAGGGCTGTCACATTGTAGAAGGATCATCTTTATTCTCATTTGCACAAGGAAAGACTAGAAGCAATGGGATGAAACTGAATGGGAGGAGACACAGATTAGATATTAGAAAAAAACTTTTTGATGGTTAGAGTGATCAATGAGTGTAACAGACTGCCACGAGAGGTGGTGAGTTCTCCTTCAATAGAAGTCTTCAAACAGAGGCTGGATAGATATCTGCCTGGGATGATTTAGAGAATCCTGCTTTGAGCAGGGGGATGGACCAGATGGCCCAGGAGGTCCCTTCCAACTCTATGATTCTATGATTCTTTGGAAACCAACCGTTCTGAAGACAGGAGGTTGCTGTGCAGTGGTGCTTCAGCTGAATGCTGTGATCAGGTGCCTTACTCTGTTGTTCGGTGCATTGCAGCAGAGAAAGCTAAGTGTTGTTTGTCTTACCTTGTCTGTTATCTTTCTTTGGTGTTATATTAGCACAGCGGTGGGACCAGTGTCCACACTAACCAATTCCCTATTGAAGGATAGGTGCAGGGCAATTGAGGGCTAAGGTATCCTGCTCGGCGACGGTTTGAAATAAACCGTATAGGGACGTCAGGCTAGACCAGGGCACAGCCTCAGGAGAGTGCAGGAGGTGTCCATTTCCCTGTTCCCTATCGCAGGGCCCACCGTTGTAATTGTGTCCCCGGTGTTCCCTTGTTTGTTTGTCGTTTAGTGACCGACCGCTTGTTGGGTCGTGTCACACAGGGCCAGTCACTTCATGACAATATCCTTTTCTTTTGTTAACATGTTGGAAGGTTTAAAAATGTTGCAGTAGTTTTTCATTTTTTCATGGAAGTTTACAAAACTATTTTTAGGAACCTATTAAGTTTTGAAGTGACTTTGAGGTGATTATATGTCGTAAAATCACCAAAAGTAAGACAATTTTAAAAATGCCACCCCTTAACATATTCAAAACTGCTGACAGGTAGTTTATTAACCTTTTGGGTGCTTTTCATGGGTTATTACAAAGTGTCATAACAGGAAGGAAAAATTTTATCTTTACCACTTGAATGTTGCTAACTTCTGAGCAGGCCACTGTAGCCAGCAGACTCTAAGGCTATTTTTTGCCTGTGAATTGCCATGGCAAACATCAGGATCACACAATCATGATCTCAGGGTGCCGATGGGGTTAAAAAGGAAGCCCCCAACGCTTTGTTAACCATCTACATGCCGTAGACAATATTAGGCCGGAGTCACAGTCAACGTATAAAAAATCGGTCCGATTGACGGCTGAGAATCGCAGGAGTGTTCTCCGTATGGTGATCCGTATGTAATCCGTTTGCAATGTGATGATACGATTTCCTCGCATCTAGTATCCGTATACAATGCGATTTTAACATGAGCTTTTACATACAGTAGTTCTCTGTCATTGACACATCATTTTAAAACAAAATATTCTTCAAAACACTTATATATATCAATATTATATTGATATATATATATAGCTAGATAGATTAAAAGTCGGCAAATGATCTGCCGCACACAGTATAATCCCAGAGTGACAAGTTAGAATAGAAAGATAGAATAGATATATACACTTAGAATAGGTGTATATATACAGTTGTGGCCAAAAGTATAGACACCCCTGCAATTCTGTCAGATAATATTCAGTTTCTTCCTGAAAATGATTGCAAACACAAATTCTTTGGTATTAATATCTTCATTTAATTTGTATTAAATGAAAAAACACAAAAGAGAATGAAGCAAAAAGCAAAACATTGATCATTTCACACAAAACTCCAAAAATGGGCCAGACAAAAGTATTGGCACCCTCAGCCTAATACTTGGTTGCACAACCTTTAGCCAAAATAACTGGGACCAACCGCTTCTGGTAACCATCAATGAGTTTCTTACAATGCTCTGCTGGAATTTTAGACCATTCTTCTTTGGCAAACTGCTCCAGGTCCCTGATATTTGAAGGGTGCCTTCTCCAAACTGCCATTTTTAGATCTCTCCACAGGTGTTCTATGGGATTCAGGTCTGGACTCATTGCTGGCCACCTTAGAAGTCTCCAGTGCTTTCTCTCAAACCATTTTCTAGTTCTTTTTGAAGTCTGTTTTGGGTCATTGTCCTGCTGGAAGATCCATGACCTCTGAGGGATACCCAGCTTTCTCACACTGGGCCCTACATTATGCTGCAAAATTTGTTGGTAGTCTTCTGTCTTCATAATGCCATGCACACAGTCAAGCAGTCCAGTGCCAGAGGCAGCAAAGCAACCCCAAAACATCAGGGAACCTCCGCCATGTTTGACTGTAGGGACTGTGTTCTTTTCTTTGAATGGCTCTTTTTTTTCTCCTGTAAACTCTATGTTGATGCCTTTGCCCAAAAAGCTCTACTTTTGTCTTATCTGACCAGAGAACATTCTTCCAAAATGTTTTAGGCTTTTTCAGGTAAGTTTTGGCAAACTCCAGCCTCGCTTTTTTATGTCTCGGGGTAAGAAATGGGGTCTTCCTGGGTCTCCTACCATACAGTCCCTTTTCATTCAGACGCCGACGGATAGTCCGGGTTGACACTGTTGTACCCTTGGACTGCAGGGCAGCTTGAACTTGTTTGGATGTTAGGCGAGGTTCTTTATCCAACATCCGCACAATCTTGCGTTGAAATCTCTTGTCAATTTTTCTTTTCCGTCCACATCTAGGGAGGATAGCCACAGTGCCATGGGCTTTAAACTTCTTGATGACACTGCGCACGGTAGACACAGGAACATTCAGGTCTTTGGAGATGGACTTGTAGCCTTGAGATTGCTCATGCTTCCTCACAATTTGGTTTCTCAAGTCCTCAGACAGTTCTTTGGTCTTCTTTCTTTTCTCCATGCTCAATGTGGTACACACAAGGACACAGGACAGAGGTTGAGTCAACTTTAATCCATGTCTACTGGCTGCAAGTGTGATTTAGTTATTGCCAAAACCTGTTAGGCGCCACAGGTAAGTTACAGGTGCTGTTAATTACACAAATTAGAGAAGCATCACATGTTTTTTCGAACAGTGCCAATACATTTGTCCACCCTCTTTTTTATGTTTCGTGTGGAATTATTTGCAATTTGGCTTTAGGACTATTCTTTTTGTGCTTTTTCATTTAAGACAAATTAAATGAAGATAATAATACCAAAGAATTTGTGTTTGCAATCATTTTCAGGAAGAAACTAAGTATCTGACAGAATTGCAGGGGTGACAATACTTTTGGCCACAACTGTATATATACAGCTCTGGCAAAAATTAAGAGAGACCGCTTTCATATGTTCAGTTTGTCTGATTTTTCTCTTTATAGGTATATTTTTGAATAAAATGTAAATTGTTCTTTTAGTATATAAACTTCTGACAACACGTCTCCGAATTTCCAAACAATAAATTTTGTATTTTTTTTCTGACAAAGAAAAATGGTCAAAATTTAAAAAAAACCCCAGTTCTTTCAGACCTCCAATAATGCAAAGAAAACAAGTTCATAATCATTTAGAAACAACAATACTAATGTTTTAACTCAGGAAGAGTTCAGCAATCAATATTTTGTGGAATAACCATGATTTTTAATAACAGCTTTCATGCGTCTTGGCATGCTTGCCACCAGCCTTTCACGCTACTTCTGACACAAAAATGTAAACAGTTCTTCTTTATTTGATGGCTTGACTATCCATTATCCTTTTGATTACATTCCAGAGGATTTCAATGGGGTTCAGGTCTGGAGAATGGGCTGCCCATGACATGTGGTGGTCTCTTAATTTTTGCCAGAGCTGTATATATGTCAGTGACACACACACACATATATATCTAATATATAAAGCTCAAAGTGTGTATGTATGTGTGTATGTATGTGTGTATGTGTGTGTGTGTGTGTATGTGTGTATGTCCGGGATAGGCATCCGCACCGTCGCAGCTACAGCCACAAATATGGCACAGTCACACGTCTGGACCCCGAGAGTGTCCTAAACTATTTTGTGAGGCGAAATTAACAATTTTGCCCCTATCTAAGTGTGTGCGCGTCAAGCCCCTCCCCTCATAATGATGTCATATGCCCCTATTTGCATACTGGGGAAGCAGTGTGTGCGTATCAAGCCCCGCCCCTCATTATGATGTCACAATGGTTGCCATGGCGACGCTGATGTCATCATAGGTTGCAAGCCCCGCCGCCGCTCATTATGATGTCATAATGGTTGACTATGGGATGGAGGATGTGTGACGGGTATGTGGGCACTGGACTATGGGATGGAGGATATGTATGACAGGTATATGGGCATGGGACTATGGGATGGCGGATATGTATATGGGCACAGGGCTATAGGATGGAGGATGTGTGATGGGTATATGGGCACTTGACTATGGGATGGAGGATATGTTTGACGGGTATATGGGCACGGGACTATGGGATGGAGGATGTGTGATGGGTATATGGGCACGGGACTATGGGATGGAGGATATGTATGATGGGTATATGGGCATGGGACTATGAGATGAAGGATGTGTGAGGGGTATATGGGCACTCGACTATAGGATGGCGAATATGTATGATGGGTATATGGGCATGGGACTATGGGATGGAGAATATGTATGATGGGTATATGGGCATGGGACTATGGGAAGGAGAATATGTATGATGGGTATATGGGCATGGGACTATGGGATGGAGGATGTGTGATGGGTATAAGAGCACTCGACTATGGGATGGAGGATATGTATGATGGGTATATGGGCACGGGCCTATGGGATGGTGGATATGTATGATGGGTATATGGGCATGGGAGTATGGGATCGTGGATATGTATGACGGGTATATGGGCACGGGACTATGGGATGGTGGATATGTATGATGGGTATATGGGCATGGGACTATGAGATGAAGAATGTGTGATGGGTATATGGGCCCTCGACTATGGGATGGCGAATATGTATGATAGGTATTTGGGCATGGGACTATGGGATGGAGGGTGTGTGATGGGTATATGGGCATGGGACTATGGGATGGAGGATGTGTGATGGGTATGTGGGCACTGGACTATGGGATGGAGGATATGTATGACGGGTATATGGGCATGGGACTATGGGATGGCGGATATGTATATGGGCACAGGCTATAGGATGGAGGATGTGTGATGGGTATATGGGCACTTGACTATGGGATGGAGGATATGTTTGACGGGTATATGGGCACGGGACTATGGGATGGAGGATGTGTGATGGGTATATGGGCACTGGACTATGGGATGGAGGATATGTATGACGGGTATATGGGCACGGGACTATGAGATGGTGGATATGTATGATGGGTATATGGGCACGGGACTATGGGATGGAGGATATGTATGATGGGTATATGGGCATGGGACTATGAGATGAAGGATGTGTGAGGGGTATATGGGCACTCGACTATAGGATGGCGAATATGTATGATGGGTATATGGGCATGGGACTATGGGATGGAGAATATGTATGATGGGTATATGGGCATGGGACTATGGGAAGGAGAATATGTATGATGGGTATATGGGCATGGGACTATGGGATGGAGGATGTGTGATGGGTATATGGGCACTCGACTATGGGATGGAGGATATGTATGATGGGTATATGGGCACGGGCCTATGGGATGGTGGATATGTATGATGGGTATATGGGCATGGGAGTATGGGATCGTGGATATGTATGACGGGTATATGGGCACGGGACTATGGGATGGCGGATATGTATGATGGGTATATGGGCATGGGACTATGAGATGAAGAATGTGTGATGGGTATATGGGCACTCGACTATGGGATGGTGAATATGTATGATAGGTATTTGGGCATGGGACTATGGGATGGAGGGTGTGTGATGGGTATATGGGCATGGGACTATGGGATGGAGGATGTGTGATGGGTATATGGGCACACGACTATGGGATGGAGGA
Organism: Dendrobates tinctorius; assembly: GCF_039654945.1. NCBI lineage: Eukaryota > Metazoa > Chordata > Amphibia > Anura > Dendrobatidae > Dendrobates > Dendrobates tinctorius. Next base: position 23,448,701 of record NW_027361802.1, on the reverse strand, counting down.
TATGTATGATGATATATGGGCACGGGACTATGGGATGGAGGATATGTATAATGGGTATATGGGCATGGGACTATGAGATGAAGGATGTGTGATGGGTATATGGGCACTCGACTATGGGATGGCGGATATGTATGATGGGTATATGGGCACGGGCCTATGGGATGGTGGATAAGTATGATGGGTATATGGGCACGGGACTATGGGATGGAGGATAACTATAATTTGTTATAACTAACCACATTAAGTTACTATGCCCGGGCAGCGCCGGGCTCTTCAGCTAGTATATATATATATGCAGAATATGGAGCTATATACATGCTAGTGACCAATACACTTAGTAGTGTGTGTGTGTGCAAATTAGGGGACATGTATGTAATTAATAAAAGATTCTTTTTGGAGTACAAAATGGTGTGGGGTCCCCATATAATTTATAACTAGCAACAGCTATGCAGACAGCTGAGAGCTGATATTAATAGTGTAGGAAGGAGCCATGGATAGTGCCCCCCCTGGCTACAAACACTAGCTCTCAGCCACCCCAGAAAAGGCACATCTGTAAGATGTGCCAATTCTGGAACATAGCCTTGCTCTTCCCACTGCCCTGTAGCGGTGGCATATGGGGTAATAGTTGGGGGTAGATGCCACCTTTGTGACATCAAGCCCCAAGGTTAGTAATGAAGATGCATCAATTAGATGCCCACATTACCAATCCCATAGTCAAATAGTAAATAAAACATGGATGCCGTGAGAAAAAATGAAATGAAGACAGACTTAGGGTTGGGATTAGGGTTAGGAGTGTGTTAGGGTTGCGGTTAGGATTATGGTTGGGATTAGGGTTAGGGGTGTGTTGGGGTTAGGGTTGGAGTTAGAATTGAGGGGTATCCACTGTTTAGGCACATCAGGGGGTCTCCAAATGCCACATGACACTATCATTGATTCCAGCCAATTTTGCGTTCAAAAAGTCAAACGGTGCTCCTTCCCTTCCAAGCCCTGACGTGTGACCAAACAGTGCTTTACCCCAACATATGGGGCATCAGCGTACTCAGGACAAATTGGACAACAACTTTGGGGGTTTAATTTCTCTTGTTACCCTTGGGAAAATAAAAAATTGGGTGCTTAAAAATCATTTTTGTGGAAAAAAAATGATTTTTTATTTTCACCGATCTGCGTTATAAACTTCTGTGAAGCACTTGGGAGTTCAAAGTTCTCAGAACACATCCAGATAAATTCCTTGGGGGTCTAGTTTCCAAAACGGGGTCACATGTGGGGGGTTTCTACTGTTTAGGCACATCAAGGGCTCTGCAAACGCAACATGACGCCCACAGACCATTCCATCAAAGTCTGCATTCCAAAACGGCACTATTTCCCTTTCTAGCCCCGACATGTGCCCAAACAGTGTTTCCCCCCCACATATGGGGTACAAGGGTACTCAGGACAAATTGGACAACAACTTTTGGGGTCTAATTTGTCCTGTTAACCTTGTGAAAATAAAAAATTGTGGGCTAAAAAATGATTTTTGTGGAAAAAAAATGATTTTTTATTTTCACAGCTCTGCGTTATAAACGTTGGTGAAACACTTGGGGGTTCAAAGTTCTCACAACAAATCTAGAAAAGTTCCGTGTTCCGGAAGAAAACTTCGGTTAATAGTATACTTCATGCCTCTTCAGCCCATCCTGACCTGTTAATTCCTAAGGGTAAAACGCATATGCTCAGAAGAAACTACTTAACAGACACAGGCAGATGACCTTCAGAAACGTTTTGAGGAAAGGGGATACTCTGGACGAATCATCAGGAACTGTAGAAATAGGGCTTCACACGTAAAAAGAGAAGATTTATTAAAAAGCAAGAAGATGCCAGTGTCCCAACAACAGGTTGATACAGGAAAGATGTATATCTTTGTACCGTGTTAGCCAGTAGATAGAAAAATATTCAGGATTGAGAGTCCTCAGTAGTTGATACCTTTTAATGGCTAGCTGAAAAGATGGTAACACATTGCAAGCTTTCGAGACTACTCAGGTCTCTTCATCAGGCTAACTAATACAAAATCTGAAGTCACATATTTATGCACAATACAGCCTAGAGAGAGACGAGTTTGGGAGTACAAATTTATGACGAACTTTGACACTCTCAGTGCTGGAATGAATGTGTCGCATGGATTTATGTCTTTTTACATCAATTAAGGAATTTCCTTTTAAAACCGTGTGGGGGCATCACAACACAGAACTAGACCCCAATCAGAGGACCATAAAACATCCGGACTCCTTATCTATGAACTGGTCCAATGTTTATATTTATGTTTCTCTCTCTCCCATATTGATAGTTCTGCTTCACGTCACTTGTCTTATCTATTGCATTTTTTCTAGGCTGTATTGTGCATAAATATGTGACTTCAGATTTTGTATTAGTCTAGCCTGATGAAGAGACCTGAGTAGTCTCGAAAGCTTGCAATGTGTTACCATCTTTTCAGTTAGCCATTAAAAGGTATCAACTACTGAGGACTCTCAATCCTGAATATTTTTCCAACAACAGGTGAGATTTATTTTCACTTTCTCTAACAACTCTTTTTTGATAAAAAAAAGCTTTGGAGAAATATTGGCCTATGTTAAGTCAAGATCATATTCTGGCTGAAAGTATCACTCTGTCACCCTCCATTACGTATCAGAGAAATAAGAACCTTAAGGATCTCCTGAGCCACAGCTATTATAAAGGACAAGAACATGAATGTCCTTTTGGGTCAAAAGGTTCCAAGTGGGGTTTCGTTCCCTGCATGAACTGTGCAGCATGTAAAAACTTGGAACGTTCAACCTCTTTAAAATCCAGTGATGGATGTAGAGAATTTTCAATTACACATCACATTACCTGCTCCACTGAAAATGTGATATATTACGCAATGTGTCCATGCGGCTTTATATATGTTGGTCTCACCTCACGACAGCTCCGCCTGACAGTGAGAGAACATGTTCGCGATATTTAAAATGCCGCAAATTGCCAGTCTATTGAACAACTTAAACCTTTACCACAACATTTTAAGTTGGCACAAGGATGTAATACCAAATTGCTACGGGTTCAGGGCATTGATCACTAGAGTTGAGCGAAACGGGTCGGTCATATTCAAAAGTCGCCGACTTTCGCTGAAGTCGGATTTCATGAAACGAAACCCAACCATAGCATGAGGTCAGCCACGAGGTCGGCGACCAGAGCGCCAAAGTCGCGTTTCAACAGATGCTTCCAGCGCCCTTTTTCAGCCAATGATGGAGGATGCACACTGTGGGCAACGCGATGACATAGGCATCGGTCACCACCATCTTTGAGAAGGGCATGCAAGTGATTGGCTGGCTTTGTGTGGCGTCACAGGGGCTATAAAAGGGCGTGAACGCCGACCACCATCTTAATTATGGCGATCTTAGCATAGGGAGAGCTGCTGCTGATTCTGTAGGGAGAGCGTTAGGCAGGGAAGAAGAACCAAAAAACTGCTTCTGCTGTTAGCGATTTCCACTTACAACACAACACTTTGTGTGCAGTGACAGGGGAGGCTCTATATTTGTGCATCAGCTCTGTTGGTTATTAGGCTGCCTTATAAGGCTCCCTGATCGCTGCATTACTGTTTGCACACTGCTGTGCAAACTGCTTTTTTTAAAAGCAAAAATACTTTTCTTCCTCTTTTCTGCACAGTTACCAAGGCTTCATTTTTCCACCCTTTTGTGTGTGCACTGTGCAGCAGTCCTGCTTATTAGGCTGCCTGCGTCCATACTTGGACTGAGAGCATCATTGTCAGCGTCCTCAAATCTCTAGTGAGATCCAAAATCTCACCAATCCTATAGACACCCTCCACCTTGTCATACACCATCCAATTTCAGCCTGTACATTGAAGTGTAATCTCTCCTGGGCCAGAGACAATAGTTCTGCGTCCTCAAATCTATAGTGAGATTCAAATTCTCACCAATCCTATAGACACCCTACACCTTGTCATACACCATCCAATTTCAGTCTGTTACATTGAGGTGTAATCTCTACTGGGCCAGAGACAATAGTTCTGCGTCCTAAAATCTATAGTGAGATTCAAAATCTCACCAATCCTATAGACACCCTCCACCTTGTCATTCACCATCCAATTTCAGCCTGTTACATTCAGGTTGTAATCTCTCCTGGGCCAGAGACAATAGTTCTGCGTCCTCAAATCTATAGTGAGATTCAAATTCTCACCCATCCTATAGACACCCTACACCTTGTCATACACCATCCAATTTCAGTCTGTTACATTGAGGTGTAGTCTCTACTGGGCCAGAGACAATAGTTCTGCGTCCTCAAATCTATAGTGAGATTCAAAATCTTACCAATCCTATAGACACCCTCCACCTTGTCATACACAATCCAATTTCAGTCTGTTATATTGAGGTGTAATCTCTACTGGGCCAGAGACAATAGTTCTGCATCCTCAAATCTATAGTGAGATTCAAAATCTCACCAATCCTATAGACACCCTACACCTTGTCATACACCATCCAATTTCAGTCTGTTACATTGAGGTGTAATCTCTACTGGGCCAGAGACAATAGTTCTGCGCCCTCAAATCTATAGTGAGATTCAAAATCTCACCAATCCTATAGACACCCTACACCTTGTCATTCACCATCCAATTTTAGCTTGTTACATTGAAGTGTAATCTCTACTGGGCCAGAGACATTAGTTCTGCGTCCTCAAATCTATAGTGAGATTCAAAATCTCACCAATCCTATAGACACCCTCCACCTTGTCATTCACCATCCAATTTCAGCCTGTTACATTGAGGTGTAATCTCTACTGGGCCAGAGACAATAGTTCTGCGTCCTCAAATCTATAGTGAGATTCAAATTCTCACCAATAGTAGATACACCTTCTACCTTGTTTTACAGTACCATATAGCTGGTGGTATTTTGGGTACATTCACAAAAATTAGCAAGTATGATGGAAGACGCCATGGAAGTGGGCGGGGGTTGCCAGCTGGTCCCGATGGTGGTGGTGGTGGTGTTGCATCTGTTGGTAGTGGCAAAAGCACAATAGCACCTAAGGCAGGAGGTGTTGAGCCTGCGTCATCGTCTGGCTCCACAAGGCATCGAAGGCTCTCTTTTCTGGGAGTAGGTAAACCACTTTTAAAGCCGGAGTTTCAGGAACAAGTTTTGGCTTACATTGCTGACACAGCCTCCAGCTCTCTCGCCTCCTCTTCTGAAGTTTCCAAAAATAAAAGCACTGAGTCGTCATTGGAGGCTCCTGGTCAGGAATAACACCTTTCCTTGTGTCCTTCACCCCTACCAAAAGTGAAGGAAGTGGCAGGCCACACTACCAATTACTCCATGGAGCTCTTTTTTCCCATACCATGCCTGGGTTAGCAAGTCAAATTGTGAATTCCCCAGTCCAAGATGAATCTGACATGGAGTGCACTGATGCACAGCCACTGCTAGATTTTTCTGCTGGTACATTCACTCAGAGCACTACAATGTCCTCGCAGTGTACTGAGGCAGAATTAGACCCTGATGAAACTCAGGTGCCCCTTCCCGCATACTATACCACCTTACACGGTGACACAGAGGAAGGTGCACATGAAATTGAAGAGGAGGTGATGGATGACCCAGTTGTTGACCCAGATTGGCATCCATTGGGGGAAGAGGGTGCCACTGCCAATAGCTCAGAAGAGGAGGAGGAGGATCCGCAGCAGGCAACGACATCACAACAGCTGTTATCTGGCAGGACCGTAGCAGTCCAAAAACGTGTTACAAAAACCAAAAGAGTTACAGGACAGCTTGGCCAGATGGTCAAATTAGCACAGCGTGCAAGGTCTCAAAATGTCTTCCATAGTAGGAAGAGTGCAGTGTGGCACTTTTTTGAACAAAATCCTAATGATCAGGCAAAAGTTATCTGTAAGAAGTGCGCAAAGACCTTTAGCCGAGGGAAAAATCTGAGAAATTTGAATACCAGTTGCATGCTTAGACATTTAACCACCATGCACTTGCAAACATGGACGGACTACCAAACCTCACGTACCACATGTGCACCTGCTCCAAATGAAGGTAGTCAGCAACGTTACATCGCTTCCCCCACTGTAAGCCCACCGGTTAGCACACCACGAGCAGCAAATGTCGAGGTATCGTCGCAAGGGCAAAGCAGTCATGGAATCACAATTTTATTGCTAAGAAAGACTGAATCTAGGCCATCAGCAACACCACCAACACCATCACCAACCCTCTCTCAGTCCACCATGTCCACCGCTAGTTCCACCATATGCAGCTCCCAAGTCCAGCTCACCCTACCAGAGACTCTGAGTAGGACAAGAAAGTACTCATCCTCTCATCCACGTACACTGGCTTTGAATGCCCACATTGCCAAACTAATCTCGTTAGAGATGATGCCCTACCGGTTGGTTGAAAGCAAAGCTTTCCGCGAGCTCATGGCCTACGCAGTACCACGCTATGACCTACCCAGTCGGCACTTCTTTTCGCGAAAAGCCATCCCAGCCCTCCACGTTCATGTGAAAGACCGCATTGTCCATGCACTCAAGCAATCAGTGAGTGGAAAGGTGCACCTCACAACAGATGCATGGTCCAGTAGGCATGGCCAGGGCCGTTACGTGTCCATCACTGCGTACTGGGTTAATGTGGTGGATGCAGGGTCCACAGGGGACAGCGGCGGTGGGACAGTGCTGCCTAGCCCACGGTATAGGAAACAGTTGGCTGTAGGCGTTCTACCCTCCTCCTCCTCCAGAAGAAAAACGAGCACTCCATCCGCAGCTGCCAGTGTTGCACAGGAGGTGTCCCACTATCGAACAGCTAGTGGTAAGCGTCAGCAGGCTGTGTTGAAGATGATGTGTTTGGGAGACAACAGACACACCGCGGAGGTACTGGCCGACTACTTGCAGTGACAAACTGAGTCATGGCTTGGCAGTCTACATCTTGAGGCAGGCAAGGTAGTTAGTGATAACGGCTGGAATTTTGTGGCAGCCATAGCCCTTTCAAAACTCAGACACATACCTTGCCTGGCTCACACCTTGAACCTGGTGGTGCAGTGCTTCCTCAATAATTATCCGGAGTTAACACCCCTGCTCCACAAGGTGCGAAGACTGTGCTCACACATCCGCCGGTAGCCCGTACACTCCAGTTGTATGCAGAAGCTGCAGAGATTGCTCCACCTTCCCAAGCACCGCCTAATTATCGACGTTGCAACAAGGTGGAACTCCATCCTGCACATGGTTCAGAGGCTCTGCGAACAGAGGCAGGCTGTAATTCATTTGTAGGAGGATACATGGGCAGACAGTTTGCAGGCAGACATGGAGTTGTCTGGTGTGCAGTGGTCGAAGCTGAAAGACCTCTGTAAAGTCCTTCAGTGTTTTGAAGAATGCACACTGCTGGTAAGCGCAGACGATGCCATCATAAGCATGAGCATCCCACTTATGCGTCTGCTCATGCAAACTTTGACGCACATTAAGGAGCAGGCGTCTGCAGCCGAGGAGGAAGAGGAGGAGGGAAGCCTTGATGACAGCCATTTTCTGGTCAGGGAAGTCTCATGGACGAGGTGGAGGAAAAAGAGGAGTAGGAGGAGGATGATGGGGATGATTATTTTGGGGAGGAGGATGCTTCTCAGGGCAAGAAAAAATGTTGGCGTGGCAAGGTTAGGTACAGGGTTTGTGCGTGACTGGAGGGATGTGGATTTGATAGAAAGTGCTCCTCCACCCAGCACCCGCAGTGCATCATTGACACTTGGAACATTGGCCCACATGTCTGATTATGCCTTGCAGATCCTAAAAAGGGACTCCCGCATTGCCAGAATGATGAACGATGACGACTACTGGTTGGCCAGCATCCTGGATCCACGCTATAAAGGCAAATTCCCAAACATCATGCCACAGGAGAACCTAGAGCTAATATTGGCAAACAAACAAGCAACTCTGGTAAACCGTTTGCTTGAGGCATTCCCAGCACAAAGCGGCGGTGATGTTTTTCCAACAAGCCATAGGTGGCAACATGAAAGAGGTGTTCGTGGTGCACACAGCCGAAGTGGCGTTGGACATGACCATGTTGTGGACTGATTTTTCAAGTACCGCTCACACGACTGGTAATACTGCATCGATCAAAAGTGACAGGAGACAGCAGTTGTCAACTATGGTAGCAAACTACTTCTCCTCCCATATCGATGTTCTCCCTCACCAATCATTCCCCTTTGACTATTGGGCCAGTAAACTTGACACCTGGCCTGAATTGGCACAATATGCCTTACTGGAGCTCGCTTGCCCTGCTGCTAGTGTGTTATCTGAACGAGTCTTCAGTGCTGCTGGTTCAATCCTGACAGAAAAAAGGACCCGTCTGTCGACCCAAAATGTTGATGATCTAACCTTCAATAAAATGAACCATGCATGGGTTTCAAAGGATTTTGTCCCACCCTCCCCTGCTGACACGTAGGTTGCCAGAAAAATGGCTTGCTTTTGTCCTCCTCTTCCGCGGACTTCTCCAATTACTCCATTTGCAGCTGCTGAATGTCCAACATCAACATATGCCAATTTTTCCACCTCCCTAACTGGGCTGCCTCCCCCCACAGGGCCGGGGTCACCACCTGGCGCATGCACCCGTGCGAGTGCCGTTGCCCTGGACAGGTGAGTGGGCACACTGTTTGGCAACAGCACTGGCACAAGATCCCTCATAGTAGAATCAAGTGTCTCTGACGGTGGGGGTGCACACCCGCCGTCAGACACACCGGCGTACTATGAGGGGCCCTGTGCCAGTGCCATCGCCAACGAGTGAGCCCCCCCTGCTTGCTCAGGATCACAGGACTTGCAAAGTTGAAATACTTACCTCTCCCTGCTCCACCGCCGTGACGTCTTACGCGTTTCCTGACAGTGACATTCTGGTCAGAGAGCGCGATGACATCACGTCTGTACGCCCTCTGCCTAAACAGTCCAAGTGCAGTGAGATGGAAGATGGGTACGACGAGGAGTCCAGACTAGTACAGGGATTCCCTAGCGAGGAGACTTATTTAATTGTTTTCAATGTTGGGACAGTTATTTTTGGGGAGCACTATACTCTGGAGAATGATATATGAGGCCCACCATACACTGGAGCATTCCAAAGGTGGACATCAGACACTGGAGCAGCATTTACAGGGCCCATTATGCACTGGAGCATTAGAAATGGGGCCCATTACATATGGAGCATTATTTGGGCCCATAACACAGTGGAGCTTCATCTATGGGGACCAACATATACTGTAGCATTATGTGGAGCTCATCATATACTGTTTCAAACATTATATGGTGCCAATGAATCTGTATGGAGAAATATATGGGCCTCATTACTCTGTATAGCGCATTATGTGGTGACCATAATACTGTATGGAGTAATATACTATCCGTTTTTGGAGCTATTGGAGAATTTAAAATGGATATCAGACATGAGATGTAAGAAGTGAAGTATTTTTCATTGTACTATACCGCTATTTCTCTGCCGTATCAGAGGATCATGAAATGTGGCATGTGTTAAAGGAGCCCATTGACACTCTTTGGCCCTGGGCCCACGAAAATCTGGAGCCAGCCCTACCCCCCCTGTATTGTAAGGGTTCCAATGGATTGTGATGAATAAGAAAATGCTCACACAAGAATTGAATTTACTAAATTGATTTACTATATAAAGTGATAAGATCAAATAATAAACAATATAAAACTATAAATACATATGCATTAATCAGAAACAGGCATTATTCATACATTACATTATTCAGATAGTCTCATCTCCGTGTCCTCGTGTCCTCTCTGGTCTGTCACATCTCTTTCTCTGTGTCTCTCTCCCTCTCTGCTAATCAGTACCCTCCTTTTATATGTAAAAACTTCTCTAAAGCCTTTGATGTCCCAAAGTAAATGTGAGACTTAAACAGTATCTATCCTTGGATGCCAGTGAGACGACCCCCTGAGGCCAAATAGATGAGATTTCACCAGTTGACAATCCATAGGCAAAGTTAACACACCCAATCTAATTATGGCAATGAAGGTCCTTTGTTGGTAGATAAGTGTAAGCCAGTTATTTGTTCTGCTTGGACAATTTGACCATCTGGTTGAAATAAGTTTCAATGACCTTCTAGGAAGGTTCAAAGAGCTGAATATAGTATAACTGATTGAAATTATATCAATAGTTGGTATTAATTAATTGGAGTGTTGAAACCATTAAAAATAAATCATAGTATACATTCCACCCCTTGGTTTCAATCACTTTAATTAATTAACCTGTCACTAAACTATACCATTTATCATTATGTGCATTGCTCCTTTATATATATATATATATATATATATATATATATATTTATTTGCTACCAATAGAAAACCGCTTGGTAAAAAATAACATCCTGGGCTTAAAACGGAACAAAAACAACATTGGTCCAACAGGTAATGAAATATCAAATGTCTGTAGAAATCTTCTTTCTTCGGATCTTCTTGACCGCAATTTTTAAATGGGTCTCTGTTGCAGGGAAAGCACGGGGATTATTATGCCCTCATCACTTTGGGGTGACTTCACTACTTTCCCTGGTTAGCAAAAGAACAGACTCGAAAGAGCAATCTGTCCCTGCCCTTCATGACATTAACCCCTCATTTCTCCAAAGCAATGGGTGAGGGAAATGCAGGTGTCCATGGCTGAGCATAAGAGTCCTTTCATCCTCTATTGCTGCAGCTGTTCAGGGCCTCACTTTATATGCCATTTGCATCAGCTGGCAGTCATGAGGATTCACCCTGGTTGACGGTTCAGCATCATCTGGGCTCAGTCTCAGCGCTCAATTGGACATCTTCAGTCTACACACAAGACACAGCCTGCACTGAGGGAAAGTGAAGTTCACAATCATACTTGAAAGTTCCAAAGTCTTGGCAGAGCTAACTCAGTCCAGAGCAACAGTCCAAAATAACTCAGTCCTGGTGGCTTGTTTTCCACCCCTTGATCAAATGAATCAAACAAAATTACCGTAGGTTTGTTGGTCCAAATTGTGCCCAGAATGACCTTTGAAATTTTCTACTGTAGCAAATATTTCTACTCTAGATAATAATACTACATAAAATATATATCATGTGTATGGACTTATACACTGATCAAACACATCAAATTCATGTCAATCACATTTGCATAAAAACGATGATCATAATTACCAGTACAATCATGTTCATGGAGATCACAAAATAATGTTACTACTAATCAGAATTAGTACAATTACATGTTAACGAAAACTGAACCCAAACCAATTTGCTATTAACCCAATTCTAGCAAATTATTATTTTTACATAATATACACATTACATCAACGCACACTCTGGCTAAACCTAATGCATTCATTCAGTAAGCAGGAGAGATTCTCATTTATATATAGACAAACACACACTTTGGGTGCCCACACATTTGCATTGCATGACTCAGGTGTAGGTGAACAAAGCTATATCAAGACATTAACAAACTTGCATTCATTGAAATCATTTAACATATATATTCTTCAAAACCCAATTTGCACGGGAGCTCCCAAAAAATAAAAAAATGTTAAAACTCAAAAATAAGTCATAAAATATAATCTTATATTAGGTGGACTCCTTTTTTACTACTGCAGGAATTAACTATTTACTGTGCACTGTATTTACATGTTAATTAAATGGCCAAGGTTTCTTCTTTCACTCCTCCAAACAAACAAAAGGTTAATTACACCCCCCACCCCCCAATCCAACATGTAGTGGACTGAAAAGAGGAAAAACAATTCCTTTAAAAACCAAGAATGCTAAACACAGTACAATTAAAATTCAGAAAATGAGCTCATAAAAAATAAAAATATACCAAATAAAAAAGTAAAAATAAAAATACCACGTGGATTTTTCTTTGGCTGTGAACCAATTTTAATCAAGGGATATCCATGACAAATACACAAAGCACATACAGTTACAAAGACAAACACTTATCTTGTCAACCCCCCAGTATACTATCAGTCATCTAACTTTAGGTCAGTCTTAAATTCATTGTCTGTACTGTTACTCCCTCTTTGCCTTGTAAGTTTCTCTCACAATGGCTCCCACATACAGAATCATCTTATATCTGCTGTGGTCTTTTGCCTTTTAAAACATAAAGGTCTATTACAAACCCTTAGGTGAGGAATGTACATTTATGCATCACCAAGACCAAACCCAAATCATCATACATCAGCCAGCGCATACGTCACAGTATGCTCACAGGAGTATTTCTCATCATATATCAGCCAGCGCATACTTCATAGTATGCTCACAGGAGTATTTCTCATCATATATCAGCCAGCGCATACTTCATAGTATGCTCACAGGAGTATTTCTCTAAGAAACTCTAGAATGAAAACAAACATCATTAGACATCAAAAAATGGCAAAACTGTTCAAACAATAATTTTCAGGGATATTCAATTACTTTTATAATTAGTCCAGGAGGGAATCTTGGCAGGGGGTGTAGTATGCCATGGTATTGGAAGAGTGCAAGGGGCGGTTACAGTGGAGGCTTTGCATGCCTCCATCAAGTGTCCCACCTCTATCTTTCCAACCCCCTATCTCATTTGTCGCCACCCTCTTGGGTCTGGCGAGTTGCAATTTACTTCTCCTCCTCAGATCTTGCCATCTCCTCAACAGGTCACTTGTAGAGATTCCATCTATCTCCTGGAAAGGAACTCCACTAGCTATCAGGTCACAAAACAACTCTGTCCTGCTTTTTCTAATTTGAGTATCATCCTCTTTTCTCCTTTCTTGATCTACTCTCTTTACTGTACTATTGTTTGATACTTTTGCTCTCTCTAGAGCAGATAGCTGGGAGATTAGATTGCATGCTGTGTAGACAGTAGTGGAATTTCCCATAAGTGCACTGAACATAGTGAATAATGGGGCTTTGTAAGCAGCTGGGGCACCTTCTATGAACTTATTCTTCATCAATACCGTCAATATTGCAGCATCTGGTCCCTTCCAATCCTCAACAACATCAAAGTGATCATTCAGATCTGGCAAAGGATTGCGAGTTATACCTCCTATGCATGCAATTTCTCTCAATCTCTGAACTCCATCTGCAAGAGACTCCCATCGTGTCTGTGGTATTAATTCCATGGGAGAGTCATACACTTGTGCCACAGAATCCCTCACCAAATGCAGCAAAGAGAAAGTCTCTGTAGTGTCCCTTGCACGCCTCATTTTTAGACGTACCATAGGATCAATACAAATACTACAAAGTCCTACTGCCTCAAGACGGTTCAAGATTATAGTATCGGCTCCCTGATCCCATAATCTGAGAATCCATGCTAACAAAGGTTCTCCTGCTTGCTGCCTGTACCTGGTAGCTAATTCTGTTAATTCTCCGGCTGTATAATTCCTAGTTTCCTCGGTCATTGAAGCTTCTGCTCCTGTAGCTGCGTTTCCTGCATCCATCCTATCTCCACTACGCTGTGTGACTTCTCTCCTAGTTTTAGTAGTCACAATCGGTCTGGCTTGCTTTTCTTCCCCATTTGTCTCACTGTCGGAGCCTTCCCATTCTTGCAATCTGACCATTTCTCACATGCAATCATGGTTCTAATCTGTGCAGTACAAATATCTGACACTGGCCGCTGTCTCCTCCTGCGCCTATTCTTATTCACATTTTTCATTACATAAGCTTCAAAATTCCTTTGCATATTTTAATGCTGTTTCATTTGGTCTCTCAAGGCTGATTGCAAGCTAATCCTTTGCTCTATAGCTGTATGCAGCTCTAAACGCAAATGATCTATCTCCATCTGTAAGCTTTGAGACACTTGCACAAAAATCCATCCAACGGCTGCTGCAGCTTTCTGCTCTTTTGCATCATACCTTGAGAGATCAAATTTTGCAGCCACTTCCTGGGGATTTGATAACCGCTGTCCCTCCATATACTTGTTACATTCCTGTGCCATTTCAGTCCACTTTCCTGGTAACACCCATTCTGGCAAAGATCTGACACTACTCTCAACTGCTTTCCTACTCTTCACAAACTTATTCAATTTTGCAAACATTTTTATTCAAAACAATCCCACTTCTGACACCAATTTGTATTGTAAGGGTTCCAATGGATTGTGATGAATAAGAAAATGCTCACACAAGAATTGAATTTACTAAATTGATTTACTATATAAAGTGATAAGATCAAATAATAAACAATATAAAACTATAAATTCATATGCATTAATCAGAAACAGGCATTATTCATACATTACATTATTCAGATAGTCTCATCTCCGTGTCCTCGTGTCCTCTCTGGTCTGTCACATCTCTTTCTCTGTGTCTCTCTCCCTCTCTGCTAATCAGTACCCTCCTTTTATATGTAAAAACTTCTCTAAAGCCTTTGATGTCCCAAAGTAAATGTGAGACTTAAACAGTATCTATCCTTGGATGCCAGTGAGACGACCCCCTGAGGCCAAATAGATGAGATTTCACCAGTTGACAATCCATGGGCAAAGTTAACACACCCAATCTAATTATGGCAACGAAGGTCCTTTGTTGGTAGATAAGTGTAAGCCAGTTATTTGTTCTGCTTGGACAATTTGACCATCTGGTTGAAACAAGTTTCAATGACCTTCTAGGAAGGTTCAAAGAGCTGAATATAGTATAACTGATTGAAACTATATCAATAGTTGGTATTAATTAATTGGAGTGTTGAAACCATTAAAAATAAATCATGGTATACCCCCCCCACAACTTTAGCCAAATAACCCCCAGTTTTCAATGCCTAACTACTATTGTAAAGTAAATTAAGGTTGACAAGCTTAAGTAATAAGAATTGATGTTTTTGGCATTAAAATGGGCACTGTAGGTGTGTTTCCTGTCCTCCACTTACTGCCGACTTTTCTTCCCCATTGACTTGCATTGGGTTTCGTGTTTCAGTCGGCCTTCGACTTTTCACGATAATCGGCCGATTTCGTTCCACCCGACTTTTGAGAAAGTCGGGTTTCATGAAACCCGACTCGACCCGAAAAAAGGCAAAGTCGCTCATCTCTATTGATCACGCTTTACATGATAAACATGGAGGAGACATAAAGAAAAAATTGGTCCAACTTGAGACGCAATGGATTTTTAAAATTGATTGTGTTCGTCCTAAGGGACTTAATGAGGTTCTTAGCTTTGTTTCATTTCTGTGATTTTAGTGTTTGCCTTTGTTTTATTTGTATTTTAACTCTCACTTTTTTATTTTTATTTCAGAGTTGTAGGTTTTTAGTATAAGGACTGTCGTTACCAACTTTTGGTGTCAACTTATTTTTATCATTCCTCAAGAACTGATATCTCACTAATCGTCATGGATTTTTCCACTTTTTCTTCACTTATGGAGGTTCACTCTTATTGATGAAAGTAATTTTAATACTGAATACTTTTTCAGATGTATTTTTTTCATATTACTATCAACATATTTTTCACCATATATTTCTTATCATACTGTATATTTAGTATATTTGATATTTATTTATTTTGTATTTATTTTTTTATTTTTCATTTTTCAATTAGCATTATTCTTTTCATTCTTTGCAAATATTTGTTTTTTCTTCATCCTTTTATTCCACTTCCTCTTTTCACCACTGGGTGTCACCTTTCTGCACTTTCACTTAAGGTATGTGCACGCTGTCCTTATTTGTCCTTCTAATACAAGGTGAATATCAGGTTAGTTTTGCAAATTTATGATTCAATACATAGGGGAGGGGGGGAGGTTTTTCTGCCTCCTCGCTCCCTGCTGCATCTGTTTTTTTGGTTATATAATATACTATACTGCGGTGAGCGCTTCCTGCTATTCGGGTTTGTTCATTGCCTTGGATATGCATCCTCACACATCACGGACTCAGCACCCACCCCACTGATGTTTTGGTGGTTGGCGTGTATTCGTGAATGTTGGACACTGACTCCATTGCCTCTGACCCCTCACCGCGTGACCGGAAGCGCCGCACGTTACCGCTCTGAGGGACTTCCACCCATTAATATATAAAACCTGAGTAACACACTGAGACATCACGCCCTCCGAAGAAGCATCAAAACGAAACGCGTGTTGGGGTCTCCCTGCCCACACTTCAGCCAGGTTGGTCTTTGATATCATATGTATACACTGTTTAATATACTTACGTATACCCCATTTTATATATCATCATGGCCAGCACTCTTTGAACTTTTTGAACCACTGAATGTTATTTGAAAACTTAGCTGTCAGTGTTTACATATACCTCTCTGTATATTTTTAGTAGGTCCGTGTTTTGGTCCACATATATTGTACTATAGCACTTTATATTTGATATTATTTATTTTTTGAGAGATATTTGCCGTTTACATGTGTATATATATATTTTGTGAAGGTCCTCTGTAACCATATACTATATATATATATATATCTTTTTGAACTTCATATCTGGCGGCAATTCTTTACTTGCACTCTCGTACTTGTGGTCCATCATATATATGGCCAATTGTGAATCTTTGACTTACTGCCATGGTTATATGTGATGTAAACAGATTTTATTAATTAATTTCTCACTTATGTACCGACCTAGCCTGACTGTGGTATCTAGGTGTTGCTTTTTCCCTTGTTTATACATTGTTATATTATATACAATTTTTATATTCATAAACTTTGCAATAATAAAATGCATATATTTTTTCTACTGCTCCTTGGTCCTATTTTTTCTTTTGGGTTTTTGCTGTATTATTATGGATGAGCTTTTGCTTATTTAGCCTTGTTTTTGGGATTATTACTGATTTTGTGCTTCTTTAACACTTAATTGATAGGCTATGGATTTAAAAGCATGGGATCAGTCCTGGCTTGAACATGTTGACGGTATTTTCAAGGGTGAAGCGACACCTAGTGGTGTAACAGAAAATGAAACTATTATTGAAATGAAGAATTCTCTTAAAACTCTCCACAAGAAACGTATGCAAGTGTGGTGGAACAGGGCATCATTGGAGGGTTATCTCTCTAAAAATATGATTCCTAGAGGTCTAAGGGTCAGGATTTTACCTTCCTTTCCAGTGGAAGATTCCTTTTTTAAATCTAGATGGGAGGAGGCATGTAACATCTGCTCTCAATCACTTATTTATTGAACTCTTAATTGGCATTAATAAGAAGGGTATTGAAAATATGGAGGGTGATATTGAGAGTCTGCAAAAGAAATTAACTGATTCTCTCAGTCCATCTGACATGAAAATGTTTAATAAGGATTTGGACAAACAATTTATTAATTGGGAGAAAGAGATTCAAGAAACTAAAGCTAAGAAATTTACCAGTGATGTACAGGATTTTAGAAGCAATTCTGTCTACAGATGGCATAAAGCACAACAAATAGCTCGGTCCTCATCCATTTCATCAATCTCTTCTACTGATGATGGGACTATCTCCATTCAACAATCCCTCTCATCAGCAAGAACTAGACGTAAGAGTGGATATTACACTCGCAGGAATAACTCTACCAGACCCACGAATGATGGTAACCCTGGACCATCTAAACTTAAGGTAGTTAATCTATCTCAATATGTTTTATCAGATATGCAAATTGAGATACTATGCCTAGGCCTTTCATTTTCTCCAACTTCAACTTTTGATTTTTTTACCGCAGTGAAAGATCTTCACTTGTTTGCGAGAAAGTTGATTCTTAAAAAATTGCACTCCAAAAAAACACCTGATAATCTCCAATGGAATACACAAGAACAAGAAGCGATAACAATATTAGATGAACTATGCAATGAATTGATGCCTGACTCTGCTCCATTAATGGGTAAGTTAACAGTTGGGAAATCTAAAAACTTTCCCTCCCTCAGTTTAATTCCTGAGATCGAATTATTTGTTAAAATGGTGACAGAGGAGTTTAGAAAAATACTGCAACACTTCCATTATGATAATTTATCTAAGGAACAAAGATCCGCTTTATCTGAGTTGTGGAGAATGAAGGATGTGGTCATAAAGAATGCGGATAAAGGGGGAAATGTGATTTGGCCCACCACACTATTCAAAAAAGAGGCATTTCGTCAACTTAAAGATGTTGACAATTATAAAAAACTAACTTTTAACCCCACTTCTGCATTTCAGGCTGAACTTAATGACATATTAGAGGAAGCTTTCCTTGAACTATATCAAAGGATTGGAGAGATAATTTGATACCTGATTTCCCAAGAACAGCGTGTTTATATCTCCTACCAAAAGTCCACAAAAATTCTCATTGCCCACCTGGTCAACCCATTATTTTTGGGAACAGAGGGTTAGTAGAGAGTATAGGTAAGATGCTGGACTTCTTTCTAAAATCATTGGTAGAGAATCTTCCCTCTTACTTAAAGGACACGGGAGATGTACTCTCCAAAATTACTAACAACTGTCTGGAACCTGAACTGTGGTTACTGACGTTGGATGTTGAATCCCTTTATACCTCAATCAGACATTCTGATGGATTAGAAGCTGTCAGCTTCTTTTTTGAAACCTCTGATATGGATAATCGTTTTACTCGCTTTTTACTAGCTGTTTTGGAGTTTGCACTCTCACATAACTATTTCATTTTTAAAGGGGAACTCTACCTGCAGCTCCAAGGAACAGCCATGGGGGCGGCCTTTGCGCCATCCTACGCATGTCTGTTCCTGGCGCTGTGGGAAAGGAAAACCTTCCTCACCGATCCCTCCTCTCTTGCCTCCCAGACCTTGATGTGGTCTAGATACATCGATAATGTATTTGCAATTCGGCAGGGTACTGAAAGTGATCTCCTCAAGTTTGTTAAATTCAATGATAGCAATATTAAACTTACCTGTCATTATAGTCAAATGAGTATTGATTTTCTGGACATACATATTTTCAGGGGAGAAGATGGACTATTACAGACTGATCTGTTCCAGAAGAAAACTTCAGTTAATAATATACTTCATGCCTCTTCAGCCCATCCTGGCCACCTGAAAAAGAATATACCTTATGGTCAATTCCTAAGGGTAAAACGCATATGCTCAGAAGAAACTACTTACCAGACACAGGCAGATGACCTTCAGAAACGTTTTGAGGAAAGGGGATACTCTGGACGAATCATCAGGAACTGTAAAAATAGGGTTTCACATGTGAAAAGAGAATATTTATTAAAAAGCAAGAAGAAGCCAGTGTCCCAACAACAGGTGAGATTTATTTCCACTTTCTCCAATAACTCTTTTTCAGGTAAAAAAAAGCTTTGGAGAAATATTGGCCTATGTTAAGACAAGATCATATTCTGGCTGAAAGTACCAGTCTGTCACCCTCCATTACGTATCAGAGAAATAAGAACCTTAAAGAGCTCCTGAGCCACAGCTATTATAAAGGACAAGAACGTGAATGTCCTTTTGGGTCAAAAGGTTCCAAGTGGGGTTTCTTTCCCTGCATGAACTGTGCAGCATGTAAAAACTTGGAGCGTTCAACCTCATTTAAATCCAGTGATGGATGCAGAGAATTCTCAATTACACATCACATTACCTGCTCCACTGAAAATGTGATATATTATGCAATATGTCCATGCGGCTTTTTATATGTTGGTCTCACCTCGCGACAGCTCCACGTGAGAGTGAGAGAACATGTTCGCGATATTCAAAATGCCGCAAATAGCCAGTCTATTGAACAACTTAAACCTATACCACGACATTTTAAGTTGGCACATGGATGTAACAGCAATTTGCTACGAGTTCGGGACATTGATTATGTTATACATGATAAATGTGGAGGAGATATAAAGAAAAAATTGGCCCAACTTGAGACGCAATGGATTTTTAAAATTGATTGTGTTCGTCCTAAGGGACTTAATGAGGTTTTAAGTTTTGTTTCATTTCTGTGATTTTAGTGTTTGTCTTTGTTTTATTTGTATTTTAACTCTCACTTTTTTATTTTTATTTCAGATTTGTAGGTTTTTTGCTTCCTGATGCCCTTTTAGTATAAGGACTGTCGTTACCAACTGTTGGTGTGAACTTATTTTTAGCATTCCTCAAGAATTGATATCTCACAAATCGTCATGGATTTTTCCACTTTTTCTTCATTTATGGAGGTTCTCTATTATTGATGAAAATAATTTTAATACTGAGTACTTTTTCAGACATATATTTTTTCATATTAATATCAGCATATTTTTCACCATATATTTTTTATCATATATTTATTATATTTGATATTTATTTATTTTTTTATTTTTCATTTTTCAATTAGCATTATTCTTTTCATTCTTTGCAGATATTTGGTTTTTCTGCATCCTTTTATTCCACTTTCTCTTTTCACCACTGGGTGTCACCTTTCTGCACTTTAACTTAAGGTATGTGCATGCTGTCCTTATTTGTCCTTCTGTTACAAGGTGAATATCAGGTTAGTTTTGCAGATATATGGGCATGATTCAATACATAGGGGAGGGGAGGAGGTTTTCCGCCTCCTCGCTCCCTGCTGCATCTGTTTTTTTGGTTATATAATATACTATAGTGCGGTGAGCGCGTCCTGCTATTCGGGTGGGTTTGTTGCCTTGGATACGCATCCTCACGCCTCATGGACTCAGCACCCGCCCCACTGACGTTTTGGTGGTGGGCGTGTATCCGTAACGTTGGACACTGACTCCATTGCCTCTGACCCCTCACCGTGTGACCGGAAGCACCGCACGTTACCCATTACCACTCTGAGCGAATTCCGCCCATTAATATATAAAAACCTGAGTAACACACTGAGACATCATGCCCCCCGAAGAAGCGTCAAAGTGAAACGTGCGTTGGGGTCTCCCTGCCCACACTTCAGCCAGGTTGGTCTTTGATATCAGTGTATACACTGTTTAACCCCTTTCTGTCATGTGACGTACTATCCCATCCATGTGCCCTTGGACTTAATTCCCAGGGACGGGATAGTACATCACAGCGATCAGCGGCGCCCATGTGGTGAGCGCCGCTGATCGCGGCCGGGTGTCAGCTGATTATCACAGCTGACACCCGGCACAATGTGTCAGGGGCAGTCACGGACTGCCCCCGACACGTTAACCCCTTGCACACCGCGATCAAACACGATCGCGGTGTACCGGGGGTTAAAGGGAAGCATCGGCAGGGAGGGGGCTCCCTCCGTGCTTCCCTGAACCCCCCACAGCAGCGCAATGTGCAGCACTGCTGCGGGGGGCTCCATCCCTGCAGGTCCCTGAATCCAAAATGGCGACGAGGACCTTCGGGGGCCTGCAGGGAGCTGGCTTCCTCATGCCTGCAAAGCGCAGTGGTCTGTGATGTGACAGATCAGCGATCTGTCACATGACAGCTATGTCTCCCCTGGGACAATGTAATAAAGTTAAAAAAAAGTGTAAAAATAATTTTTAAAAAATCGCTAAATAAATTAAAAAAAAAAAATATTCCCTAATAAATTCATTTTTTGGAAATAAAAAAAAACAAACGATAAAAGTACACATATTTGGTATCGCCGCGTCCGTAACGACCCGCCCTATAAAACTGTCCCATTAGTTAACCCCTTTAGTGAACCCCTTAAAAAATAAAAATAAAAAACGAAGCAAAAAATAATGATTTATTATCATACAGCCGAACAAAAAGTGCAATAACGCGCGATCAAAAAGACTCATATAAATATCCATGGTAGCGCTGAAAACGTCATCTTGTCCCGCAAAAAATGAGCAGCCACGCAGCATCATCAGAGAAAAAAAAAGTTATAGCTCACAGAATAAAGCGATGAAAAAATAAATATTTTTTATATAAAATTGTTTTCATTGCATAAAAGCGCCAAAACATAAAAAAAACTTAAATGAGATATCGCTGTAACCGTCCTGACCCGAAGAATAAAAGCACTTTATCAATTTTACCGCAGGCGGAACAGTGTAAGCGCACCCCCCAAAAGAAATTCATGAAACGATGTTTTTTGTTCATTCTGCATCCCAAAAATCGGAATAAAAAGCGATCAAAAGATGTCGCCCGAAAATGATACCAATAAAAACGTCAACTTGTCCTGCAAAAAATAAGACCTCACATGATTCTGTGGGTCAAAATATGGAAAAATTATAGCTCTCAATATGTGGTGATGCAAAAACTATTTTTACAATAAAAAGCGTCTTTTAGCGTGCGACAGTTGCCAAAAATAAAAACCCGCCATAAATAGTAAATCAAACCCCCCGTTATGGTGCTCCTTCCCTTCCAAGGTCTGCCATGCGCCCAAACAGTGTTTTACCCCCACATGTAGGGTATCAGCCTACTAAGGACAAATTGCAAAGCAACTTTTGGGGTCCAATTTCTCCTATTACCCTTAGGAAAATAAAAAACTGGGGGCAAAAATATCATTTTTGTGGAAAAAAATGATTTTTTTATTTTCATGCCCGGGCGTTATAAACTTCTGTGAAGCACTTGGGGGTTCAAAGTGCTCACCACACATCTAGATAAGTTCTGTGGGGGGTCTAGTTTCCAAAATGGGGTCACATGTGGGGAGTTTCAATAGTTTAGGTACATCAGGGGCTCTCCAAATGCACATGACACCCGCAGACCATTCCATCAAAGTCTGCATTCCAAAACGTCACTACTTCCTTTCCGAGACCCGACGTGTGCCCATACAGTAGTTTTCTCCCACATATGAGGTATCAGCGTACTCAGGACAAATTGGACAACAACTTTTGGGGTCCAATTTCTCCTGTTACACTTGGGAAAATAAAAAATTGGGGACTAAATGATCATGATTATGGAAGGAAAAAATACGATTTTTTTTATTTTCATGCCCGGGCATTATAAACTTCTGTGAAGCCCTTGGGGGTTCAAAGTGCTCACCACACATCTACATAAGTTCCTTAGGGGGTCTAGTTTCCAATATGGTGTCATTTGTGGGGGGTTTCCACTGTTTAGGTACATTAGGGGCTCTCCAAAGGCAACATGACACCCGCAGAGCATTCCATCAAAGTCTGCATTTCAAAACGTCACTACTTCCCTTCCGAGCCCAGACGTGTGCCCATACAGTAGTTTTCTCCCAGGACAAATTGGACAACAACTTTTGGGGTCCAATTTCTCCTGTTACCCTTGGGAAAATAAAAAAATTGGGGACTAAATGATCATGTTTGTGGAAGGAAAAAATACGATTTTTTGTTATGAGCTCATTTTCTCCTTAACCTTTGATGTCCGATGAACTCCCTCTGCTGGTCAAAGGAGGTAGTGAAATTGATTTGGATGGGAAAAACCTGTCATCTGAACAGGTGGAGTGTGATTGGACATCCGGAATCTCTGAGTGGATATAAGGCTGCCGACGCCCTGCTGGGTTGCTGGTGATCCTCTCTGCTCTGAGCTCTGGCCTCCAGTTTAGTCCTGTCTACTAAAGCTAAGTTTTGGCTCTGCTATTGTTCCATGAGATTTTGTTTGGTTTACTTAGTGTTTGTGTTCAGCCAGCCCTGGTTGGGACTGGCTGAACTCCATTTTTGTCTCTGATCAGTTGATCTCTTTGCTCTGTTTTCAGAATATACCTGAGTGCTGATATAGTGATTTTGAAGTCTAGTGACTTCAGGGCTTTTTCTATCAGACGTCTTGGACATTATTTTTTGGCAGGGTTTTTGCGTGATTGCAGACAGTTGCTTTTCTTTCCTGTCCTATCTAGTTAGTGAGGACCCCATTGTTTGCTCAGCCTGTCTTTCTGTCTGTGTTTGTGTTTTCATCTGTTTTCACCGTCAATACATGTTGGGGGCTGTCTATTGCTTTGGGGTCTGCTCTGGGGCAGTTTAGATTTCCCCTTTAGGTTTATTTAGTTCTCCGGCTGTGAACTAGGTGTCTAGGACCACCGCAGGAACACCCCACGGCTACTGTTAGTTGTTGTGAATAGGATCAGGGGTCTGCAATCCGCTAGCTACCAACCTCTCTGGTTTTCTGGACTTAGCTTGTATTTTTGTTTTTTCCTCCTCCGGTGACTCATTCATAACAGAGTCATCAGTCATACCGCAGATTCTAGGGTACTCAATAGCAGGAAAGAATTGTTAAAAAAAGTGTCAGAATTTTTTTTTTTTATGTATATTTTTTTCTCTGGGGCCGTAGGAGGAATTTTCTTAATGGAGATTAAGCAATTGTCTGATCATGTGGAGCAGCTGGCTGCTGAAGTGCGGGGAATTTCCGCCTATCTTGCTCATTCACATGCTGCTGAACCAAAGATTCCTACTCCTGATGTGTTTTTTCGGATCGGTCTAAATTTTTGAATTTTAAGAATAATTGTAAATTATTTCTTGCCTTAAAGCCTAACTCATCAGGGAGCTCTGCGCAGCAGGTTAAAATTGTCATCTCTTTGCTGCACGGCGATCCCCAGGATTGGGCGTTTTCTTTGACACCTGATGATCCTATTCTAACTAATGTGGACGCATCTTTTCAAGCCTTGGGGTTGTTGTATGATGAACCTAATGCTATTTATCAAGCTGAGAAAGCCCTGTTGGCATTGAGCCAGGGTCAGGATTCTGCAGAGTTATACTGTCAAAAATTCAGAATGTGGGCGGTCCTTACTACCTGGAATTGTGAAGGGTTAATACTAAAATCAGAGCTTAAGTTTCACTTCTCCATTTCTCTGTAGGTTTCATTTCTTAAATTTTGTTGCTGTAAGATAAATTTTTGTAATTGGCATGAGCTGTCATGAAACCAGACTGTTCCCATCTGTATAAGATAAGGGAGGCGGGAGTGTAAAACTCTGAAGAATATGCCATTATACTACTTTCTATGATGGATATATATGTAGTTTCCGGTTTTCTTGCAATATTATTGGCTTATAAAGTGAAATGATGCTATTGGTACTTGAGAACCTTGCATAATTAAGCAAAAGATTATAAAAGATGTGACTAAAATAAAGGGGCTTAGTGATCTGCCTCGATCCTCCCGTACAGAGACCCCAGTCTCCGTGTGGTCATTTGAGTTGCTAGCAACACTGGAATAATTTGGAAATCACTGGCTCAACCGTGAAGGATTCATTTAGCCCTCGCTAAATAGCTACCTCGACAGTGGCGCCCAAAGTGGGGCCCCCGAACAGGGACACCTCTGCCCCCGGAGGACAACAAGACAAAGGACCCTCGGAGCGGACACAGGTGCTGGAAAATTGGGACTGATCATCCCACGACAACCACGGTAAGTTGGCAGTTATACTGTTCAGACTGACCGTTGGTGTGGATTTCCTGTGCTTGTTGCTGCAAAGAGGATCTGAAGTTTGTCCCCTGGTGGTGTGATTCATGGGTGGAATCATATAGAGGTGCAGTCCCGTTGGGGGCCCAGTGCTCGAACCGTACCTCATAAGGGACGGACACCCCGGAATGACCAGTGATTGTGACTCTCTTTATAGTCAAAATATCCTGAAATTCCCGATCACTATTAGTATTGGGCGTGGTGAGTGATCGAAGACTGGGTAGGATACGTAACTCAGGTATATATAGATAGATATATATAACCAGAGGTGTCCGGAGGGATAGTCTGAGACGCCCTCCTCCTTTCACTGAGTACCGCGAATTTTGGGCAATCCCAGAGGGGGATTATTGACCCGGTGGAACAGAGACTGAAATGGCCACCAGATCTGTGCACAATTTAAGTCAGGATGTTTGGCTCTAAAGGAGAGAATTATGTTTCTGTGGAAGAAAAAGAAAAGTTTGGAATTGTGAGAAGGATCAGATACTGTTAGTCTTATGATTCAAAGACGAGGAAAGAAATTTGTCAGGAATGCAGGAAAATATTTTCGATTCTGGGATTTCCTAAGGGTGGGAGGTTGCAGCCTACGCTATGGGATGAAGGAGTTAAAAAAATAAAATAAAATAAAGGAAGATTGACTGATGATGGATTGCTTGAAGGCGCTGAGGAATTCCGTGGCTTGGCACATGAATTGTATAATGAAGGTTATGTGGAAATTGAACAGCAAGTGAATTCTGATTGTTTTTATTGCTATGTGGAAAAAAGGAAAATTGTCTAACACTGTGAAAAAGGACTGAAAGTGTTGTGGTACAGGAAAGAATTGAGAATGTGATTGGTTAAGAAGGAACTAAGATTGATATTAATGTGTCAGGGAAATAGTTAAAAGTGATGATTTGAAACAAGAGGTCTCCCTGCTAGATGACAATTGTACAAGACCGAGAGTTGCAGCCCCCACCTTTGCTGACGGCACCTATTATCATCCGCAGCCAGCCTCAATCCCCGTTCACCCGATCCAGAGGAAAAAAAAAGTTTTCAGAAGACTTTAACCTGCTCTGTTCAGGAGAGAGAGAGAGAGAGAAAAAAAAGAGCAAACAGCAGCCTCTAGCCCCCACCGCAGCTGCGAGCACACAGTGTGCCCTTCAGCCCACACAGCAAACTCTCGCCCCCCCTCAGACTTCAGCTAGTGGGAACCCTGCTCCTCAGCCCCTTCCTGCTAATTCTCGTTACTGCTCAGTTTGTGATCTCTCCCACATGTCCAGTAAATTTACCAGGGGCAGATTTATTATCACAGTTCTGCTCCAGAATACAATTCCAAGATGATGGTCAGATTTTTTTTTTGTTATTTAATCCCTATGTAGATGAAGACAGTGAGGAAATCTGTATTTTGCATGCCTTTCCTACTGTTATGATGGCCCTGATAGGCGCAGATCCACCCCCAATATTGCTTGAGGATCAACGACTCACCCCATACCTCTCAGAGATACTATCTAAACTCTGGTCAAAAGGGCCAAATGATATAGGGAAAATGCCTGTAGAACCAGTAAGTGTTTCTCAAACCTGGTGCCTAATCCACATACTCTTTTGTCCCAAATACCCCAGGATGCTGCTTGGTTTACAGTTATTGATCTTACCAATGCCTTCTTTAGCATTCCGTTACACCCAGAGTGTCAGTTTCTATTTGCAATCACTTAGCAGGGACGACAGTTAATATGGACAGTTATGCAACAAGGGGCCCAAAACAGTCCCAACCAGGTTGCAAAAAAAAATATGAGCAGGTGTCTTTTGCCATTGTTAGCCTCCTTAAGTATCTGACAGCACTGAACTGTCGGGTTTCGGCCTCGAGACTTCAGTTCTGCCTTGGTCAAGTGATATTCTTGGGTCACTGTCTCCTTCATGGTGTCAGACACCTCGCAGAAGAAAGAAAAATAGCTGTCAGCTCCCTTCCTTTCCAAAAAGATGAAACTGAACTCCAGCGTTTTCTTGGACTATGCACTTATTGTTGTCAGTGGATACCGGATGCATCCCGCATAATGTAACCCCTTTACAACGCCTTGAAAGACGGTATAATGAACTATAAGGAAAGATGGCAGTGATGAGGATTACCTCCAATATGATTGCTCCCAACTTCTGACTGAAGAAACAGCTACTCCACCAAATGCCAGTGAGAATCCATTTCCAAATCCTGATCTGGTGTTATACACGGATGGTTCAAGATATGCTGACGAGTTTGGTAGATTCCACACGGGATACGCTGTTACCACAGAGGACACTGTAGTGCACGCAGCTGCACTCCCGCCTTCACAGTCAGCACAAGAAGCAGATCTCCAGGCTCTGTCTACTGCATGTACTTTGGTCAAGAACAGACGGGCTAATATATACACGGACTCACAGTATGCATTTGGTATTGCTCACGATTTTGGGGCTCTATGGGCCAATCGAGGGTTTATTACTACTGCCGGAACCCCAGTGAAAAATGCTGAAGCTGTTAAAACCCTCATGGACTCGATCAAATTACCTACTCAGGTGGCCATTATCAAAGTTAAGGCGCACGGTCCCAGGAACAGCCCACAGACTGTTGGCAACATATTTGTGGATATGCAAGCAAAAGCCGCCGCTCTTTTACCCGTTGAACCAACCATACCAACTATGGTGACCACACGCTCTCAGTGTAAACAGTTACAAGAAGCATTGACCCTACAAGAACCTGAGGATCTACAACAGACTGAAGTTTTCTGTCGAACCCTGCGAGACCGCTTAATGACGATGCAGAGAATGTCTCCAAAGGAAGAGGTGAAGCAATGGAAGACTGATGGGGCATGAATGGATAATGGTCTCTGGAAAAAGGACCAACTCGTGTGTCTCCCGAAGCGGATGTACCCTGCTATTGCCACATGGGCACATAGACCTACTCATCGAGGAAAGAATCAGGCCCTCGCACTGGTGCAAAAATTCTACTGGGCCCCGGTTCTCCAGCTGGCCGGAAGCATTCCCTGTTACCAACATGACTGCAAAGACCACAGCGAAGAAACTGGTGATGGAAGTTATATGCAGATATGGGGTTCCAGAAGTTGTTGAAAGTGATCAAGGCCCGGCCTTTTCTTCTCATGTGTACGAAGAAGTTCTGACAATGCTTGGATCCACTGTAGCCCTACATACTCCGTACCACCCACAATCCAGTGGAGAAGTTGAGAGGCTGAACGGCACACTGAAGGGACAATTGACCAAAATGATGCAGGAGACTACAGCTCCATGGCCAGAGCTCCTACCCATTGTACTATACCACATCCGTACTACCCCTATTGCAAAATATGGCCTGTCCCAATATGAGATATTGTTTGGTACTAGTCCCCCAGTTGCAAATTTCCAGCCCCAGCAGTTATCAGAAGAAACTGACCGTGCTGTTCAATATGTTATTCTGATTAGTAAAAATCTTGCTAACACCTATGCTCTAGTTTTCTTTTCCAGATTCAGCAGAAACCGACACCTGTCATAACCTGAAGCCTGGTGATTTGTTAGTCGTGTAGAGGCATGTCAGGAAGCACGGACTAGAACCCTTGTATGACGGTCCCTATCAAGTTCTCCTCATCACCCCTATATCAGTGAAACTAGAAGGAAGACTGACTTGGATTCACGCATCGCACTGCAAGCTGGTTAAACAAGCCAATAGCAAATGAAGGGGACATAATGTTTTGGTTTTTCGCATTTTCCATATTATCATTGGTAGAAGTTAAAGTTAAAAGATATTCAAAGACTCAAAGATCAATACGATAAAAATGATCATAATTAGGACAGTTGGTGGTCAGACACTTTCTCCTTTCTCAATCCAGCCAATTGATTTAAGGGAATTGGGGGCTTGATAGCTGGGATCTTACAGAGCTTGTTGGACATTGCTGCCTGTATCCTTGTTGTATATGTGATACTAAAACTTGTTCTTTGGTGTATTCCTGTATGTATTAGGAAATTCTGCACTAAGACAGCTAATGATGATACCAAAGGTGTCGTTGCCCCTGCTCTTCTCTGCACCGATCTCAAAAGGCTACTTGATGAAGAAGTTGAAGCCAAGCACATGCCTACCTACAAAAGATCCCCACCACCGTCATCAAAAATTGTTATTCGTGAACTGCAGTATACAGGGGGATGGGTGCGCCGCGACAGCCATGACTGATAACACGGCATCAGCCATGTGAAGAACAGTACCTCTCAAGCTGTTAGCTTGGGATAGCACCTCTAATGCATATGTGTTAACAAAATTTATCTAGGGGGGAATGTGAAGGGTTAATACTAAAATCAGAGCTTAAGTTTCACTTCTCCATTTCTCTGTAGGTTTCGTTTCTTAACTTTTGTTGCTGTAAGATAAATTTTTGTAATTGGCATGGGCTGTCATGAAACCAGACTGTTCCCATCTGTATAAGATAAGGGAGGCGGGAGTGTAAAACTCTGAAGAATATGCCATTATACTACTTTCTATGACGGACATATATGTAGTTTCTGGTTTTCTTGCAATATTATTGGCTTATAAAGTGAAATGATGCTATTGGTACTTGAGAACCTTGCATAATTAAGCAAAAGATTATAAAAGATGTGACTAAAATAAAGGGGCTTAGTGATCTGCCTCGATCCTCCCGTACAGAGACCCCCGTCTCCGTGTGGTCAATTGAGTTGCTAGCAACACTGGAATAATTTGGAAATCACTGGCTCAACCGTGAAGGGTTAATTTAGCCCTCCCTAAATAGCTGCCTCGACAGAATGATGGTGCCTTGGCAGCTCTCTTTCGGAAGGGTTTGTCAGAAACCGTAAAAGATACTATGGTGGGATTTCCTGTTCCCTCTGGTCTTGACGATTCTATGTCATTAGCCATTCAGGTTGATCGGCGTTTACGTGAACGTAAAAGTACACGAGAAATGTTGCCACCTGTTGAACAAATGTCTGAACCTATGCGATGTGACAGAGTTTTGTCTAGGACGCAACGTCAGGAGTTCAGAAGGTGTAATAAGCTGTGTTTTTTCTGTGGAGATGCCTCTCATATGATTTCTGTCTGCCCTAAACGAGAGAAACGTTTTGCACACACATTTGCTGTGGGTGGTGTTCAACCTAAGTTTCTTCTGGCAATTACTCTGATCTGCTCCCTGTCCACATTTTCTGCTAAGGCTTTTGTGGATTCGGGAGCGGCTCTGAACCTGATGGACTTGGATTTTTTTAAACGTTGTGGGTTTCCTATGACACCTCGGCAGACGCCTATCCCTTTGAGGGGTATTGATGCTATTCCTTTGGCGAAGAATAAACCTCAATTTTGGACCCAGGTGGTAATGCGGGTCGCCCCAGACCATCAAAAAAATTGCAGATTTTTGGTGTTGCATAATTTGCATACCATTGTTCTGGGATTTCCCTGGTTGCAAATCCATAATCCAGTTTTGGATTGGAAATCTGTGCCTGTGGTGAGTTGGGGTTGTCGGTGTGCTCTTGGTGACGCTCCTGTTTTCTCCACCTCTCCCCAGTCGCATGATGTTCCTGACTATTTGACTGATTTTTATGATGTATTTAGTGAGAATAAGTCTGCGTCTTTGCCTCCTCATAGGAGTTATGACTGTGCAATTGAGTTGAGCCCTGGGTGTAAATTTCCCAAGGGTCGACTTTTCAATTTATCTGTACCCGAGCACGAGGCTATGCGATCTTATATTAAGGAGTCGTTGGAGAAGGGTCATATTAGACCATCCTCTTCACCCTTGGGTGCTGGGTTTTTTTTCGTGGCCAAGAAAGATGGTTCATTAAGGCCTTGTATTGACTATCGTTCCCTCAACAAAATTACTGTTAAATATCAGTATCCGTTACCCCTGATTTCGGATCTATTCTCCAGAGTTAAAGGTGCTTGCTGGTTTACCAAGCTTGACCTCAGGGGGGGCGTATAATCTTATTCGCATTAAGCATGGGGATGAATGGAAGACGGCGTTTAATACTCCGGAGGGACATTTTGAGTACCTGGTGATGCCTTTTGGGCTCACTAATGCCCCTTCTGTCTTCCAGTGCTTCATGAATGATATTTTCCGGGACTTTGTGGATAAATTTTTGATCATCTATCTGGATGATATTTTGATCTTTTCCAGGGATTGGGATTCTCATGTGGAACATGTTCGGACTGTGTTCCGGATTTTGAGGGAGAATTCCCTGTATGTTAAGGGATCGAAATGCCTTTTTGGTGTACAGAGGATTTCATTTTTGGGATTTATTTTGTCTCCGTCAACTATTGAAATGGACCCGGCCAAGGTACAGGCCATTTATGATTGGGTTCAGCCCACTTCTTTGAAGGCCCTCCTGAAGTTTTTGGGTTTTGCTAATTTTTATCGTAAATTTATAGCTAATTTTTCTGGTATTGCCAAACCATTGACTGATTTGACCAAGAAGGGTGCTGATGTGCTGAATTGGTCTCCAGAGGCTGTTTCTTCCTTTCAGGAGCTAAAGCGGAGGTTCACTTCTGCTCCGGTTTTGCGGCAACCTGATGTCTCACTCCCGTTTCAGGTAGAGGTGGACGCTTCTGAGATTGGTGCAGGAGCTGTTTTGTCCCAAAAAGATCCGGTAACATCTAAAATGAATCCCTGTGCTTTCTTTTCCCGAAAGTTCTCCCCTCCGAACGCAACTATGATGTGGGGAATCGGGAACTGTTAGCCATGAAATGGTCATTTGAGGAGTGGAGACATTGGTTGGAGGGAGCTAAACATCAAGTCGTAGTCCTTACTGACCACAAGAATTTGATTTACCTTGAGTCGGCCAAACGCTTGAATCCAAGACAGGCTAGGTGGGCCTTGTTTTTCACACGTTTTGATTTTGTGGTCTCTTTTCTTCCGGGCACTAAGAATGTCAAGGCAGACGCCCTCTCTAGGAGTTTCTTTGCTGATTCTCCTATTGTGACCAAGCCTGCTACCATCTTAGGTGAGGGGGTAGTTCTTTCTGCCATCTCGCCCGATTTGAGACGTGCTCTGGAAGAGTTTCAGGAGGACAAACCTGAGCATTGTCCCATTGGAAAATTGTATGTTCCTGACCAGTGGAGGAAGAGAGTAATGTCTGAAGTTCATTGCTCCGCATTGGCTGGTCATCCAGGTATTTTTGGTACTAGAGATTTGGTGAGTCGGTCTTTTTGGTGGCCCGCCTTGTCTCGTGATGTCAGGAATTTTGTGCAGTCCTGTGGGACTTGCTCCCGGGCTAAACCTTGTTCTCGCTCTAGTGGGTTGTTGATGCCTTTGCCGGTGCCCAGGAGGCCATGGACCCATATTTCAATGGATTTTATTTTTGATATGCCTGTCTCTCAGAGAATGACTGTTATTTGGGTGATTTGTGATAGATTCTCTAAGATGGTCCATCTTGTACCACTCCCTAAGTTGCCATCTTCCTCAGAGTTGGTGCCCTTGTTTTTGCAACAGGTGGTTCGCTTGCATGGGATTCCTGAGAACATTGTGTCTGACAGAGGAGTTCAGTTTGTTTCTAGATTTTGGAGGACTTTTTGTTCCAAGCTGGGAATTCAGTTGTCCTTCTCCTCTGCGTTTCACCCTCAGACCAATGGGCAGATGGAGAGAACAAACCAGACTTTGGAGTCTTATTTGAGATGTTTTATTTCTGCTGATCAGGATGATTGGGTTTCATTTTTGCCCTTGGCCGAATTTGCTTTAACTAATAGAGCTAGTTCTGCCACTTTGATGTCACCTTTTTTTTGTAACTTTGGGTTTCATCCTCGATTCTCTTCGGGACAGGTGGAGTCTTCTGCCTGCCCAGGTGTTGACACTGTGGTGGAGAGAATGCACCAGATCTGGGACCAAGTGGTGGATAAGTTGTCTCTCTCCCAGGAAAAGGCCCAGCGGTTTTCCAACCGGCATAGGACCATTGGTCCCCGGTTTAAGGTGGGTGATATGGTTTGGTTGTCATCAAAGAATATCTCTATGAAGGTGGCTTCTCCAAAGTTTAAACCTAGATTTATTGGACCTTACAAGATTTTGGAGATTCTTAATCCAGTCTCTTTTCGATAGGCTCTTCCTGTTACATTCAAGATCCATAACGTGTTTCATTAGTCTCTGTTAAAGAGGTTTGTTGAGCCAGTAGTTCCTGTGGTGGCACCTCCTGACCCTGTATTGGTTGAAGGTAATGTGGAATATGAGGTTGAGAAGATACTGGATTCTCGTCTGGCTAGACGGAGACTCCAGTATTTGGTCAAGTGGAAGGGTTATGGCCAGGAGGATAAATTTTGGGTCTCTGCATCCGATATTCATGCCGAAAGATTGGTTCGTGCTTTTCATCGGGCCCATCCTGATCGCCCTGGTGGCGTGGATGAGGGTTCGGTGACCCCTCCTCAAGGGGGAGGTACTGTTATGATCTCATTTTCTCCTTCACCTTTGATGTCCGATGAACTCCCTATGCTGGTCAAAGGAGGTAGTGAAATTGATTTGGATGGGAAAAACCTGTCATCTGAACAAGTGGAGTGTGATTGGACATCCGGAATCTCTGAGTGGATATAAGGCCGCCGATGCCCTGCTGGGTTGCTGGTGATCCTCTCTGCTCTGAGCTCTGGCCTCCAGTTTAGTCCTGCCTACTAAAGCTAAGTTTTGGCTCTGCTATTGTTCCATGAGATTTTGTCTGGTTTACTTAGTGTTTGTGTTCAGCCAGCCCTGGTTGGGACTGGCTGAACTCCATTTTTGTCTCTGATCAGTTGATCTCTTTGCTCTGTTTTCAGAATATACCTGAGTGCTGATATAGTGATTTTGAAGTCTAGTGACTTCAGGGCTTTTTCTATCAGACGTGTTGGACATTATTTTTTGGCAGGGTTTTTGCGTGATTGCAGACAGTTGCTTTTCTTTCCTCTCCTATCTAGTTAGTGAGGGCCCCATTGTTTGCTCAGCCTGTCTTTCTGTCTGTGTTTGTGTTTTCATCTGTTTTCACCGTCAATACATGTTGGGGGCTGTCTATTGCTTTGGGGTCTGCTTTGGGGCAGTTTAGATTTCCCCTTTCTTTCTTTAGGTTTATTTAGTTCTCCGGCTGTGAACGAGGTGTCTAGGACCACCGTAGGTACACCCCACGGCTACTGTTAGTTGTTATGAATAGGATCAGGGGTCTGCAATCTGCTAGCTACCAACCTCTCCGGTTTTCTGGACTTAGCTTGTATTTTTGTTTTTTCCTCCTCCGGTGACTCATAACAATTTTTTTTATTTTCATGCCCGGGCATTATAAACTTCTGTGAAGCCCTTGGGGTTTCAAAGTGCTCACCACACATCTAGATAAGTTCCTTAGGGGGTCTAATTTCCAAAATGGTGTCATTTGTGGGGGGTTTCCACTGTTTAGGTACATTAGGGGCTCTCCAAAGGCAACATAACACCCGCAGAGCATTCCATCAAAGTCTGCATTCCAAAACGTCACTTCTTCCCTTCCGAGCCCAGACGTGTGCCCATACAGTAGCTTTCTCCCACATATAGGGTATCAGCGTACTCAGGACAAATTAGACAACAACTTTTGGGGTCCAATTTCTCCTGTTACCCTTGGGAAAATAAAAAAATGTTGACTAAAAGATCATGTTTGATGAAAAAATACGATTTTTTTATTTTCACACCCGGGCGTTATAAACTTCTGTGAAGCACTGGGGGGTTCAAAGTGCTCACCACACATCTAGATAAGTTCCTTAGGGGGTCTAGTTTCCAAAATGGTGTCATTTGTGGGGGGTTTCACTGTTTTGGTACATCAGGGGCTCTCCAAAGGCAACATGGTGTCCGATCTCAATTCCAGCCAAAAACGTTAAATGGCGCTGCTTCCCTTCCGAGCTCTGCCATGCACCCAAATAGTGGTTTACCCCCACATGTGGGGTATCAGCGTACTCAGGACAAATTGCACAATAACTTTTACGGTCCTGTTATCCTTGGAAAAATAAGAATTGAGGGTGAAAAGATCATTTTTGTGGAAAAAATATGATTTTTTAATTGTACGGCTGTACGTTATAAACTTCTGTGAAGCCCTTGGAGGTTCAAAGTTCTCACCATACATCTAGATAAATTCCTTGGGGGTCTAGTTTCCAAAATAGTGTCGTTTGTGGGGGGTTTCCAATCGCGACATGGTGTCCGATCTCAATTCCAGCCAAAAAAGTCAAATGGCGCTGCTTCCCTTCTGAGCTCTGCCATGCGCCCAAATAGTCGTTTACACCCACATATGGGGTATCAGCGTACTCAGGACAAATTGCACAATAACTTTTAGGGTCTTGTTACCCTTGGGAAAATAAAAATTGGGGGTGAAAAGATCATTTTTTGGAAAAAATATGATTTTTTAATTGTACCGCTGTACGTTGTAAACTTCTGTGAAGCCCTTGTGGGTTCAAAGATATAGATAAGTTCCTTGGGGGGTCTAGTTTCCAAAATGGGGTCACTTGTGGGAGGTTTCCACTGTTTAGGTACATCAGGGGCTCTCCAAACTTGACATGGCGTCCGATCTGAATTCCAGCCAATTTTGCATTGAAAAAGTCAAACGGCGCTCGTTCCCTTCTGAGCTGTGCCTTGCGCCGAAACAGTGGTTCCCCCCACATATCAGGTATGAGCATACTCAGGACAAATTGCACAATAACTTTTGCAGTCCAATTTCCCCTGTTACCCTTGGTAAAATAAAAAAATTGAACCTGAAGTATTTTTTTTGTGAAAAAAGTTAAATGTTCATTTTTTTAAATATTCAAAAAATTCCTGTGAAGCACCTGAAGGGTTAATAAACTTTTTGAATGTGGTTTTGAGCACCTTATGGGGTGCAGTTCTTAGAATGGTGTCACTTTTGGGTATTTTCTATCATATAGACCCCTCAAAGTGGCTTCAAATGTGATGTGGTCCGTAAAAATAAAATGGTGTTGCAAAAATGAGAAATCGCTGGTCAACTTTTAACCCTTATAACTTCCTAACAAAAAAAATATTTGGTTCCAAAATTGTGCTGGTGTAAAGTAAACATGTGGGAAATGTTACTTATTAAGTTTTTTGGGTGCCGTATCTCTGTGATTTAAAGGTATAAAAATTCAAATTTGGAAAATTGTGAAATTTTCAAAATTTTTGCCAAATTTCCATTTTTTTCACAAATAAACGCAAGTTATATGAATAAAATTTTACCACTAGCATGAAGTACAATATGTCACGAGAAAACAATGTCAGAATCACTGGAATCCATGGAAGCGTTTCAGAGTTATTACCTCATAAAGGGACAGTGGTCAGAATTGTAAAAATTGGCCCGGTCATGAACGTGAAAACCACCCTTGGGGGCTAAGGGGTTAATATACTTACATATACCCCATTTTATGTATCATCATGGCCAGCACTCTTTGACCTTTTTGAATAACTGAATGTTATTTGAAAACTTAGCTGTCAGTGTTTACATACAGTACAGACCAAAAGTTTGGACACACCTCATTCAAAGCGTTTTCTTTCTTTTCATGACTATGAAAATTGTAGATTCACGCTGAAGGCATCAAAACTATGAATTAACACATGTGGAATTATATAATTAAACTGTGAAACAACTGAAAATATTTCTTATATTCTAGCTTCTTCAAAGTAGCCACCTTTTGCATTGATTACTGCTTTGCACACTCTTGGCATTCTATTGATGAGCTTCAAGAGGTAGCCACCGGAAATGGTTTTCACTTCACAGGTGTGCCCTGTCAGGTTTAATAAGTGGGATTTCTTGCCTTATAAATGGGGTTCGGACCATCAGTGGTGTTGTGAAGAAGTCTGGTGGATACACAGCTGATAGTCCTACTGAATAGACTGTTAGAATTTGTATTATGGCAAGAAAAAAGCAGCTAAGTAAAGAAAAATGAGTGGCCATCATTACTTTAAGAAATGAAGGTCAGTCAGTCCGAAAAATTTGAAAGTGTCCCCAAGTGCAGTGGCAAAAACCATCAAGCGCGACAAAGAAACTGGCTCACATGAGGACCGCCCCAGGAAAGGAAGACCAACAGTCACCTCTGCTGCGGAGGATAAGTTCATCCGAGTCATCAACCTCAGAAATCGCAGGTTAACAGCAGCTCAGATTAGAGACCAGGTCAATGCCACCCAGAGTTCTAGCAGCAGACACATTTCTACAACAATTGTTAAGAGGAGACTTTGTGCAGTAGGCCTTCATGGTAAAATAGCTGCTAGGAAACCACTGCTAAGGACAGGCAAGAAGCAGAAGAGACTTGTTTGGGCTAAAGAACACAAGGAATGGACATTAGACTAGTGGACATCTGTGCTTTGGTCTGATGAGTCCAAATTTGAGATTTTTGGTTCCAACCACCATGTCTTTGTGCGACACAGAAAAGGTGAACGGATGGACTCTACATGCCTGGTTCCCACCGTGAAGCATGGAGGAGGAGGTGTGATGATGTGGGGGTGCTTTGCTTGTGACACTGTTGGGGATTTATTCAAAATTGAAGGCATACTGAACCAGCATGGCTACCACAGCATCTTGCAGCGGCATGCTATTCCATCCGGTTTGCATTTAGTTGGACCATCATTTATTTTTCAACAGGACAATGACCCCAAACACACCTCCAGGCTGTGTAAGGGCTATTTGACCAAGAAGGAGAGTGATGGGGTGCTACGCCAAATGACCTGGCCTCCACAGTCACCAGACCTGAACCCAATCGAGATGGTTTGGGGTGAGCTGGACCGCAGAGTGAAGGCAAAAGGGCCAACAAGTGCTAAACATCTCTGGGAACTCCTTCAAAACTGTTGGAAGACCATTTCTGGTGACTACCTCTTGACGCTCATTAGGAGAATGCCAAGAGTGTGCAAAGCAGTAATCAAAGCAAAAGGTGGCTACTTTGAAGAACCTAGAATATAAGACATATTTTCAGTTATTTCACACTTTTTTGTTAATTATATAATTCCACATGTGTTAATTCATAGTTTTGATTCCTTCAGATTGAATCTACAATTTTCAAAGTCATGAAAATAAAGAAAACTCTTTGAATGAGAAGGTGTGTCCAAACTTTTGGTCTGTACTGTATATCTCTCTGTATATTTTTATTAGGTCTGTGTTTTGGTCCACATACATTGCACTATAGCACTTTATATTTGATATTATTTATTTTTTGAGAGATATTTGCCAGTTTACATGTGTATATATATATTTTATGAAAGTCCTCTGTGACCATATACATTATATATATATATATATATATATATCTTTTTGCACTTTATATCTGGCAGCAATTCTTTACTTGTACTCTTATACTGTTGGTCCATCATATATATGGCCGATTGTGAATCTTTGTCTTACTGCCATGGTTATATGTGATGTATACAGATTTTATTAATTAATTTGTCATTTATGTACCGACCTAGCCTGAGTGTGGTATCTAGGTGTCGCTGATTCCCTTGTTTATACATTGTTATATTATATAAAATTTTTATATTCATAAACTTTGCAATAATAAAATTTATATATTTTTTCTACTGCTCCTTGGTCCTATTTTTTCTATTGGGATTTTCCTTGGGGGGGTCTAGTTTCCAAAATGTGGTCACTTGTGGGGGTTTCTACTGTTTAGGCACATCAGGGGCTCTGCAAACACAACATGACGCCCGCAAACCATTCCTTCAAAGTCTGCATTCCAAAACAGCGCTCTTTCCCTTCCAAGCTCTGCCATGCGCCCAAAGAGTGGTTGCCCTCCACATATGGGGCATCAGCGTACTCAGGACAAATTGCACAACAACTTTTGTGGTCCAATGTTACCCTTGTGAAAATAAAAAATATCGGGCTAAAAAATCATTTTTGAGGGAAAAAGTGATTTTTTTATTTTCAAATATCTAGATAAGTTCCTTTAGGGATCTAGTTTCCAAAATAGTGTCACTTGTGGGTTTTTTTCACTGTTTAGGCACATCAGGGGCTCTCCAAACGCAACATGGTATCCAATCTCAATTCCAGCCAGTTCTGCATTGAAAAAGTCAAATGGCCCTCCTTCCTTTCTGAGCTCTGCCGTGTGCCCAAACAGTGGTTTACCCCCACATATAAGGTATCAGTGTACTCAGGACTAATTGCACAACAACTTTCAGGGTCTAATTTCTCCTGTTACCCTTGTGAAAATAAAAATTTGGGGGCAAAAAGATCATTTTTGTGGAAGAAAATATGATTTTTTTATTTTCACGGCTCTACGTTATAAACTTCTGTGAAGCACTTGGAGGTTCAATGTGCTCACCACACATCTAGATAAGTTCCTTAAGGGGTCTAGTTTCCAAAATGGTGTCACTTGTGGGGGGTTTCCACTGTTTAGGCACATCACGGGCTCTCCAAGCGCGATATGGCATCCGATCTCAATTCCAGCAAATTCTGCATTGCAAAAGTCAAACGGCGCTCCTTCCGTTCCAAGCCCTGCCGTGCGCCCAAACAGTGTTTACCCCCACATATGGGGTATCAGTGTATTCAGGAGAAATTGCACAACAAGCTCTGTGGTTCATTTTCTCTTTTTACACTTGTGAAAATAAAAAAATTAGTTCTGAAGTAAAATGTTGGAAAAAAAAAAGTTAAATGTTAATTTTTTCCTTCCACCTTGCTTCAGTTCCTGTGAAGCATGTAAAGGGTTGATAAACTTTTTGAATGTGGTTTTAGAGCACCTTGAGGGGTGAAGTTTTTAGAATGGTGTCACTTTTGGGTATTTTCTGTCATATTGACTCCTCAAAGTGACTTCAAATGTGATGTGGTCCCTAAAAAAATGGTTTTGTAAATCTTGTTGTAAAAATGAGAAATCGCTTGTCAACTTTTAACCCTTATAACTACCTAACAAAAAAAATTTTGGTTCCAACATTGTGCTGATGAAAAGTAGACATGTTTGAAATGTTGTTTATTAAGTATTTTGTGTTACATATCTCTCACATTTAAGGGCATAAAAATTAAAAGTTTGAAAATTGCAAAATGTTAAAATTTTTTGCCATATTTCCGTTTTTTCCCTAAATAAATGCAAGTCATATCAAGGAAATTTTACCACTAACATGAAGTAAAATATGTCACGAAGAAACATTCTCAGAATTAGAGGGATCTGTTAAAGTGTTCCAGTGTTATAACCTCATAAAGTGATAGTGGTCAGAATTGTAAAAATTGGCTTGGTCATTAAGCTGCAAATTGGCTCCGTCACTAAGGGGTTAATATATTTTACCATGTGATGTGGTGTCACCTCAATATATTTTATACATGTCGTACTATGGATATTCTAATACAAACTTTTGCTAATGTAATGAATGATTAGCATACATCTTGTGCTGTTTTAATCCATTTTCGAGTGAACAGGATAATGTTCATTACCCCAGTACATAATATTTACAGAGAGCATCCTCATTCTGTCAACAAGGGAAGCGATTTGGGTTAAGTGATATTTTTTAACCACATTCCCCACAGCTAAATACACATGTCTCTCGTGAATAAAACCATATCATTTAAATTTTTTGATTTATTACTTGACCTGTATGTAACATACTTCTTGGAGAATCTACCTGGATTGGTTGAATATGCATAGAAAAAGTAATTAGTGTCTCCCTTATTTGTTATGTCACGAAAGTTCAGGACAGTTCGTTTCTTCTCTATCACTGATATATAATTTATAGGAACACTTGAGAAGTGGTTATTGTCTTCAAGAATGAGTATCTCGATTATGAGGATTAAATAGGAAATCCACATTAAAATTTTTCTTCAAACTATATTATAATGAGTGCTGTATAGAGAGCCCAAGTCGAGGTCTACTGAGAACCACCTTGAAATGATGTTTGTGTATTGAGTTGTGATAAAACTTTGTGAAGATAATCAGTGTCTGAGGATGACTTTCAAACAGTGTTAGACTTGCCTGTAATTAGATTTTTATAGGACACATTCAACCAATTGTCATCTTAATCCTCAAGATGTTTAGATTTGTGCAGGATTATGCTACATTTTAATGAATTCCATTTGAGAGTCTTCAGAAATGTAATAATGTATATTAAAGGACTATATTATAAGTGAGAGTAGTTCTATACTCTGTAACTTTTTTTTACAAAACAAAATTATTATGAAAAAACAGATCACTGCTTGTATTTGTGATAATGGTCGTCAATTAGAAGCGCTGTTGCTGTTACCTATGTAAAGACTATTTCAAAATAACAAT
This sequence comes from Dendrobates tinctorius, assembly GCF_039654945.1. Classification (NCBI taxonomy): domain Eukaryota; kingdom Metazoa; phylum Chordata; class Amphibia; order Anura; family Dendrobatidae; genus Dendrobates; species Dendrobates tinctorius. The sequence continues at coordinate 23,407,504 of NW_027361802.1, read as the reverse complement.
GTTTTCTATCTTCCTTTTTGATCAGGACTCAGGAGCATTAAGGAGGAATTGCATTTATGTATACATTTTGGAGAATGTTTTCCCATTTTATCTATAATGTTGTTAAAAAATGTTTCCTCCATCACCCCTATAGTAATGAACACAAGCCTTGAAGGGGTTTTCTGAAAATTATATACCAAGCATTATCATATTGACATCTGTGCTTGATTTTGCCTTTCAGTCCTGTTATTTATATTTTAAGTGCACTTTGGAAATATCTTAAACTAGCTGAAGAGCCCGGTGTTGCTTGGGCATAGTAACTAACTGTGGGTCCCGCTCTCCACCCACCATCACGCTCTCTCCTTCCGCAGCCCGCTCTCCACCCCTTCCCGCTCTCTCCTTCTGCAGCCCCACTCTATCCTTCCACAGCCCCACTCTCATCCATGTCTTGCTCTCCCTCCACAGCCCCTCTCTCTCCCTCCACAGCCCTGCTCTCTCTCTCCACAGCCCTGCTCTCCATGTGCCGACCTGCTTTATGCCTCTGCAGCCCCACTCTCCATCCATGTCTCGCTCTCCCTCCACAGCCCCATTTTCTCCCTCCACAGCCCCGCTCTCCACGTGCCATCCCGCTCTATCCCTCCGCAGCCTCGCTCTCCATCTGTGTCCCGTTCTCCCTCCACAGTCCCACTCTCTCCCTCCACAGCCCCACTCTCTTCCTCCACAGGCCCGCTCTCCACGCGCCATCCCTCTAAAAAAGGTTCCTTAGTTCGCTCCCGACGCGTTTCATCCACCGATCTAAGGTCGTATCTATCACTTTGACACTCCTAAGATATTTCCATACAACCGTGATAACCGCAGCCTTGAAAGGATTGTTACGAAAAGACTATTCAAAAATTTGGGGGTGATTCACAATGAGTGGACTGCTGTTGGAGTCATTGCTTTAAGAGCCACCACACACAGACGTATCCAGGACATGGGCTACAAATGTCACATTCCTTGTGTCAAGCCACTCATGACCAATAAACAATGCCAGAAGCGCCTAACCTGGGCCAAGGAGCACTGTTGTTCAGTTGTTCAAGTTGTTTTCAGATGAAAGTAAATTTTGCATTTCACTTGGAAATCAAGGTCCTAGATTCTGGAGGAAGAGTGGAGAGGCACATAATCAGCATACAAATCCAGCTCACCAGATATGGCATTCCAACATTGGAGCACGAGACCGCTGTGTCAAAGCGCACAATCCAAGGCAAATGAGAAAAAACTTTGTCCAGCTCCACGATGTAGTGAAAAATATTCTTTATTCACTCAATAGAAATGAGGTTTAAAAGCCAGCATGAGTTACAAGGCATGCGATCGATCTACGCGTTTAGAGTGGCTAGGCACTCTTAATCATGATACGCAGCTTTGTCCATGGGTAGATCTTATATACTCTATCCGGTCTACACACCGGTTGAATAATTAATTAAAACAAATATAAAACAAATAGAGAGAAAACTAACAATCACAATTACATATAACAATTTGATTCATTAAGATACAATATTATCGCCTTTAGTAGTATTTTATCTTTATTTTATTTCTTAATTTTTATTCATTATTCTCTTGTTATTATCCATGAAAAAATGAAGCAAACTTCTGATATAGAAGAGAAACATAACAGATCTCAATGTTGCAACCATTCATAACAGTAAAATTCACATAAATACAATTTTTTTCAAAATGCATGCGGTTTTCAATTACATGTTAAATTTTTATTTCTTTTTTGTGCAATGTTAATTTTAGCACAACAGAACATTTTTTAGTATACACATGTATACAAAGAAGGGGGGGAAAAAAAAAAAAAAACTTTGAAAAAAATTTTTTTGAAAAAAAAAAAAATTTTGAAATTGAAAAGATTTTTTCAGGAATTATTTCAATTAGCGCACCAAATGTGCACACAGCCATAATATGTTCGTTTAAAAGGGAGATAAAAAACTCCAATTTACACTGTTCTAAAGAATTTTTTTCAGAGTATATGATTTTTTGGGTTATATGCACAGCCAAAAAACATTTAATTCTTTTATTCCCCATCATACACCAATCATAAAAATCCGTTCTGATGCATTTATTGAAAAGTCGTTATCATAAACTTTTTTTTATTATATTTGATTTTTAGTTTATATCTAAGAAAAAAAAAAAAAAGGGGGAAAACTTCATGCACTGAAAAAAACCGTTCTAATGCATATATAGAAAGATTATTGTCATAGACTTTCCCAAATAAATTAAGTATTTCTTAAGTAACTGTACAACATAAAACTATGTCGAATATTTTGGTTTTTATATTTTAACCCCTTAACGACCGCCGATACGCCTTTTAACGGCGGTAATTAAGGGTACTTAAACCACAGCTCCGTTAATTCACGGCGCTGTGATTTAAGTGAATAGCGCCCCCCAGTGTCAGATTTTCTCCGGGGTCTCGGAGACCCCAGAGAACATGAATCGGTCGGTTTTTACAGACCCCCGCTTTTGCGATCGCCGTTATTAACCCTATAACGGCGACCGCAAAAAAAAAAAAAGCCGCGATTTTACATTTAATTTCTCTTTCCTCTGATGTGATCGCACATCAGAGGATAGAGAAATAGGGTCCCCGATCCCCCCCGGTCCCCTCCCGGTACCTCTCCCTTGTCCTCCGTCCCCTCCCGGTGGTCCCGCGCCCGCCGGCGTCATCCGATGGGCGCCGCCATCTTGAAAATGGCGGGCGCATGCGCAGTGCGCCAGCCGGGAATCTGCTGGCTCCGGCTGGCAGATTCCATTCATTATTTTGATCACTATGATAAACGATCATAGTGATCAAAATAATAAAAATAGTACATAACCCCCCCCGTTTATCACCCCCTTATATAGGCGCACACAATGAAATAAAAAAAATATTTTTTTTTTCAGTTTTCCATAAGGGTTAGGGTTAGGGTTAGGCTAGGGTTAGGGTTAGGGTTAGGCTAGGGTTAGGGTTAGGCTAGGGTTAGGCTAGGGTTAGGCTAGGGTTAGGGTTAGGCTAGGGTTAGGCTAGGGTTAGGGTTAGGCTAGGGTTAGGCTAGGGTTAGGGTTAGGCTAGGGTTACGGTTAGGCTAGGGTTAGGGTTAGGCTAGGGCTAGGGTTAGGCTAGGGTTAGGCTAGGGTTAGGCTAGGGTTAGGGTTAGACTAGGGTTAGGCTAGGGTTAGGGTTAGGCTAGGGTTAGGCTAGGGTTAGGCTAGGGTTAGGCTAGGGTTAGGGTTAGGCTAGGGTTAGGCTAGGGTTAGGATAGGGTTAGGATAGGGTTAGGGATAGGCTAGGGTTAGGGTTAGGGTTGGGCTAGGGTTAAGGGTTAGGGTTGGGCTAGGGTTAGGGTTGGGCTAGGGTTAAGGGTTAGGGTTGGGCTAGGGTTAGGGCTAGGGTTGGGCTAGGGTTAGGGCGAACTAGGATTAGGGTTAGGATTAGGGATTAGGGTTGGGATTAGGGTTAGGGGTGTGTTGGGGTTAGGGTTGGAGCAAGAATTGAGGGGTTTCCACTATTTACCAACTTTGGGGGTCTAAAAATTGGGGTCTAAAAAATCACTTTTGTGGAAATAAAAAAGACTTTTTATTTTCACGGCTCTGCGTTTATAAACTTCTGTGACGCGCTTGGGGGTTCAAAGTGCTCACCACTAGTGTTGAGCATTCCGATACCGCAAGTATCGGGTATCGGCCGATATTAGCGGTATCGGAATTCCGATACTTAATTCCGATACTTTTTTCATATCGGATTCCGGGATCGGAATCGGAATAGGAAGTTCCCATCATGCTATGAGTCTGCTTGCTTTGATTAAGCCAATGGGAATCCTCCGAAGTGTGGGCACATCCTGTTAGGCATGTAGGCATGTTAACTATTGGCATGGCTGTGATTGGCTGCCGAAATGATGTCATGATGCACTATAAAAGCCACCGCAGCCACCATTTCTGGTCACTCTGCTGTGAATTCAGTTAGGGACAGGCTGCTGTAGAAGACTGTGAGGGACAGTTAGAAATAGCGATTCCACCAAACATCTAGTGCTTTACCCAGGCTACATAAACCACCACTGTAGCCTTCTTTGCCCTAGCAGCAGTGTTCACAGCTGTCTGCAAGGGCTGTGTGAGTGCAGCTCACGCTGTGGAGTGGGTCCTGCAGCCACGTCAGGCTGTAGGCCACCCAGTGTGATCACTGCTGCCTCATACATCTTTTATTTTTTGAGCTGCATTTTTTAAATAATTTCAATCTAGTGTGCTTCCATCCGTATCCATATACGTTGGTTGCAAACACTAGTAGTAGACAGCGGAGCCTTTCTGCAGCCTTTCAGTGCTAGTGTCCACTTTGCTGCACTGTTCACGGCTGTCTGAGAGGTCTCTGACTGTGTGTGAGTGCAGCTCACGCTGAGTAGTGTGTCCTGCAGCTACGTCTGGCTGTAGGACGCTCAGCGTGCGTCACTGCCTCACACATATTTTTATTTGAGTGCAGCTCATTTTTTCTTCTATTAGTGTGCATCCATCCGTCTCCATCTACGGTGGTTGCAAACACTATATAGGAGTACACAGCGGAGCCTTTCTGCAGCCTGTCAGTGCCAGTGCCCACTTAGCTGCACTGTTGACGGCTGTCTGAGAGGTCTCTGACTGTGTGTGAGTGCAGCTCACGCTGAGTAGAGTGTCCTGCAGCTACGTCTGGTTGTAGGACGCTCAACGTGCGTCACTGCCTCACACATATTTGTCTCTGAGTGCAGCTCATTTTTTCTTCTATTAGTGTGCATCCATCCGTATCCATCAACATTGGTTGGTTGCAAACACTATATAGGAGTAGATAGAGGAGCCTTTTTTTCTGGCTTGTGCCCTGCCGGCGCAGCCAGATTAGTATTACCCAATTTTTTTGGAGCCTCATCTTTTGCATTGTAGGTTACCTGCCTGCATTGTAATAGCTCCAAAAAGTTGGTGATACTATCAGTTTCAATTCTTTGTTCTCATACTTTGAGTTTGTTTCAAACAAAGAAACCACATAAAAAGTTCACCAAACACTACATTTTGAACTTGTGTAGGCCACATCAGCTCCTATTAAAGTCTAGTCCACACACACACACTTCATAAAATTAGTGTTTCTTGTACCTGTAACCAGCTGTTCAGGAATAAGCACACTAAGGCCCCCCTTTGTACTTTTTTGCCTATCTTAAGCAGTCTTGCAAGATGAAGAAGGCAGGGAGTAAGGCGCGGGGGCGTGGGCGTGGGCGTGGAGTTTCAGCAGGGAGAGGACGTGGGGATTCTGCAGGGAGAGGACGTGGGGATTCTACAGGTAGAGGACGTGGGGATTCTGGGCCTGCTGCGGGCACCAGTGGATCAGCATCCCCCAGTTTTAGCAGGCAACAGTCCTTTATGCGCAGCTTTGTAGGACCTCAACGTACCCCACTGCTGCGGGAGGAACAAATTGAAGCCGTTGTCGGATGGATGGCAGCTAACGCATCGACTTCAATTACTTCCGCATCCTCTCAGGGTCAGAGCACCGAAGAGCAACCATCTGTCTCTTCACCACCTGCCAAAGTGCCCAGGCAGTCAGAGAGACATGGACAGGAGCCATCACAGTCTCTACTTCTGTTCTCGGAATCTGTTGGCTTGGAAAGAGGGGGCCAGCCAAGCAGCATTCCTGAATGTGAAGAAGAGGGAGTATGCAGTGATGCGCAACTTCTTTGTCCCTCTGAATCTGAAGAGGCGAGTGGGCCAGTGCCTATGGTCAGCACACCTCAGTACGCATCAGATGATGACGAGACTCAGTTGCCACTTTCTGGTGCGTACGGTGCTGGCGAGACAACCCCGGAGAAGCAGCTGTTTGAAGAGGGGAGGGAAGATGATGAGGTCCTTGACCCATCATGGCGTGAGCAACAGGAAGGTGGTGGGAGCAGCTCGGAGGAAGAGATTCCCCTACCGGCCAAAACAGGAGGCAGAGGGAGGGGGAAGACTTGGTTGCCTGTACCCTCCACTTCGGCACCCGTTAGGAGCATTCCTCCTTCCAAAGGCAAACCGGGCGCTCACAAGAGTTGCAGTGCGTGGTCCTTTTTTGACACAGTTGCAGATGACATTTGCTTTGTCAAATGCAAGCTGTGTCATCAGAGAGTCAAAAGAGGGAGAAATGTCAGCAACCTCAATACCACAAATATGTGGAAACATGTGCGCACCAAGCACGAGTTGGAGTTGCAGAGACACCCTGAAGACGTACGCCAACGTACAGCACCACCTACCACCTCTTCAGTTCGTGTTGGGCCCTCTTCCTCCAGCTCACACACTGCTGGTTCGGCTTCCTCACAGGATCGCCAAGGAAGAACCTCTGCCACTGTTGTCCGGAGACCCTGTCAGATTCCACCCATAACAGCACGTTCCCATCCATCACAGCCATCGGTAGCACAGGCATGGGATAAAAGGCGCCCTTACTCGGCAAACCATCCCCGAGCACAGTCTCTGAATGCTGGCATTGCCAAACTTCTGGCAGTTGAAATGCTGTCATTCAGGCTGGTGGACACTGACACCTTCCGGGACTTAATGGCATTGGCAGTCCCCCAATACAACGTGCCCAGCCGCTTTTATTTCAGCAGGCGAGCCGTCCCTGCCCTGCAGAAACATGTTGAGGGCAAAATAAAACATGCGCTACTAAACGCCGTTAGTAGCAAGGTCCACCTGACCACCGATGCGTGGACCAGTAACCATGGACAGGGACGATACCTTTCCCTCACTGCCCACTGGGTCAATGTTGTGGAGCCGGGTACGGATCTGGAGAGTGGCGCTGTACGTGTTGTTCCAACGCCACGGATTGCAGGACTCCAGTCTGTACACATAGACTCCTCCTCCTACTCAAGTTCCTCAGAAACAGCAGAGCAGGAGCCTGTTACGACCGATATGAGCACAGCCGTGGCCAAACGTCAACAGGCTGTACTCAAATTAATTTCTTTGGGGAATCGAAGCCACACAGCGCAGGAGCTCTGGAATGCTATCAAGCTGGAGAGCGATGTGTGGTTTGGGCCAGCGAATCTCCAGCCGGGCTTGGTAGTGTGTGACAATGGCCGAAATCTGGTGGCAGCTCTTGGCCTAGGCAACCTCACACACATCCCATGTCTGGCACATGTTCTTAACTTGGTCGTGCAGAGCTTTCTGAGGGACTATCCGGATCTTGATGCACTGTTGCACAAGGTCCGCATAGAGTGCGCTCACTTGCGACGTTCCAGCACGGCAAGATCGCGCCTCGCTGCTCTGCAGCGACGATTTGGCCTTCCGGAACATCGCATCATATGTGACCTACCCACCCGGTGGAATTCAACGTTACATATGTTGGAGCGGTTGTGTGAGCAGCAGGCAGCAGTCATGGAGTACCAGCTGCATCAGGCGCAAACAAGTCGCACTGTGCGCCGTTCACACTTCAGCACCATTGAGTGGGCCTCTATGAAGGACATCTGCCTCGTTTTGCGTGCCTTCGATGAATCCACGCGGATGGCGAGTGCAGATGATGCACTAGTCAGCATGACTGTCCCCCTTATCTGCCTGCTTCAACAAACACTGCAAGCACTAAGGGATGAGGTTTCAGAAGAGGTGGAGGATGAGGAGTCCCAAATGCCATCTGCTTCTGGACAGTCTGCGCTACGTGTTTCCTCACAAAGGCCTAGGCAGGGGACACTTTGTGAGGAGGATGAGGAGGAGTCGATGGAGGAGGAAGACATCTCTCCAGAGGAGGGAGGTACACAAACCTCTACTCAGTATGTACAGCGAGGGTGGGGTGATGCAGAGCAGGTCGAGGTCACGCCTCAAACAGGGGACAGCGGTTCTTTGGCAGTTGGGAGTCTGCAGCACATGGTTGATTTCATGCTGCAGTGCCTGAGAAACGACCGCCGCATCGCCCACATTCTCGTCTCGGCTGATTATTGGGTGTACACCCTCCTAGATCCTCGCTACCGGGACAGCGTACAAAGGCTCATACCAACGTTGAACCGGGAGCGTAAAATGCGGGAGTACGAAGAGTCACTGGTGCAGTCCATAATGTTTTCCATTCCACCAGACAGCATTGTTGCTAGTGCTTTACAAAGCAGCTCTGTGCGTCGAGGCAGTGGAGGAAACTCTGCACAAAGAGGGAGCAGAGGCAGTGCCGCAGCACAAGGCAAGACCACTATGGCCCAAATGTGGCAAAGTTTTGTGTGTCCACCACAATTGTCTACACCATCAGCGACGCCTCGAGTCAGCAGGAGGCAACGCTTCCGTCAGATGGTGTCAGACTACATGTCTTGCCCTGTCGCTGTACTCCCAGATGGCTCTTCCCCCTTCAAGTTTTGGGTCTCTAAGCTGGATACATGGCCAGAGCTTAGCCAGTATGCATTGGAGGTGCTGACTTGCCCTGCTGCCAGTGTATTATCGGAACGTGTCTTTAGTGCCGCAGGTGGTGTACTAACAGACCGTCGCACGCGACTATCTTCCGATAATGTTGACCGGCTGACTTTTCTGAAAATGAACAAGGCCTGGATCTCCAAAGACTTTGCCATTCCTCTTACAGACTAAATTAGTGGTTGGCAACTGTATCCAGGTCTGCTGGTGTGTTCATTTTTCTACCACCTGAACTATAATCCCTGTGCTTCAACACAGCCAGTTGTCGCTCAGATGTGTCGTCTGCACAGAGAAACACACTAGCTCCTGTGTTACTGGGGTTCAGTAATGCCAGCTGATCCCCTGCTGTGTGGACGGCAGAGTCACCAGCTCCATCAACATTCAAACCACTACTGATTTTTAACCGTGCCCAACTTAGGTCTCTGGCTCCACTGTCTCTACTATTTCCCCTGACCTCCAACCCCGCCATCTACATCTCTGAAGTGGCGTCAGCACAATCTACACTTGTTCCTGTGTTCCTGTGGCTCAGTCCCATCAGTTTATCCCCTGATGTGTGTCCGGCAAGGTCTCCTGCTCTGTCCACATTCCCATAACCAGTAGTGGGAATGAGGACAGAGCTGGCGAACTTGCCGGACAAACATCAGGGGATCAACTGATGGGACTGAGCACCAGTAACACAGGAACAAGTGTAGATTGTGCTGACGCCACTTCAGAGATGTAGCTGGCGGGGTTGGAGGCCAGGGTAAATAGTAGAGACAGTGGAGCCAGAGGCCTAAGTGGAGCATGGTTAGAATCAGTAGTAGTCCACAACCTCCATAAAAACCGATGCCCATTGGCCTCTGCATGCGGCATGCGTAATCCTGGGCTCCAACAGCGTCAGTTGGTGTTCAGAAGTGTCGTCTCCACAGAGCCAAACACATTCGTTCAAGTGTTAGTGGGGTTCAGCACTGCCAGCTGTTCCCCTGCTGTGGAGATGGCAAGTCTCCTGCTGCATTCACCTGCCAAAATCCAGTAGGCCCCAGCCTGCTCCTCGCCTAATCCTGAGCTCCAACAACGTCAGTTGGTGTTCAGAAGTGTCGTCTCCACAGAGCCAAACACATTCGTTCAAGTGTTAGTGGGGTTCAGCACTGCCAGCTGTTCCCCTGCTGTGGAGATGGCAAGTCTCCTGCTGCATTCACCTGCCAAAATCAAGTAGGCCCCAGCCTGCTCCTCGCCTAATCCTGAGCTCCAACAACGTCAGTTGGTGTTCAGAAGTGTCGTCTCCACAGAGCCAAACACATTCGTTCAAGTGTTAGTGGGGTTCAGCACTGCCAGCTGTTCCCCTGCTGTGGAGATGGCAAGTCTCCTGCTGCATTCACCTGCCAAAATCCAGTAGGCCCCAGCCTGCTCCTCGCCTAATCCTGAGCTCCAACAACGTCAGTTGGTGTTCAGAAGTGTCGTCTCCACAGAGCCAAACACATTCGTTCAAGTGTTAGTGGGGTTCAGCACTGCCAGCTGTTCCCCTGCTGTGGAGATGGCAAGTCTCCTGCTGCATTCACCTGCCAAAATCAAGTAGGCCCCAGCCTGCTCCTCGCCTAATCCTGAGCTCCAACAACGTCAGTTGGTGTTCAGAAGTGTCGTCTCCACAGAGCCAAACACATTCGTTCAAGTGTTAGTGGGGTTCAGCACTGCCAGCTGTTCCCCTGCTGTGGAGATGGCAAGTCTCCTGCTGCATTCACCTGCCAAAATCAAGTAGGCCCCAGCCTGCTCCTCGCCTAATCCTGAGCTCCAACAACGTCAGTTGGTGTTCAGAAGTGTCGTCTCCACAGAGCCAAACACATTCGTTCAAGTGTTAGTGGGGTTCAGCACTGCCAGCTGTTCCCCTGCTGTGGAGATGGCAAGTCTCCTGCTGCATTCACCTGCCAAAATCAAGTAGGCCCCAGCCTGCTCCTCGCCTAATCCTGAGCTCCAACAACGTCAGTTGGTGTTCAGAAGTGTCGTCTCCACAGAGCCAAACACATTCGTTCAAGTGTTAGTGGGGTTCAGCACTGCCAGCTGTTCCCCTGCTGTGGAGATGGCAAGTCTCCTGCTGCATTCACCTGCCAAAATCCAGTAGGCCCCAGCCTGCTCCTCGCCTAATCCTGAGCTCCAACAACGTCAGTTGGTGTTCAGAAGTGTCGTCTCCACAGAGCCAAACACATTCGTTTAAGTGTTAGTGGGGTTCAGCACTGCCAGCTGTTCCCCTGCTGTGGAGATGGCAAGTCTCCTGCTGCATTCACCTGCCAAAATCAAGTAGGCCCCAGCCTACTCCTCGCCTAATCCTGAGCTCCAACAACGTCAGTTGGTGTTCAGAAGTGTCGTCTCCACAGAGCCAAACACATTCGTTCAAGTGTTAGTGGGGTTCAGCACTGCCAGCTGTTCCCCTGCTGTGGAGATGGCAAGTCTCCTGCTGCATTCACCTGCCAAAATCCAGTAGGCCCCAGCCTGCTCCTCGCCTAATCCTGGGCTCCAACAACGTCAGTTGGTGTTCAGAAGTGTCGTCTCCACAGAGCCAAACACATTCGTTCAAGTGTTAGTGGGGTTCAGCACTGCCAGCTGTTCCCCTGCTGTGGAGATGGCAAGTCTCCTGCTGCATTCACCTGCCAAAATCAAGTAGGCCCCAGCCTGCTCCTCGCCTAATCCTGAGCTCCAACAACGTCAGTTGGTGTTCAGAAGTGTCGTCTCCACAGAGCCAAACACATTCGTTCAAGTGTTAGTGGGGTTCAGCACTGCCAGCTGTTCCCCTGCTGTGGAGATGGCAAGTCTCCTGCTGCATTCACCTGCCAAAATCAAGTAGGCCCCAGCCTGCTCCTCGCGTAATCCTGAGCTCCAACAACGTCAGTTGGTGTTCAGAAGTGTCGTCTCCACAGAGCCAAACACATTCGTTCAAGTGTTAGTGGGGTTCAGCACTGCCAGCTGTTCCCCTGCTGTGGAGATGGCAAGTCTCCTGCTGCATTCACCTGCCAAAATCAAGTAGGCCCCAGCCTGCTCCTCGCCTAATCCTGAGCTCCAACAACGTCAGTTGGTGTTCAGAAGTGTCGTCTCCACAGAGCCAAACACATTCGTTCAAGTGTTAGTGGGGTTCAGCACTGCCAGCTGTTCCCCTGCTGTGGAGATGGCAAGTCTCCTGCTGCATTCACCTGCCAAAATCAAGTAGGCCCCAGCCTGCTCCTCGCCTAATCCTGAGCTCCAACAACGTCAGTTGGTGTTCAGAAGTGTCGTCTCCACAGAGCCAAACACATTCGTTCAAGTGTTAGTGGGGTTCAGCACTGCCAGCTGTTCCCCTGCTGTGGAGATGGCAAGTCTCCTGCTGCATTCACCTGCCAAAATCCAGTAGGCCCCAGCCTGCTCCTCGCCTAATCCTGGGCTCCAACAACGTCAGTTGGTGTTCAGAAGTGTCGTCTCCACAGAGCCAAACACATTCGTTCAAGTGTTAGTGGGGTTCAGCACTGCCAGCTGTTCCCCTGCTGTGGAGATGGCAGTCTCTCCTGCTGTCTCCGCATTACAAAGACAGTAGGCCTCTGCCTACACCCTCCTATTTCCTGGGCTTCAACACAGCCAGTTGTAGTTCGGAAGTGCCGTCCACACGGAAAGAGACACTTGCTCCCGTGTCTCAGTGGGGTTCAGTAACGTCAGCTGATCCCCTGCTGTGTGGATGGCAGTCTCTCCTGCTGTCACCTCATTCAAAATACAGTAGGCCTCTGCCTACACCCTCCTATTTCCTGGGCTTCAACACAGCCAGTTGTAGTTCGGAAGTGCCGTCCACACGGAAAGAGATACTTGCTCCCGTGTCTCAGTGGGGTTCAGTAATGTCAGCTGATCCCCTGCTGTGTGGATGGCAGTCTCTCCTGCTGTCACCTCATTCAAAATACAGTAGGCCTCTGCCTACACCCTCCTATTTCCTGGGCTTCAACACAGCCAGTTGTAGTTCGGAAGTGCCGTCCACACGGAAAGAGATACTTGCTCCCGTGTCTCAGTGGGGTTCAGTAACGTCAGCTGATCCCCTGCTGTGTGGATGGCAGTCTCTCCTGCTGTCACCTCATTCAAAATACAGTAGGCCTCTGCCTACACCCTCCTATTTCCTGGGCTTCAACACAGCCAGTTGTAGTTCGGAAGTGCCGTCCACACGGAAAGAGACACTTGCTCCCGTGTCTCAGTGGGGTTCAGTAACGTCAGCTGATCCCCTGCTGTGTGGATGGCAGTCTCTCCTGCTGTAAACTCATTCAAAATACAGTAGGCCTCTGCCTACACCCTCCTATTTCCTGGGCTTCAACACAGCCAGTTGTAGTTCGGAAGTGCCGTCCACACGGAAAGAGATACTTGCTCCCGTGTCTCAGTGGGGTTCAGTAATGTCAGCTGATCCCCTGCTGTGTGGATGGCAGTCTCTCCTGCTGTCACCTCATTCAAAATACAGTAGGCCTCTGCCTACACCCTCCTATTTCCTGGGCTTCAACACAGCCAGTTGTAGTTCGGAAGTGCCGTCCACACGGAAAGAGACACTTGCTCCCGTGTCTCAGTGGGGTTCAGTAACGTCAGCTGATCCCCTGCTGTGTGGATGGCAGTCTCTCCTGCTGTAAACTCATTCAAAATACAGTAGGCCTCTGCCTACACCCTCCTATTTCCTGGGCTTCAACACAGCCAGTTGTAGTTCGGAAGTGCCGTCCACACGGAAAGAGATACTTGCTCCCGTGTCTCAGTGGGGTTCAGTAATGTCAGCTGATCCCCTGCTGTGTGGATGGCAGTCTCTCCTGCTGTCACCTCATTCAAAATACAGTAGGCCTCTGCCTACACCCTCCTATTTCCTGGGCTTCAACACAGCCAGTTGTAGTTCGGAAGTGCCGTCCACACGGAAAGAGATACTTGCTCCCGTGTCTCAGTGGGGTTCAGTAACGTCAGCTGATCCCCTGCTGTGTGGATGGCAGTCTCTCCTGCTGTCACCTCATTCAAAATACAGTAGGCCTCTGCCTACACCCTCCTATTTCCTGGGCTTCAACACAGCCAGTTGTAGTTCGGAAGTGCCGTCCACACGGAAAGAGACACTTGCTCCCGTGTCTCAGTGGGGTTCAGTAACGTCAGCTGATCCCCTGCTTTGTGGATGGCAGTCTCTCCTGCTGTCACCTCTTTCAAAATACAGTAGGCCTCTGCCTACACCCTCCTATTTCCTGGGCTTCAACACAGCCAGTTGTAGTTCGGAAGTGCCGTCCACACGGAAAGAGACACTTGCTCCCGTGTCTCAGTGGGGTTCAGTAACGTCAGCTGATCCCCTGCTGTGTGGATGGCAGTCTCTCCTGCTGTAAACTCATTCAAAATACAGTAGGCCTCTGCCTACACCCTCCTATTTCCTGGGCTTCAACACAGCCAGTTGTAGTTCGGAAGTGCCGTCCACACGGAAAGAGATACTTGCTCCCGTGTCTCAGTGGGGTTCAGTAATGTCAGCTGATCCCCTGCTGTGTGGATGGCAGTCTCTCCTGCTGTCACCTCATTCAAAATACAGTAGGCCTCTGCCTACACCCTCCTATTTCCTGGGCTTCAACACAGCCAGTTGTAGTTCGGAAGTGCCGTCCACACGGAAAGAGATACTTGCTCCCGTGTCTCAGTGGGGTTCAGTAACGTCAGCTGATCCCCTGCTGTGTGGATGGCAGTCTCTCCTGCTGTCACCTCATTCAAAATACAGTAGGCCTCTGCCTACACCCTCCTATTTCCTGGGCTTCAACACAGCCAGTTGTAGTTCGGAAGTGCCGTCCACACGGAAAGAGACACTTGCTCCCGTGTCTCAGTGGGGTTCAGTAACGTCAGCTGATCCCCTGCTTTGTGGATGGCAGTCTCTCCTGCTGTCACCTCTTTCAAAATACAGTAGGCCTCTGCCTACACCCTCCTATTTCCTGGGCTTCAACACAGCCAGTTGTAGTTCGGAAGTGCCGTCCACACGGAAAGAGATACTTGCTCCCGTGTCTCAGTGGGGTTCAGTAATGTCAGCTGATCCCCTGCTGTGTGGATGGCAAAGTCTCCTGCTGCCTACACAGTCGTACCACTACTGATTTTTAACCGTGCTCCAATTAGGCCTGTGGCTCCACTGTCTCTCGTATTTCCCCTGTCCTCCAACCCTGCCAGTTACAGCTCCGAAGTGGCGTCTGCACAATCCACACTTGTTCCTGTGTTACAGGTGTTCAGTCCGGTCAGTTAATCCCCTGATGTGTGTCCGGCAATGTCGCCTGCTCTGTCCACATTCCCATTATCGGAATGTGGACAGAGCAGGCGACATTGCCGGACACACATCAGGGGATTAACTGACCGGACTGAACACCTGTAACACAGGAACAAGTGTGGATTGTGCAGACGCCACTTCGGAGCTGTAACTGGCGGGGTTGGAGGACAGGGGAAATACGAAAATCAGTGAAGCCACAGGCCTAAGTGGAGCTTGGTTCAAATTAGTAGTCTACAACCGATCTTAAAATTTCTTCAATGCAGCCTAAGCCTGCTCCGTGCTTGTCCCTGGGCTTCAACACAGCCAGTTGTTGCTCGGAAGTGCCTTCTTCACAGAGTAAAACACTAGCTCCTGTGTTTGTGGGGTTCAGTAACGTCAGCTGTTCCCCTGCTGTTTTGATGGCAATCTGTCCTGCTGCCTCCCAATTGACAGCACATCAGGCCTCAGCCTGCTAAGTGCTTGTCCTGGGCTCCAACATCGCCAGTTGCTGCTCATAACTGACTTTGGCACGGGTACTCCCTCCTGCCCAGCTTGGTTCCAGCCCTGCCTGCTGTTTCCGGGAAGTGTCAATGTCAGTTTGCCACCCCAAGTTGCCATGTCGTGTTGCGGTTGGGTTAGCCGAGGCTAGGGTGCCAGCAGTTTAGGTGCTTCCTATGTGGACTGCGGGTTCTGGTAAGAAAGGTTTGTTCCATAGTGCCAGTAGGACAAGCACCCCCTGTAGGACTGTGTGATTCGGTAACTGCGGCCAGCTTGCGGCATGCCAACTTTGCTTTTCAGGGGTAACTTCTGATACCCCTCCGGGTTCCAGCACCGTCAGCTGGTTCTCATCAGAGCCTTTGGCCTAGGTGCCTCCATCTCGGTATCCGAGTTCCGGCAACGTCTGCTGGTCCTTGGTAGTGCTTTGTAGCACAGGTACCTCCTGCTTAGTAACCGGGTTCCAGCACCGTCAGCTGGTCCTCGGTTGTGCCATTGGCTCTTATTCCTTCTGCTGCCCCTCCGGGTGCCAGCACTGTCAGCTGGTCCTCGCTATTTCCATTTGCTCTTGCAGCTTATGCTACCCCTCCGGGTTCCAGCACCGTCAGCTGGTTCTCGTCAGAGCCTTTGGCCTAGGTGCCTCCATCTCGGTATCCGAGTTCCGGCAACGTCTGCTGGTCCTTGGTAGTGCTTTGTAGCACAGGTACCTCCTGCTTAGTAACCGGGTTCCAGCACCGTCAGCTGGTCCTCGGTTGTGCCATTGGCTCTTATTCCTTCTGCTGCCCCTCCGGGTGCCAGCACTGTCAGCTGGTCCTCGCTATTTCCATTTGCTCTTGCAGCTTATGCTACCCCTCCGGGTTCCAGCACCGTCAGCTGGTTCTCGTCAGAGCCTTTGGCCTAGGTGCCTCCATCTCGGTATCCGAGTTCCGGCAACGTCTGCTGGTCCTTGGTAGTGCTTTGTAGCACAGGTACCTCCTGCTTAGTAACCGGGTTCCAGCACCGTCAGCTGGTCCTCGGTAGTGCCATTGGCTCTTGTTCCTTCTGCTGCCCCTCCGGGTGCCAGTACCGTCAGCTGGTTCAAGAGGACAAAGAACAGGAAGACAACCACCAAGATGCAGAACAACAAGAGAGAGAAGACAAAGAAGCATAAAAAAAACAAAGCAGAAGAACATTAAGCATAAGACTAATACTCTGAGCAAATGATATTATCTTATTTATAAGCAGAAGAAGACTAAGCAGTGTATGGGGGTGAGTCCGTTCCTCCTCGTGGTGCCCCTGGAAAAGGCCTGCTTCTGCAGGCCAAACTGAACGCGGACAAATCCTGTTGTAAATCTTTTGTGACAGGCAGAACGGAAGGTGTAAACTTCTAACTTTTCTAGATAACAACTACAGGAATGCCTGACACAAACAAGAATATGATGAAGAAGAATAGGAAGAAGATGAAGAAGCTGAATATGTAGAATAATAATTGTTGAATAAGAAGAATATGAAGAATGTAAGAAAAGGAAGAAGAAGAAGAAGAAGAAGAAGAAGAAGAAGAATGTAAAAAAAGGAAGTAGAAGAAGAAGAAGAATGTAAAAAAAGGAATAAGAAGAAGAATGTAAAAAAAGGAAGTAGAAGAAGAAGAAGAAGAATGTAAAAAAAGGAAGTAGAAGAAGAAGAAGAATGTAAAAAAAGGAAGTAGAAGAAGAAGAAGAAGAATGTAAAAAAAGGAAGTAGAAGAAGAAGACATACATGTCTGGCAAAATATAAATGAGGCTAACATAGTCAATATCTTTGTAACTCCTAACATCTTTAAAAAAAAAAGTTTAATTCCTGCTATTCCATTTGATTGGGCTAAACCTCTATGGCTTTAATGTCTCCTCCACCTCCCACAATACATTCTACATTATTCTTAGTTGTTTTTCTTCATGTAGAATTAACCTACAAGGAAAGAAAGGGTTTTTTTTAATTCCGATATTTTGGCCCCATTGACTTGCATTGGTTCCCGGTATCGGAATCGGCGATACCGATACTTTTTTTAAAGATCGGCCGATCCATTCCGATCCGATATTTTCAAGTATCGGCTGGTATCGCTCAACTCTACTCACCACACATCTAGATAAATTCCTTAGGGGGTCTAATTTCCAAAATGGGGTCACTTGTGGGGGGTTTCCACTGTTTAGGCCCATCAGGGGCTCTGCAAACGCAACATGATGCCCGCAGACCATTCCATCAAAGTCTGCATTCCAAAATGGCACTCCTTCCCTTCCGAGCTCTCCCATGCGCCCAAACAGTGGTTCCCCCCCACATATGGGGTATCAGTGTACTCAGGACAAATCGCATAATAACTGTGGGGGTATGATTTCTCCTGTTACCCTTGTAAAAATAAAAGTTTGGGCACGAAAAGATCATTTTTGTGGAAAAAAAATGGATTTCTTATTTTCACGGCTCTACGTTATAAACTTCTGTGAAGCACTTGAAGGTTCAAAGTGCTCACCACACATCTAGATAAGTTCCTTCATGGGTCTAGTTTCCAAAATGGAGTCACTTGTTGGGAGTTTCCACTGTTTAGGCCCATCAGGGGCTCTGCAAACGCAACATGATGCCCGCAGACCATTCCATCAAAGTCTGCATTCCAAAATGGCACTCCTTCCCTTCCAAGCTCTCCCATGCACCCAAACAGTGGTTCCTCCCCACATATGGGGTATCAGCGTACTCAGGACAAATCGCATAATAACTGTGGGGGTATGATTTCTCCTGTTACCCTTGTAAAAATAAAAATTTAGGGGTGAAAAGATCATTTTTGTGGAAAAAAAATGGATTTCTTATTTTCACGGCTCTACGTTATAAACTTCTGTGAAGCACTTGAAGGTTCAAAGTGCTCACCACACATCTAGATAAGCTCCTTCATGGGTCTAGTTTCCAAAATGGAGTCACTTGTTGGAGGTTTCCACTGTTTAGGCCCATCAGGGGCTCTGCAAACGCAACATGATGCCCGCAGACCATTCCATCAAAGTCTGCATTCCAAAATGGCACTCCTTCCCTTCCAAGCTCTCCCATGCACCCAAACAGTGGTTCCTCCCCACATATGGGGTATCAGCGTACTCAGGACAAATCGCATAATAACTGTGGGGGTATGATTTCTCCTGTTACCCTTGTAAAAATAAAAATTTGGGGGCGAAAAGATCATTTTTGTGGAAAAAAAATGGATTTCTTATTTTCACGGCTCTACGTTATAAACTTCTGTGAAGCACTTGAAGGTTCAAAGTGCTCACCACACATCTAGATAAGTTCCTTAATGGGTCTAGTTTCCAAAATGGGGTCACTTGTTGGAGTTTTCCACTGTTTAGGCACATTAAGGGCTCTCCGAACGCAACATGGCATCCGATCTTAATTCCAGCCAATTCTGTGTTGAAAAAGTCAAACGGTGCTCCATCCCTTGCGAGCTCTGCCGTGTGCTGAAAAAGGGGTTTACCCCCACATATGGGGTATCGGCGTATTCAGGAGAAATTGTACAACAAATTTTGTGGTTGATTTTCTCTTTTAACACTTGTGAAAATAAAAAAAATTGGTTCTGAAGTAATTTTTTTCCAAAAAAAAGTTAAATGTTAATTTTTTCCATCCACATTGCTTTCGTTCCTGTGAAGCACTTAAAGGGTTAATAAACTTCTTGAATGTGGTTTTGAGCACCTTGAGGGGTCTAGTTTTTAGAATGGTGCCACTTTTGGGTATTTTCTGTCATGTACACCCCTCAAAATGACTTTAAATATGATGTGGTCCCTAAAAAAAATGGCTTTGTAAATTTTGTTGTAAAAATGAGAAATCGCTGGTCAACTTTTAACCCTTATAACTTCCTAACAAAAAAAAATTTTGCATCCAAAATTGTGCTGATGTAAAGTAGACATGTGGGAAATGTTATTTATTAAGAAATTTATGTGACACATCTCTCTGATTTAAGGGCATAAAAATTTAAAGTTTTAAAATTGCAAAATTTTAAAATTTTTTGCCATATTTCTGTTTTTTTCATAAATAAACACAAGACTTATCGAAGAAATTTTACCACTAACATGAAGTACAATATGTCACGAAAAAACAATCTCAGAATCAGCAGGATCCATTAAAGCGTTCCAGAGTTATAACCTCATAAAGGGACAGTGGTCAGAATTGTAAAAATTGGCCTGGTCATTAAGCTGCAAACTGGCTCTGTCGCTAAGGGGTTAAACATGCAGATTCGAAAAACGGCATGAAAATACAGTTCTGTGCACAAAAAATATCCCATGAAGAACCTAGCAAAAAAACTCTGCCATATTTCCACATATTTTAGTATATGTTTAATCAGAACATGAAGATTCATTATAAATGTGATAAGATAGATGTTTCAAAGAGGAAAGGGTTAATAAGTGCTAGTCTAATAAAAGAGCATGATGTCAAATAGGTTACTGTCATTAAGATGTGTACATATACCAAAAGGTGTGATAAATTTGGAGATTTTGATGACAGTAACCTATTTGACATCAAAGATTTTATAAACTGCAACACCAAAAATGTAGTTTATATCATGGAATGTGCTTCTTGCCGACTAAAATATGTGGGTAGCACAAAATGCACGTTAAAAACTAGGATTAGAGAGCACATTCTCGATGTAGAGAATGCTAATATGAATAGAAACATATCGCAGCTCTCCCGACATTTTATTGAGACTCATAGTAAAAAACTGGACTCATTAAAAGTATATGGGATTGAGAAAGTCCACAATCGGATTAGAGGAGGGGACTTAGAACCTGGGCTTAGGAATAGGGAGGCGTGGTGGATGTTCAAATTAAACACTAGTATGCCACGAGGCTTGAATAAAAGAAAAGACACCATGCTCTTTTATTAGACTAGCACTTATTAACCCTTTCCTCTTTGAAACATCTATCTTATCACATTTATAATGAATCTTCATGTTCTGATTAAACATATACTAAAATATGTGGAAATATGGCAGTTTTTTTGCTAGGTTCTTCATGGGATATTTTTTGTGCACAGAACTGTATTTTCATGCCGTTTTTCGAATCTGCATGTTTAAAATATAAAAACCAAAATATTCGACATAGTTTTATGTTGTACAGTTACTTAAGAAATACTTCATTTATTTGGGAAAGTCTATGACAATAATCTTTCTATATATGCATTAGAACGGTTTTTTTCAGTGCATGAAGTTTCCCCCCTTTTTTTTTTTTCTTAGATATAAACTAAAAATCAAATATAATAAAAAAAAGTTTATGATAACGACTTTTCAATAAATGCATCAGAACGGATTTTTATGATTGGTGTATGATGGGGAATAAAAGAATTAAATGTTTTTTGGCTGTGCATATAACCAAAAAAATCATATACACTGAAAAAAATTCTTTAGAACTGTGTAAATTGGAGTTTTTTATCTCCCCTTTAAACGAACATATTATGGCTGTGTGCACATTTAGTGCGCTAATTGAAATAATTCCTGAAAAAATCTTTTCAATTTCAAAATTTTTTTTTTTTCAAAAATTTTTTTTTTTTTCCCCCCCCCCTTCTTTGTATACATGTGTATACTAAAAAATGTTCTGTTGTGCTAAAATTAACATTGCACAAAAAAGAAATAAAAATTTAACATGTAATTGAAAACCGCATGCATTTTGAAAAAAATTGTATTTATGTGAATTTTACTGTTGTGAATGGTTGCAACTAGAGTTGAGCGAAACGGGTCGAAAAAATTCAAAAGTCGCCGACTTTTGGCAAAGTCGGGTTTCATGAAACGAAACCCGACCCTAGGATGAGGTCGGCCACAAGGTCGGCGACTTACGCGCCAAAGTCGCGTTTCAAAAGTTTGTTTTGCGCTCTTTTTCAGCCAATCAGGATCCACGGACACTGTGGGCAACGTGATGACCTAGGCACGGGTCACCACCATCTTTCAGAAGGGCATGCAAGTGATTGGCTTGCTTTGGTGGGCGTCACAGGGGGTATAAAAGGGCATGCACGCCGACCGCCATCTTACTTCTGCCGATCTTAGTATAGGGAGAGGTTGCTGCTGATTCTGTAGGGAGAGCGTTAGGCAGGGAAGAAGACAAAAAAACTGCTTCTGCTGCTAGCGATTTGGCCTGCACAACACACAAGTCACTGTGTGTGCAGTGCAAGGGGAGGCTATATTGTGGTGTATCAGTGGTGTTGGTTGTTGGGATGCCTTTTAAGGCTTCCTGACACGCTGGCATTGCTGTTTACCCACTGCTCCGCAAACTGCTTTTTTAAAAGCAATCCAATCTCCCTTATCCTCTAGTCACTTTTGTCACAGCTGTGCCATCGAGCCTGTCACATAGCGCTCAGATATCAGTGGGCCTCACACAATCCACAAGTGTCCAGTGTCCAAAAGTGTGTGCAGAGATTCAAAATCTCCATTATCCTCTCGTCACTTTGGTCACAGGCAGCTGTGCCATCGAGCGTGTCACATAGCGCTCAGATATCAGTGGGCCTCACACAATCCACAAGTGTCCAGTGTCCAAAAGTGTGCGCAGAGATTCAAAATCTCCATTATCCTCTCGTCACTTTGGTCACAGGCAGCTGTGCCATTGAGCGTGTCACATAGCGCTCAGATATCAGTGGGCCTCACACAATCCACAAGTGTCCAGTGTCCAAAAGTGTGCGCAGAGATTCAAAATCTCCATTATCCTCTCGTCACTTTGGTCACAGGCAGCTGTGCCATCGAGCGTGTCACATAGCGCTCAGATATCAGTGGGCCTCACACAATCCACAAGTGTCCAGTGTCCAAAAGTGTGCGCAGAGATTCAAAATCTCCATTATCCTCTCGTCACTTTGGTCACAGGCAGCTGTGCCATCGAGCCTGTCACATAGCGCTCAGATATCAGTGGGCCTCACACAATCCACAAGTGTCCAGTGTCCAAAAGTGTGCGCAGAGATTCAAAATCTCCATTATCCTCTCGTCACTTTGGTCACAGGCAGCTGTGCCATCGAGCGTGTCACATAGCGCTCAGATATCAGTGGGCCTCACACAATCCACAAGTGTCCAGTGTCCAAAAGTGTGCGCAGAGATTCAAAATCTCCATTATCCTCTCGTCACTTTGGTCACAGGCAGCTGTATCACATAGCGCTCAGATATCAGTGGGCCTCACACAATCCACAAGTGTCCAGTGTCCAAAAGTGTGCGCAGAGATTCAAAATCTCCATTATCCTCTCGTCACTTTGGTCACAGGCAGCTGTGCCATCGAGCGTGTCACATAGCGCTCAGATATCAGTGGGCCTCACACA
Organism: Dendrobates tinctorius; assembly: GCF_039654945.1. NCBI lineage: Eukaryota > Metazoa > Chordata > Amphibia > Anura > Dendrobatidae > Dendrobates > Dendrobates tinctorius. The sequence goes on along the minus strand of NW_027361802.1, from coordinate 23,385,201 downwards.
ATCCACAAGTGTCCAGTGTCCAAAAGTGTGCGCAGAGATTCAAAATCTCCATTATCCTCTTGTCACTTTGGTCACAGGCAGCTGTGCCATCGAGCGTGTCACATAGCGCTCAGATATCAGTGGGCCTCACACAATCCACAAGTGTCCAGTGTCCAAAAGTGTGCACAGAGATTCAAAATCTCCATTATCCTCTCGTCACTTTGGTCACAGGCAGCTGTGCCATCGAGCGTGTCACATAGCGCTCAGATATCAGTGGGCCTCACACAATCCACAAGTGTCCAGTGTCCAAAAGTGTGCGCAGAGATTCAAAATCTCCATTATCCTCTCGTCACTTTGGTCACAGGCAGCTGTGCCATCGAGCCTGTCACATAGCACTCAGATATCAGTGGGCCTCACACAATCCAAAAGTGTCCACTGTCCACAAGTGTGTGCAGAAATTCTAAATCTCCCCTGTCCTATAGACACCTTGTACCTTGTTTTACATTACTATATAGTTTGTTGGATTTTGTCTACATTTCTACCAAAAATGAGGAAGGCTGGTGGAAGAGGCCGTGGAATTGGGCGGGGGTTGGCAGCTGGTAATGATGGTGTTGGTGGTGGATCTGATGGTAGTGGCAAGAGCAAAATAGGACCGAATGCAGGAGGTGCTGACCCTGCGTCATCGTCTGGCTACATAAGGCCTCGAACGCTTAGTTTTCTAGGAGTTGGCAAACCGCTTTTAAAGGCAGAGCATCAGGAAAAAGTTTTGTCTTACATTGCTGACTCAGCCTCCAGCTCTATCGCCTCCTCTTCTTCAGTTGTAAAAAGTAAAAGCACTGAGTCGTCATTGGAGGCTCATGTTCATGAACCACACCTTTCCTTGTGTCCTTCACCCCAACCAAGATTGAAGGATGAGGCAGGCCATACTACTGATTACTCCATGGAGCTGTTTTCACATACCATGCCTGGATTATCAAGTGAAATGGTGAATTACCCAGGCCAAGATGAATCTGACATGGAGTGCACTGATGCACAGCCGCTGATGGATGATTCTGCTGGTACATTCACTCAGAGCACTACATTGTCCTCGCAGTGTACAGAGCCAGATTTTGACCCTGATGAGACTCAGGTGCCCCTTCCCGCACACTATACCACCATACACGGTGACACAGAGAAAGGTGCACATGACATAGAAGAGGAGGTGATGGATGACCCAGTTGTTGACCCAGATTGGCATCCATTGGGGGAAGAGGGTGCTGCTTCCAATAGCTCAGATGAGGAGCATCCACAGCAGACATCGACATCGCAACAGCTGTTATCTGGCAGGCCCGGAGCACTCCAAAGACAGGTTCCAAACATCAAAAGAGTTGCTGGACAGCTTGTCCAGAGGGTCAAAAGATCACAGCGTGCTAGGCCGCAAAATGTCTGCCAAAGTAGGAAGAGTGCAGTGTGGCACTTTTTTGAACAAAATCCTCATGATCAGGCCAAGGTTATCTGTAAGAAGTGCGCAACGACCTTTAGCCGAGGGAAAAATCTGAAAAATTTGAATACCAGTTGCATGCTTAGACATTTAACCAGCATGCACTTGCAAGCGTGGACACAACACCAAACCTCAAGTGCCACATGTGCAACTGATCACAACGAAGGTAGTCAGCAACGCTACATTGTTTCCCCCACTGTAAGCCCACCGGTTATAATGCATTTGTGGGAGGATACACGGCCAGGCACTTTGAGAGCAGACATGGAGTTAACAGGCGTGCAGTGGTCGAAGCTGAAAGACCTTTGTAAAGTCCTTCAGTGTTTTGAGGAATGCACACGGCTGGTAAGCGCAGACGACGCCATCCTAAGCATGAGCATCCCACTTATGCGTCTGCTCATGCAAACTTTGACGCACATTAAGGAGCAGGCGTCTGCAGCCAATGTTGATGAGGAGGAAGAGGAGGAGGGAATCCTTGATGACATTCAGCCATTGTCTGCTCAGGGACCTCTCCTGGACGAGGTGGAGGAAGAAGAGGAGGAGGAGGAGGATGATGGGGATGATTACTTAGGGGAGGAGGATGCATCTCGTGGGGCAAGTGAAAATGTTGGCGTGGCAAGGTCTGGTACAGGGTTTGTGCATGACTGGAGGGATGTGGATTTGCCAGAAAGTGCTCCTCCACCCAGCACTCGCAGTGCATCATTGACACCGGGAACATTGGCCCACATGTCAGATTATACCTTGCGGATCCTAAAAAGGGACCCCCGCATTGCCAAAATGATGAACGATGACGACTACTGGTTGGCCAGCATCCTGGATCCACGCTATAAAGGCAAATTACAAAACATCATGCCACAGGAGAACCTTGACCTAATATTGGCTAATAAACAAGCAACTCTGGTAAATCGGTTGCTTGAGGCATTCCCAGCACACAGCAGCGGTGATGGTTCTCACACGAGCCGCACGGGCCGGGGGCAGCTTGGCAGAGGTGGTCGTGGTGCACACAGCAGAAGTGGCGTTGGAGACAGGGGTTTCATGACAATGTTGTGGACTGATTTTTCAAATACCGCCCACACAACTGGTAATACTGCATCGATGGAAAGTGACAGGAGACAGCAGTTGTCAACTATGGTTACAAACTACTTTTCCTCCCATATCGATGTTCTCCCACACAGGTCATTCCCCTTTGACTATTGGGCCGCTAAACTGGACACCTGGCCTGAATTGGCCCAATATGCCTTACAGGGGCTCGCTTGCCCAGCTGCAAGTGTGCTATCGGAAAGAGTCTTCAGTGCAGCTGGATCAATCCTGACAGAAAAAAGGACCCGTCTGTCAACTCAAAATGTGGATGATCTAACCTTCATTAAAATGAACCACGCATGGGTTTCCAAGGATTTTGTCCCACCTTCCCCTGATGACACATAGGGTGACAGAAAAATGGCTTGCTTTGGTCCACCTCTTCCTGGTACTTCACCTATTTTGCCTTTTGCATCAGCTTAATGTCCAACATCAACATATGCCACTTTCTAAAACTCCCTAACTGTGCTTCCTCCCCCCCCCATGGCCGGGGTCACCACCTACCGCACGACACCGTGCGAGTGCCGTTGCCCTGGACAGGTGGGTAGGCCGACTCTTGGGCGCGGGCACTGGCACAGGGTCCCTCATAGTGCAATCAAGTGTCTCTGACAGTGGTGGTGCACACCCGCCGTCAGACACACCGCTGTACTATGAGGGGCCCAGTGCCAGTACCGACGCCCACGAGTGGGCCCCCCTTGCTTGGGCAGGGCCCCAGCATTTGCAATCTTTACCTCTCCCTGCTCCTCCGCTGTGTAATCTGGGCCGTCAAATCCATACTGTGCCTGACACCGTCTGAGCCTGCCTCCTGAGACATATATTTTGAATGTGTACGCTATCCATACATGTTATCCGGGGATACGGTACCCTTTCTAACCTTTGTGCAATCACGTGCAATCCATACTGTGCCTGACACCGTCTGAGCCTGCCTCCTGAGACATATATTTTGAATGTGTACGCTATCCATACATGTTATCCAGGGATACGGTACCCTTTCTAACCTTTGTGCAATCACGTGCAATCCATACTGAGCCTAACACCGTCTGAGCCTGCCTCCTGAGACATATATTTTGAATGTGTACGCTATCCATACATGTTATCCGGGGATACGGTACCCTTTCTAACCTTTGTGCAATCACGTGCAATCCATACTGGGCCTAACACCGTGTGAGCCTGCCTCCTGAGACATATATTTTGAATGTGTACACTATCCATACATGTTATCCGGGGATACGGTACCCTTTCTAACCTTTGTGCAATCACGTGCAATCCATACTGTGCCTGACACCGTCTGAGCCTGCCTCCTTAGACATATATTTTGAATGTGTACGCTATCCATACATGTTATCCAGGGATACGGTACCCTTTCTAACCTTTGTGCAATCACGTGCAATCCATACTGGGCCTGACACCGTCTCAGCCTGCCTCCTGAGACATATATTTTGAATGTGTACGCTATCCATACATGTTATCCGGGGATACGGTACCCTTTCTAACCTTTGTGCAATCACGTGCAATCCATACTGGGCCTAACACCGTCTGAGCCTGCCTCCTGAGACATATATTTTGAATGTGTACGCTATCCATACATGTTATCCGGGGATACGGTACCCTTTCTAACCTTTGTGCAATCACGTGCAATCCATACTGTGCCTGACACCGTCTGAGCCTGCCTCCTGAGACATATATTTTGAATGTGTACGCTATCCATACATGTTATCCAGGGATACGGTACCCTTTCTAACCTTTGTGCAATCACGTGCAATCCATACTGGGCCTGACACCGTCTGAGCCTGCCTCCTGAGACATATATTTTGAATGTGTACGCTATCCATACATGTTATCCAGGGATACGGTACCCTTTCTAACCTTTGTGCAATCACGTGCAATCCATACTGGGCGTGAGAACGGCTGGCGAGCTGTTAAGCAAGCTACAGCACCTGTCCAGACAAGTACAGGGATTCCCTAGCGAGGAGACTTATTTGATTGTTTTCAATGTTGGGACAGCAATTTTTGGGGAGCACTATACTCTGGAGAATGATAGATGGGGCCCACCATACACTGGAACATTCCAAAGGTGGACATCAGACACTGGAGCAGCATTTACAGGGCCCATTATACACTAGAGCATTAGAAATGGGGCCCATTATGTTTGGAGCATTATTTGGGCCCATAAGACAGTGGAGCTTCATCCATGGGGACCAACATATACTGTAGCATTATGTGGAGCTCATCATATACTGTTTCAAACATTATATGGGACCAATGATTCTGTATGGAGAAATAGATGGGCCTCGTCATGAGATGTAAAAAGTGAGGTATTTTTCATTGTACTATACCGCTATTTATCTGCCGTATCGGAGCATGATGAGTTGTGGTATGTGTTAAAGGGGCGCTCTTTCGCCCAGGGCACATGAAAACCTGCAGCCAGCCCTCCCCCCCCACAACTTTAGCCAAATAACCCCCATTTTTCAGTGCGTAACTTGTATTATGAAGTTAATTAAGGTTGACAAGCTTAAGTAAGAAGAATTGATGCTTTTGGCATTCAAATGGGCACTGTAGGTGTGTTTCCTGTCCTCCTCTCACTGCCGACTTTTATTCCCCATTGACTTACATTGGGTTTCGTGTTTCGGGACGACCCCGACTTTTCCCTATAATCGGACGATCTTGCTCGACCCGACTTTTGGAAAAGTCGGGTTTCACGAAACGAAACGCGACCCTAAAAAACCAAAAGTCGCTCAACTCTAGTTGCAACATTGAGATCTGTTATGTTTCTCTTCTATTTCAGAAGTTTGCTTCATTTTTTCATGGATAATAACAAGAGAATAATGAATAAAAATTAAGAAATAAAATAAAGATAAAATACTACTAAAGGCGATAATATTGTATCTTAATTAATCAAATTGTTATATGTAATTGTGATTGTTAGTTTTCTCTCTATTTGTTTTATATTTGTTTTAATTAAGTATTCAACCGGTGTGTAGACCGGATAGAGTATATAAGATCTACCCATGGACAAAGCTGCGTATCATGATTAAGAGTGCCTAGCCACTCGAGAGGCACATAATCCAAGCAGCTTGAGGTCTAGAGTGAAGTTTCCACAATCAGTGATGGTTTGCGGAGCCATGTCATCTGCTGGTGTAGGTGCTCTGTGTTTTATCAAGACCAAAGTCAGCACAGCCATCTACCATGAAATTTTAGAGCATTTCATGCTTCCCTCTGCCGACAAGCTTTTTGGAAATGGAAATTTCATTCTCCAGCAGGACTTAACACCTGTCCACACTACCAAAGGTACCAATACCTGGTTTAAAAACAACAGTATCACTGAGCTTGATTGGCCAGCAAACTTGCCTGACCTTAACCCCATAGAGAATCTATGGGGTATCATCAAGAGGAAGATGACACCAGACCCAACAATGCAGACGATCTGAAGGCTGTTGTCAAAGCATTTACTGAACTTACATTACAGTAGGCCAACATTTTGGATTTTAAAATCATTTTTCAAGCTGGTGTTAAAAAAGTATTCTAATTTACTGAGATAATGACTTTTGGGTTTTCATTGGCTGTAAGCCAATAGATCCCTCTGTTTGTGATGACTCTATGTAATATATAAGTTTCACTTTTTATATTGAAGGACTGAAATAAATTACCTTTTTGATGATATTTTAATTTAGTGAGAAGTATTTAATACACTACCAATTTTGCAAGTTTTCAAACCTATAAAGAGTCTAGAGGTCTGTAATTTTTATCGTAGTTACACTTCAACTGTGAGAGACAGAATCTAAAAATAAAAGCCAGAAAAATCACATTGTATGATTTTTAAATAATTAGATTGCATTTTATTGCTTGAAATAAGTACTTGATCACATACCAACCAGCAAGAATTCTGGATCTCACAGACCTCTTTTGAGGTAGTCTATTGTGGATTTTGATGTTTAGGATCATTATTCATTTGTAGAAGCCATCCTATTTTCAACTTCAGCTTTTTTACAGATTGTGTTATGTTTGCATCAAGAATTTGTTGACATTTCATTGAATCCGTTCTTCCCTCTACCCATGAAATGTTCCCCATGCCATTGGCTGCAACACAACCCCAAGGCTTGATTGATCCACCTTGCTTAATGGTAGGAGAAATGTTCTTTTCCTGAAATTTTGTATCCTTTTTCTCCAAACATACCTTTGATCATTGTGGCCAAAAAGTTCTTTAACTTCATCTGTTCACAGGACTTGTTTTCAAAATGCATCAGGCTTATTTAGATGATCTTTTGCATACTTCTGATGCTGAATTTTATGGTGAGGACACAGGAGAGTTTTTTTTCTGATGACTATTCCATGAAGGCCATATTTGTGCAAGTGTCTCTGAGCAGTAGAACAATGTACCATAACTCCAAAGTCAGCTAAATCTTTCTGAAGGTCTTTTTCAGTCAAGTGGGAGTTCTGATTTGCTTCTCTAGCAATCCTATGTTCTTGTTTGTTTTCTCCAAACATACCTTTGATCATTGTGGCCAAAAAGTTCTTTAACTTCATCTGTTCACAGGACTTGTTCGCAAAATGCATCAGGCTTGTTTAGATGTTCTTTTGCATGCTTCTGAAAATGAATTTTACAGTGGGGGTGCAGGAGAGGTTTTCCAGGCCATATTTTTGCAGGTGTCTCTGAACAGTAGAACAATGAACCACAACTCTAGAGTCTGCTAAATCTTTCTGAAGGTCTTTTGCAGTCAAGTGGGCATTTTGATTAGCCTCTCTAGCAATCCCTGCCTGGTATGCCGCTTATAATGAGTGGAATCTGGCCATGGTACCCCCCTGAGCCTTGGGCAACAAACCAGATTGTCTTTAATTTTCGCTCTTCATTGCACCTCATTATGCAAGCAGGGGGGTACATAGAGTTCACGCGACACCATAGCAAATTTCTATTTGGGCCTCCCCAAACCTTCAAAAATATATATATTTATATTTTGTTACTGAGATGGAGATATATATCTCCGTTAAGATTTGGCTCTGCTGAGCCCAATTATGTATATATTTTATTAAATGTCTGATATCTATACCATCTGGTATCTGATAACGGGTTAGTCCCCAAATAAGTCAAGTTATCCGTTATCCCAATGATAAGGGATAACTTACTGACTTTTGGGGGATTGACCACTGGGAGCCACAGCAATCCTGAGAACAGCTTAGCCATGAATGGATTGGAGGGGCGCATGCTTGACTTCTGCTCTATTCATTGTCTATGGAACTGATCTAGCCGAGCACAGCCCTCAGCTACTCTATAGTTAATGGAGAGAGGAGAAGATGAGAATGCACAACTCTGCTCCATTCAGAAAAAGACTACAGACCCCTGTTCTTAGAATCTCTGGGGGGCTCAGCAGCTCTATAGATAATGGAGAGAGCAGAAGCCAAGCATGCACAACTCTGCTCCATTCGGAATGAGTCTACAGACCCCTGTTCGCAGAATGTCTGGGGCGGGGGGAGTGGTTGGATCCTATGGATTGGAGATAACTTTATTATTTGGTGACTAACCCTTTAAAGAGCCAGGTTGATTTTCCTTTTCTTTACAATTACAGTATCATGCATGAAATAAAAACAAATGTTCACACACACGCATACATGCACACACACTCATACACACACACTCATACACACATAGATACACACACTTATGTACATACACAAGCATAAACACATACAAACACACATATATACACACATACATACACATATGCCTACATATACATTCATAAACACAGGCGCCCACATACATACACACACATACATAAACACATACATACAAATTGCCTCTCCAGAGAAAAAGAGGACTTGAACTCTATAGCGCCACCTGTTGGTAGTAGCGATCCTACAAGTCACAATCAACCCTTTAAACGAGTCTTGTAATATGACTTAGGATAAAAGCCTAAAAATAAAATCATCATTATACTGCTCCATAAATAAAAATATCTCCCATTCTCTGCCCCTGAATTAAGTAATTTCCCCTTACTGTGCGTCCTGCACAAAATACCCCCCTACAGACACTGCTGTGGAGATACGGTGGGTTCACCGGGTGCCCTAGTACGATAGCCAAAAATGCATGGACTGGTGATCATCCCACCGAATGCTCACTCTCCTTTTACCATGGGCAAAACACTACTCAGACAACACAAGGTGAGGCTTAACAGTGTGGCAATACTTTATTGAACCACAAAACAGGCAAATAATGCATAGAACTGTCCCAGCAAAACACCCAAGCTGACTCACCAGTATAAAAGCAGCTGTGACTTCAGAGCTTCCAGGGTTGACTACCCCATCTGAGGCACACATAGGAAGTAATAACAATCTTAGGAAGCTGACAGTCTATTGAGGCACAAGGTCAGGTGACCGGAGGGTTACATCCTGGCTTCTCCAAACATCTCCATGGAGCAAGGTGACCAGTGGGTCCCATTCCTGGCTTTCCCAAATGTATCCATAGGGTTCAGGTGACTGGTGGGTCCAAATCCTGACTACCCCAAACGTATCCATGGTTCAGTGATGGTCAATGGAGCAGATCTGTATTTTTCCAGCCAGGGCCATGGTCCCCTAAGCTGACATCCTGTAGAATGATAACTCTGTGTTCCTAGAAATGGAGCCATGATGTTTTGATTGCTGTCTTGTAAAGAGTCTCTGGTTCTTTGGATTTCTGGATTTCTTGGCTGTCTGGAGGTATATATCGTTACAGAGACGCATATCCTCTTTTTTTAGTTCACAACTGTTGTCCTTCAAGCCAGCATCCAGAGGTCAAGAGGAAGATGTTATGAGGTTCACTCGCATTGCTTATACAAACAATAGTCTATGTTTTCTTGACCAACCAGAAAGAAACACAAATTTGAAAGTCAACATATAGATAACAGTCTATTCCTCCTGGCTTGTTGAAAATAGACATCTGGTTAATTAAAATAAAATGCTGTGTTGTAACAACTGCCCTTCTCCAAAACATCCCCCCACGCTGCTCCATTCTAAAATATCCCAATCACATTGCCCATCTCTATAATACACCCTCACTGTCCCTCTCCAAAATACCCCCCACAAACTGTCTCTCTGTAAAATACCCTGCCACACACACTGCCCTTCTCCAAAATATCCCCCCACTCTGTTGATCTGTATAATATTCCACCTACATTGCCCCTCTCCAAAATATCTCTCCACAATGCCCCTCTCCAAAATCTTCCCTGACATTGCTCCCCCACATAATATCCCTACTCAAGCCCTTTCCATAATGTCTCCCCACATACTATCAAGCCCCCTCACACCCCTGCTCCTCACTATGCTATGCCACAATCCCCTTAATTGCCCCATAATGTCCCCATTTATGTCCCAAAATTGCCTCATAATGTCCCCCATAATGTCCCAAATTGCTCAAAAATGTCCCATATTGCCCCATAATGTCCAAAATTGCCTCATAATGTCCCCCATATTGTCCCAAATTGCCAATAATGTCTCAAATTGCCCCATATTGTCCCAAATTGCCACATTATATGCCCTCTTAGTAACACTCTCCCGACCCCTTGTCTAAAATAACATGACATTTAAGCTTCGGCTCCTCCATGGAGTGCTTACCAGTGCCTCCCTTGTCAGCAGCGTGCTGATGAGCACTTTTTCTATTCTAGTCACGGTGCCGCAGTGTTCATACGTATTTGTGTCTGAATAATGCAAATACATTTGAATATGGGAAGAAGAAGATGGCATCTCCATGACAGCTCCATAGGCCACACAACATTGTTCAGCTGGCAGCATGTTGAGCAGTCTTGATATAGGCCTTATTCACACAATGCGTTCGCAGTGCATTGCTTTGCCGTGACTATCCAAAAGCACAACGAATGTCTGTTTAACCTTTTCTGATAAACATCACTGTCACTGCCCACCTGATTGACTACTCCTCAGTGTCCCTCCTACCTGCTTCTGTTGATTGTCATTTAGCCAGATTAGTTCCTCAGAGCCAATCCTTCTGCTGCTGGACTCTCACACTGCTAAGTAATAGACAGAGCTGTCAGTCAGACTGACAAGCTTTCTCACCTGGACTCCTAAAATCTTCATTTTAATATCAAGATTAGACTGCCATTCTGATGTGGATTTTCAAAGTAAGCATGCCAGCCTAATCAAGTCTAGGAGATCTATTTAATTTGCGAAATATGGTCACAGATCTTTTTTTTCTTAAAATTGCAAAAACACAAGTTATATTACTAATGCAATATAAAAACATACTGTAATTAATAAATGACAGTTAATAGGAAAAGTGAAGGTCAAGATAAGATCTAGAAGACCAAGTAAAATTTCAGTGATAGATCCTCATAGCAGGGGAGGACATACAGCCAGAGCAGCCAGTGCTGGGAACGTGCAGGTGAACAACTGGCTAAGTTGATGGTGCCGTCAGCAAGGATTTGGATTTCTGGATCACGGAGTGAATTACCTATATAGAATCATAGAATCATAGAATCATAGAATCGTAGAGTTGGAAGGGACCTCCTGGGCCATCTGGTCCAACCCCCTGCTCAAAGCAGGATTCGCTAAATCATCCCAGTTAGATGTCTGTCCAGCCTCTGTTTGAAGACTTCCATTGAAGGAGAACTCACCACTTCTCGTGGCAGCCTGTTCCACTCATTGATCACTCTAACTGTCAAAAAGTTTTTTCTAATATCTAATCTGTGTCTCCTCCCATTCAGCTTCATCCCATTGCTTCTAGTCTTTCCTTGTGCAAATGAGAATAATAAATATGATGGACTACTTGCTAGAGATAGGGTGCACCTTATGAAGACTGGAAAACATGTATTTGGAAGTCGCTTTGCTACACTCATCAGGAGAGCTTTAAATTAGAACAATGTGGGAAGAGAAGCAAAAGGCCAGAAAAAGCCATACACCTGACAAATGCTATTGAGAATTCTGCTATTAGAAGTGGAAGGGAAGAACAAAGACAAAAGAATCTAAATAATATAAATATTGGAGAAAGAGAAACCAATCACAAACTAAAATGTTTCTATACTAATGCACAAAGCATGGGCAACAAACAAGGAGAATTGGGACTACTAACGCAGGAAAACAAATATGATGTCATTGGAATCACTGAAACTTGGTGGGACAATACACAAGATTGGAATACAAGGCTAGAAGGATACAACTTATTTGCTAGAAACAGACTTGATAAAAGAGGAGGAGGTGTCGCATTGTATGCTAGAAATGCGTATATCTGCACAGAGATTGAAGCTTCAGAGACTGTGAGTTCTGTGGAAACTGTTTGGGTAAGAATACAAGGACAGAAGAATGGAAAGGACACCATTGTAGGCATTTACTACAGGCCGCCTGTGCAAGCTGAAGATATGGATGAACTCTTTATGCATCAAATGGCCAAATTCTCCAAAAAATATGACATAGTTGTCATGGGAGATTTCAACTATCCAGACATTTGTTGGGAATCTCTCTCCGGCAAAACTAACAGGTCAAGTAAATTCTTATCCTCTCTTGCTGACAACTTTATCTTCCAAAATGTAGGGGAGAAAACAAGGGGAACTGCTACCTTGGATCTAATCCGTATACACAGGGAGGAAATGGTTGAGGAGGTAAAAGTGGCTGGGACCCTAGGAGGAAGCGACCACACTATTTTAGAATTTTGGATAACTAGAGGAGGAAGACCTGTGAAGACTCAGACGTCAAGGTTAGATTTCAGAAAGGCAAATTTTAAGGGATTCTGAAAGAGAATTGGAGGGATCCAATGGCTGGATATCCTTAAGGACAAAAATATCCAGGAAGGATGGGAAATCTTGAAAAATGAAATTCTCAAAGCACATTTGTTGACAATTCCGAAAAGAGGGAAGAATAGGAAGCATTTAAAGAAACCAGGGTGGATGAACACAGAACTTAAGCACATGCTAAAAAGGAAGAAAGAAATATTTATAAAATGGAAAGAGGGAGGCATATCTAAAGAAGATTGCCGAACTTGCAGGGCACAAATCAGATTATCTAAAGCTGACAATGTTTAGAGGCTTGCATGAGACGCCAAAAGCAATAATAAAGGATTTTGGGGATATGTCAAAAGTAAAAGAAAAGTCAAAGACGCTATAGGATTGAGAAGGCCGAACTTTTAAATTCCTATTTTGCATCTGTTTTCTCTCAGAAAAGAAATGTAACATCAACTGTTCTTCACTGTCCTATTAAGGGAATAGAAGAATCCAGGATATCTATAAACAAAAATATAGTGAGGAAACACTTAGCTAACCTAAATTCAAGTCTCCAGGTCCAGATGAATTCCACCCCAGAGTACTGAAGGAAATAGCAGAAGAAATTTTTGAACCCCTCTCCATAATCTTTGAAAATTCTTGGAGAACAGGAGAAGTTCCAGAAGACTGGAGAAGAGCAAATGTTGTTCCTATCTTCAAAAATGGGAAGAAGGTGGACCCAGGCAACTATAGGCCGGTGAGTCTGACTTCTATACCAGGAAAGATCTTTGAGCAAATTATTAAGCAACATGTGTGTAAGTACCTGGATAAGAATGAAGTGATTAATCAGAGTCAGCATGGGTTTGTAACTAATAAGTCATGTCACACTAACTTAATTTCCTTCTATGACAGAATCACTGATTGGGTGGATCAGGGAAATACTGTAGATATAGTATATCTTGACTTCAGCAAAGCATTTGACTAAGTATCTCACACAATCCTTATTGAAAAAATGGCTAAGCATGGAATGGACAAGGCAACTGTTAGGTGGACTCATAACTGGCTTAGTGATCGGATCCAAAGAGTGGTCGTAAATAGCTGCACATCAAGTTGGAAGAATGTCTCAAGTGGGGTACCACAGGGGTCTGTCCTGGGCCCTGTATTGTTCAACATCTTTATCAACGATTTAGATGAAGGAATTGAGGGTAAACTGATTAAATTTCCTGATGACAAAAAGGTAGGAGGGATAGCTAATACTAGAGAAGAGAGAGAGAGGATTCAAAAAGATATAAATAAACTGAAGCAGTGGGCAGCAACTAACAGAATGGTTTTTAACAGGGAAAAATGGGAGGAATAGGGCTAAGCAACAGCACATGTGAAAACGACTTGGGTATACTAATAGATCACAGACTGAATATGAGCCAACAGTGTGATGCAGCAGCAAAAAAGGCGAATGCAATTCTAGGATGTATTAACAGAAGCATACAGTCTAGATCACGTGAAGTCATTATTTCCCTCTACTCCTCTTTGGTCAGACCTCATCTGGAATACTGTGTCCAGTTTTGGGTGCCAAATTTTAAAAAAGACATCAACAAACTGGAGCAAGTTCAGAAAAGATTGACCAGAATGGTGACCGGTCTGCAAACCCTGTCTTATGAGGAAAGGTTGCAGGATTTGGGAATGTTTAGCTTGCAGAAGAGAAGACTGAGAGGAGACATAATAGCTGTCTACAAATATCTCAAGGGCTGTCACATTGTAGAAGGATCATCTTTATTCTCATTTGCACAAGGAAAGACTAGAAGCAATGGGATGAAACTGAATGGGAGGAGACACAGATTAGATATTAGAAAAAACTTTTTGACAGTTAAAGTGATCATTGAGTGAAACAGGCTGCCACGGGAGGTGGTGAGTTCTCCTTCAATAGAAGTGTTCAAACAAAGGCTGGACAGACATCTGTCTGGGATGATTTAGCGAATCCTGCTTTGAGCAGGGGGTTGGACCAGATGGCCCAGGAGGTCCCTTCCAACTCTACGATTCTATGCACTGCTGAAGACAAAGACAAGTCTGGAGAGAGAAGCTCTGGGCATGAAATCTCATCATGGCATCTGTGCTACATGGAGACAAAAGGGATGGGAATGACTCCAATCAGAGAGTATGTCACTTATAAGATACCTGGATGTAAATTTTTTTTGTGATACTGGCTTCTCATCAGTGCTGTGTTTTCTGCATAGGTTCATGCAATATAAATGTACATGGGTCTGACCTGACATTAGAATTAATCACTGCACTAAGCTTGACGCTACATTCATGAACTGATGGTGGTTCTGGCGCTACATTCATGAACTGACACCATTTATTTCCCTGCATTTATGTATTGACGGGGGTTCTGGTGCTGCATTCATGTACTTATGGTGGTTCTGGTGCTGAAATCATGTATTGACTGTTTCTGGTGCTCCATTCATGTACTGACAATGGTTCTGATGCTGCATTCATGTACTGACAGTGGTTCTGGTGCTGCATTCATGTACTGATGGTGGTTTGGTGCTGCACTCGTGTGCTAACAGTGGTTCTGATCTTGTACACATGTAGCAATTCATATCGTGTTTCTTGGCTATGTTACAACTTAAAAAGTGTCAAAACCTTGAAAATTGACATTATGAGAAGGATTTGGTGAGTTTCTGCTTCAAAAAACTCAGTTTAAATTAGTGTGTGTTCACACTGATTTTTTTTTGTAGCAGAAACTCCTCAAATATTCAAAATTTGTTTCTGCTGATGTATTAATGCACTGATTATGGTTCTGGTAATATATTCATATAACTTTCCCTTTAAAAAATTGCAGTCCTTGGAATTGGTTCAGTGTGGCAGTTTGGCCCTTGGACCAAAAAATGTTGTGCACCTCTTGAAGAGAATTCTGGTAAATAAGCTGGGCTAGATCTTGTCATGTCACTTTGTAGAGTAAAAGTTAAAACAATTAAGCAACATTGTTCTATGATCAGTTCATGTTGTGAAGCCTGTTTGCTTTGCCAGAACCTGGATATTAAGCATCTAACAATCATTGGACCATTTTAAAAGTTATTTTTTTTCCAAAGAAAGAATAAAATGCTGCTTCTCTAAAATGGGAATGTACAGCATCTGTTACCAGCTATTTGAAGCCTTTTGAGCATGAACTGGGCTGCTGAATAATGCAGACAAGATAATGAACTAGAGACAAATGATCCCAAGAGGGCTCCTGCTGGGTTACAAGAAGAATATGCTTATGAGCTAGATTTATTATCTTAACATCGCTTTTTGTGACCTCCAATTAGAATAAATACCTGAGACTTCAATAAATTAGATATTCTTAGCTACATTCGAGCTAAAGGCTTTAAAGTTAGAAAAAAGCTAAAATTATAAGTCTCATTAAGCAGACACCATTCCACTAATTTGGTGGACATAAGTCAGATATGCAGTGACTATATTTACCTACTTAACTGCAGGCATAGCCAAAGCTTTTCTCATCATGGAGAGTTCTTATAAGTACTGTGAGGCTACGTTCACACGTAGCGGAACTCTCGCGGAAATTACCGTGAGAATTCCGGATTCCATTCCGCAGGAAAATTGCATTTTAAATTCCCGCGATTTTCCCGTGGAAAAACTAGCATTTTGCAAGCGTAATTAGCTTGCAGAATGCTAGCGTTTTCCAAGCGATCTGTATCATCGCTTGGAGAACTGATTGACAGGTTGGTCACACTCATCAAACATAATGTTTGACGAGTGTGACCAACTTTTTACTATTGATGCTGCCTATGCGGCATCAATAGTAAAAGATAGGATGTAAAAAATAATAAAAAAAATAAAAAAATATTGTTATTCTTACCTTCCGGCATCCCGCGCAGCCTTCCCGCCTCTCTCCACGCTCCCTGTCCCAGTATTCCTTTGCGAGAATGACCACGATGACGTCCATTCTCGCGGGATCGCGACGTCTCACGGTCATTCGGAAGGTAAGAATAACAATATTTTTTATTTTAAATTCTAATTTTTACAGGGATATGGTGCCCAGAGCCCGGAGGACAGTCTCCTCTCCGCCGGACCGTGGGTACCATCCGCAAATGTTCTGCTTACTTTTAGCATGGTGCGCAAAGCCACATGCGGAAAGTAAGCAGAACAATGCATTCCTATGGGTGCGGGATCACCGCGATTCCGCTTAATTAATGAGCATGCTGCATTTTTTACCGCGAAGCGATTCCGCCGCGGTAAAAGCCGCAGCATTAGCGCAGCATTGCGGAATCCCATAGGAATGCATGGGATGCTTATTTTTCGTGTTTTTGAGCAAAATCGTGAGTTTAAAACAGCCACAAAAACGCGAAAAAACCGCGACGTGTGAACTTAGCCTGAGAGTGCAAATCTATACCATAAAAGCAGTAAAACTAGCAAAGTACTTTTTGGGCCAGAATAGTTTGGTAACGAATTTATGCCACTGGATTTTATTCATCAACTAATCTCAAACACTGAATAAACTGAAAAGTAAGAATAAACTGAAAAGTAAAGGGAAAAAAGGAGAGAAGAATAAAAATTAAATTTTAAATGCTCAGGATATTTTCATAATGTAAGATATTAATATGTAGGCAATTTACTGTTCCTTTAATTAAGCCAAATTAATATTGGAGACAGAAATTCAGCAATGAGTAAAAAATGGTATAATCTTTTATTTTCTATGGTTAACTATTCTTGAATATTTATCCTTTGATGATTTTCGTCTGGTAAAAAAATAAAATATATTCTTATAAATATATCATAAATTGTTTTGCAGATTAAAGTAGAGATTTCAGTTAATTGCTGTAAAGTGAAATTTCACCAAAAGACCACCTCCTCCTTAAACCATCAAGTCTGAGATTTTCTGCTTTTACTCTTTGCCTTGTTCCTCACCGTCTTCCAAACATAACATTTTATTTTTTTTCTATCGACATAGCCATATCTAAAATATTGTCTCCCCCCAAAATTTGGTTTGTGTTCCTATCTTATGAGACCTGTAACTTTTTTATTTTTAATGGGCCTGTGTGAGTGGAGTGCCGGTCACTGAGGCTCCGTCCCCAGCCGGGCTGAACTGTGGTGACCTCGGTTAAGATCACCGAGGTCACCATGGTTCAGCCCGGCTGGAACGCAGCCTCAGTGACATCACCGCTGGTGCACAGCATCTCATTCACCAGTGGTTCTCAGCCTGGCACCATCTTGGCACCATCCAGGTTGAAAACTAATTATCCCCCAGACATGGATTATGGAGTGGGACAGAATGATGGACAGGTATGGTATATTGTTGCTTTTTTATTTTAGTTTTATTACAGGAGATCGAGGGCTTCGGTGGAATTAGGTGAGGTTATAAGTATGGTTTAATTGAGAATATTAAAGGAGTCTGTATCATTCTTTCAATTAAAGGACTTTTTTCTGGGTGTCTACGTTTTCTTACAATGTTACTATGGGGTTAGTAATGGGGGCGTCTTATTGATGTCTCTCCATTACTAACCTCGGGGCTTGATATCACCGAACAATATAAAGGTTATATCAACCCCTCCCGACTATTACCCCACTTGCCACTGTTACAGGGGAAGTGGGAAGAGTGGGGCTAAGTACCAGAATTAGCGCATCTTAGAAATGTGCCTTTTCTGGGGTGGCTGAGAGCTGATGTTTTTAGCCTGGAGGGCCAGTATCCATGGCGCCTTACTAGGCTATTAATATCAGCCCACTGCTGTCTGTATAGCCTTTGCTGGTTATTAATTATAGGGGGATCCTACATCACATTTTTTGGGGGTCCCCCATTTTAATAGCCAGTAAAGGCTAAGTATACAGTTGTGAGCTGACATTAATAGCCTGGGAAGCTCCATGGGTATCACCCCATTCCCAGGCTATAAACATCTGCTCCTAGCCATTGGCTTTCCCTCTGCTAGTTACGAAAATTTTGCGGGAGCCCTTGCCTTTTTTTTTTTCTGAAAAATAGTCTTTTATTAATTAAATACATGCACAGTAATTTGCACACACACTGAACTAATTTTATTTGTCACAGACATCTATATATCCTTCTATTCTATATGTATTTACTGTGTGCAGTCCATCTCTACTATCCTGTCGGTCCCGGCAGTGATTTCACACTACTGCGACTACTGAATTTCTGGCTTTTCTTCTATCTATCTATCTATCTATCTATCTATCTATCTATCTATCTATCTATCTATCTATCTATCTATCTGTCTAATATAAATACATATATCCATGTGTGTGTCACTGACATCTATATATCTATCTATTCTATGTGTATATATCTATTTTATCTATTGTATTCTATCTTGTCAGTGTGATTTTACTGTAGCGGTACATGAATTGCAGGAAGTAGAATTTTTTTCTCTGGGGACACTCAACTTTATTAGCATACACAAAGAGACACAAGTTAGCCACAAAAATGCATGAAAAAATACACCAAAACCGCAACAAAAACGCAAACAAAAATGCACCAAATAAGCACCAAAACATGCGTTTTTGCAACAGTTTCTTTCCTGCCAAGAAATCAGGATTTGCTGCAGAAAAAAACGCAGCAAAAACTCCCAGTTCGAACTTACCCTAAGTCCATCAGGATACAGACTACGTCCCCAATAAATCCTTGGCATTAAGAACAGTTTTTCTATTTCTGGTGAGTGCAGGAATCTGTTCTATGGGTATAACCCGTATGCATTCAAAATTCTTATTGTGTACAAGAGCAGGCTCGGTCTGGCCTGGCGAGGTACCGAGTAAATGCACGGTGGGCCCCGAGGG
Organism: Dendrobates tinctorius; assembly: GCF_039654945.1. Lineage (NCBI taxonomy): Eukaryota > Metazoa > Chordata > Amphibia > Anura > Dendrobatidae > Dendrobates > Dendrobates tinctorius. The sequence continues at coordinate 23,366,214 of NW_027361802.1, read as the reverse complement.
TCGCTGGGGGCCCTTTAAAAATGCTGGCCCTTTAAAAGCGTGTCCCATGATTTGAAGGAACGCGCGCATGCACATACCATAGCGCGAGGCGGCGCGGGCCCAGCATACCCCCGTCTGAGGAGCTGACGCGGCGTCGGGTGACCCCCTTGCTGGCTCTGGGTCTCTCTGATGACTCACCCAGCCCCAGGACCTTGCCACGTGACGTCAGCGCTGTTCTTGATGGGCGGTGAAACGCCCCACGCTCTGCTTTCTGGCTCTGTAGCTGGCTGACTAATAGCATAGCAGCCAGCGTGTGAGAGAAGAGGACGTCGCCGAGCTCCACTCTCCCTGCTGCTGCTCCAGCTCCTACTCTGCTCTGGTCCGGTGAGTAGAGTCTAGAGTGAGTGGGTGACGGGTGGTCTGTGTCCCTGGAGAGGAGGGGAAACAAAGTCTCCATGGTAGAGGCCAGAGGGGTCCAGAGGAGGAAGAGGAGGGAAGAAGGGTCCGGTGGAGGAAGAGGAGGCCAGAGGGGTCCAGAGGAGGAAGAGGAGGCCAGAGGGGTCCAGAGGAGGAAGAGGAGGCCAGAGGGGTCTAGAGGAGGAAGAGGAGGCCAGAGGGGTCCAGAGGAGGAAGAGGAGGCCAGAGGGGTCTGGAGGAGGAAGAGGAAGAGGAGTCCAGAGGGGTCCAGAGGAGGAAGAGGAGGCCAGAGGGGTCCAGAGGAGGAAGAGGAGGCCAGAGGGGTCCAGAGGAGGAAGAGGAGGCCAGAGGGGTCCAGAGGAGGAAGCGGAAGAGGAGGCCAGAGGGGTCCAGAGGAGGAAGAGGAGGCCAGAGGGGTCCAGAGGAGGAAGAGGAGGCCAGAGGGGTTTTGAGCAGGAAGAGGAGGGAAGAGGGGTCCGGAGGAGGAAGAGGAGGCCAGAGGGGTCAGGAGGAGGGAAGAGGGGTCCGGAGGAGGCCAGAGGGGTCCGGAGGAGGAAGAGGAGGCCAGAGGGGTCCAGAGGAGGGAGAGGAGGCCAGAGGGGTCCAGAGGAGGAAGAGGAGGCCAGAGGGGTCTGGAGGAGGAAGAGGAGGGAAGAGGGGTCCGGAGGAGGAAGAGGAGGCCAGAGGGGTCAGGAGGAGGGAAGAGGGGTCCAGAGGAGGCCAGAGGGGTCCGGAGGAGGAAGAGGAGGCCAGAGGGGTCCAGAGGCGGGAAGAGGGGTCTGGAGAAGTAAGAGGAGGCCAGAGAGGTCCGGAGGAGGAAGAGAAGGGAAGAGGGGTCCAGAGGAGGAAGATGCCTGTGCTGTATATCATGTGGGGCTGTGCTGTATACCATGGTGCTCTATACCATGTGCTGCTGTGCTGCATACCATGTGATGCTGTGCTTTATATCATGTGGGCCTGTGCTTTATACCATGTGGGGCTGTGCTGTATACCATGGGGCTGTGCTGTATACCAATGGGGGCTGTGCTGTATACCAATGGGGGGCTGTGCTGTAAACCATGTGATGATGTGATATATACCATGTGGGGCTGTGCTTTATACCATGTGGGCTTGTGCTTTATAACATGTGGAGCTGTGCTTTATACCATGTGGGGCTGTGCTGTATACCAATGGGGGGCTGTGCTGTATACCAATGGGGGATGTGCTGTATACCAATGGCGAGTGTATACCAATGGGGGCTGTGCAGTGTACCATGTGGGCCTGTGCTTTATACCATGTGGGGCTGTGCTTAATACCATGTGGGCCATGCTGTATACCATGGTGCTGTGCTGTATACCAATGAGGGGCTGTGCTGTATACCAATGGGGGCTGTGCTGTATGCCATGGTGCTGTGCTATATACCATGTGGGGCTGTGCTATATACCATGTGGAGGCTGTGTTATATACTATGAGGCTGTGTTGTATACCATGGGGGTACATTATACATTATATTCTATAGGGGAGGCTGTGTTATATAATATGGGGGGCTACATTATATTCTATGGGGAGGTGGGCTGTATTATATTCTATTCGGGGCTACATTATATTCTGTGGGGGGGCTGTATTATCTTTACTATATTCTATGGTGGTGATCGCATCTTTCTATGAAGGGGCTACATTATACTATATGAGGAGGCTACATTGTATTCTACGGGGGGCTGCATTATATTTTATGGGGGGCAAGATTATATTGTAGGGGGGCTTTATTATACTTCATGAGGAGGCTACATTATATTCTATTGGGGCTGCATTATACTATATGAGGAGGGCTACATTGTATTCTATGGAGGGGCTACATTACACTATATAAGAGGCTGCCATATATTCTATGGAGGGGCTGCATTATACTACATGAGGGGGCTGCATTATATTCTATGCGCGGTTACATTGTATTCTGTGGGGTGGCTACATTATGCTCTAAGGGGTGGCTGCATTATACTATAAGAGGGGGGCTGCATTATATTCTATGGGGGTTACATTATATTGTATGGCAGGGCTGCATCATACTTTGTGGGGTGGCTGCATTATGTTCTATGGGGTGGCTGCATTATGTTATATGTGGGCTGCATTAAACTGTATCGAGGACTATGGGGAATACATTATACTATATGAAGAACTATGGGGTGCATTATACTATGGGAAGTGAATTGTACCACATGGATGACTGGCGGTCTATTATACTATATGGAGCACTATGGGGAGTGTATTAAACTATATGGAGGACTGAGCAGTGTATTTTAATATATGAAGGACTGAGGAGTGTATATAGGGGGCCTAACAGGAGGCCGATACTCAGTATGTTTTATAGGGGGCCTAATAGGAGGCCGATAGTCTGTATGTCTTATAGGGGGCCTAATAGGAGACTAACAGTCTGCATGTCTCATAGGAGGCTTAATAGGAGGCTGACAGTCTGTATGTCTTATAGGGGGCCTAATAAGAAGGACGACACTGTCTTATAGGGGGCGTAATAGGAGGCCAACAGTCTGCATGTCATATACGAGGCCAATATGCCGTACATACCGCAATATCGGCATCCTATATACTGTACATACCACACTCTCAGCCTCTTATAGAAAGTATCTGTTATAGGAGACCGAGAGTGCGGTCTGTATGTGATATAGGATGCCAAGAGTACAGTGTGTACGATATATAGGAGGCTGAGAGCATTCTCTTTTGCACACTGTACAGCTTGCTAAAAGGCACACGTTTTAGTGGGAGAGGCCAAAAAATGAACACATAATAAAACCATTTATGGTAGCCATGGGGTGGGCCCCTAGAGTCAATTCCCCTGGTGGGCCCTAGGCACCCCAGTCCGACCCTGTACAAGAGTAATATATTTGGACAAGCTCTGTTTCAAGAAACCTTTTCAGACATTATGTCTGTGGCCGTTCATGCGATTCTGCAGTGCTTGTGTGGCACGACTAACATACTGGAGCCGCAATTCGCAAGTTGCTACTTTTATGACAAAATCTGAGCTGCATGTTAATTCTTGGGTGAAACTATTTACATGCAATCGAAGCATTTTTTCCCACATTTATAGATTCCAATTTTGTACTTTTTGGAGCAAGTACTGTGCTTATTGGTACCAGGATTTTCTCCGTTTCGCAGTAAGTGATATATAGTTCTTTATTGTTTTGCCTCTTTTAAATACAAAATTAGGTCTATGTGAGATCAGGTCTTACAGTACTGGGTCTTTTTTAAATAAATACCAATATTTATTTAAAATATTGTAAATTATTTGATTTCCTATATTAAATGTAGTAATAAAGCTATATTTCCACCTTGCTGTATCCCATTGAGTTTTGTTAGGATTTTTAATGAAACAGTTATCATGAGTAAGGGTGAGATTCCTTTGATATGCTGTTTCTACTAGAGGTTTAGGGTATCTTTTCTCACTAAACCTAGAAAGCAGAACACATGACTGTCAGACATAGTCTGTGGTAGACGTAAAAGTGCGTGTATTGCGATAAAGTTGACTAGGTGGCATGTTCTTCTTCAATTTGTAATAGTGTCAACTAAAATAATCAAGATACCCATTTGAGCCAACTGGTTTAAAGTTAGTTCTGTTTTTTATAGATCGAGTCTCATGACATAGTTATAAATAAAAAAAACAAACAATACTTTCTCTGGATATACTTACAGTAAATGAAAGTCCCCAACTGTTATTATTGAGTTATTTCACAAATATTGATACCTCTTTTTCAGTGCCACACCAGATAAAGATTAAGTCATCTCTTGTAGCATTGGTAGTATTTTATATCACCACTATACTTCTGGGACTCAATAAGCGAAAGGGACTCGATCCTCCCCATGAACAAGTTTGCAAAACTGGGGGCGACCCGTGTCCCCATAGTAGTCTTATACTGCTGCAAATATGATGTATTTTGCAATGTGAACAAATTATGCTTCAAGATGAATTTTAGAACATTCAATAAAAATGTTTTCTGTCTAAATGGTATAGAAGGGTACTCAGAAAGATAGAAATCGACTGCCTCCAAACCCAAACTGTGTTTGATGTTGGAATAGAGGACAGATATGTCTAGGGATTGAAATAAATAATTGTCATCCCAAATGAATTGTCTAGTTTGTAAAATCAGTTGTGTGGAGTCCCTTTGGTATGAGGTCAAACTCATAACGTACCTTTGTAAATATAAATCTATATAATGCGATAGTGAACCAGTGAGTGACCCTATCCCTGATATAATGGGACATCCTGTTGGTTGTCTATGTTCTTGTATATTTTTGGGAGGTAATAAGATATAGCCTCAGTGGGGCTGGTGTTGGTCAAAAATATTTTTCCTTCTAAATAATTTTAATTATGTATGCCTCATTGATAAATTAATAGTAATCCTTAAATTCTTTGAAGGGATCAGATGAAATTACCTTGTAGTATTTAGTATCAGATAATATGTTTTTTGCTTCTTGAATATGGTTCTCTACAATTGTGATGTTGGCACCACTTCCTGAAGTTTATATGGATCTATATCTGTATTGTTAGAAACCTTTTTCATTTTTTCAATCTGAAAGCATCTATTAATGGTAAGTTTGCAAACAAATTCGAAAAGAAACTTACATAGTCAGCTAATGTGATATATAATCACCCTTACAACAGTGTCATCCAAAGTGCCCATAGAACAGTGACATTCAAACAGTATTTTAACACTACCATTAGCAGCCAAAGTAATATTATTGCACATCTGTGCCATCCGTATCAAAGTAAGCCATTAAAAATGGAGTCAGAAAGTAACTTCTTAAGTGGTAATCAGGTGCCACTCAGTAATTTATTTTCAGATCACTTTCACAGAAGATATGCTGGAAGAACATTCATTTCTGTTTGTACCTTAAAGGGGACCTGACACATGAAAAACGACCGGACGCGGTTACAGCTTCTGCTCCCTATACACAAAACAGTGACTGAACTCATGCTGGTGCCAGCCCCTTAACCAAAACCCAAAGGCTATGTGCACACAATGTGTTTTTTATGCATTTTCGCTGCTTTTTTATGCGCGTAAATGGTCCAAAAATGCAATGGAATATTATGCAAGGTAATTCAATGACAATCCTGAATTGTTGTGCACACGATCAGCAAATTTTCATCCGTATTTGCAGCGTTTTGTTTTTGGCAGCATGTCATTTCTTTTTGTATTTCTACAGCGATTTTGACTCACTGACTTCAATTGAGTCAGTCAAATCTCCAGCAAAAACACAGTTGTAAAAAGGTTTGCGTATTTGCTGCCAAAAATGCTGCGAATTGTCAAAGGAAATGATATCAGAAGGAGGAAGAGTATGTGGGCGGAAAATTTGTGTGTGTGTCTGTGGCTGTCCGTGTGTGTGTACCTGTAAGGGGTTACAGAGGAGCTTATACCCTGCACATTTCAGTAATGTACAGATATAAGGAAAGCGTAGTATTGAGATTAGCCCACTAGAGGGGGCACAATAGATTAAGATAGACTAATAGGATAGTAATAAGTAATAAGATAGGAACTAGTTAATTAGTAGGGGCAAACTGGTGTAAGTTATAGAGAGCTTCCTGCATTTGAGTAGTAGGGCCTGGGAGCCCGGAAAGGGCAGTTGTTCCACACAATGTTTAAGTAAAGAAGCCCAGCTCATCCAGGGCCTAGGAGCAATGGTCACTTTGGAGGAGAAGGAATACAGGGCAGCTTCAACATAGTTGCAGTAAACTACGTGGGAAGACACCAAAATATCCGGGGGCAAAATGGACAGGGAACTCCAGAAGGTAGTTAGGCTGGCAATACAGAATGCTTCGATACCGGAGACGACGGTATGACCCTGCAATATTCCTGAAGGCATAAGGGACAGCACAGAGAAAGGAAAGGCTATGATGTGTGAAGGATCCTGTGTTGTACCTGTGACTAATCTGGACGAGCTGAGACAAGAACTGAGCAAAGCTGTTTGTTTAAAATTGGATCTTGATTCTGCCTGTCTTTGATATGTTATTTGGGAAAGGAAACCCTCAGCAGACTGGCGAGGACTCTGATGTGCAAGTAAGTGAGCCAACAAATGCACAACCAAAGGGACAATATATTTTTTTGACGGAGGGCCAGATTGTGCCAGTATTGCCACCCTTTGTCACAACTACCCCCCTGGTCCCCATTACATACCCATGCGATTAACAGCCCATAGTGATTGTACTTAGGCATCATCTGATGGAACTACTACTCCCATCCAGCTATGTCTTTTGTCACATATAACAGAGACAGCATGACCCAATGATGGGAGAATAGTCTCATCATCTGGCACCTGTGTTCAATTGTAAAAAAAATCAAAACGTTTACATAATTACATACATATTGACATACAAAATACATACTCACCGAACGCCTAAACCCAATGCCCATGTCTCCTGCAAACAAAAATAATAAATCACCATATACTCACCTTTCTGCCGTAGTCCATTTAATACCGAGTGTCCCACGGCGATCTCACCTGGCCTCCGGTGATACACTAACAGGAGGTAATCGCTCCCGCAGTGTATCAATGAGCTGCCGTGAGAGAGTTGATCAGAGTTCATCAGCTCATCAGCTCTGGTGCTTTCACTTATGGCACCGCTGCGTGAAAATGTTCTCACACAGCAGTAGTGCGGTAAGTGAGAGCACCGGAGCTGATGAACTCTGGTGAACTCTCATGGCAACTCAGTGATACACTGTGGAAGCCATTACCTCCTGTGTATCTCTGATGGCCAGGTAGAGCAGTCACATCTGCATTGGACAGAATAGTATTATATGTTGGTTTATTATTTTTTGATCGTTTGCAGGAGACGAGGGCATCGGGAATTAGGCGTTCAGTAAGTATGGTAAATTTAGATTCAATAAAGGAGTCTGTGTGATTATTTCAAATAAAGGACTTTATTCTGGGTGTCTGTGTTTTTTTACAATATCACCATGGGGTTAGTAATGGAGAGGTGTCTTATAGACACCTCTCCATTACTAACCTGTGGGCTTGATGTCACCTGATAATACAAAGGTGACATCAACCCCATTAATATGAACCCCAATTGCCACCGCTAAATGACATCTTTAGTGCTCATGTACACTAGAGACAAAATACTCTGGGTTGCATCGCAGGGAGCATCCATTCCTGTGACATATACCTCCCATTAACCACGCGACCACCAGTCACACCACTAAATATACACTAAATATATATACTGTATATATATATTCACTTATATTTGTGTGTAAACATTATAAATTTGAACATGGTATGTAATGACGTTATGGTCTTCAATTCCAAAATGGAGAATGAAAAAAGAGGTTGAACAAGAAAATGACATCACAATTCTTTTTTTTAATAATATATCTTTATTTAACTCTATAGATTTACAAAAACGCTTGAAAAAATGCATAAAAGTGCATGAAAAAATGCATAAAAACGCATGTATTTTCCACTGCGTTTTTCTACCAAGAGATGCAGAAACCTTGCAGAAATTTCTGCAAGCAAAAATGCAATGTGGGCACATAGCCAAACACTATTGGGAGGAATAACGTTAATTTCCTCCTGGCAGAGGGGCTCTAAGTGCGGGCGCAGGGCAGATTCCGAATGCCACTAACCTGCACATTAACCCCATATCTGTAGGTCAATAGTGTTTTATCATGTGACAGGTTCCCTTTAAGTGCAAGGGTTGCGATCAATTGGCCATCCATGCAATCAGAATAGGACAAGATAATCAAGTTGTTTCATGGATGGTACACCCCTAGTTGGACAAGATCAAACAACTCAGTAATGCCTATTTTTTAATGTATAATTTATTTTACTTTTTAATAACTACTAAATAAATCCTGACATTTCATTTCAGTCATATTCAGACATTTAAAATGCATTTTTTTTGTGACACAAATTGAAGTGCTCATGCATTGCAAGATTAGTCCACTTTAGAACATTAATGAATTAGTAAATTGGTACATTCTGATAAGCAGCATGCTTGTAGTCACCATCCACTATTTGCCCTCGTTTGACTTTAATAAAACTTTACAGCGTATGATATTTAATCAGTTCTTTTTTTTCTGAGGGCGAGGGCAAATGTGTAAAAATTAGTTGGGTTAGTTGGTATGATAAATTTATATGCATACGGACACCTTACAACAGCCACTGAATTGCTTAGGGAATTACTATATGAATATATCCAAGTAATTATAGGTTTTAATGATTTCCTAAATTATATCTGAATCAGGAGAAAATTGATAAAATACAGTGAATACAAATATAATTTTATGCTATCTTTATTGTATGCTTATCGGGTGGAGACCCTTTTAATAAAAGAATTAATGAATTAATTAGTTAATTATGAACACACATTCTTCCTGGTCATTAGGATCTTCACCATAGACCTGTCACAGCCGTTCTAATTATGATTAATATGTTATATTCAATTCCATCTCCATTCACTTGTCAAGTACAAATGCAATGACTATTATGTGCTCAAAGTTCAAAAACAGAGACTGATCCGCTCTTGACCTTATATTTTATTCATTATCACGCTCATATTTGTCAGGAAGCAACGGTAATCTGATGTTTGGCTTTAATATTGAGAATGTATTGCTTGTATGACATTGTGTGTTCACGCTTAAATTTTCCGATGCTCCAAATTGTGTCACTAGGAAAAAAGTCTCAATATTTTGCTAATCGTGTTCAAGATTCCTGACTCTATTTGCATTATAACCACATATGCCTACTAATGCATAAAAGGAAGGAAAACATAGACGAAATGTACCGTATTTATTTCATTGTCAAGCAATATTAGTATTTCTTAGTAAATATATGAATGCATTTTTATTTATCATCCCTCATAGGATGATTATATCTAATTGGAAAAAAATTTTGTCAATAGGACAGATTAAGTACCTAAAATTTGCTAATAGTCCTGCACAGATGGCATGTGCCATATTTATTGTGGGTTTTATATCATTTTTGTCCCCCACTAAAGTGGCTTTGAGTATATGTAAATCTCATCAAATTTATTAAAGGTGTTCTTAGAAAGTAGGCTGAATGTAAGCAAAAATATGCTGCAAGCTGATTGGTGGTCATGTAATAGCTTATTTGGAAAGCTTTACTTCTATGATCATACTATGGGAATAGAATGTCATTATTCTCAGGAGAACATTCTGTTTGCACAGGACAATGTGCTGGCGAGAACAATGAGTATTAATTAACCATAAAAATAGTTTTACCAAAGACGAACATTTTAGTCATTCATTGGATGATCAGTGGTCTGTTTAGACAGGCCAATAATCTAGAAAACATACTAGGATACTAGGAACAGTAGTTTAACATTTCTCGTCCAGTGTAAATGCTAAATGCAGCATAATAGGTGGTATAAAACTAGACAACAGTATCTAAAGGAGCACCAAATTTCTGACTCGGACACCGTCATGATGAATATTAATACTGTCTAAACTAAGCTTACGCTCTCTATTACACAAGATTAAGAAATTGCCCCAGTAGTTTCAAATATTTCTTCCAGACCTTAACCCCTTCATGACCTATGATGCATATATGCATCATGTGTCCTGTGCTTGCATTCCATACAGGCTCCAGCACTGAGCCCACATGTTTTCTGGCACATGACAGCTGATTTCATCAGCTGACTTGTGCCCCTAACAGCCGCGGGTGGAATCGCAATCCACCCACAGCTGTTAACATGTTAAATGCCGCTGTCAATCTCTGACAGCGACATTTAACATGGCTGCATCGGGAGCACAGCTCAACGGCGCCCCTGTCAGATGATAGCAGGGTGCCAATGAGTTGGCATGACAACCAAGGGTCTGCAGGAGACTCCTGTCATTGTCATTGCTGCTCTGCTATGATTGCAGCCGAGTGGCTGAAGTTCATAGCAGATGATGAATTCTGCTACACATAGCAGGACTGAAGCCTTGCTCTTTGCAGTACAGGTAATCGGAGTTTCACATCTTCAAGTGTCCTAAGAACTATTGAAGCAAGTAAAAAGTAGAAAAAAAATGTTTTTAAAAACATTAAAAAATAAAAGTCTAAATTACCCACCTTTTTCTCCATTCAAAATAAAGCATTAAAAAAAAAATGCACATCATCACAATCAAAATATGAAAATAATTCATCTGATCGGTAAACAGCACAGCGATGAAAAAATCAAAATGCCTGAATTGTTTTTTTGGTGGCAATAACATTGCAATTACGGGCGATGAAAAGATCGTATCTGCCTCAAAATGGTATCAATAAAAAGATCAGCTTGGTGAGCAACAAATAAGCCCTCACTCAGCCCCGGATCCCAAAACTGGAGACGCTACGGGTCTCGGAAAATGGCGCTATATTTATTTATTAATTTATTTTTTCAAACTTTGGATTTTTCACTACTTAAGTTAAAAAGAACCTATACATAGTCCTTTATTTATTGATTTTGCAGTGCTGTGTTGTGTTTCCTTGTACACGCATGTAGCCATCTATTATTAATTTATATTTCATGCCATTTCAGGTTTTAGACTTGTTATTGCTAGTCTTTCCATTCACTGTTATATGTATCCCCAAATTATATGCATACCTGTCAATCCTTTTGGGAGAGCACAATACCCATTTTTTTTGGGGGGAGAGGGTTACATTGACTCTTTTATCAGGAACCTATTTGAATGCTGATGTTGGTCATTCCTGATATTAGCTGTTTTTTAGCCAACCTTCCCACACTTACATGAAATTTTTTGTAATTTTTGTAATTATCAAATAAACTACTATATACCTTTTATAAGGTTGCTCCTTTGTCTTGTTCTTTTGGATATTATTGTAATTAATCCATTAGATAGACAAATCTTTTCCTGTCTTCTTACAGCATAAATATATTTCAAATCTGTATTTTCTTTGTTTAGTTTTGTTTTTTCTTTTTTTGTTTGAGTTCATGAAATAGATTTTTTTCTATAATTCAAGTGGTCGCATGTATAAATAACACTTAATAAAACTCAAGACTGTAATTGACAAACTGCCTATTATTGAACTATTGTGAATAGTGATTAAGCTCAAGTGTGTATATTTAGAGATTTCTATGATTAACTAATTGCTGCTCCTCTCCCATGGCATGTCATTGTTAGTAAGCCTAATTGCCAGAGAGCATTACAATTATGTCATAGAAATTCATCATATTTAATTAAGGAAATATCTTATAGCTCGCTCTCCTGTGCATATCATCTCAAGAACAGGGCAGATTCTCAAAAGACATATGAAAATAGATGGAGCCAAGACTAAACTACCTTTCTCTTGTTTCTTTGTGATTTGTGCTTGAATTATTTGTGAAATGCTTGTGCACATCATAGTTTTATACTGTCTTCGGTCTCCTTATCTCTTATGAATAAATACAACAATAGAATGATGACAGTTAATAGAAAAAATTCAGTTTCTATATGAAACATAAATCTAGTGAATTTTTAAGCATTACGGTAGTTACTATTAAACTCTTAAAATGCTGTTTATGATAGTTTACATATAACATAAGTATAAACAACTTAAACACTATACAGTATTCCCCAAATGAATGTCTATATGAAAGACAATAGATATTTTCCTATTAAATTGCTATTCTATCGTTAGTCTACTTAGTGTTTGGTTACACTAGTTACCTTTCTAAGCCACTGATCTAAGGATCCGAATGGTTAACAATGTGCCCTATTGACATCAGAGTTCTGACAGGCATTCTGTAGGCTTGGTACCAAGAATAGAACCATATATATGCTATTATTGTTGTCGATAACACTGGAAATACTGCTTTTCCTCTAATGAGGGATTACAACTCAGAGCCGTACAGTACCGTACTTAGGAGACAGTTGTCTGTCAAAAGCTCCCAGAAACACATGGATCTTTGGCTTGGTCCATTGTTGTTGGTGGACAGATGGGAGAAATCATTGCAATTTCTGGACACTGTTTTTCTCCCCTGAAAATAAATTTACCAAGGAGTTAAACTGGAATAACTACTAAAAAGCATGGAGAGCATAGTCCAGGGATAAAATTCATAAACTTTATTGAATATAACAAGACTGCATTGCTACACATACACATAAATGCACTCTTGCCCATTATTCCCCCACTTGTAGTATACTGCTAGCAGCCCCAACACGCGTTTAGCTTTGGCTTCGTCAGGGGGCTGTAGTCGCTTGTAGGGAGTTAAACTGCCGGATCATTTCCTTGAACATCTATCAGGGGAGAGTTTGGAGACCCCCATGCACATCAGATCATTGGCCAGTTTTCTGACTGTAATCTGATGTGTATGTGAGGAGACTGCAGGCACGTAGGATGCAGCAATGGGCTGTACACAGACCAAAGGTGATAGGGGTTTATTTTACAGCAAAAACTCCAGGCAGGGAGAAAATGGAGGGATAATATTCCCTAATACAGGAAACGACTAATGGGGATAGCTTAAAGAACAAGTACGAGTAAAGCAGACAATTCAATTAAATATAGCTTATCACTCAGATGACAGTCACGGTCAAACTCTGATCTGTGACTGGGGCTGCTTAGATTGCGTCACAGTAGGAGCCTGTCACAGTCCTGAGGAAGATGGGGTAGTTTCTCCTGACGTTGGTGGTGTCCACTCGTGGTCCTGATGATGACGGCTTCTCCTCAGGATCCTGACACGGGTTTTCGGTCCAGCAGATGAAGTGATGAAAAGTGATGAAGTGATGAGATTCATGAAAATGGGTGAAGCAGGGGCGAGACCCACCCATCTAATTATTCTAAATTAAACCAGCCCATGGTGGTTGTAACATTTCTGGTGGAGGAGCATGCCAGTTGTAAGATGAGCCTAATTCATTAAGTAGCATACTTTTGTAGTTCCGTTCAATAAGACTGGCATTGCAAAATACCAGTGCAAATGAATCAGGCCCAATGTTTCCTGAGATATAATCTGCTATCTAACAATTTTAACATCATAACAGTGATATTCAGTATTTATATGATAGTAATATACATAACTCATTGTCAGGGAAATACAATACAAAAATTGCAAATTTTGAATGTACTGCTGGTATAGTTGTTTTCATAAGAATATGAATGTGAATATGAAGATCCACTGCCTGCATACATTACTCATTACTGAGTCTGAATGACTCTAAAAAACCACCAGAGAGTGAAACTCCAGCTATTGTCATGTCAGTTGAATGATTTAAGAAAAGTTCAATGACTTACGATATATTCTTAGAAAAGTTGTTATTTTGCTTCCTGCTAAAAGATAGGACTAAAAGTCAGGATAACTATATTTTCCACTATAGAATGTTACTATAATATTGACTTGCCTCTGTTAACCCCTTCCTGACATGAGACGTACTATCCCGTCCATGGGACCCGGGCCTAACGTGGTGAGCGCCGCTGATCGCAGCCGGGTGTCAGCTGATTATCACAGCTGACACCCGGCACAATGTGTCAGGGGCGGTCACGGACTGCCCCCGACACGTTAACCCCTTGCACACCGCGATCAAACATGATCGCGGTGTACCGGGGGTTAAAGGGAAGCATCGGCAGGGAGGAGGCTCCCTCCGTGCTTCCCTGAGCCCCCCACGGCAGCGCAATGTGCAGCGCTGCTGCGGGGGACTCCTTTCCTCCAGGCCCCCGGATCCAAGATGGCGACGGGGGCCTTCGGGGGCCTGAGGAAGCTGGCTTCCTCAGTGCCTGCAAAGCGCAGGCATGAGGAAGCCTTCTGCAGTGCCTGTGTCAGATCGCTGATCTGTCACAGTGATCTGTGATGTGACAGATCAGCGATCTGTCACAGGACAGTGATGTCCCACCTGGGACTATTTAATAAAGTAAAAAAAAAATTAAAAAAAAGTGTTAAAATAATTAAAAAAAAAATCGCCAAATAAATTAGAAAAAAAAAACAAAATATTCCCCCAATAAATCCATTTTTTGGAAATAATAAAAAAAAAACAATAAAAGTACACATATTAGGTATCGCCGCGTCCGTAACGACCCGCCCTATAAAACTGTCCCATTAGTTAACCCCTTTAGCGAACCCCTTAAAAAATAAAAATAAAAAACGAAGCAAAAAATAATGATTTATTATCATACCGCCAAACAAAAAGTGTAATAACGCGCGATCAAAAAGACGCATATAAATATCCATGGTACCGCTGAAAACATCATCTTGTCCCGCAAAAAACGAGCCACCACACAGCATCATCAGCGAAAAAATAAAAAAGTTATAGCTCACAGAATAAAGCGATGCAAAAATAATTATTTTTTATATAAAATAGTTTTCATTGCATAAAACCGACAAAAACATAAAAAAATGACATAAATGAGGTATCGCTGTAACCGAACTGACCCGAAGAATAAAACCGCTTTATCAATTTTACCGCACGCAGAACGGTGTAAACGCACCCCCCCAAAAGAAATTCATGAAACGCTGGTTTTTGTTCATTCTGTGTCCCAAAAATAGGAATAAAAAGCGATCAAAAAATGTCACGTGCCCAAAAATGGTACCAATAAAAACGTCAACTCGTCCCACAAAAAATAAGACCTCACATGACTCGGTGGGTCAAAATACGGAAAAATTATAGCTCTCAATATGTGGTGATGCAAAAACTATTTTTACAATAAAAAGCGTCTTTTAGCGTGCGACAGCTGCCAAATATAAAAACCGCCATAAATAGTAAATCAAACCCCCCGTCATCAACCCCTTAGTTAGGGAAAAATAATAAAATTTAAAAAAAAGTATTTATCTCCATTTTCCCGTTAGGGTTAGGGCTAGGGTTAGGGCTAGGGTTAGGGCTAGGGTTAGGGTTAGGGCTAGGGCTAGGGTTAGGGCTAGGGTTAGGGCTAGGGTTAGGGTTAGGGCTAGGGTTAGGGCTAGGGTTAAGGCTAGGGTTAGGGCTCAGATTAGGGTTAGGGGTGTGTTGGGGTTAGGGATGGAGTTATAATTGGGGGGGTTTCCACTGTTTGGGCACATCAGGGGCTCTCCAAATGCAACATTGCATCTGATCTCAATTCCAGCCAATTCTGAGTTGAAAAAGTCATATGGTGCTCCTTCCCTTCCAAGCTCTGCTATGCGCCCAAACAGTGTTTTACCCCCACATGTAGGGTATCAGCCTACTCAGGACAAATTGCAAAACAATTTTTGGGGTCCAATTTCTCCTGTTACCCTTAGGAAAATAAAAAATTGGGGGCAAAAATATCATTTTTGTGGAAAAAAATGATTTTTTTATTTTCACGTCCGAGTGTTATAAACTTCTGTGAAGCACTTGGGGGTTCAAAGTGCTCACCACACATCTAGATAAGTTCCGTGGGGGGTCTAGTGTCCAAAATGGGGTCACTTGTGGGGAGTTTCAATAGTTTAGGTACATCAGGGGCTCTCCAAACGCACATGACACCCGCAGACCATTCCATCAAAGTCTGCATTCCAAAACGTCACTGCTTCCCTTCCGAGCCCCGACGTGTGTCCATACAGTAGTTTTCTCCCACATATGGGGTGTCAGCGCACTCAGGCCAAATTGGACAACAACTTTTGGGGGTCCAATTTCTCCTGTTACCCTTGGGAAAATGAAAAAATTGGGGACTAATTGATCATGTTTCTGGAAAAAATACGATTTTTTTATTTTCATGCACTGGCATTATAAACTTCTGTGAAGCTCTTGGGGGTTCAAAGTGCTCACCTCACATCTAGATAAGTTCCTTGGGGGGTCTAGTTTACAAAATGGTGTCATTTGTGGGGGGTTTCCACTGTTTAGGTACATTAGGGGCTCTCCAAAGGCAACATGACACCCGCAGACCATTCCATCAAAGTCTGCATTCCAAAACGTCACTACTTCCCTTCCGAGCCCCGACGTGTGCCCATACAGTAGTTTTCTCCCACATATGGGGTATCAGCATACTCAGGACAAATTGGACAACAACTTTTGGGGTCCAATTTCTCCTGGTACCCTTGGGAAAATAAAAAAATGGTGACTAAAAGATCATGTTTGTGGAAAAAATACGAATTATTTATTTTCACGCCCGGGCGTTATAAACTTCTGTGAAGCACTGGGGGGTTCAAAGTGCTCACCACACATCTAGATAAGTTCCTTGGGGGGTCTAGTTTACAAAATGGTGTCATTTGTGGGGGGTTTCCACTGTTTAGGTACATTAGGGGCTCTCCAAAGGCAACATGACACCCGCAGACCATTCCATCAAAGTCTGCATTCCAAAACGTCACTACTTCCCTTCCGAGCCCCGACGTGTGCCCATACAGTAGTTTTCTCCCACATATGGGGTATCAGCATACTCAGGACAAATTGGACAACAACTTTTGGGGTCCAATTTCTCCTGGTACCCTTGGGAAAATAAAAAAATGGTGACTAAAAGATCATGTTTGTGGAAAAAATACGAATTTTTTATTATCACGCCCGGGCATTATAAACTTCTGTGAAGCACTGGGGGGTCAAAGTGCTCACCACACATCTAGATAAGTTCCTTGGGGGGTCTAGTTTCCAATTCCAGCCAAAAATGTCAAATGGCGCTGCTTCCCTTCCGAGCTCTGCCATGCGCCCAAATAGTGGTTTACCCCCACATGTGGGGTATCAGCGTACTCAGGACAAATTGCACAATAACTTTTAGGGTCCTGTTACCCTTGGAAAAATAAGAATTGAGGGTGAAAAGATCATTTTTGTGGAAAAAATATGATTTTTTAATTGTATGGCTTTATGTTATAAACTTCTGTGAAGCCCATGGGGGTTCAAAGTTCTCACCACACATCTAGATAAGTTCCTTAGGGGGTCTAGTTTCCAAAATGGTGTCATTTGTGGGGGGTTTCCACTGTTTTGGTACATCAGGGGTTTTCCAAACGCGACATGGTGTCCGATCTCAATTCCAGCCAAAAACGTCAAATGGCGCTGCTTCCCTTCCGAGCTCTGCCATGCGCCCAAATAGTGGTTTACCCCCACATGTGGGGTATCAGCGTACTCAGGACAAATTGCACAATAACTTTTAGGGTCCTGTTACCCTTGGGAAAATAAAAATTGGGGTGAAAAGATCATTTTTGTGGAAAAAATATGATTTTTTAATTGTACCGCTGTACGTTATAAACTTCTGTAAAGCCCTTGTGGGTTCAAAGTTCTCACCACATATCTAGATAAGTTCCTTGGGGGGTCTAGTTTCCAAAATGGGGTCACTTGTATGGGGTTTCCACTGTTTAGGTACATCAGGGACTCTCCAAACGTGACATGGCGTCCAATCTGAATTCCAGCCAATTTTGCATTGAAAAAGTCAAACGGCGCTCCTTCCATTCTGAGCTCTGCCATGCACCGAAACAGTGGTTCCCCCCACATATCAGGTATCTGCGTACTCAGGACAAATTGCACAATAACTTTTGCAGTCCAATTTCTCCTGTTACCCTTGGTAAAATAAATAAAATTGAACCTGAAGTATTTTTTTATGAAAAAAAGTTAGATGTTCATTTTTTTTTTAAATATTCAAAAAAATTCCTGTGACGCACCTAAAGGGTTAATAAACTTCTTGAATGTGGTTTTGAACACTTTAAGGGGTGCAGTTTTTAGAATGGTGTCACTTTTGGGTATTTTCTATCATATAGACCCCTCAAAGTGGCTTCAAATGTGATGTGGTCCTAAAAATAAAATGGTGTTGTAAAAATGAGAAATCGCTGGTCAACTTTTAACCCTTATAACTTCCTAACAAAAAAACATTTTGGTTCCGAAATTGTTCTGATGTAAAGTAAACATGTGGGAAATGTTAGTTATCAAGTTTTTTGTGTGCCGTATCTCTGTGATTTAAGGGCATAAAAATTCAAAGTTGGAAAATTGCGAAATTTTCAAAATTTTCATTTTTCTCACAAATAAACACAAGTTATTTGAATGAAATTTTACCACTAACATGAAGTACAATATGTCACGAGAAAACAATGTCAGAATCACCGGGATCCATGGAAGCGTTCCAGCGTTATGACCTCATAAAGGTACAGTGGTCAGAATTGAAAAAATTGGCCCGGTCATGAACGTGCAAACCACCCTTGGGGGTGAAGGGGTTAAAGGTTGACCTAGTCAGGTTTATTCTCTAAGTCATAGATCTGGATGAGCAGCACAGACCGAAGGTGATAGTGCAGCTGCTTTGATGAATGTCATGTAGATCAGGTAGGTCCAGGATAGCGGCATATGCAGGATGGCAGACAAACATGCAGAGTAGAAAGTACCAAATTAATTTGAGTCAGGTGTGTGGCTACACACGTGAACAGGAAAACAGAAAGGTATATGCAGTTTGGTATCTTGCAGAAGAGCAATGGTTTATAGCAGTAATGAATGTAGCAAAGAAACGGTCAGCCGCAAGATATAAATGAAATATAGGTAAACTAGAGACTGATTTGATTGCTGTAGCTAGACTTAAATAAGATAGATAAGATAGGATAGATAAGGTGGTAACTTGCTTGCAGAGTGTTAGATGTGAACAACACCTAGTAAGCTGAACGGAGCTGAACTAAAATAACATTGATGGTAGAATGAAAATTTGAAGCAGCAGAGGAAATGATAAATAACATACTGGAGCTGGGCCAAGTGAAGTAGAAGCAAACTTGAGGCAACTGTGGACAGTGCTACTTAATACCCAAGTAAAATGCCTTTGGTGATGATGTCAGTGAAGTTCTACTACTGTAAAGGAAGGTGGCCAAAGCATAAGAGACAAGTGGAGCTGGGACATGTGAGTAATGGCTTATTTCATATTAACCCAATTAACCAGTCTGTTTTTTGGAAAGTAAGTGAAAACTGAAGTACCTGAGGAAATTCACACAAATATGTGGTGAGCATAATGCATAATCAGTTATTGTCTTTGGATTTGTATCCAGACCCTGTTCTACAAGAGAATTGTACTAGAGATGTGTTTATATTACAATCACAACTAAAACCATTAGGCTGGAGTCACACTTAACGTATAAAAAATCATTCCGATTTTGACGGCCGAGAATCGCACAAATGTTCCCCAAACAGTGATCCATATGTAATCCGTTTGCAATGAGAGGATAAGATTTCCTCACATTTAGTAACAGTATGATATCCGTATGGCATCCATATGCAACGCAATTTTACCATGAGCTTTTACATACAGCATTGTAAAACACTACTGTAAACATCGTTTTAAAACCAAATACTCTTCAAAACATATTCCCGCTTTTTTCCTGCGGCAGGGAGTTGCCGAATTGCCACGGAAATTTCCGCGGCAATTCCACATGTGTGCACATAGCCTAACAGTTAAGACCATCCCAAATAGGGTCACCTTGATGCGGTGGAATGACTTTTTTGTTTTTTTATCAAAACATGTTAACTTAGAACAAGCACTATTGCTATTTATTTATTTGCTGCAGGTTATTTGCTCATTTTGTTTTTAACCTACGTTTTGTCTGTTTAGTGACCAGTGTGAACATGTGCCTACACGCTGCATAACAACGTACTTTCCATTTCATCTCTTTAGGTTTTTGTTTCAGGTTTTTGCACTCTGTGCAAATAAGGCCTCCTTATCTTTGAGCTGGACAGTAAGTCTATATTGTTCCCCAAGGCTGGGTGTCCATTAGTTGGGGTGTCTTTAATCATATTTGCATCATGTGACTTATGGTAAGGTTTTAATCCTAGAGGTTATGACTGTCACGAATTGAGTCACCTTGACATGGTGGGATGGTTTTTACATTTTTTTGATCAACATTATGTTAGGGCAGCACAGTGGCTCGGTGGTTGGCATTGCAGCGCTGGAGTCCTGGGTTCAAATCCGACCAAGGACAACATCTGCAAGGAGTTTGTATGTTCTCATGTTTGCGTGTTCTCCGGTTTCCTCCCACATTCCAAAGACATACTGATAGGGAATTTAGATTGTGAGCCCCATCAGGGACAGCGATGATAATATGTGCAAACTGTAAAGCACTGCGGAATATGTTACTGCTATATAAAAATAAGGATTATTATTAACTAAGTACCCTATAATATTTTCATGTACAATTGCTATAAATTTAATTAGTGCAGGGTATTTATTCATTTTGTTTTTATCTTAGGTTTTATCTAAAACACAAGCCAAGGTTAAGGATGGGAATTAACTAGCTGAGTCAGAGCTGACAAGCAGGAGTGAACCAATAGTAAATGTAACATAAAACATATACAGTCATGGCCAAAAGTTTAGAGAATGACACAAATATTATATTTTCACATGATCTGCTGGCCTCTGGTTTTTATGTGTGTTTGTCAGATGTTTTTACCACATACAGAAATATAATTGCAATCATATTATGAGTAGCAAAAGGTTATATTGACAGTTAGAATGAGTTAATGCGGCAAGTCAATATTTGCAGTGTTGACCCTTCTTCTTCAGGACCTCAGCAATTCTCCCTGGCATGCTCTCAATCAACTTCTGGATCAAATCCTGACTGATAGCAGTCCATTCTTGCAAAATCAATGCTTTTATTTTGTCTGAATTTGAAGGTTTTTGTTTGTCCACCCGTCTCTTGATGATTGACCACAAGTTCTCAATGGGATTAAGATCTGGGGAGTTTCCAGGCCATGGTCCCAAAATCTCTATATTTTGTTCTGTGAGCCATTTAGTTATCACCTTTGCTTTATGGCAAGGTGCTCCATCATGTTGAAAAAGGTATTGTTGATCGCCAAACTGCTCTTGGACGGTTGGGAGAAGTTGCTCTTGGAGGACATTCTGGTACCATTCTTTATTCATGGCTGTGTTTTTAGGCAAGACTGAGAGAGAGTCCATTCCATTGGCTGAGAAGCAACCCCACACATGAATGGTTTCAGGATGCTTGACAGTTGGCATGAGACAAGACTGGTGGTAGCGCTCACCTGGTCTTCTCCGAATAAGCCGTTTTCCAGATGTCCCAAACAATCAAAAAGGGGATTCATCAGAGAAAATGACTTTACCCCAGTCCTCAGCAGTCCACTCCCTGTACCTCTTGAAGAATATCAGTCTGTCCATGATGTTTTTCCTGGAGTGAAGTGGCTTCTTTGCTGCCCTCCTTGAGACCAGGCCTTGCTCCGAGAGTCTCCGCCTCACAGTGCGTGCAGATGCACTCACATCTGCCTGCTGCCATTTCTGAGCAAGCTCTGCACTGCTGGTAGCCCGATCCCGCAGCTGAAACACTTTTAAGAGACGGTCCTGGCGCTTGCTGGTCTTTCTTGAGCGCCCTGGAGCCTTTTTGGCAACAAGGGAACCTCTCTCCTTGAAGTTCTTGATGATGCGATAGATTGTTGACTGAGGTGCAATCTTTCTAGCTGCAATACTCTTCCCTGTTAGGCCATTTTTGTGCAGTGCAATGATGACTGCACGTGTTTCTTTAGAGATAACCATGGTTAACAGAAGAGAAACAATGATGCCAAGCACCAGCCTCCTTTTAAAGTGTCCAGTGGTGCCATTCTTACTTAATCATGACAGATTGATCTCCAGCCCTGTACTCATCAACACCCACACCTGTGTTAATGGAGCAATCACTGAAACGATGTTATCTGGTCCTTTTAAGGCAGGGCTGCAATGATGTTGAAATGTGTTTTGGGGGATAAAGTTCATTTTCTAGGCAAATATTGACTTTGCAAGTTATTGCTGTTAAGCTGATCACTCTTTATAAGATTCTGGAGTATATGCAAATTGCCATTAGAAAAAATGAAGCAGTAGACTTTGTAAAAATTAATATTTGTGTCATTCTCAAAACTTTTGGCCATCATGACAGATAAAAGCACATGTAACCTTTTTTTTTTCCTTAAGCTGTGTGCTTAAGTTTGGTTTTGCCCCCGGTGGCCATTAGGATTATTACACAGTGGTGTCTTTTGTTCTAGTTTGCCCCCGGTGGTGGTGAGCGTCATTGCACTATGGTTTCTTTAGTTTAGTGCATGTGATTATAAAGCAGGTGTGATTGCTCTGGCTGTGCTATAAAAGAGTGTCAGGTGTTGCAATCACTATTGGTGATAGTGTTCATTTCAACCATCTTTGGTGGAGGAAGGATCTAGAGAGAGGTCCTGGCAGCTCAGTCAGAGCCCTGGTGTGGAAGGATTTCCTTGCAGCTCTGACAGAGCTTGGTGGCAGCTATTCAGGAGGAAAGCTGCATTCTGGTGGTGGACTCTGTTGCTGGGAGCAAGAGCAGCAGAGCAAAGCTAAGTGGTGTTTCCCTGTTTGTATTTTTCCCTGTTGTGTATAAGTACAGCGGTGGGGCCATTGCCTGCATCACCCAGCTCCCTAGCAAGGGATAGGTGTAGGGTGTGCTAGGGTGACAGGTTCCTAATCGACGCCTGGTGCGGAAGCGGCCTAGGGAACGTTAGGAGTGTGAGGGACACTGAATCAGGGGAGTGCAGGAGGTCTCCACATCCCCGTTCCCTATCGCAGGGCCCACCGTTGTAAATGTTTCCCCTTCCCCCTTGTCTTGTCGTTTTAGTTACCGGCCTGCGGGCCATGTCACACAGGACAGTTTCATGTGCCGTGTCTTGTTGTTTCTGTTACCGGCCTGCTGGTCGTGTCACACAGGATGGGTCCACGTGACACAACAGATTTCAGCTATCCAAAAGTTAAACTGAAATATGTTATTGTCAGTATCAATTATGTGCTGCCTAGTGACAAAGGTAAAGGAGCATGTTCCCACAGATTTGACACCAATATGGAGAAAACAAAAGGGTAAATTTGCTAAGGCTGAGGACACATAGCATTTTTTCCAACGTTTTGTGGTCCCATCAGGGCTTACATTTATTGGGGCCATTGACCATAATGATGCAGTTGGAGCCACCATGTTCTCTTTCATGCCTCATTTTTGTCCGTATACACCTACTGAAGGTGGACAGCAAGATGTAGTAGACTACAAAAATGATACACAACAGAGCACATGGTAACTCTGTCTGCATTATAATTGTCAATGGTAGGGAGTGGGGGTTGGACATAAGCCCCAACGTGGCAGGAGTACATAATCAGATAAACTACAAATGATGATTTGAATCATCATAAATAGTTTATCTGATTAAGTGCTCTTGCGGTCTCGGATATGTTGGTGAGACCATAAGTCTACCATTTGATGTGGACGTACCCTCCTGCACATTCCTGCCCATTTTATTACTATGGGTAATTCAATCTCACAACTGAAATACCAAATTATCGAACACGTACCAACAGACCGACAGGGAGAGGACCGCATCAAATAATTGAAATAATATGAGGCCTATTGGATTCACACTCTCCAAACTTTCTCTCCATATGGCTTAAATAGTGAATATGAGTTAATACTCTGAGATTTCTTAGTTCATGTAACAATGGTAAAAAATCATTTTTTCTTTTCTTCCAGATGACCTAACTAATCTCAAATAGCTATGGCTGGTTTTGGGTTCCTTTTTTCTTTTCTTTCTTTTTTCATGCTTTATTTCATTACCTTGGCTGTTCTCTTTTTAAGTTTTTTTCCGTCTTCTTTTTGTGTCATTTTTATTATTTTTCCTTATTTTTTATTTATTTATTTTCTTTTAGGACTTATCCTTTTCAGTACCCTCTTTTGCTTTTTACTTATCTTACCCTCCTCATATTCACCTTTTACTACCGCTACGCAAGTGCACTTTCACATTCAGCTCTTCCCATCACTGTTTGGCATTGATAGTACGGCGCCGGCACATTACATCACTGGGACTCCGACATCATCTTCACATGATTCACATCACATGATCGGACCATCTGCACTACCCAGTGCCATAAAAGGCGGATCTCTCTGCCATTCTACATCTCCTTTATTTAACGAGAGTCTTATTCTGGACCCCAGACCACTTCACTTACAGGTATGTGTATCCTGATCTTTTTTCTACACTGGCCGAATTAAAATGCATGCTGTGCATCTCTACCATTTTGCCATACAGCCTACTTCTTTTCCTCCTTACTCATGTCATCTGTTCTATTTAAAAGATTGGATCATGTTCCTTTGTAATAATGTGTATGGTTTATCACAGTTTAAGTCCTGATTTTCTATTTATACTCAGATTCTCTTGCCTTTCACCTCGATCTTGGAGCCTGTGCATTAATTTCTATAGCTACTAATACAAAACTTCATTGATTTCCCCCTACATGTTATTTTATCACAAGGATATTGTTCTGTCTCCAACATCTGATTTATAATCCTCGATTATCTGCTTGTTAATGTTTTCCCTCTAGTGACCAGAGTCATAACCGCAGTGTTATTGTGTTATTTTACTTTCACTTTTGATGCTCGTATTTTTCCCTTCGTTGCAGTGCATTCTGGTAAGTTTTGCAATGCATCCTGTTAGCCTTTTGCAAAGGATTATGGTACTTTCCCTCCAGTTCTCAATTTTCCTTCAGCCTGCATTCAGGAAGCATCTCATTTCTCTTCTCCCCTTGTGATAGCATCGCTGGTATGTATTTATGCTTCTTGTATCTAATTCCTCTCTCATATTAACCTGGTTAATTAGTCCTTCCCCTGGTTAGCTATTAGTGCAGATGTCGATTTATAATGTACTATGTATAATATGTATTTCTGATGTACCCTGTATTGACTAAGTGTATATATATGTTTTGCTTGTAGTTTCACCGCTCCAATATACCATCACGTTCAATAAAGCACAGAGTCAACTACAGTCTCCTTATTGGACCCTGGTGTAGCGGTTTAGCTGCCTGTATAAGCTACATGAATTCTGCTTCATTTAGTGAGGACAGAACAGATATACTCACGGATTTGCTTGTTTGAACATGGTAAGATTCTACTCCTGTTATTTTAGCTCGTGCATCATATGTTTGTCAAATGGTACAAATTGTGCATTTTTTGTTATTATGAGTAGCAGCTATATAATTTATCTTGTGATTCCTTTTATTACACAAGGCCGCACGAGGCCGGAACATTGGCATTATGTGTTATCTGTTTACAAACGGGTCCTTGAATAAATAATTTTTCAGCTTAATTTTTTCAGTGCCGAAGTATTGTTTTGAATATCTTGGGTCTTAGGTCTTACTCCTGAGCACCTGGTCTACATAGCTAAAACTTATTCCTCTCTTGAACATAGGGAACCCAGCATAAGACCAGCATTTCACAAATTGCCTTCACCCAGAGTATACTGGAATCAACTGCAACTCATTTATTAAGAGGCATAAGCCATGCACCAGAAAACCAAACATACTCGTGCTATGAACTATAATTTATTCCAGGTTATAACTTACAATATATTAAAGATGTATTCCCTTTATATTCCATGAGACTGCCAGATATAACTGGGCGCTTTACTTGGCTATTCCCAACAGTCCAATTGATATTGAATGACTTGGAGGCCGAACATGTGCACCTGTACAATCTGTAATACTATTGAAAGCTAAATAATATACAGTTATAGTTAAAAAAAAGAGAGAAAAACTAACATTAGTTTTCTTTCCTCTTATAAAATCCGAAAACATAGCATTATTGAACAAGAAATTATTTCACATGTATAGTTTAAGTAATATATAAATATATACCGTAAGCAATCCGTTTTTAGGGATGGCGGGAAGTTGTTAGAAAAAATGAAGCGGTTTTTGACTTTTGATTTACTTGTCTCTCCCTTTAATTTCATCGAGGCTGTTACAGAAATAAAGCCAATTAATAATTTTAAGAATCAACAATGAGACAGGCATTAAACAGTTCATTTATCATAATGTAGCCTCTCTTACTTAGAATGTGATATCCCAGGGGGCAGTTCTCTTGGTTGGGGAGAATGTTTAAGTCCCAGGAGTCATAGACTCTTTATGAATTCATGGTTTTGATGATGAACACTTCAACAGCAAGAGCATCGAGAACTGATAGTAGGCAGCCCAGCACATGCCAAGTATATGCTAATGAGGAGAAATAATCTCTGGAGTTCCAACAAATCACTCATTGTCTGATGCAATTAGTCTGTTTTTCTCACAATATCAAATCATTCTAAATTTGTTCTGATTTCCCAGGCTTCACATCACTTATAAGTTTCTTTATGTGCTGAAACACTTCAAATAGATAGGATTGTTGAGAAGTCCAAGTTTTAAAAATTTCTTACGGACTGTACCTCATCTTCTTAACCTTTTATTAACCAAAAATATGAAATATCAGCATTTTTTAATAAAAGTAATTCCAATGTATACATCCTACCAGACCAATTTCACATACACTATTAAATAGCATCCTTAATTTTTACCTTGATTGTATTTCTTTTTTTTTGCAAAAACAAGATATATAGTAGAATATATATGAAAAATTCCTGCTATTCCATGAGCACTTAAAGAGTAAGCACCATTTTAATTTTTATTTCATAATTCTATAATACACATGAAAATAAGAAACTTTAAACAATAAACAAATTTAAACAAATCTGCTTTTTTTCTCTGCCAGGACTGATTATTCATTCTCAAAATTCTCATTTCTGAGGTAAAATCTGTATTCAGCGAAGACATATTTTTACTTTACTGAGATAGGAAATGAAAGTTGCTACTAATTAAATTCAATGAAACAACAAAAGAGAAAAAGCGATCAAAAAAGCCCGATATACTAAGGAGTAAAATATGAACTTTCCTAGCATAATAAATATAAAGAACAGTTACACGGGGAGACAAAGTGCATACAGTAAGTGCATCAGCAGGAATCCACAGAATGCAGGAGATAAACGGCATCAGTATGGTGTAATATTACATATGTTATATATGTGGAAAGGGAAAATACGCTATAATATACAGATCAGCTGAGTAGCCATATATAACAAAATACAATACAGCGTACACCAATTCGAGTAATAACCACACCAAAACATCATAAGACTATCACAACTACTTAAACTTACCCAGATAATAGTGACCATTATGCTGCAGCGTCTGCACCCACCCCAACGCGCGTTTCGGAATTGCCTTTGTTGGGGTGGGTGCAGGCGCTGCGGCATCGTGGCCACTATTATCTGGGTAAGATTAAGTAGTTGTGATAGTCTTATGACCTTTTGATGTGGTTATTACATGAATTGAGTCTATGTAGCTCCTCCTCCTCCTTCTACATAGACTTATCAGTAGCAGCTGCTATCTTATATCTCTATAATGGGAAAGTCAATTTTCTCTGAATATGGACTATACTTCAGAACTGAGAATTTTGAAAATGAAATATCAGTTCTGACAGATTTCTCTGTTATTTTGCAAACGTTCTCATTTTCATGTGTACTATTGATTTTTGAGACATAAAAATTTAAACTGCAGTTATTATTTAAAACGTTTTAAAGGACTATTTTATTTTTTGGGCGGCTAAGAACTAATGGGCAGGTAGTTACTAACTATCTGTAAGTTCTGCACGGCGCTGGCTCAGCGTGATCACAGATCACTCCTGCTGGCAATTCTGCTGCTTCATGTCAACAGAGCAGCTTTTCTTCTTCTGGGCTGCTTTATCGATGGGTTATTTCTGCCAACATCATACTGATTGACAGCTGGCTGTCCAAGGTTATGCAGCAAGAACCCGGTGGTCAATCATGATGACATCACCAGTCAGGCCATATTATCTGTGCAGAGAGGAAGACAAGTAGCTCATCTGTCAATTTGACATCACGAGAAGCCAGAGAACCACCAGCAGAAATGGTCTGTGACCCCTCTGAGCCAGCAGAGATCAGCATCAGTAGAACAGGCAGGTAGGTATCAACTACCTACCTGTAATTTTTTAGGCTCATAAGACAAAGATAAAATAGTCCTGGATAACCCCTTTTAATAATTCATTTGACTATAGCCTAATACATCTATCTTGGTTTGATCATATAAATAGTATTAAGATGACTAAATAGTCTGAGTTTTTATACTTCTTGCCTATTATTTTATTTTTGGTCACTCAAGTTTTCTTACACCTTCTTAATAATGGATTAGCAATCAGAGTATGGTTCTTATGAGAGTGGTCAACTGGTTCTGATCAATCGATGCCAAACAATAAGTGAGATTATCTCCTTGGGTTTTAAATTTACTCCCTTGGATTGTGAGAACACAAGTGCAACATTGCCTTTACTCACCTGGCATTTTTTGTCTACAATTCAGCCTTCAACACCCCTATACAATTTCACATATCATGTCACTAACACTATTAACACTAATGTTTGATATCCCAATTTTTCCCATTAACAGCCATTCACGTCTCAGCGTTATAAACTTCTGTGAAGCACTTGGGGGTTCAAAGTGCTCACCAGACATATAGATAACTTCCTTGGAAGGTCAAGTTTCCAAAATGGGGTCACTTGTGGGGGGTTTCTACTGTTTAGGCACATCAGGGGCTCTGCAACTGTAATGACGACCGCAGACCATTCCATCAAAGTCTGCATTTCAAAATGTCACTACTTCCATTCCAAGCCCTGACGTGTGCCCAAACAATGGTTCCCCCCACATATGGGGTACCAGCGTACTCAGGACAAACTGGACAACAACTTTTGGGGTCCAATTTCTCCTCTCACCCTTGTGAAAATAAAAAATTGCGAGCTAAAAAATTATTTTTTGAAGAAAAAAATTATTTTTTATTTTCACAGCTTTGCGTTATAAACTTCTGAGCTCACAACACATGTAGATAAGTTCTTTGGGGGGTCTAGTTTCCAAAATGGGGTCACTTGTGGGGGGTTTCCACAAATTAGTCACATATGCAACATGACGCCCGCAGACCATTCCATCAAGTCGGCTTTTCAAAACCTCACTACTTCCCTTCCGAGCCCCGACGTGTGCCCAAACAGTGGTCCCCCCCACATATGGGGTACCAGCGTACTCAGAACAAACTGGACAACAACTTTTGGTGTCCAATTTATCCTGTTACCCTTGTGGAAAAGCAAAATTGCGGGCTAAAAATCATTTTTTGGAGGAAAAAATGATTTTTTATTTTCACGGCTCTGCTTTATAAACTTCTGTGAAGCACCTGGGGTTTCAAAGTGCACACTATGCATCTAGATAAGTTCCTTGGGGGGTCTAGTTTCCAAAATGGGGTCACTTGTGGGGTGTTTCCACAGTTTATGTACATCAGGGGCTCTGCAAATGTAACATGACACCCGCAGACCATTCCATCAGTCAGCATTTCAAAATGTCACTACTTCCCTTCCGAGCCCCGACGTGTGCCCAAACAGAGGTTCCTCCCCACATATGGGGTACCAGCGTACTCAGGACAAACTGGACAACATCTTTAGGGCTACAATTTATCCTGTTACCCTTGTGAAAATAAAAAATTGCGGACTAAAAAAATAATTTTTTGAGGAAAATAATATTTTTTATTTTCACGGCTCTGCTTTATAAACTTCTGTGAAGCACCTGGGGTTTCAAAGTGCACACTATGCATCTAGATAAGTTCCTTAGGGGGTCTAGTTTCCAAAATGGGGTCATTTATGGGGGAGATCCAAAGTTTAGGCACACAGGGGCTCTCCAAACACGACATGATGTCCGCTAACGATTGGAGCTAATTTTCCTTTCAAAAAGTCAAATGGTGCTCCTTCCCTTCTGAGCCCTGCTGTGCGCCGAAACAGTGGTTCCCCCCACATATGGGGTACCAGCGTACTCAGGACAACCTGGACAACAACTTTTGTGGTCCAATTTCTCATGTTAGCCATGTGAAAATAAAAAATAGCATGCTAAAAAATCATTTTTGAGAAAAAAAATGATTTTTTATTTTCACTGCTCTGTGTTATAAACTTATGTGAAGCACTTGGAGGTTCAAATTGCTCACTACACATCTAGATAAGTTCCTTAAGGGGTCTAGTTTCCAAAATGGTGTCAATTGTGTTTTTTTTTCACTGTTTAGGCACACAGGAGCTCTCCAAACGCAACATGGTATCCGATAACGATTGGAGCTAATTTTCCATTCAAAAAATCAAATGGCGCTCCTTCCCTTCCGGGCCCTCCTGGGCGCCCAAACAGTGGTTTATGACCACATATGAGGTGTCGGTGTACTCAGGAGAAATTGCCCCACAAATTTTAGGTTCCATTTTATCCTGTTGCGCTTGTGAAAATGAAAAAATTGATGATAAAAGAAAATTTTTGTTGGAAAAATTAAAATGTCCATTTTTTCCTTCCATGTTGCTTTAGTTCCTGTCCATTTGAAAACGAAAAAACTGAGGATAAAATTAATTTTTTGTGAAAAAAATGTACTTTTTTTTACGGATCAATTTGTGAAGCAACTGGGGGTTCAAAGTGATCACTATTCATCTAAATAAGTTCCTTGGGGGGGTCTAGTTCCCAAAATGGGGTCACATGTGGGGGAGCTGCAATGTTTAGGCACACAGGGACTCTCCAAACTCGACATGGCAACCGCTAAATATTCCAACATATTTTCCATTCAAAAAGTCAAATGGTGCTCCTTCCCTTCCGAGCCCTGCCGTGCACCCAAACAGTGGTTTATGACCACATGTGAGGTATCTGTGTACTCAGGAGAAATTGCCCAACAAATTTTAGGATCCATTTTATCCTGTTGCCCATGTGAAAATGAAAAAATTGATGATAAAAGAAATTTTTTGTTGGAAAAATTAAAATGTCCAATTTTTCCTTCCATGTTGCTTTAGTTCCTGTGAAGCACCTGAATCTTCTTGAATGTAGTTTTGAGTATCTTGAGGGGTGCAGTTTTTAGAATGGTGTCACTTTGAGGTATTTTCTCCCATGTAGATCCCTCAAAGTGACTTCAAATTTGATGTGGTCCCTAAAAAAAATGGTTTTGAAAATTTTGTTGTAAAAATGAGAAATCACTGGTGAACTTTTAACCCTTATAACTTCCTAACAAAAAATTTTTTTTTTCCAAAATTGTGCTGATGTAAAGTATACATGTGGGAAATGTTGTTTAGCAACTATTTTGTGTTACGTGACTCTCTGGTTTAACAGAATAAAAATTCAAAATTGCAAAATTTTCTAAATTTTCGCCAAATTTCTGATTTTTTCACAAATAAACACAAAAATTATCAACCTAAATTTACCACTAACATGAAGTCCAATATGTCATGAAAAAACAATCTCAGAATCGCTAGGATGCGTTGAAGCATTCCTGAGTTTTTACCTCATAAAGGGGCACTGGTCAGAATTGCAAAAAATGGCCTGGCCATTAAGGTCAAAATAGGCTGGGTCATGAAGGGGTTAAAACATATACACTAAGGGGCATGTATATCCTCACTGTGTTTCTGGAGCATTTTAACTTTTGTCCCGAGAACTGCTTCTCGGTGCTAGTATAATTTATTCTTTCATGGATTTTTCTATCATAAAACCATCTAAAGAGGGGTAATATTCCTTTAAAACACTGGTAATGCAAGTAAGCACTCCAATTAACCCTTTCAAGACCTAGAACTTTTTGTCCTACCTTTCTTTGAAGAGTCATAACTTTAATTTTCCTTTGACATGGCCATAGGAGGACTAGTTTTACGCAAGACAAGTAGTAGTTTTGAACGACACCATTCATTTTAATATATACAGTGGGGAAAAAAAGTATTTAGTCAGTCAGCAATAGTGCAAGTTCCACCACTTAAAAAGATGAGAGGCGTCTGTAATTTACATCATAGGTAGACCTCAACTATGGGAGACAAACTGAGAAAAAAAAATCCAGAAAATCACATTGTCTGTTTTTTTTCATTTTATTTGCATATTATGGTGGAAAATAAGTATTTGGTCAGAAACAAGCAATCAAGATTTCTGGCTCTCACAGACCTGTAACTTCTTCTTTAAGAGTCTCCTCTTTCCTCCACTCTTACCTGTAGTAATGGCACCTGTTTAAACTTGTTATCAGTATAAAAAGACACCTGTGCACACCCTCAAACAGTCTGACTCCAAACTCCACTATGGTGAAGACCAAAGAGCTGTCAAAGGACACCAGAAACAAAATTGTAGCCCTGCACCAGGCTGGGAAGACTGAATCTGCAATAGCCAACCAGCTTGGAGTGAAGAAATCAACTGTGGGAGCAATAATTAGAAAATGGAAGACATACAAGACCACTGATAATCTCCCTCGATCTGGTGCTCCACGCAAAATCCCACCCCGTGGGGTCAGAATGATCACAAGAACGGTGAGCAAAAATCCCAGAACCACGCGGGGGGACCTAGTGAATGAACTGCAGAGAGCTGGGACCAATGTAACAAGGCCTACCATAAGTAACACACTACGCCACCATGGACTCAGATCCTGCAGTGCCAGACGTGTCCCACTGCTTAAGCCTGTACATGTCCGGGCCCGTCTGAAGTTTGCTAGAGAGCATTTGGATGATCCAGAGGAGTTTTGGGAGAATGTCCTATGGTCTGATGAAACCAAACTGGAACTGTTTGGTAGAAACACAACTTGTCGTGTTTGGAGGAAAAAGAATACTGAGTTGCATCCATCAAACACCATACCTACTGTAAAGCATGGTGGTGGAAACATCATGCTTTGGGGCTGTTTCTCTGCAAAGGGGCCAGGACGACTGATCCGGGTACATGAAAGAATGAATGGGGCCATGTATCGTGAGATTTTGAGTGCAAACCTCCTTCCATCAGCAAGGGCATTGAAGATGAAACGTGGCTGGGTCTTTCAACATGACAATGATCCAAAGCACACCGCCAGGGCAACGAAGGAGTGGCTTCGTAAGAAGCATTTCAAGGTCCTGGAGTGGCCTAGCCAGTCTCCAGATCTCAACCCTATAGAAAACCTTTGGAGGGAGTTGAAAGTCCGTGTTGCCAAGCGAAAAGCCAAAAACATCACTGCTCTAGAGGAGATCTGCATGGAGGAATGGGCCAACATACCAACAACAGTGTGTGGCAACCTTGTGAAGACTTACAGAAAACGTTTGACCTCTGTCATTGCCAACAAAGGATATATCACAAAGTATTGAGATGAAATTTTGTTTCTGACCAAATACTTATTTTCCACCATAATATGCAAATAAAATAAAAAAAAAAACAGACAATGTGATTTTCTGGATTTTTTTTTCTCAGTTTGTCTCCCATAGTTGAGGTCTACCTATGATGTAAATTACAGACGCCTCTCATCTTTTTAAGTGGTGGAACTTGCACTATTGCTGACTGACTAAATACTTTTTTTCCCCACTGTCATGTATTAAAGAATGGAAAAAATAATTCCAAGTGAGGTAAATTTGTGAAAAAAATTCCAATCTGCCAGGTTTTTTTTTTGCATTTTGCTTTTATGGTGTTCATTGTGTGGTAAAAAATTACCCCCAGACGAAACTTGATGCGAAACGCACTTCAGATGCATTTTCTTTGATAGGTAAAATTTACTTCATGTCACTGTATTATCATTATGTGAACTTTCATGTGATATCACTTTCTCCCTTTTTATCTGTATGTGCCTTAAAGGTCCTTAACTTATACAGCACAGGTTATTTTGGTTTGTACCTTTTGAATATCCATCCTCAATATTGTGATTACACATAATATAACTGTGTATTGATTTGAAGTATTCACACAAGTGAGTTTTGTTATTGTCACTAACCTACATTTAGGATTTTATATGTCGAACTTTTGTTTGTCTATTCTTATGCTTTACATTATCCAATGAATAATACATTTTTTATTGATTTTGAGTCTTGCACAATTCTATATGTGTATTCTTGAATTTATTAGTGCATTTTGGTCCCTTATATGTACATCCTTATAAACATCTGATAACACAAAAAGCTCAGAGTATAAATCCAATAAAAAATTGATCTTTATTAAATTACAATAATAAAAGCAACAGAGACTACACAAGCAAAAAAGATTAAATAGGGAAGCCTGGTGACATACTAATATTTAGACATGAGATGGAAATATCCACAATTCACTATTATATATATATATATATATATATATGCTTCTTATGCATAGAGCAATCCAGCTTGTAATGCATGAACTTATAGTTTCTATATCAATAGCACAATCTGTACTGATATCAATATATTGGTGTCAGAAGTTACAAAATACTGAAGCGATAAAGAGTAGTACTTACTAAATTATACAGTCACCATGGCTCTCCCTCGCCCCAACGCACGTTTCGTGTAGACATGCCTCCTGAGGAAGTAATACACGAAACGTGCATTGGGGTGAGGGGGAGCCATGGTGACTGTATAATTTAGTAAGTACTACTCTTTATCCCTTCAATATTTTGTAACTTCTGACACCAATATATTGATATCAGTACAAATTGTGCTATTGATATAGAAACTATAAGTTCATGCATTATAAGCTGGATTGCCCTATGCATAAGAAGCATATATATAGTTGTGGCCAAAAGTATTGACACTAGAGTTGAGCGAAACGGGTCGAAAAATTTCAAAAGTCGCCGACTTTTGGCAAAGTCGGGTTTCATGAAACGAAACCCGACCCTAGGATGAGGTCGGCCACGAGGTCGGCGACTTACGCGCCAAAGTCGCGTTTCAAAAGTTTGTTTTGCGCTCTTTTTCAGCCAATCAGGATCCACGGACACTGTGGGCAGCGTGATGACATAGGCAGGGGTCACCACCATCTTTCAGAAGGGCATGCAAGTGATTGGCTTGCTTTGGTGGGCGTCACAGGGGGTATAAAAGGGCGTGCACGCCGACCGCCATCTTACTTCTGCCGATCTCAGTATAGGGAGAGGTTGCTGCTGATTCTGTAGGGAGAGCGTTAGGCAGGGAAGAAGACAAAAAAACTGCTTCTGCTGCTAGCGATTTGGCCTGCACAACACACCAGTCACTGTGTGTGCAGTGCAAGGGGAGGCTATATAGTGGTGTATCAGTGGTGTTGGTTGTTGGGCTGCCTTCTAAGGCTTCCTGACATTCCTGCATTGCTGTTCACCCACTGCTCCGCAAACTGCTTTTTTAAAAGCAATCCCAATTTTTTTTTTTTGTCCTGCTGAGAAGAAAAAAAAACTGCTTCTGCTGCTAGCAATTTGGCCTGCACTACACACCAGTCACTGTGTGTGCAGTGCAAGGGGAGGCTATATTGTGGTGTATCAGTGGTGTTGGTTGTTGGGCTGCCTTTTAAGGCTTCCTGACAGGCTGGCATTGCTGTTTACCCACTGCTCTGCAAACTGCTTTTTTAAAAGCAATCCAATCTCCCTTATCCTCTAGTCACTTTGGTCACAGCTGTGCCATCGAGCCTGTCACATAGCGCTCAGATATTCATTGGGCCTCACACAATCCAAAAGTGTCCAGTGTCCAAAAGTGTGTGCAGAGATTCAAAATCTCCCTTATCCTCTAGTCACTTTGGTCACAGCTGTGCCATCGAGCCTGTCACATAGCGCTCAGATATTCATTGGGCCTCACACAATCCAAAAGTGTCCAGTGTCCAAAAGTGTGTGCAGAGATTCAAAATCTCCCTTATCCTCTAGTCACTTTGGTCACAGCTGTGCCATCGAGCCTGTCACATAGCGCTCAGATATTCATTGGGCCTCACACAATCCAAAAGTGTCCAGTGTCCAAAAGTGTGTGCAGAGATTCAAAATCTCCCTTATCCTCTAGTCACTTTGGTCACAGCTGCGCCATCGAGCCTGTCACATAGCGCTCAGATATTCATTGGGCCTCACACAATCCAAAAGTGTCCAGTGTCCAAAAGTGTGTGCAGAGATTCAAAATCTCCCTTATCCTCTAGTCACTTTGGTCACAGCTGTGCCATCGAGCCTGTCACATAGCGCTCAGATATTCATTGGGCCTCACACAATCCAAAAGTGTCCAGTGTCCAAAAGTGTGTGCAGAGATTCAAAATTTCCCTTATCCTCTAGTCACTTTGGTCACAGCTGTGCCATCGAGCCTGTCACATAGCGCTCAGATATTCATTGGGCCTCACACAATCCAAAAGTGTCCAGTGTCCAAAAGTGTGTGCAGAGATTCAAAATCTCCCTTATCCTTTAGTCACTTTGGTCACAGCTGTGCCATCGAGCCTGTCACATAGCGCTCAGATATTCATTGGGCCTCACACAATCCAAAAGTGTCCAGTGTCCACAAGTGTCTGCAGAAATTCAAAATCTCCCTTATCCTCTAGTCACTTTGGTCACAGCTGTGCCATCGAGCCTGTCACATAGCGCTCAGATATCAGTGGGCCTCACACAATCCAAAAGTGTCCAGTGTCCACAAGTGTCTGCAGAAATTCAAAATCTCCCCTGTCCTATAGACACCTTGTACCTTGTTTTACATTACTATATAGTTTGTTGGATTTTGTCTACATTTCTACCAAAAATGAGGAAGGCTGGTGGAAGAGGCCGTGGAATTGGGCGGGGGTTGGCAGCTGGTAATGATGGTGTTGGTGGTGGATCTGATGGTAGTGGCAAGAGCAAAATAGGACCGAATGCAGGAGGTGTTGAGCCTGCGTCATCGTCTGGCTACATAAGGCCTTGAACGCTTAGTTTTCTAGGAGTTGGCAAACCGCTTTTAAAGCCAGAGCATCAGGAAAAAGTTTTGTCTTACATTGCTGACTCAGCCTCCAGCTCTATCACCTCCTCTTCTTCAGTTGTAAAAAGTAAAAGCACTGAGTCATCATTGGAGGCTCATGTTCATGAACCACACCTTTCCTTGTGTCCTTCACCCCAACCAAGATTGAAGGATGACGCAGGCCATACTACTGATTACTCCATGGAGCTGTTTTCACATACCATGCCTGGATTATCAAGTGAAATGGTGAATTACCCAGGCCAAGATGAATCTGACATGGAGTGCACTGATGCACAGCCGCTGATGGATGATTCTGCTGGTACATTCACTCAGAGCACTACATTGTCCTCGCAGTGTACAGAGCCAGATTCTGACCCTGATGAGACTCAGGTGCCCCTTCCCGCACACTATACCACCATACACGGTGACACAGAGGAAGGTGCACATGACATAGAAGAGGAGGTGATGGATGACCCAGTTGTTGACCCAGATTGGCATCCATTGGGGGAAGAGGGTGCTGCTTCCAATAGCTCAGATGAGGAGCATCCACAGCAGACATCGACATCGCAACAGCTGTTATCTGGCAGGCCCGGAGCACTCCAAAGACAGGTTCCAAACATCAAAAGAGTTGCTGGACAGCTTGTCCAGAGGGTCAAAAGATCACAGCGTGCTAGGCCGCAAAATGTCTGCCAAAGTAGGAAGAGTGCAGTGTGGCACTTTTTTGAACAAAATCCTCATGATCAGGCCAAGGTTATCTGTAAGAAGTGCGCAAAGACCTTTAGCCGAGGGAAAAATCTGAAAAATTTGAATACCAGTTGCATGCTTAGACATTTAACCAGCATGCACTTGCAAGCGTGGACACAACACCAAACCTCAAGTGCCACATGTGCAACTGATCACAACGAAGGTAGTCAGCAACGCTACATTGTTTCCCCCACTGTAAGCCCACCGGTTAGCACAGCAGCAAATGTTGAGGTGTCGTTGCAAGGCCACAGCAGTCAGGGAATCCCACTGTTATATCAACGAAAGACTGATTCTAGGCCATCAGAAAGAACACCAACTCCATCACCATCATCAACCCTCTCTCAGTCCGCCCTGTCCACCGCTACTTCCACCATATGCAGCTCTCAAGTCCAGCTCACCCTCCCAGACACTATGAGTAGGTCAAGAAAGTACTCAGTCTCTCATCCGCGTACACTGGGTTTGAACGCCCACATTGCCAAACTAATCTCGTTTGAGATGATGCCCTTTCGGTTGGTGGAAAGCACAGCTTTCCGCGAACTCATGGCCTATGCAGTACCACGCTATGACCTACCCAGTCCCCACTTCTTCTCTCGCAAAGCCATCCCAGCCCTCCACCATCATGTGAAAGACCGCATTGTCCATGCACTCAAGCAGTCAGTGAGTGGAAAGGTGCACCTCACAACTGATGCATGGTCCAGTCGGCATGGCCAGGGCCGTTACGTGTCCATCACTGCGCACTGGGTTAATGTGGTGGATGCAGGGTCCACAGGGGACAGTGGTGGTGGGACAGTGCTGCCTAGCCCACGGTATAGGAAACAGTTGGCTGTAGGCGTTCGACCCTCCTCCTCCTCCTCCAGAAGCGAAAGCTCGTCCACAGAGCGCAGTCGTACGAGCACTCCATCTGCAGCTGCCACTCTTGCACACGATGTGTCCCCCTATCGAGCAGCTAGTGGAAAGCGTCAGCAGGCTGTGTTGCAGATGATGTGTTTGGGCAACAGACACACCGCCGAGGTGCTGGCCGAGTACTTGAAGCGACAAACTGAGTCATGGCTGGGCAGTGTACATCTTGAGGCAGGCAAGGTAGTTAGTGATAACGGCCGTAATTT
Organism: Dendrobates tinctorius; assembly: GCF_039654945.1. Lineage (NCBI taxonomy): Eukaryota > Metazoa > Chordata > Amphibia > Anura > Dendrobatidae > Dendrobates > Dendrobates tinctorius. Next base: position 23,327,699 of record NW_027361802.1, on the reverse strand, counting down.
TGTGGCAGCCATAGCCCTTTCAAAACTCAGCCATATACCTTGCTTGGCTCACACCTTGAACCTGGTGGTGCAGTGCTTCCTCAAAAATTATCCGGAGTTAACAGCCCTGCTCCAGAAGGTGCGAAGACTGTGCGCGCACATCCGCTGGTCGCCTGTACACTCCGTTCGTATGCAGAAGCTGCAGCGATTGCTCCACCTTCCCAACCACCGCCTCATTATCGACATTGTAACAAGGTGGAACTCCACCCTGCACATGGTGGAGCGGCTGTGCGAGCAGAGGCAGGCCATAATGCATTTGTGGGAGGATACACGGCCAGGCACTTTGAGAGCAGACATGGAGTTGACAGGTGTGCAGTGGTCGAAGCTGAAAGACCTCTGTAAAGTCCTTCAGTTTTTTCAGGAATGCACACGGCTGGTAAGCGCAGACGACGCCATCCTAAGCATGAGCATCCCACTTATGCGTCTGCTCATGCAAACTTTGACGCACCTTAAGGAGCAGGCGTCTGCAGCCAATGTTGATGAGGAGGAAGAGGAGGAGGGAATCCTTGATGACATTCAGCCATTGTCTGCTCAGGGACCTCTCCTGGACGAGGTGGAGGAAGACGAGGAGGAGGAGGAGGATGATGGGGATGATTACTTAGGGGAGGAGGATGCATCTCGTGGGGCAAGTGAAAATGTTGGCGTGGCAAGGTCTGGTACAGGGTTTGTGCGTGACTGGAGGGATGTGGATTTGCCAGAAAGTGCTCCTCCAACCAGCACTCGCAGTGCATCATTGACACCGGGAACATTGGCCCACATGTCAGATTATGCCTTGCAGATCCTAAAAAGGGACCCACGCATTGCCAAAATGATGAACGATGACGACTACTGGTTGGCCAGCATCCTGGATCCACGCTATAAAGGCAAATTACAAAACATCATGCCACAGGAGAACCTTGACCTAATATTGGCTAATAAACAAGCAACTCTGGTAAATCGGTTGCTTGAGGCATTCCCAGCACACAGCAGCGGTGATGGTTCTCACAAGAGCCGTACGGGCCGGGGGCAGCTTGGCAGAGGTGTTCGTGGTGCACACAGCAGAAGTGGCGTTGGAGACAGGGGTTTCATGACAATGTTGTGGACTGATTTTTCAAGTACCGCTCACACAACTGGTAATACTGCATCGATGAAAAGTGACAGGAGACAGCAGTTGTCAACTATGGTTACAAACTACTTTTCCTCCCATATCAATGTTCTCCCACACAGGTCATTCCCCTTTGACTATTGGGCCGCTAAACTGGACACCTGGCCTGAATTGGCACAATATGCCTTACAGGAGCTCGCTTGCCCAGCTGCAAGTGTGCTATCGGAAAGAGTCTTCAGTGCAGCTGGATCAATCCTGACAGAAAAAAGGACCCGTCTGTCAACCCAAAATGTGGATGATCTAACCTTCATTAAAATGAACCACGCATGGGTTTCCAAGGATTTTGTCCCACCTTCCCCTGATGACACATAAGGTGACAGAAAAATGGCTTGCTTTGGTCCACCTCTTCCTGGGACTTGACCTATTTCACCTTTTGCATCAGCTGAATGTCCAACATCAACATATGCCACTTTCTAAAACTCCCTAACTGTGCTGCCTCCCACCCCCATGGCCGGGGTCACCACCTAGCGCACGACACCGTGCGAGTGCCGTTGCCCTGGACAGGTGGGTAGGCCGACTCTTGGGCGCAGGCACTGGTACAGGGTCCTTCATAGTGCAATCAAGTGTCTCTGACGATGGTGGTGCACACCCGCCGTCAGACACACCGCCGTACTATGAGGGGCCCAGTGCCAGTACCGACGCCCACGAGTGGGCCCCCCTTGCTTGGGCAGGGCCCCAGCATTTGCAATCTTTACCTCTCCCTGCTCCTCCGCTGTGTAGTCTGGGCCGTCAAATCCATACTGTGCCTGACACCGTCTGAGCCTGCCTCCTGAAGTATAGACATATAGTTTGAATGTGTACGCTATCCATACATGTTATCCGGGGAAACGGTACCCTTTCTAACCTTTGTGCAATCACGTGCAATCCATACTGGGCCTAACACCGTCTGAGCCTGCCTCCTGAGACATATATTTTGAATGTGTACGATATCCATACATGTTATCCGGGGATACGGTACCCTTTCTAACCTTTGTGCAATCACGTGCAATCCATACTGGGCCTAACACCGTCTGAGCCTGCCTCCTGAGACATATATTTTGAATGTGTACGCTATCCATACATGTTATCCGGGGAAACGGTACCCTTTTTAACCTTTGTGCAATCACGTGTAATCCATACTGGGCCTAACACCGTCTGAGCCTGCCTCCTGAGACATATATTTTGAATGTGTACGCTATCCATACATGTTATCCGGGGAAACGGTACCCTTTCTAACCTTTGTGCAATCACGTGCAATCCATACTGGGCCTAACACCGTCTGAGCCTGCCTCCTGAGACATATATTTTGAATGTGTACGCTATCCATACATGTTATCCGGGGATACGGTACCCTTTCTAACCTTTGTGCAATCACGTGCAATCCATACTGGGCCTATCACCGTCTGAGCCTGCCTCCTGAGACATATATTTTGAATGTGTACGCTATCCATACATGTTATCCGGGGATACGGTACCCTTTCTAACCTTTGTGCAATCACGTGCAATCCATACTTGTCCTAACACCGTCTGAGCCTGCCTCCTGAGACATATATTTTGAATGTGTACGCTATCCATACATGTTATCTGGGGATACGGTACCCTTTCTAACCTTTGTGCAATCACGTGCAATCCATACTGGGCCTAACACCGTCTGAGCCTGCCTCCTGAGACATATATTTTGAATGTGTACGCTATCCATACATGTTATCCGGGGATACGGTACCCTTTCTAACCTTTGTGCAATCACGTGCAATCCATACTGGGCCTAACACCGTCTGAGCCTGCCTCCTGAGACATATATTTTGAATGTGTACGCTATCCATACATGTTATCCGGGGAAACGGTACCCTTTCTAACCTTTGTGCAATCACGTGCAATCCATACTGGGCCTAACACCGTCAGAGCCTGCCTCCTGATGTATAGACATATATTTTGAATGTGTACGCTATCCATACATGTTATCTGGGGATACGGTACCCTTTCTCACCTTTGTGCAATCACGTGTAATCCATACTGGGCGTGAGAACGGCTGGCGAGCTGTTAAGCAAGCTACAGCACCGGTGGTTTGCACACGTAAGTTTTTCATTTTTTCAGGAATGACGGTTAGGCCTAATTCCGGAACTGCGGTTGACCTGCACTTACTGGGAAATCATCGTTCGCGGGTAATAATTGTAATCAGTGATCCCCATCACTAACGTTGTTCAGCGGGTTATCTGCACCTGTAAGCGACAAACGCTGGCCTTTTCAGTGTAGCGCACATGCAGCCACGGACATGTAAGGGCATGACACACCAGTTATTGGCCAATCTCATGTGCCAGAGCCTCACGTGTCCCTCTAGTAAGCCGAACTCGGAACGCGGGGCATGACGGAGTCTCGTTCGTTAACGGAATTAAGCTTGCAATGTGTGCATCTGTTCTGTAGCTGGCATGGTTGAGGTTTCCCAGGTGGAGTCGAATTTAACCGTAGGCTCCACTCCTGGTGGTGCCCTTCTGGACATTCCTTTAAGGTTCAGCTTTGCAACCATACTGCCCACGTAAAACAAACACTTTGCCTTCATGAACGCTGTTTGGAGGGTCATGACTCGTGGGAATAACGCCGCCCAATCAGTTAACCTGCTAGAGAGATCCTTCGTTGCTCCCAAGCATGACATCACACTCCCTAGGAAGAAGGTAATGCCACTGTGGCGACCGTACTCCTGGGGGCGACACAAGTGCACTGATGCCCAGCCACTGCTCGATGAATCTGCTGGTACATTGACCCAGACCACTACATTCCCCTCGCACGCTACACGACCTGAATCTGACCCTGATGAAACTCAGGTTACCCTTCCCATATACAGTTCCATCTTACACGGTGACAAAGAGGAAGCTGCAGATGAAAGTGCAGGTTCGGCCCACCCGCCATCAGACACACCATCGTACTATCAGGGGCCCTGTGCCAGTGCCGTCGCCAACGAGTGGGCCCCCCCTGCTTGCCCAGGATCACAGCACTTGCAAGGTTGAAATACTGTGCAGTGAGATGGAAGATGGGGACGACGAGGAATCCAGACAAGTACAGGGATTCCCTAGCGAGGAGACTTATTTGATTGTTTTCAATGTTGGGACAGCAATTTTTGGGGAGCACTATACTCTGGAGAATGATAGATGGGGCCCACCATACACTGGAACATTCCAAAGGTGGACATCAGACAGTGGAGCAGCATTTACAGGGCCCATTATACACTAGAGCATTAGAAATGGGGCCCATTATGTTTGGAGCATTATTTGGGCCCATAAGACAGTGGAGCTTCATCCATGGGGACCAACATATACTGTAGCATTATGTGGAGCTCATCATATACTGTTTCAAACATTATATGGGACCAATGATTCTGTATGGAGAAATAGATGGGCCTCGTCATGAGATGTAAAAAGTGAGGTATTTTTCATTGTACTATACCGCTATTTCTCTGCCGTATCGGAGCATGATGCGTTGTGGTATGTGTTAAAGGGGCGCTCTTTCGCCCAGGGCACATGAAAACCTGCAGCCAGCCCTCCCCCCCACAACTTTAGCCAAATAACCCCCATTTTTCAGTGCGTAACTTGTATTATGAAGTTAATTAAGGTTGACAAGCTTAAGTAAGAAGAATTGATGCTTTTGGCATTCAGTGTTTCCTGTCCTCCTCTCACTGCCGACTTTTATTCCCCATTGACTTACATTGGGTTTCGTGTTTCGGGACGACCCCGACTTTTCCCTATAATCGTACGATCTTGCTCGACCCGACTTTTGGAAAAGTCGGGTTTCACGAAACGAAACACGACCCTAAAAAACCAAAAGTCGCTCAACTCTAATTGACACCCCTGCAATTCTGTCAGATAATACTCAGTTTGTTCCTGAAAATGATTGCAAACACAAATTCTTTGGTATTGTTATCTTCATTTAATTTGTCTTAAATGAAAAAACACACAAAGAATTGTCCTAAAGCCAAATTGGATATAATTCCACACCAAACATAAAAAGAGGGTGGACAAAGTATTGGCACTGTTTGAAAAATCATGTGATGCTTCTCTAATTTGTGTAATTAACAGCACCTGTAACTTACCTGTGGCACCTAACAGGTGTTGGCAATAACTAAATCACACTTGCAGCCAGATGACATGGATTAAAGTTGACTCAACCTCTGTCCTGTGTCCTTGGGTGTACCACATTGAGCATGGAGAAAAGAAAGAAGACCAAAGAACTGTCTGAGGACTTGAGAAACCAAATTGTGAGGAAGCATGAGCAATCTCAAGGTTACAAATCCATCTCCAAAGTCCTGAATGTTCCTGTGTCTACCGTGCGCAGTGTCATCAAGAAGTTTAAAGCCCATGGCACTGTGGCTAACCTCCCTAGATGTGGACGGAAAAGAAAAATTGACAAGAGATTTCAACGCAAGATTGTGCGGATGTTGGATAAAGAACCTCGACTAACATCCAAACAAGTTCAAGCTGCCCTGCAGTCCGAGGGTACAACAGTGTCAACCCGTACTATCCGTCGGCGTCTGAATGAAAAGGGACTGTATGGTAGGAGACCCAGGAAGACCCCACTTCTTACCACGAGACATAAAAAAGCCAGGCTGGAGTTTGCCAAAACTTACCTGAAAAAGCCTAAAATGTTTTGGAAGAATGTTCTCTGGTCAGATGAGACAAAAGTAGAGCTTTTTTGGGCAAAGGCATCAGCATAGAGTTTACAGGAGAAAAAAAGAGGCATTCAAAGAAAAAAACACGGTCCCTACAGTCAAACATGGCGGAGGTTCCCTGATGTTTTGGGATTGCTTTGCTGCCTCTGGCACTGGACTGCTTGACCGTGTGCATGGCATTATGAAATCTGAAGACTACCAACAAATTTTGCAGCATAACGTAGGGCCCAGTGTGAGAAAGCTGGGTCTCCCTCAGAAGTCATGGGTCTTCCAGCAGGAAAATGACCCAAAACACACTTCAAAAAGAACTAGAAAATGGTTTGAGAGAAAGCACTGGAGACTTCTAAGGTGGCCAGCAATGAGTCCAGACCTGAATCCCATAGAACACCTGTGGAGAGATCTAAAAATGGCAGTTTGGAGAAGGCACCCTTCAAATATCAGGGACCTGGAGCAGTTTGCCGAAGAATGGTCTAAAATTCCAGCAGAGCATTATAAGAAACTCATTAATGGTTACCGGAAGCGGTTGGTCGCAGTTATTTTGGCTAACGGTTGTGCAACTAAGTATTAGGCTGAGGGTGCCAATACTTTTGTCTGGCCCATTTTTGGAGTTTTGTGTGAAATAATTAATGTTTTGCTTTTTGCTTCATTTTCTTTTGTGTTTTTTCATTTAAGGCAAATTAAATGAAGATAATAATACCAAAGAATTTGTGTTTGCAATCATTTTCAGGAAGAAACAGAGTATTATCTGACAGAATTGCAGGGGTGTCAATACTTTTGGCCACAACTGTATAATAGTGAATTGTGGATATTTCCATCTCATGTCTAAATATTAGTATGTCACCAGGCTTCCCTATTTAATCTTCTTTACTTGTGTAGTCTCTGTTGTTTTTATTATTGTAATTTAATAAAGATCAATTTTTTATTGGATTTATACTCTGAGCTTTTTGTGTTATCAGATATTTATATGAGTTGTTCCCTCTATGCAGTTGGGCAGTTGTGTAATAGCCTTATAAAGATGTAGATGTTTTATACACTTATTGTATGGCTGAGTACACAAGGGACAGGAAGTGGGCTTAGAACATATCCTCAAGGAAGAAACAGTGCAAAATGTCTTGGGGTGGGTAAGCACCAGTCTGTGAGATGAAACTGTAATATCCAGAAGAAACCCACTCAAACCTTCTGAAAACACACAAGCTCCATGCCGATGTTGCCCTTGGTTGGATTTGAACTTAGGACCCCAGTGCTGCAAAACAACAATGCTAATGAATTAGCAACCCTGCTTGAACCTTTATGAATGTGGCAATACCAAATATGTCAATTTTCATACTTTTTAAATGTCTTCATTTTAGAATGTGGAAAAGAAGGGTGACAAACTTTTAGATATTTGTTCTAACTAGTGATGAGCGAGCACTAAAATGCTCGGTTGCTCGTTGCTCGGGTCGAGAAATTGGAATACTCGGGTGCTCGACCCGAGCAACAAAGCCCAATGTAGTCTATGGGAAAGCCAAGCATTTTTGCCGTGCCCATCCCCGGGGGTCTTTTTAGGGTCTAAAAAGGTCTGAAATCGATGAGAACAGTGCTCAAATGACATGGGAACATCATGGGGAAGACCCCTGGAATCATTTCTGACTCCCAGGTCACAGCTGTGATCAATGTTGTCAGAGTCTTGCGCCATTTTTACAGACTCACAATAATACATTCAAAATGGAAACCAAAATGGATTTTCCTGGGAAATATGTTAACCCCTTAATGACCGGAGCTTTTATCGATTTTTCGTTCTTTGCTCCCCTTCTTTCCAGAGCCATAACTTTTATTTTTCCGTCAATTTGGCCATGTGAGGGCTTATTTTTTGTGAGACAAGTTGTACTTTTGAACGACATCATTGGTTTTAGCATGTCGAGTGCTCGAAAACGGGAAAAAAATTCCAAGCGCGGTGAAACTGCAAAAAAAAGTGCAATCCCACACTTGTTTTTTGCTTGACTTTTTTGCTAGGTTCACTAAATGCTAAAACTGACCTATCATTATGATTCTCCAGGTCATTATGAGCTCATAGTCACCAAACATGTCTAGGTTCTCTTTTATCCAAGTGTTGAAAAAAAATTCCAAAGTTTGCAAAAAAAATGCGCAATTTTCCAAGACCCCTAGCATCTCAATTTTTCGTGATCTGGGGTCGGGTGAGGGCTTATTTTTTGCGTGCCAGGCTGACGTTTTTAATGATCCCACTTTTCTGCAAAAACGTTCTTTTGATCGCCCGTTATTGCATTTTATTGCAATGTCGCGGCGACCAAAAAAATTAGTAGCCCCTGCGTTGCATGATGGCCTCCACAGTAGCTACCACACTGTATGATGGCCCTCTCACTGAATGATGGCCCTTTTAGTAGCCCTACTTTCATGCCCTCATGCTGTATGATGGTGCCACATTACCTCCCACATTGTATGATGGCCCCTCACTGAATGATGGCCCCTTTAGTAGTCCGCACTATGTATGATGACCCCTTTGGTAGCCCCCACTGTGTATAAGGACCCCCTTAGTAGCCTCCACTCTGAATGAGGGACCGTTTAGTATCCCTTTCTTTATATGACTGTGTAAGGGATGTACCCGGACCGTGTAAATACTCCTTTTGCTTATATTTGTATAAATGTATATTATGCCTTTGCAATTCTTGGTTGTCCCGGTACTGTATATTATAGTGTATATTACTACTGCTATTGTGTATGTTTCTGCTTTGTATATAAGATATTCATAGGGAAAGTGCAGTACCCAAATTGAGCCACTAGATGGAGTGCATTATAGTTTTAGATATAGCACTTTAGATAGTACATAGGAGAAGTCACGGTGGATAAGGCAGGAATTACTTCCTGGTAGAGCTCAGTTGGGGCCAGGGTGCCCATTCAGTTCGGGTGGGCTATAAAGAACAGGCAGCATCAAACCACGTAACCTTCCTAAGAGGGAAGCCCAGCCATCCAGTATCAGCGGGTCCAAACACCAACAGTAACAGCAGTGATTACAGTGCAGCAGTAGTGGAAACTGTAGCTGCAAGAGAAGTCACAGCAATTGCGGGCAGGTCGCTCATCATGTGGCAGCTCATCGCGTGGGCTAATGCCCTCAGAACAGGGGTGAAACGGCCGAGGGAACTCCTGAACAAAGTAAGTCTGGACAGGGAGGATGCTGAGGAACCAAAAGATTCGGTCTGACCCGGTGAACGTGCTACGTGACAGAAAGAGAAGGATAGAGAAAGAGGAAGAGCTGCATTGCGTGGAATCATGGATATGCTGTGTAAGAAGATAAGTAAAGTTGTTTATTTGAAAGTTAAAATGGACTGTGGCTCATGTTGTGTGAAACCGGACAGAGGAAGCTTTCAACTACGTAGAGAAGGTCCTGACGCTGTAGGTGATGGAGCCACAGGTATGCAGAGTGATGGACGGTTTTTGCATGTGACGGGAGGCCAGGGTGTGTTAAAGCAAATATCCTCAGCCACGACTACCACCCTGACTGACCCTCACAACTGCCCAGTTAGTAACCCCCTCAGCATGATAATCCCGTTAATAAACCCACTATATATGAGGTTGCTTTTTGTAGCACCCACTATGGATAAGGAAATCCTTAGTAGCACCATTTTGCATGAAGGTCCCCTTAGCAGCCTCCACTCTGTATAATAGCACCCTTAGTAGCCACCACACTGTAGGATGGACCCTTTACTATCCACCACTCTGTATGATGGCTGCCTTAGTAGCCCCCACTGTGTATGAGAACCCCGTAGTAGTCTTAACTCTGTATGAGGGACCCTTTAGTAGGTCCAGCTATGTATGAGGGCCCCCTTTAGTATCCTCCACTCTGTATGAGGGCCATCTTAGTAGTCCCAATGCTGTATGGTGGCCTCCTTACTTACCCTTACACTGTATCCTAACCTTCTTAGTAGCCCCCAATCTGTATGATTGCTCCCTTAGCTACCACTATATGAGAGACCCCTTAGTAGACCCCATTCTGTATGAAGGCCACCTTAGTAGTTTTCACTCAGTATGAAGGCCCCCGTATTAGCCTCCACTATGTATTAGGGTCACTTTAGAATCCCCCACTATGTATGAAACCTCTTTAGTAGCTCCCACTGTGTATGAGGGTCCCCTTAGTAGCTGCCACTCTGTATGAAGCCCCCTTAGTAGCCCCCTATTATGTATGAAGGCCCTTTTAGCAGCCTTACTATGTATAAGGACTCCTTTAGCAGCCTGCACTATGTATAAGCCCCATTGGTAGCCTTTACCATGTATGATGGCCTCCTTAGTAACCCCCCACTATGTATGAGGGCCCCCATAGTAGCCCTCACTCTGTATTGTGGTCCCTTACTAGCTCCCACTCTGTATGAGGGACACCTTAGTAGCCCCCATTCTGTATGAGGGCCCCCTTACTAGCCTCCACTGTGTATAATTGTGCCTCTAGTTGCCCTCACTCAGTATAAGGTCCCCCTTAATAGCCACCACTAAGTATAAAGACCCCTTTAGCCTTACTATGTATGAGGGGCCCATGTCACGGGTGTGTCAGATGCTACTGTCCCTCTGCATCTGGCTGCAGAAGGTCTCTGCATTTGGCATTGCAGACGCCTTCTTAATCCTTTAGGATGCAGTGGCAAGCTCCGTATGGCTCTGATTGACACACCTGGACCTGGGTGTTATAGACTTTCAGTCTGCTTTATGGAGTAGCGGGTGATATTCACATTTTTCCATTGTGAAGGCTTGAAGCTATAGCAGTCGGCTTACTTCCTCTCTGATGCTGTTGGAGGACGTTTGGTGTTACCTTTCTGAGTCTGCTCAAGATAAGTTGCTTCACTCCGTGTATCTCCCTTCTCCACTTTAGTGTACAGTGGGGACCGACTAGTACTCATCCCATCCCTCCTTCCCTATTCAGGGTCTAGCTCTAGGGATAATCTGGGGTTAGGTTCCTGCTCGGCGATTGGTGTGGAGCCAATATAGGGAAGGTAGGTTATCAAGGGTGCTATTAGATCTGCCTAGGGGTCTCCACTACCCGTTTTTTCTAGCGTTTGGAGTTCCTTCCCCTCTTCCCCTTGTGTTGCACTTAGTTTTCCCACACTGTGCGTGACACTCCCTTATTAGCCCCCACTATGTGTGAGGATCTTCTTAGTAGCCCCTACCATGTATGATGGCCCCCTTAGTAGCCCCACTGTGTATGAGGGCACCCTTAGGCTAGGTTCACATAGCATTATGGCAGTCCGTTTAGCGGATTGCGTTACAAAGCGGCATTAACGCGATGTAACGCATCCGTTAACGTTGCCATAGACTGCCATAAGGTAGCACATCACTAACGCATGTCATAATCGGCATGCGTTAGCGATGTGCCGTCATTCTGTGACGGACATTCGGGCGCGGTCTGCAGCGTTCGAGGGTCCGTCACTGCTAACGCAGATGGAGCATCTGCGCTAGCGCGATCGCATAACGCGATCAAAAAAAGGAGTAGCGTTAGCGCAATCCGTTTAACACATGTGTTGAATGGACTGCTCTAACGCAATATGAACCTAGCCTTAGTAGCCTTAAGTAGCCTTTAGTAGCCTTAAGTAGCCTTAACTCCATATGTGGTCCCTCTTAGCAGTCCCCCACTGTATCATGGCACTCACACAATATTAAAAAAATATACAGTATATATATCATATATTCACCTAACCCCTGCAAGTTGGGCGGCAGACAGTAGAAGGTCCTGAGCATACCGATGCAATGATGCTATCGCGCCAGGACTCTGACATCGTACATGGGTACCAGCTCAATGAAGTCATCACATCACTGCGCCCGGAACCTGCTGTTCTGCAAACCGACCTTTGACCAATGGCCTACAAAACAGAGCGCGGTAGTGCAAAGAGGCCATGTCTTCTTGCTGTACTGCTGAGCTTAATTATGTCTGTGTGCTTCACACTCTAATACAGTTAAGAATGGCAGTTGCTCAAGGTGGGCCCCTCCAAGTCAGTGCCACTCTGACCCCCCAGTAGCTCCACTATTGGATCTATTGACTGACAGCGAGAAGAGATCTTAAAAAGGTAAGGCATATGAACATAATTGATTTTAAAAAAAGTTATTATGATATACATTAATTAATTAAATTTATAAGCATAAGCTGGGACAGCACAGCTAAAGAAATCTTAATACATTTTGATTCAAAGGGGTTGTCCACTACTCGGACAACTCCTCTTTATGTTTACCCCTTTTAAAATAAATAATAAAACTTATACTAACCACGGGTGCTGGCACCATTCCAGCACTGTCTGCACTGGCTCTCCTGGGGATTGTATTGCATTGTTATGTCACGTCATCCCTGCTGTCATTCAGTGCTGGCTTGGGACAAAGCCCATACATCCGAGGAAGTGAGAGCAGCTGCTCTCTCATTTCCTCCGGATGTATGTGATATGTTTGAAAGTGGTGAGTGTGACGCCTGCGCTGATGGCTGCAAGGATCTTGTGACATAACAATATTATGTGATCCCCAAGAGAGCCAGTGCTAACATTAGTGGAACGGCGCTGGCACCTGAGCGAGTGTAAGTTTTATCATTTTACAAAGGGGAAACATGATCAAGAAGGGGTTATCTGAGTAGTGGACAACCCATTTAAGGAGGCATCATGAAGACAGAGTATTACTAGATTAAAAAATTTTTTGGATACAGGGTATCTCCAAATATCTAGTACTACTTTTCAAATTACCTTAGCTGTTTCTAGATGTCACATGACTGTAATAGGGCACAGGTCAGTAACCGTGCGTGAGGTACTCGTCTTCATGCCCTGGCATGCTACAGAAAAATGGGGGTTCTGATTGGGTGTGTGTGGTTGTATTACTGCTTACTGTCGTGGACATCTTCAGGTTCAGCTCTTTCACAATTTGTGAGACGCCGGCCCCGTTAACACCCGTGATGAAGAAATCAGACAAGCGTGCAAAAATAAAGTAGGAAATAAGCCTGCTGTTTTCTTCTGCAGAGGCACATTCTTATTGGTTCCGGACAGGCACACATAGGTAAATGTGTTTCGCTGTGACCACTGCACCCAAACTGCACTCAGAGGCCCCACAGGTCAATATGTTTTGCTGTGGCCACTGCAATTTTGTGTAAGGAAGCTCCCACTTTCCGATGTGCCCCAACCTGGCTGACCCTGTCTTCCTTCACAACTGGTCTCCAGGTCTGCTATCACCACTTTTTCCTTTAGCATTTCCAGTACTTAATTCGACCAAACTTGCCTGATATGAGGAAGTGCTACCACTTCTTGCTGAGACTTGCTCACTTTCCTTATCTTAGCTGCCACACACACACCCAGAGTTGATAACCTTCCTCTTAGGGCATCCTTTCTTGTCTCATTCCCAGTAACAACTAACTACAAACCAGGAATTAACACTCAAGTGCCTGTTATCCCTTCCCAACCATGGGCTGGCTCTGCAGTTAACCCTATCACCCCTGACCAACAGAAACTGCAGCATGCAGGATAAAATATACAATACAGTACATTTTCATACATTTAAATCAACAGGGGTCTTCAGAGAGGAAATGAAAAATTCCAGCAAAGCATCTAATAAAATATTCTTCTATATTTATAGTCTATTAAATCCAGAAATATTAGTAACCGCAGATGCGTTTCTTACGTGGGAAAGCTGTTGGACTCCTAAGTAGACAAACTGATTTAAATGTACAGTGGGGAAAAAAATATTTAGTCATACATCAATTGTACAAGTTCTCCCACTCAAAAAGATGAGAGGCCTGTAATTAACATCATAGGTAGACCACAACTATGAGAGTCAAAATGAGAAAAGAAATCCAGAAAATCACCTTGTCTGATTTTACAAGATTTATTTTGCAAATTATGGTGGAAAATAAGTATTTGGTCACCTGAAAACATGCAAGATTTCTGGCTCTCAGAGACCTGTAACTTCTTCTTTAAGAGGCTCCTCTGTCCTCCACTCATTACCTGTAGTAATGGCAGCCGTTTGAACTTGTAATCAGTATAAAAGACACCTGTTCACAACCTCAAACAGTCTGACTCCAAACTCCACTATGGTGAAGACCAAAGAGCTGTCAAAAGACACCAGAAACAAAATCATAGCCCTGCACCAGGCTGGGAAGACTGAATCTGCAATAGGCAAGCAGCTTGGTGTGATTAAATCAACTGTGGGAGCAATAATAAGAAAAGGGAAGACATACAAAGCCACTGATAATCGCCCTTGATCTGTGGCTCCAAGCAAGATATGACCCCGTTAGGTCAAAATGATCTCAAGCACTGTGAGAAAAAAATCCCAGAACCACACGGGAGGACCTAGTGAATGACCTGCATAGAGCTGGGACCACTATAACAAAGGCTACCATCAGTAACACACTATGTCGCCAGGGACTCAAATCCTGCAGTGCAAGACATGTCCCCCTGCTTAAGCCAGTACATGGCCGGACCCATCTGAAGTTTGCTAGAGAGTATTTGGATTATCCATAAGGGTATTGGGAGAATGTCATATGGTCTGAGGAAACCAAAGCAGAAATGTTTGGAAGAAAAAAAAACTTGTCGTGTTTGGAGGAGACAGAATGCTGAGTTGCATCCAAAGAACACCATACCTATTGTGAAGCATGGGGGTGGAAACATCATGCTTTGGGGATGTTTCTCTGCAAAGGGACAAGGAAGACTTGTGGTCTATCTATGATGTCAATTACAGGCCTCTCTCATCTTTTTAAGTGGTAGAACTTGCACAATTAGTGGCTGACTAAATCCTTTTTTTTTCCCACTGTATATGCAGCATTTCAATTATTTAAAAAATACGTACAAAAATATGAAAAAAAATACAGATATATACATGAACTGTGTTTCTCACAGTTTTTTCCAGTGTCTCCGTGGACTTCCGCGCACGTGATTGCACAAGGCGTGCACAAGTCAAAGATGTCTTTCAGGATGGTACTGATAGTGGCACAGATGGGCCTCATAAGGACCTACATTAAGTCGTTACACAGTTTAAGGACCTCCTTAAAAAGAGAACATGGGGTTGTGGTAGAACCATGAGTTCTTGGATAAATATATTAAAACTGATCTGATCCCTAGTGGGTTACGGATACAAGTGTTTCCTTCATTCCCTATATCAGATGATGATTTTAAGAACAAATGGGAGAAACTTACTAATACGTGCTCAAAGGGATTTATGATTTTATTAAAAGAAAAAGAAATGAATCATAATACATTACAATCCCTTGAGGCTGAGATTGAAAATTTACAGGTAACCCTTCGGAGAAATATGACCAGTGATGCTCTCAAGAAATTTAATGATGATGTTGATGCAGAACTTCAAAAATGGGCTCATGATATCCAGTCCTTGAAGTCAAAAAAATTTAAACGAGATATTCAGGACAAACAATTAGCTTGTGTTTATAGATGGCATAACATCTCTCTACAGGAACTCTGGTTATTCTAGATCTAGATTTTATTCTAGATCCAGGTCCACCTCTGTGAGATCCCATAGACCTGGCAATGATGATATTCCAAATCAAACACCCCAATCTGGTGCTTCTACATTGTACGATTCAACTAACCAAAGAATCGTGACCTGACCGTCTACCAAAAACAAGGCATCTCGGGGGAAGTCTACTCAGGCTGGGTCCCAAGGGGTCTTGCAGGTATTGAACCTTTCCGATCACATTCTTTCTGGTACACAGGTAGAGGCCTTGAGTAAAGGCCTCACGTTTTCACCTACTAAATCCTTTAATTATTTCACAGCCTTGAAAGACCTACAGCTGTTTTCTCATAAGCTGGTGCTTAAAAAGCTTCACAGTAAAAGCCAATCTTGTTATGCTAAGGTATTAATGTACCAATGCATATTCATATTGCTAATTGTCCTTTTATTTGATCACCTGGTCTATTTAAATGATGCCCTCTTCATGATGGCTGCAATATCTGCCATTTTTTCAGTACTGCATAGTGTACCGGTAAGCCATCCCTTGTGTATTAATGTATATTACACGCTGTGATTGACTTCTTTTTTGTGTCACTTATTGACTGGAAGTGCTTTCTGTGGAGGCTGTGGATTTCTTATGATTGTGACTATGTACTGGCATGTGATTCTTTCCACCATTGTGGTGTGATCCCCATCTATCTTGTTATCGTCCTGGAGTCTCTATTGTGATACTGTTATTATTTTTATCTTTTTAACACCTAATAAAATTATCTCTGTATTTTATATTTATCACCTGGTACTCAGTTTCCTAGTTTTCCTCCTAGTTTCCTAGATATATACATGAATATATTCCAAATAGATAGAATCCTATCTTTACATACTTGATAATGATTCATAATGGTGGATTATATCTTGTCTCATGTTCATACCTAGTTGTACTCACACTTTCAATACATATATCCACCAGGATTCTCTATTTATTAATTTCCTTTTGTGATCTCCTCCTCGGAGTGATCTGAATACTCTCTCTATACTAATTAAAAATATCTGTATTTCCATTATGATGGTCCATAAAATGTTTGGAAGCTGTAGAGCCTTTAAATCTTATTTTAGTATTTGCATGCAAGACATGCCTTCTCATTCTAATTTTTAGCAGTCCTGCAGTGCAACTCACGTATTGCAGGTTGCAAATCGTACCTGAAGTAAGGTATATTACAAATGCAGTATTGCAATTGATAGAAGGATCAACTTTATTCTCATTTGCACAAGGAAAGACTAGAAGCAATGGGATGAAACTGAATGGGAGAAGACACAGATTAGATATTAGAAAAAACTTTTTGACAGTTAGAGTGATCAATGAGTGGAACAGGCTGCCACGAGAAGAATCATAGAATCATAGAATCATAGAATCGTAGAGATGGAAGGGACCTCCTGGGCCATCTGGTTCAACCCCCTGCTCAAAGCAGGATTCGCTAAATCATCCCAGTCAGATGTCTGTCCAGCCTCTGTTTGAAGACTTCCATTGAAGGAGAACTCACCACTTCTCGTGGCAGCTTGTTCCACTCATTGATCACTCTAACTGTCAAAAAGTTTTTTCTAATATCTAATCTGTGTCTCCTCCCATTCAGTTTCATCCCATTGCTTCTAGTCTTTCCTTGTGCGAATGAGAATAAAGTTGATCCTTCTACAATGTGACAGCCCTTTAGATATTTGTAGACAGCTATTAAGTCTCCTCTCAGTCTTCTCTTTTGCAAACTAAACATTCCCAAATCCTGCAACCTTTCCTCATAAGACAGGGCTTGCAGACCGGTCACCATTCTGGTCGCTCTTTTCTGAACTTGCTCCAGTTTGTTGATGTCTTTTTTAAAATGTGGTGCCCAAAACTGGACACAATATTCCAGATGAGGTCTGACCAAAGAGGAGTAGAGGGAAATAATGACTTCACGTGATCTAGACTGTATGCTTCTGTTAATACATCCTAGAATTGCATTTGCCTTTTTTGCTGCTGCATCACACTGTTGACTCATATTCAGTCTGTGATCTATTAGTATGCCCAAGTCTTTTTGACATGTGCTGTTGCTTAGCCCTATTCCTCCCATTCTGTATATGCTTTTTTCATTTTTATTGCCCAGATGTAGTACTTTGCATTTTTCCCTGTTAAAAACCATTCTGTTTGTTGCTGCCCACTTCTCCAGTTTATTTATATCTTTTTGAATCCTCTCTCTCTCTTCTCTAGTATTAGCTATCCCTCCTAGCTTTGTGTCATCAGCAAATTTAATCAGTTTACCCTCAATTCCTTCATCTAAATCGTTGATAAAGATGTTGAACAATACAGGGCCCAGGACAGAGCCCTGTGGTACCCCACTTGAGACATTCTTCCAACTGGATGTGCAGCCATTTACGACCACTCTTTGGGTCCGATCACTAAGCCAATTATGAATCCACCTAACAGTTGCCTTGTCCATTCCATACTTAGACATTTTTTCAATAAGGATTGTATAAGATACTTTGTCAAATGCTTTGCTGAAGTCAAGATATACTATATCTACAGCATTTCCTTGATCCACCCAATCAGTGATTCCATCATAGAAGGAAATTAAGTTAGTCTGACATGACTTATTAGTGGTGAGTTCTCCTTCAATGAGTTCTCCTTCAATGGAAGTCTTCAAACAGAGTCTGGACAGACATCTGACTGGGATGATTTAGCGAATCCTGCTTTGAGCAGGGGGTTGGACCAGATGGCCCAGGAGGTCCCTCCCAACTCTACGATTCTATGATTCTATGATTCTATGATATATGGTTTAATATTGTATTAATATATTGTATTCTTTGTAGCTATTGAACTAAAATTATTTGGGGAAAGTATATTTCCCAGTGTGGGAGCTTTTTTAGACATAAAATTAACTGGTACTTTTAGTATTGTATTTAACTTTTTATCCTGCAATAACATAGGTATATTTATTTAATGATTTTCTTAATTTCTGAAAATTCTAGACAACAAATTCACTTCTATACAAAAACTAATACCCTCCAAATGATCGCGATCACACCTAGTGTCTGTGCACGGACCTCAAATACAAATTTCTCCAGGAAGTCCGTGTTACTGTTCGACTTTGGCACCCCGAACATTGTCATCTGTGTGATGGTGCAATAAACTTCAACGGCTCTGATCCGCGATAAGTTAGTTACCGCCGGTCAGAGAGCTGCGTTTCCCACACTGTCAGATGACAGCATCAGCTAAAAGCTATGACTGGCGGTAAAAAGGTTACAGGCAGATGAGATGCGTGAGCTCTAGTCTCATAAGAGTATGCCTGCTGTCGCTCATAACAGCGAGAGCAGGTGCCACTGATGTATTCATCTGCTGGCGCCAGTGCTATAAATACATTTTTTTTTAAAAATGAAGTGGGGTCTCTTCTATTTTTGATAATGAGTGCAGGCAAAACTGACAGCTGCCTTCTGCTACCCTCAACTGTCAGCTTTATCATGGCTGGTTATAATAGAATCATAGAATCGTAGAGTTGGAAGGGACCTCCTGGGCCATCTGGTCCAACCCCCTGCTCAAAGCAGGATTTGCTAAATCATCCCAGACAGATATATGTCCAGCCTCTGTTTGAAGACTTCTATTGAAGGAGAACTCACCACCTCTCGTGGCAGCCTGTTCCTCTCATTGATCACTCTAACTGTCAAAATGTTTTCTGTGTCTCCTCCCATTCAGTTTCATCACATTGCTTCTAGTCTTTCCTTATGCAAATGAGAATAAAGATGATCCTTCTGCACTGTGACAGGCCTTGAGATATTTGTAGACAGTTATTAAGTCTCCTCTCAGTCTTCTCTTTTGCAAGCTAAACATTCCCAAATCCTGCAACCTTTCCTCATAAGACAGGGTTTGCAGACCGGTCACCATTCTGGTCGCTCTTTTCTGAACTTGCTCCAGTTTGTTGATGTCTTTTTTAAAATGTGGCACCCAAAACTGGACACAGTATTCCAGATGAGGTCTGGCCAAAGAGGAGTAGAGGGCAATAATGACTTCACGTGATCTAGACTGTATGCTTCTGTTAATACATCCTAGAATTGCATTTGCCTTTTTTGCTGCTGCATCACACTGTTGACTCATATTCAGTCTGTGATCTATTAGTATACCCAAGTCTTTTTTACATGTGCTGTTGCTTAGCCCTATTCCTCCCATACTGTATATGCTTTTTTCATTTTTATTGCCCAGATGTAGTACTTTGCATTTTTCCCTGTTAAAAACCATTCTGTTAGTTGCTGCCCAATGCTCCAGTTTATTTATATCTTTTTGAATCTTCTCTCTCTTCTCTAGTATTAGCTATCGCTCCTAGCTTTATGTCATGGAAATGTAATCAGTTTACCCTCAATTCCTTCATCTAAATCGTTGATAAAGATGTTGAACAATACAGGGCCCAGGACAGAGCCCTGTGGTACCCCACTTGAGACATTCTTCCAACTGGATGTGCAGCCATTTACGACCACTCTTTGGGTCTGATCACTAAGCCAGTTGTGAATCCACCTAGCAGTTGCCTTGTCCATACTTAGTCATTTTTTCAATAAGGATTGTGTGAGATACTTTGTCAAATGCTTTGCTGAAGTCGAGATATACTATATCTACAGCATTTCCCTGATCCACCCAATCAGTGATTCTGTCATAGAGGGAAATGAAGTTAGTCTGACATGACTTATTAGTTACAAACTCACACTGACTCTGTTTAATCACTTCATTCTTATCCAGGTACTGACATGCCTGTTGTTTAATAATTTGTTCAAAGATCTTTCCTGGTATAGAAGTCAGACTCACCGGCCTATAGTTGCCTGGGTCCACCTTCTTCCCCTTTTTGAAGATAGGAACAACATTTGCTCTTCTCCAGTCTTCTGGGACTTTTCCTGTTCTCCACGAATTTTCAAAGATTATAGAGAGCAGTTCAAAAATTTCTTCTGCTATCTCCTTCAATACTCTGGGGTGTAATTCATCTGGACCTGGAGACTTGAATTCATTTAGGTTAGCTAAGTGTTTCCTCACTATATTTCTGTTTATAGATATCCTGGATTCTTCTATTCCCTTAATAGGACAGTGGAGAATAGTTGATGTTACATTTCCTTTCTGAGAGAAAACAGATGCAAAATAGGAATTTAAAAGTTCGGCCTTCTCGACATCCTGTCTTACCATTTCATCATTTTCATCCTGCATTAATCCTATAGCATCTTTGACTTTTCTTTTACTTTTGACATGTCCCCAAAATCCTTTATTATTGCTTTTAACGTCTCTTGCAAGCCTCAATTCATTGTCAGCTTAAGTAATCTGATTCGTGCCCTGCAGGTTCTGCAGACAGCACTATATTCTTCTTTAGATATGCCTCCCTCTTTCCATTTTATAAACATTTCTTTCTTCCGTTTTAGTTTGTACTTAAGTTGTGTGTTCATCCATCCTGGTTTCCTTAAATGCTTCCTATTCTTCCCTCTTTTTGGAATTGTTAACAATTGTGCTTTGAGAATTTCATTTTTCAAGATTTCCCATCCTTCCTGGACATTTTTGTCCTTAAGGATATCCAGCCATTGGATCCCTCCAATTCTCTTTCTGAATCCTTTAAAATCTGCCTTTCTGAAATCTAACCTTGACGTCTGAGTCTTCACGGGTCTTCCTTCTCTAGTTATGCAAAATTCTAAATAACACAGTCACAACCTCCTAGGGCCCCAGCCACTTTTACCTCCTCAACCATTTCCTCCCTGTTTATAAGTATTAGATCCAAGGTAGCAGTTCCCCTTGTTTTCTCTCCTACCTTTTGGAAGATAAAGTTGTCAGCAAGAGAGGATAAGAATTTCCTTGACCTGTTGGTTTTGCCGGAGAGAGATTCCCAACAAATGTATGGATAGTTGAAATCTCCCATGACAACTATGTCATATTTTTTGGAGAACTCGGCCATTTGATGCATAAAGAGTTTATCCATATCTTCTGTCATGGTTTGAACAGGGTTCTTGCAGTGCACTCACAGGGTTAAGTGTTCGTGGCCTCTTTCTGGATCTGGGAGGGGTATTTATACTCACTCTTTACCAGGGTTCGCTGTCAGCTATACTGTTGTTCTGGTGTGTCTGACCCCTGGTGTGCGCGTATTCTGCATTGCTTGTTTGCTTCCCGTGTATGACCCAGTCTGTTCCCTCACTCTGTACTCCATCTCTCGTTTTGGTACTATTGTCCTTTCTGGTTCTGACCTCCTGGCTTGGCTATCGTTACTCCATTACAGTTTGTACCTATTGTACCTTCTGTTGCCCATTCTGGTTTTCTGATCTATTGCTACATCTTGACTATCCATTCTCTCTAACCCTTTGGTACTGTATGGCTATCTTGTGCTTTGACCCCGGCCTCATCTGGTTTTTGTCTCTGTCTATGCCCCTTGGTAACTTGTCCTGTAGTTACCTTTCTAGGAGTTTCCCTGCAGCTCCTAGCTCTGTGGAGCTTAGGCCACGCCCCCAGCAGTCACATGCTTCAGGTCCTGATACTCTGAAGCACGCATCGTCACCGCTGCTGCCCTGCTCCACAGGTATCTTTGAGCACTGTTTTTGTACTCAGGACACACGCACTGGCTCAGTGAGCAAGTGCAGTGCGGGGTTCCTGACATTATAGCTGACCATTTCAGTTTTTTTTCCTCTGAAGGAAAAAAAAGTGTGTTATCCTCATGGATCCCATACAAGCTTTGGCTGATCAGGTCAAGCACCTGACCCAAATGTTCCACTTAATGTGGAACAGCGCACGATGGCCCATACCCAGCAACAGTTGGTGGATACTGTGCAGGGGGCTGTCGCTGCAGGGGCTCCTAGTGCTGGGGATAGAGATGTGTCATTGGCATCCCCCGAATCTCCGGTCAAATTGCCAGACCTATTCTCAGGGGATAAAAGGGAGTTCAGGTCGTTCAGAGAAGGATGCAAGCTTTTTTTTCTCTGAGGCCCTGCTCCTCCGGAGATGAGTTCCAGAGGGTGGGGGTCGTAATTTCCCTACTTCGGGGGGCTCCACAGGCATGGGCTTTCTCTCTCTCTTCCTCTGCTCCTGAACGTACGTCTGTGAATTTGTTCTTTGAAGCTTTGGGGCACATTTATGATGAGCCTGATAGAGTGCGTCTGGCAGAGGATATGGTGATGAGTGAGACACAGGGGAGGCACTCTGCTGAATGGTTCTGCTCTGAGTTCAGATGCTGGGCAGCGGAGGTCTCCTGGGATGATGCTGCCCTCTGGGGTTTGTTCTGTAGTGGCCTGTCCAAACGTTTGAAAGATGCCCTAGCCCTTCATCCTCCACCGGATTCTTTGGAGGACGCTATGATCCAGGCTGTCCGCATGGACCGTAGGCTGCGGGCAAGAGGGGTCATGCTGCAGGAGACCCCTTTATTCTCCAATCTGAGAGACTCTGCATCTAGTTCTGAGCCCATGGAGGTTGGTGCCACGTCATTGAAGGAAAAAGAGAGGAGACACCGCAGAAACAACCATTTTTGCTTTTACTGTGGATCAGCTGGACATTGGAGAAGGAACTGTCCTTCTTGCCCTTCTTCAGTGAAGCAGTCAGGAAAACGACTGAGTCTGGGTAACAATCGAGGAGGTTGCCCAGACTCCCAGGTACCCTTTTCCTCACTTACTAAAATTCTGCTTCCAGTGGAACTAGAACTTACAGGTGGTCCGTTTGTGACTACCACCTTTGTTGACTGTGGTTCTTCTATTAATCTGATTGATGCCAAAGTTGTGACTTTTCATAGGATAGGGACAGTCAGGTTAAAAGATCCTGTTAAAATCGTGGCAATTGATTCTTCTCCTATCACCCAGGAGGGAATTTGATTCATGACTGATACCTTTTCTCTGAAAGTGGGTTCCACTCGAGTGGAAAAATTAAGGTGTTTTGTCCTAAATAATCTGCCGGCTGGACTGGTACTGGGTATGCCTTGGCTTCAACATCACAATCCTACTATTGACTTGGTCACGGGGGGGAGATCATTCAGTGGGGTTGTATGGCTAACGGTCTATGTTATAACTTGACAACTTTTGTCACCCCAGTAAAATCTGTGTCAGTATCATCTGTCGATCTGGAAGGTATTCCGGAGTACCTGAAAGATTTTGAAGACGTATTTTCTGAAAGTGAGGCTGAGGCGCTACCACCACATAGACCATTTGATTGTACCATTATTCTAGTCCCTGGAGCCAAGTTACCCAAGGCTCGCCTGTTCAATTTGTCCGGGCCCGAACGTCTAGCCATGAAGGAGTACATTACCGAGAGTCTCCGCAAAGGGCATATTAGGCCTTCTGTTTCACCTGTGGCGGCGGGCTTCTTTTTTGTTAAGAAAAAAGATGGTGGTTTGCGGCCGTGCCTCGACTTTCGGGAATTAAACAAAATTACTGTGAAAAATACATACCCTTTCCCCCTAATTCCTGATCTATGGAACCAACTCACCGGGGCCAAGTGGTTCTCTAAACTGGATTTACGTGGGGCATATAACCTTATAAGAGTCCGGGAAGGGGACGAATGGAAAACAGCATTCCTGACGACTGAAGGGCTGTTCGAAAACTTGGCTATGCCCTTTGGTCTCACCAATGCTCCTGCTGTTTTTCAGAATTTTATTAATGCAATTTTCTCTGATTTAATTGGTCGTTTTGTGGTTATCTATTTGGATGACATTCTGGTGTACTCGGTGGACAGTCAATCTCACTTGCACCATTTGCAGATGGTTCTCATGAGACTGAAGGAGAATCATTTGTATGCCAAGTTGGAAAAATACTCATTTTTCATGCAAGAAGTATCCTTTCTGGGGTTGATTGTGTCAGGGGAGGGGTTCCGCATGGATCCTAAGAAGGTCCAGGATGTTACTGATTGGGTGCAGCCTCATGACTTGAAAGGGTTGCAGCGATTTTTGGGCTTTGCCAACTTTTATAGGAAATTTATTAAGGGCTTCTCGCAGGTGGTAAAGCCTCTAATGGACCTCACTCTCAAGGGAGCTGATGTAAAAAATTGGTCTGTAGCTGCAAAAAATTCTTTCATGACATTAAAAAAGTGCTTTTCTTCAGCCCCTGTATTGGTACAACCCGACCCGTCAAGACCTTTTGTCGTCAAGGTTGACGCCTCGGAAGTAGGGGTGGGGGTAGTTTTGTCTCAGGGCCCTCCTACCCTTACTAATCTGAGGCCTTGCGCCTTCTTCTCTAAAAAATTTTCCTCTGCTGAGCGAAATTACGATGTCGGCAAGAGAGTTGTTGGTGGTAAAGTTGGCTTCTGAATAATGGAGCCTTTTCCTGGAGGGGGCTGTTCATCCCATTACAGTCATCACTGATCACAAAAATTTGGCCTATATTGAGTCTGCCAAGAGATTGACCCCCAGACAGGCTCGGTGGGCGCTTTTTTTTTCTCGATTTCAGTTTACCATCACATTCCGCCCGGGATCTAAAAACATCAAGGCTGATGCCTTATCCCGAAGCTTTGATTCGATGTCCCCTCCAGAACCTCCCTCCTTCATTCTTCAGCCAGGAGTAGTGGTGGCCGAAATCTCATCTGAGTTACAGAGAGGGATTTTGGAGGCCCAGGCTTGGGCTCCGGGTGGTAAACTGCCGGGTAAATTGTTTGTACCGGAACGTTTAGGTCTCGGACTTATGCAGGAATTTCACGATTCTATGTTGAGTGCTCACCCTGGGATTGCAGTTACCCTGGGGGCAATTGCAAGGGGTTTCTGGTGGCCCTCTATGGTTACAGAAAGTTTGTGACTGCATGTGGGGTGTGCGCTCGTTCTAAAAGTTCTCAGGTCCGGCCAGCCGGGGAGTTGGTGCCTTTGCCAATTCCGGATAGACCATGGACACATTTGTCCATGAATTTTATCACAAATCTTTCTCCTTCCAGGGGCAACTCAGCGATATGGGTGGTGGTGGATAGGTTTTCAAAACAAGCCCACTTTGTACCTCTCCCCGCGTTACCATCTGCTGAAGCCCTGGCCCGCTTATTTATGCAGCATATAATTCGGTTGCATGGAGTGCCTATGAATGTGGTGTCAGACAGAGGGGTACAGTTTGTAGCCAGGTTCTGGAGGGCTTTTTGCAAAAAACTGGGGATTTCGTTGTCCTTCTCCTCTGCCTACCACCCAGAGTCTAATGGACAGACGGAGGGCACAAACCAATCGTTGGAGCAGATTTTGAGATGCTTGGCCTCTTCCAGGCAGGAGGACTGGTGTGAGGTATTGCCCATGGCAGAGTTTGCATTCAACGGTCGTGTGAGTCAATCTACTGGGAAGTCTTCCTTTCAGATCAACTATGGGTTTAACCCACATTTTGGAGAGTTTTCCTGCATGCATTCAGGTTGTCCTGGAGCTGCTGGTGCGACACAACGTCTTAGAATTCTTTGGAGAGAGGTTCAGAGGAATATTTCCAAGGCCCAGGAAAACTATAAGTGGTTTGCTGACAGGAGGAAGCGGCCAGGTCCAGCATTTGCAGTAGGGGAGAAGGTTTGGCTATCCACCCGCAATATCAAGCTTAAGATACCATCTATAAAGCTGGGCCCCAAGTTTATTGGCCCATGCAAAGTTGTGGAGGTTGCTAACCCAGTAGCCTACCGACTGCAGCTGCCCACCTCCTTTAAAATTTCTGATGTCTTCCACAGGTCCCTGTTAAAGCCTGTGGGGACGGTGAGATAGGATACCTCATCAAATGCTCTGCCAGTGCTGGTAGAGGGTCAGCTGGAGTATGAAGTAGGGCGCATTGTTGACTCCCGGTGGGTACGCCGGAGACTCCAGTATCTGATACACTGGAAGGGGTACTCTCTGGAGGATCGGTCATGGGTTCTGGCCAGTTCGGTGCATGCCGATCGTCTGGTGCGGGCTTTCCACGCCAGATACCCAGACAAGCCTTGGGGTCCAGTGGCCCCCCATTAAGAGGTGGGTACTGTCATGGTTTGAACAGGGTTCTTGCAGTGCACTCACAGGGTTAAGTGTTCGTGGCCTCTTTCTAGATCTGGGAGGGGTATTTATACTCACTCTTTACCAGGGTTTTCTGTCAGCTATACTGTTGTTCTGGTGTGTCTGACCCCTGGTGTGCGTGTATTCTGCATTGCTTGTTTGCTTCCCGTGTATGACCCGGTCTGTTCCCTCACTCTGTACTCTGTCTCTCGTTTTGGTACTATTGTCTTTTCTGGTTCTGACCTCCTGGCTTGCCTATCGTTACTCCATTACAGTTTGTCCCTATTGTACCGTCTATTGCCCGTTCTGGTTTTCTGATCTATTGCTACTGTTATGATGAGTCACCGAAGGAGGAAAAAACAAAATACCAGCTAAGTCCAGAAAAACCAGAGAGGTTGGCAGCTATCGGATTGCAGACCCCTGGACCTATCCACAACAAGTTGCAGTAGCGGTGGGGGGTTCCTACGGTGCCCTAGACCCCTCGATCACAGCCGGAGAACTAGATAGCCTAAAGACAGAAAGGGAAAAAACTAAACTGCCCCAGAGCAATAGGCAGCTCCCAACATATAATGATGGTGAAGCAAGATGAAAACACTAACACAGATAGAAAGATAGGTTGAGCAAATGATGGGGCCCAAGCTAACTACATAGGACAGGATAGGAAAGCTGCTGTCTGCCATCCGCAAAAACCCTATCAAAATGAGCCAACCGGCTGATAGGAAAAACAGGCCCTGAAGTCGCTAGGCTTCAAAAGACTATATCAGCACTTCAGGTATATTCTGAAGACAGAGCAAAAGATCAACAGATCAGAAACAAAAATGGAATTCAGCTCACCCCCGGCCGGGGATGACAGAACTCCCAAAAAACAACGCAAAACAAAAAACAAAACAGAAGAGTACAAAGCAGAGCAGAAAAACTTAGCTTTGAGATGCAGGAATCAGACTGGTCTCCAAGAATCCAGCAGGAAAATCACCAGCCAGGAAGAAGGGCGTCGGCAGCCTTATATCCAGTCCTCAATTCCAGCCACCCAGTCATCATCTAGCTGCCCAGGTGTCTGAAAATCAGCCTCACTACCTTCCTTCACCAGAGGAGGGAGTTCATCAGACCTCAATAGTGAAGGGAAAAATGAACTCACAACAGCTACGTCCTGACTATCCATTCTGTCTAGCCCGTACTGTATTGCTATATTGTGCTTTGACCCCGGCTTCATCTGGTTTCTGTCTCTGTCTATGCCCCTTGGTAACTTGTCCCGTAGTTACCTTTCTAGGAGTTTCCCTGCAGCTCCTAGCTCTGTGGAGCTTAGGCCATGCCCCCAGCAGTCACTTGCTTCAGGTCCTGATACTGTAGGGAAGGTGACCTGACGGACCGACGGACGTGTCAGAATAGAGAAGGGAAGGTTTGCACAGTTTAGACAGGTTTCAGTTACTACAGTGGGGAAACAGCTGAGAAAGTGTAGTGGACGTGCAGTACCTTGGGTTGACCATTAGAGGGCAGGGAGGAGTGTGAGCAAAGGACTTGACATCAGCTTAGGGCTTAGGAACCCGTTGGTCATGAGGGACGGAGTTACAGGGTACCGGGAAAGATATAAATTTGAAGGAGGGTTCCAGAAAGTTCCAGTCCCCAGGGGGAGCTCCAGTGACAGGAGCACTATGACAGTTTGTGCACTGTGAGGAGAACCAAACTAGGGGGACTGTGGAGAGAGAACGTCAGGGGGTGGTCCTGACAGGAAGAACCGTAGTATAGACGAGGCATGGGGTGCAGGACACCGTATTTGGAACGAAGAAACTGACCAGTAAAGTGCTGATGGTATACGGGCCTAAGGCGGCCACAGTGACTGAGCTGACAGGATCATCACAGAGTGTAAAAGGGACGGTACGTATAAATACGTCCCTGGTGTAAAGTACGGTGTGTGAAGCGGCCCTGGACACGGAGAGCTGTGAGAAAGATATTGCGGTGTGCTGTGAGGGCCATCAGTCGGATGGTGGAAAATAAACTTGGACCTTTTGCACCCGAAACTTGCCTCTATCTTGTGTCTGTACGTCACTGCGCGGTACCCAGCGGGACCACCCCCCAGTCCGGCTCACTGACCCTACACTTGGCGTAGTCGGCAGGATCAACGCCGCTAATACGTCATCTTCTGCAGCAGGCCTAACCTAAAGACTTGGACTACACTTCTTGGATTACAATCACCTGTGGAATACAAATTACCCTCCTGTGGATTACAATTTGGGAGCGCTGTGGCGTATCTGCGTTGCCAGCAGAAGATCCGCGGAGGTACCAGGACTGGTGCAAGATGGAGGTGCTGCTTCAGTGCAGAGGAGAGATCCAGGTGTTTGCTGTAGTTCTCAATGGACTGGGGCCCCCTCCTACGTACCCTGGGGGCCAGGGCTATGTACCGGGTGGCCAATGCTCCCACATACTGGACCCTGACAAGTGGGTGGAAAGGCCTGCCAATGCCCCACCCAGCAGAGGGAGTGGCACAGGGAAAAAGTTTGGCTGCGGCTGTCTCGCACCATTCGAGTGCTGCCCATCGGACGATATGAGATGCTGTGGATGTCGGGGCAACGGGCGCCTGGAGTGGCGGTGGCGCCGGGAGGTCGAGACACACCAGGAAACGTTCCTTCCAGAGTCATGAGCAGGCAGGAGGACGGTGAGCGGGAAAGCAGAGCCGGTGCGGAACCAGTGGGAGCTGTTACAGAAGTTGCCAGCGGAGAGCCTCCCTGTGGAACCCCTGAGCCCGGAGGTTAGCCCCGCCGGACGGTGGGGTGAAGGGAGGAAACTGCGGAAGGAGCCGCGTGATGACGTAACGGAGGCCACGGCGCCGGGGAAGGTGAGAGTTCCTCCGGCCTCGACAGTGGCTCCGCAAGCGGCCCCCACCATTCGGCTGCAGCACGCAGCAGCCTGTGTACCCGAGACCGGTCACAAGAGGCCCACCCCTCTATGCTGAATTGAGTGGGACCCCCGCTCCGAGTCCTGCACCACCCCGCCCGAAGACACCACGCACGGTGCTGCAGGAGCGGAGCCTGATCCCAGAGGGCGCTGTGCGCTTCCCCTGCTGCTGGTGACCCCAGTTCTAAAATCGGTCACTACCCCGGCCCCGGCTGAAACGTCAAGTGCGGCCTACCCAGCGGCCACGGTTATGCCAGTACTGGAACCGGCAGCGTCCTATTTGGCCGACCCTGTGACCCAGCCTACCGAGAACACGGCTGTTCCCATCCGCCATTCGGCTCCAGCGGCTGCTGGGCCTCAGAAACCATCGGCTGCCTTTGCCCTGCTCTCTTCTTCGGCGGAGCCCCGCCCATCGGACTCTAGAGCGTGCGCTGTACCCTCCGTTTGGGTTGCGGAGGTTATTAAGGGGAAGAAGGCATGGGAGCAAGAGATATGGAACCTGCTTCATGAAAAGGGAGAGGCAGGTATGGCGGCTAAGAGATCGAGGGAACGGCTGGTGTACACCAACATTGCAAAAGGTTACGGCTTTATCCGGGATGAGACTGGTCAAAAAGTCTATATAAATGTGACCTCCGTATGTCATGGCCGGGCTCTGCAAGAAGGAGACGTAGTATCTTATTACAAAGAATACTGCCCCCATGGTTATTATGCGGTGGCTGTAATTGCAGAGCCCGAAGAATGCGAACCCCTGTAGAAGAGGACTTGTGTGGACACCCTCGGTATTCCAGGGGCTCCACGGCTGACCACCAAAAGTGGATTAGACTGTCGGGAGTATAAGGCACCGTTGTACAGTTCACGGGACAGTTCTACATCCATGTTAATAGAAAATGTGTTTTTTGAAAATGTTATATCCTGACAGAGCAGGGATATGAAGAGCAGAGGGAGTGTCCATGTCCAAGGAAGGGGGGAGGAGAACATGTGATGTTTTATTGTTGTATGTTGATTTTTGAAAGCAAAGGAAAATGAACAAAAACATTTTTTTAAAAATGGGGTATTTGTGGTATTATAAAGTTGTTTTGTCGTATAATATGCACAAGAAAAATGCAACAGGTCCGGGTAAGGGAAGGTCTGTGTGACCAAAGGGAAGTGTGAGATCTGAAAGGGGTCTATGTGTGGAGAAGGTCTGGGAGACCGAGACGCCGACCATGACATGTAACTGAAAGAAAGGTACAAGAGGTGGATGATGTGAGAAAGACAGCAGTCCTAGGTCAGGTCCCCGACACCACGGACAACCCTGAAGGAGGAAGGTGGATGCCGGCAATGATCTGGTAGGTGTGAGGCCTCGATCATGGTGTACTGGACAGTGGAAGGTAACAGAAGGGGAGAGTAGGGTAAGGTACACGCCATAGAGAGAATATGGGTGTACCTAGCCCAATTTGAAAGACGTTGTCATGTGGCGTGCGCGCTGGTGAGTAGCAGTAGGCTGCTCAGAGCATGGTGCTCCCAGTATGGTTCGGCCCCCGCAGGTAGTGGGTTTGGCCCAACAACTGGTCCGACAACAGAGTGTAGGTGAAGCTTCAGAACGACGAAGGCAGGGATTACGATTGTCGAGGACAATAGACAAAGGAAGGGAGAGTGTAGGGAAAGTGACCTGACGGACGGACGTGTCAGAATAGAGAAGGGAAGGTTTGCACAGTTTAGACAGGTGTCAGTTACTACAGTGGGGAAACAGCTGAGAAAGTGTAGTGGACGTGCAGTACCTGGGGTTGACCATTAGAGGGCAGGGAGCAGTGTGAGCAAAGGACTTGACATCAGCTTAGGGCTTAGGAAACCGTTGGACATGGGGCGAAGTTACAGGGAACCGGGAAAGATATAAATTTGAAGGAGGGTTCCAGAAAGTTCCAGTCCCCAGGGGGAGCTCCAGTGACAGGAGGACTATGACAGTTTGTGCACTGTGAGGAGAACCAAACTAGGGGGACTGAGGAGAGAGAACGTCAAGGGGGTGGTTCTGACAGGAAGAACCGCAGTATAGACGAGGCATGGGGTGAAGGACACCGTATTTGGAACGAGGAAACTGACCAGTAAAGTGCTGATGGTATACGGGCCAAAGGCGGCCACAGTGACTGAGCTGACAGGATCGTCACAGAGTGAAAAAGGGGCGGTACGTATAAATACGTCCCTGGTGTAAAGTACGGTGTGTGAAGCGGCCCTGGACACGGAGGACCGTGAGAAAGATATTGCGGTGTGCTGTGAGGGCCGTCAGTCGGACGGTGGAAAATAAACTTGGACCTGTTGCACCCGAAACTTGCCTCTATCTTGTGTCTGTACGTCACTGCGCGGTACCCAGAGGGACCACTCCCCAGCTCAGCCCACCGATCCAACAATACTCTGAAGCACGCATCGTCACCGCTGCTGCCCTGCTCCACAGGTATCTTTGAGCACTGTTTTTGTACTCAGGGCACACGCACTGGCTCAGTGAGCCAGTGCAGTGCGGGGTTCCTGACATTTTCACTTTGCACAAGCAGCCTGTAGTAAATGCCTACAATGGTGTCCTTTCCATTGTTCTGTCCTTGTATTCTTACCCAAACAGTTTCCACAGAACTCCCAGTCTCTGAAGCTTCAATCTCTGTGCAGATATATGTGTTTCTAACAAACAATGCGACACCTCCTCCTCGTTTATCAAGTCTGTTTCTTGCAAATAAGTTGTATCCTTCTTGCCTTGTATTCCAATCATGTGTATTGTCCCACCAAGTTTCAGTGATTCCAATGACATCATATTTCTTTTCCTGCGTTAGTAGTTCCAATTCTCCTTGTTTGTTGCCCATGCTTTGTGCATTAGTATAGAAACATTTTAGTTTGTGATTGGTTCTCTTTCTCCAATATTTTTATTATTTAGATTTTTTTGTCTTTGTTCTTTCCTCCCATTTCTATTAGCAGAGTTCTCAATAGCATTTGTTAAGTGTATGGCTTTTTCTGGCCTTTTGCTTCCCTTCCCGCATTGTTCAAGTTTAAAGCTCTCCTTATAAGTGTAGCAAGGCGACTACCAAATACATGTTTTCCAGTCCTCGTAAGGTGCACCCCATCTCTAGCAAGTAGTCCATCGTATAGGTGATTCACTCCGTGATCCAGAAATCCAAATCATTGCTGACGGCACCATCGACGTAGCCAGTTGTTCACCTGCAGAATCTTATTCCATCTCCTTGTTCCATGGCCATCCACTGGGAGGATGGAAGAGAAGACCACCTGCTCTCCCAGTTCTTTCACTTTCTTACCTAAGCTTTCAAAGTCACTGCAGATGGTTTCCAGGTCGTTTCTTGCTGTGTCATTTGTCCCCACATGTATTAGCAGGAATGAGTAGTCATCAGTAGGTCTGAAGAGTCCTGATATGCTGTCAGACACATCTTTAATTTTTGCACCTTTTATCAAGAGTTTTTATCAAGATTTTTATCAAGAGTACAGGAGTCCAAAGTCTTTTTTAAAATTATTTAAATAAATAATTTAAAAAAAATGGCATGGGGTCCACACCATTTTTGACAACCAGCCAAGCTAAAGAGACAGATGGGGGCTAGTATTCTCAGACTGGTAAGGAGCCATGGATATTGGCCCCACCATCCTAAAAATAGCAGCCCGCAACTGCCCCAAAAAAGGCACATCTCTTAGATCTACCAATTCTGACTCTTAGCTAGTCTCTTCCCACTTGCCGTGGTGCACTGGCAAGTGGGGTAATAGGTTTGGAGTTGATGTCAGCTGGATTATGGCTGCTGACATCAAACCCAGGGGTTAGTAATGGAAAGGCGTATATAAGTCATCCCCATTACTAACCCTGTAGTTAGATTGTAAAAAATACACAGTCAGAATAAAGTAATTTAATTGAAATAAATACACTGAAACCTTTATTTGAAGTAAAAAATCGAAAAGTACAGTTATAAAATAATAAAGAACCATATTCCCCACTTGTCCGACAAGAAGATAATCCATATCTGCCCAATGAAGATCTGGTTGATTTGGATAGTGGTCAAATCAGTTATGCAACCGCTATGCACATCAGCCTGCTCACACTGAGACAGGAGCGTAATCACTGTCCTGCAATGTGTAGCACTGTGCTCCTGTGAGAAAGGTCACTGGAGTTCATAGCTAATGAACCCTGGTGACCTCACTAATGGCATCACTTGCTGCGTCAGAACTTTCTAGTACTACTTGTGTTGGATGACAGGATGTTGCTAATAATATTGCATTTGTGTCTTTTTTTTGGAATATGGTAGAATTTTAATGGTATGACCAATGTAATATCCCAAATAATCTATTTTTTATCATGTACATTGTATGTTTAAGTTAATATCATTAGAATTAATAAATGACATAAAATTAACCACTAACTCCATGGAACCATCCCATATCAGGGTGGGATAGAGGGATACAAGGAAACAACAGCCCATGTAATCCAAGTTTAATTAGAATGCCATTTTTGACTATCCAAGATGGAATTACATGTTTATCTCTTATGAAATTTGGTAGATTTCTAGCCAACGATTGAAAATATAAATCCACCCATTTACTTAATCCCTCCCACACCAGGAAATATACTATTCCCAACATTGTTTTTGATGCAAGAAACTAGCAGTCCAATATGGTTACGCACTGCAGGTTTTTATAAATGCGGTCATAATACATGCACATGTTGCAATTATGTGACAAAATCAAATAAATTTAGTTCAGTAGCTACAAACAAAGAAAACAATATTAAAACATATATCAATTGAAATACTGTGTTTGTAATATATCTTATGTACGGTTTGCAACCTGCAATATGTAAGTTGCACTACAGGACCGCTAAAAATTACAACGAGAAGGCATGTCTTGGATGAAAATAATAAATTAAGATTTCAAAGCTCTACAGCTTCCAAACATTTTATCGACCCTCACAATAGAAATACAGATAGTTTTAAAATAATTAGTATAGAGAGAGTATTCAGACCAGTCCGAGGAGGAGATCACAAAAGGAAATTAATAAATAGAGAATCCTGGTGGTAATATGTATTGAAAACGTGAATACAACGAGGCAAGATGTAATCCACCATTATGAATAATTATCAAGTATATAAAGATAGGATTATATCTATTTGGAATATATTCATGTATATATATCTGTATATTGTTTTTATATTTTTGTATATATTTTTAAAATAATTTATATGTTGCATATACAGTGGGGGAAAAAAGTATTTAGTCAGTCACCAATTGTGCAAGTTCTCCCACTTAAAATGATGAGAGAGGCCTGTAATTGACATCATAGGTAGACCACAACTATGAGAGTCAAAATGAGAAAACAAATCCAGAAAATCACCTTTTCTGATTTGTAAGATTTATTTTGCAAATTATGGTGGAAAATAAGTTTTTTGTTCATTAACAAAAGTTCATCTCAATATTTTGTTATATATCCTTTGTTGGCAATGACAGAGGTCAAACGTTTTCGCTATGTCTTCACAAAGTTGGAACACACTGTTTGTGGTATGTTAGCCTATTCCTCCATACAGATCTCCTCTAGAGCAGTGATGTTTTGGGCCTGTTGCTGAGGAACACAGACTCTCAAATCCCTCCGAAGGTTTTCTATGGGGTTTAGATCTGGAGAATGGCTAGGCCACTCCAGGACCTTCATATGCTTCTTTCAAAGCTACTCCCTTATTGCCCTGGTGGTGTGCTTGGGATCATTATCATGCTGAAAGACCCATCCATGTTTCATCTTCAATGCCCTTGCTGATGGAAGGAGGGTTGCACTCAAAATCTCATGATACATGGCCCCTTTCATTCTTTCATGTACATGGATCAGTCTTCCTGGTCCCTTTGCAGAGAAACAGCCCCCAATCATGATGTTGCCACCCCTATGCTTCACAGTAGGTATGGTGCTCTTTAGATGCAACTCAGTATTCTGTCTCCTCCAAACACGATGAGTTTTTTCTACTAAACATTTCTTCTTTGGTTTCATTTGGTTTTACTTCAATATTGTTGATCATGCTCGTTTAACGGTCTGAACCTAGTGCATGTAAATGCAACCAAAATGTATTGTGTGAAGGTGCAATATGTTAAACTTTTGCCCAGGGCCTCACTTTGTCTAAAACCAGCCCTGCATGGGTGAGATGATTTTCTGTGGACCCTGATGGGTCTCACACTGCTTTCTCTTCAGAGAGGGGTTACACCATCTTCTCCACTTTCCCATGACTAGAGTTCTAGTATACTTTCAAATTAGTATTCTACATATTTACTAATCTGCATGAAGATTAGATTACATAAAGTTCAGATGACTTCTTTAACATTTAAATTCAAGACTGGTAATTTGTTTCTGGTGGCTGTGAAGCCTTCAACTCCAGAACTCTATTCAGATAGAAAAGCCAATATCAACAAAAAGAAACTACTACCTCTTAAAAAAAAGATTTATGTCCAAGTGGGCTCCTGACAGTTGCTTAAATTTCATATTGTATTTTACAACCTTGTTTATATGTAATTTGAAAATGTAAAGTGGAAAATATTACCAGATATTATTTTTAGATCTACCAGAAACAACTAACAATCGTTTTCTTTCTGTCAATTCACTCTTGTTTCCTCTGCAGCATCCTTTACTCCAACATTTGTTTGTGATAGCAAGGTACTTAAATTTCATCCTTGTTATTTTGGAAATTCTATGTCTATGTCGAAACGGGCGTCGGGAATGGTGGGTCACTGGCTGTCTCCTCCAAAGGTATATATTGTTGTCTTTTGTACTTTTTTTAGGCATAGATCCCATGGCTGTTTAGTTTTAAATTTGATCATTCCCACTGCTGCATTTACATTTATTACTATTATAACTCTTTGCTCATTTTATTATTCAGCTGGATGTCATTATATGCTTCACATATAATATATGATATATTTTGTGGAACTGTGTGGGAAATAAAAAAGATGTTCGTCACTGCTTGCTGTCTCATTTTTTTACATTTCTACATTTGTTATATATGTTTTAATAACGATTATATTTTGTTGTCTACTTGGTCTTTGGTCAATTTGATGATATATTTGAAATGTGACCAGGCCCTAGTTATATTAATTGTGATTTTAGGTGTGTAAATTCTTTGTCATGATCCCTGTGCAGGTTTTGACCTGCACACCAGGGGTTAATGTCTTGATCTCAGTGCAGGGTCTAACCTGCACACCTGGGGTTAATTATTGTGGTCTCTCTTTGGTTCGGGGAGAGCTTCTTATAGCCCTGGGAAGCTCCAATCCCCATCAGTTATACTTTTGTCCTTGGCTGAGTGTCTTGACCCCTGTGTGCCTGTGCCTTGTGCCTGTGTTCTAACTTGCTTGTATGGTTCTGACCCAGTTCTGTCCCTCGTTGAGAGTTTGCCTTTTGATTCTGTACCATGTTTCTGCGTCTCTGGTTATCTGACTCCTGCTACATCCCTGACCATTCCTGATTAGCTTGCTCCTGGTGTACTGTGTTGCCTCTCTCATTTACTGACCTCGGCTTGTCTTGGATTTTGACTCCCTCTGGTCCCCCGTCCTTTCCCTGGTGTCCGGTGGCTCCCTTTCCCCTCTCCTCTGTTCCAGGGTCCCTGGTAACCGGTTATATAAGTCTGACATGAGGGGAAGCGGGTAAGTGTTCCTAACCGTTATCTTGTTCAGTTCCCGAAAGTTGAGGCACGGCCGCAAATCACCATCTTTCTTCTTCACGAAGAAGAATCCTGCTACCGCGGGTGAAACAGAGGGCCTGATATGCCCTTTGCGGAGACTCACAGCTATGTACTTCTTAATTGTTTGGCGCTCCAGCCCAGACAAATTGAACAACCGAGCCTTAGGTAACTTGGCTCCGGTTACTAAATCAATGGCACAATCGTAGGGTCTATGTGGTGGCAGCGCCTCAGCCTCGCTTTCGGAAAACATGTCTTCTAAATCCTTCAGGTATTCCGGAATACCCTCCAAACTGACAGACGACACAGATACGGATTTAACAGAGTTAACGAAAGGTCCCAGGTTACAACATTTAGCCTTATATCCCCATTGAGTGATCGCCCCCTTCCCCCAATCAATGGTAGGATTATGGCATTGAAGCCAAGGCATCCCCAGTGCCAGTCCCACAGGCAAGTTATCTAACACAAGACAACTTAGTTTTTCCACCTGAGTGTGGCCCACTTTCAGAGAAAAAAGTTCATACCTGAAACAGATACCGTCCCGGGCAAGAGGGGATAAGTTAATTGCCACAAGTTTAACAGGATCCTGAAGCCTGACTATCCCTATCTTATTAAGAGTCAAAATCCGGGTATCAATCAGATTAACAGCAGAACCACAGTCAACAAAGGCGGCAATCTGAACAGGACCGTCACCAAGTTCCAGTTCCACCTGAAGCACAATTTTTGCAAGTGGTAAAAATGTACCTGAAGGTTTATGTAGCCTCCTTGACTACTACCCAGACCTAGTCATTTTCCCCCGGGTGAAGAATGGAGAACGGCGGCTTGGGGGGAGACGAAATCCAAGACAAGCCAAGGTCAGTAAACGAGAGAGGCAGCGCGGTACACAAGGAGCAGGCTAATCAGGAATGGTCAGGGATGTAGCAGGAGTCAAATAACCAAAGAAGCAGATACACAATACAGAATCAAAAGCCAAACTCACAACACGGGACATAACCGGGTCACAACCATACAATCAAGCTAGAACACAGGCAAAAGGCACAGGCACACAGGAGTCAAGACACTCAGCCAAGGGCAAAAGTATAACTGATGTGGATTGGAGCTTCCCAGGGTTATAAGAAGCTATCCCCGAACCAAAGAGAGGCCACAATAATTAACCCCAGGTGTGCAGGTCAGAGCCTGGACTTGGATCAAGACATTAACCCCTGGCGTGCAGGTCAAAACCTGCACTGGGATCATGACATTCTACTATCAGCTGAGTAACATCAAGACTCAGGTGCACACTTAATTGCTTTGTATATACAGTATATGAGAAATGTTCTGTCATAGTATTTATGTGATCTGCATACCTTATAGTAACATTACAGGTATTCACTTTTTAATAGCCATACTCTTTTTGCCATCATTTCAAATCTCAACTCCTTCCCAGGTTCTCAAACTGCTAAACAGTAGAATTATGATCTTGAAAGTGAGTGTTTAACTTTTAACACAAAGTAATTTTTAGGTTGAAAATTCTGTGCTGCTTAAACCTTTTAAGGACTGAGCCACAAAAGACAGGTATGAAAGTTCCTCTTTTTGCCAATCAATAAAGGTTTCAGTGATTGGATCAGTGTTTTTGTTCAGGTTTTCATTGGTGTTTGAGTGTCCGGCCAGGAGTGTCTCCAGGATAAAGAGCAGGTGCTCTCTCTGTGGGTTCCACTCCTAGTTTTGGAATGTAGACATTGATGCAGAGTGTTAGGCAGGTGCTGATGTGAATGAGGTCTCATAATGCTTTTTTGGGTGGTGCAATGTTTGCTACATATGATCTTCGAATTGTCATCCTCACTCTCAGTGGATAGGCTTCTATGGGTTTTCAATTGTTTCTAGTTTTGTTTTTAAATATTCACTATGACTAAGGGCTTCTACAGGCCTGATGTTTTCTATGGAATATACGGAATAATACAATATGTTGTTTTTTCCTTCGAGATGGAATAAAATTTGATTGTTTTTATACAAGGAATGGGGCATGCAGTTTTCGCTAACTTTTTCAGTAATCACCGGTGACAGTTATTCACAGGAGCTCTATACAGTAGATAATATACTGTATATTGTAAGTGTACGAGTAATGCAGTTATCAGAAATAACATTATACACAGAAGCTCTGTAGCTACTATTTAGAGTATAGTGCAAGTGTACAGGTAATACAGTGATCAGACACATCCAACTGAAACTAGCAATGGCACTGGCAGGGCCTCCTCTGATCTGGGCTTGATCGTGGTTGCAGAAGGCCCTGCTGATGCCATCGGTAAGCTCATGGGGCTGTCAGGGAACTCCCTGGTATCCTGAGAGGCCAATATGAGCCTTCATAGCAGTGTTTATATCCTTTGCTATCTTAATTTATCTTAAAAATTATTAGATGCAAAGCTACAGCTAGGGAAATTTAACAAGTCTAGTTTGATCAAAATTGTGGCCAATTCTGGCTGTGATAGCAAGGTATCAGAGCTGAAAGTGCATACTGTATAGTTGCTGGACAATCAGAGTGAACTGCTTACCCTTGAAGGAGGCATTGGATCGTCTCTGTAATGAGTAGCACGAGTAAATATACTGAATGAACTAAAGTAGCCCAATTTCTTTGAACTACCTCCATCAGTGACTGAACTACCTGCATTTTACTATTATTCTCTGTGCTTCCATTGATTACAGGCATGTCTAGATTGGCCTTGGTAAGCAAAACAACTCGGGAATATTTATACCAAAAAGCTTTCAGTGCCATGTTGCTTTCGCTTCATTATTGATCGGGTGGCTGCACTACCATTTACCTATGTGTACTCATGTGTTAAGCATGGTACACAGTGTGCTCTATTGAGAACGATGCTCTTTTTCTTTTAAATTCCAATGCTTACCAGTTTCACCTCCTAAAGCACTTACAATGGAATTGCACAATGCCCCCCGCTCTTTACAGAAAAATCTCCCAGTTCCAGGGTGCTATCATACACTATGGTTCAAAAGTTTAGGGTCACTTAGAAATTTCCTTATTTTTGAAAGAAAAGCAGTTTTTTCCAATGCAGCTAACATTAAATGATTCAGAAATGCACTCTATACATTGTTAATGTGGTAAATGACTATTCTAGCTGCAAATGTCTGGTTTGCAATGCAATATCTTCATAGGTGTATGGAGACCCTTTTCCAACAACCATCACTCCAGTGTTCTTATAGTACTTTGTGTTTGCTAACTGTGTAAGAAGTCTAATGGATGGTTAGAAAACCCTTGAAAACCTTTGTGCATGTATGTTAGCACAGCTGAAAACATTTTTGCTGATTAGAGAAGCTATAAACCTGATCTTCCTTTGAGCTAGTTGAGAATCTGGAGCATTACATTTGTTGGTTCAATTAAACTCTCAAAATGGCCAGAAAAAAAGAACTTTCATGGGAAACTCGACAGTCTATTCTTGTTCTTAGAAATGAAGGCCATGTGAGAAATTGCCAAGAAACTGAAGATTTCCTACAAAGGTGTGTACTACTCCCTTCAGAGGAGAGCACAAACAGACTCTAACCAGGGTACAAATAGAAGTGGGAGGCCTCGCTTCACAACTGAGCAACAAGACAAGTACATTAGAGTCAGTAGTTTGAGAAATTGACGCCTCACAGGTCCTCAGCTGGCAGCTTCATTAAATACTACAAGCAAAACGCCAGTGTCAACGTCTACAGTGAAGAGGCAACTCCGGGATGCTGGCCTTCAGGGCAGAGTGGCAAAGAAAAAACCATATCTGAGACTGGCTAATAAAAGGAAAAGATTAATACGGCAAAAGAACACAGACATTGGACAGAGGAAGATTGGAA
Organism: Dendrobates tinctorius; assembly: GCF_039654945.1. NCBI lineage: Eukaryota > Metazoa > Chordata > Amphibia > Anura > Dendrobatidae > Dendrobates > Dendrobates tinctorius. The sequence continues at coordinate 23,287,196 of NW_027361802.1, read as the reverse complement.
AAAAGTGTTATGGACAGACGAATTCAAGCTTGAGATGTTTGGATCACACAGAAGAACATTTGTGAGATGCGGAACAACTGAAAAGATGTTGGAAGAGTGTCTGACGCCATCTGTCAAGCATGGTGGAGGTAATGTGATGGTGTGGGGTTGCTTTGGTGCCCGTAAAGTGGGAGATTTGTACAAGGTAAAAGGGATTTTTAATATGGAAGGCTATCACTCCATTTTGCAACGCCATGCCATACCCTGTGGACAGCGCTTGCTTGGAGCCAATTTCATCCTACAACAGGACAATGACCCAAAGCAAACCACCAAATTATGCAAGAACTATTTAGGGAAGAAACAGGCAGCAAGTATTCTATCTGTAATGGAGTGGCCAGTGCAGTCACTAGATTTCAACCCCAATGAGCTGTTGTGTGAGCAGCTTGACCGTATGGTACGCAAAAAGTGCCCATCAAACCAACTTGTGGGATGGGCTTCTGGAAGCATGGGGTGAAATTTCTCCAGATTACCTCAGCAAATTAACTGCTAGAATGCCAAAGGTATGCATTGCTGTAATTGCTGCAAAAGGAGCATTCTTTGACTTAAGCAAAGTTTGAAGGAGAAATTTATTATTTCAAATAAAAATCTTTTTTCGAACCTTGTCAATGTCTGGACTAGATTTTAAATTCATTTGGCAACTCATTTGAGCTGGGGGGCCGCATTCCTTTCAAACTTAATACACCCTGTACACGCACGGCTCCGCTCCGTACACCGTGTACACATGTGGCTCCGCACCGTACACCTCATACACACAGGGCTCCGCTCCGTACACCTTGTACACACAGGGCTCCGCACACAGGGCTCCGTTCTGTACACCTCGTACACACAGGGCTCCGCTCCGTACACCTCGTACACACAGGTTTCCGCACACACAGGGCTCCGCTCTGTACACCTAATACACACAGGGCTCCGCACACCTCGAACACACAGGGCTCCGCTTCGTACACCTCATACACACAGGGTGCCACACACCTCGAGCACACAGGGCTCCGCTCCGTACACCTCGTACACACAGGGCTCCGCACACCTCGAACACACAGGGCTCCACTTCATACACCTCGTACACACAGAGCTCCGCTCCTTACACCTCGTACACACAGGGCACCGCTCCATACACCTCATACACACAGGGCCCCGCACACCTCGAACACACTGGGCTCCGCTCCGTACACCTCGTACACACAGGGCTCCGCACACCTCGAACACACAGGTCTCCACTCCATACACCTCGTACACACAGAGCTCCACTCCTTACACCTCGTACACACAGGGCTCCGCTCCATACACCTCATACACACAGGGCTCCACACACCTCGAACACACAGGGCTCCGTACACCTCATACTCACGGGGCTCCGTACACCTCGTACACACAGGGCTCCACACACCTCGTGCATACAGGGCTCCGCTTCATACACCTCATACACACAGGGCTCTGTACACCTCGAACACACAGGGCTCCGCTCCATACACCTCGTACACACAGGGCTCCACACACCTCGTACACACAGGGCTCCGCACACCTCGAAAACACAGGGCTCCGCTCCATACACTTCGTACACACAGGGCTCCGTACACCTTGTACACACAGGGCTCCACACACCTCGAACACACAGGGCTCCGCTCCATACACCTTGTACACACAGGGCTCCGCACACCTGGAACACACAGGGCTCTGCTCCATCCACCCTGTAAACCCCTCCTGACCCCACGCATAAACTTACCTTCATCCAGTACCATGACAGACAGCAGCGTCCTGCACACACTGAGGCCCTGATCATGTGACCCCTAACTCCTCCCCCTTCTGTGACCTCATCACAGGTCCTGTGCAGTGTGTGCACACAGAACAGCCAATGCCATCACTGATCCTGAATGCGTGCATTCCCCCTTGCCTCAGGGAGTGAGACATAAGGTGTACAGCGGGCCGCAGATGCCTGCGCAGGGGCCGCATGCGGCCCGTGGGCCGCGTGTTTGAGACCTCTGCCCTAAACTTTTGAACGGTAGTGTATGTGGCGTGGCTCACACTCAGTTGAATCAAGTAACTCACTAAATGTTTGCCGACACATGTAGGTAAACGTAGAAACAACAGAGTTGGTACTTCTGTAGTCAAGTCAACTGATTTAGCTCCAGTTTCATTCCAAGAACCCTCGTCTAGTGATTTTTTATCATCAGACACCGATAAAGAAAACACACCAGGACAGGCAAGCAGTGGGGGAAGTCCGCCAAATCTCAGAAAAGGATATTGACGATTCAAAGCATGGTCAACAACCTACAGGAGGGAGACCAGACAGAACCGGAGATGATAGAGAATAGTATGACTACAGGTAATTTTCAGGTCATTAACTTTTCAACTTATCCACTCTCTGAACATGAAATTAGTCTTCTATCCAAGGGTCCTTCATTCTCACCCACTAAGGTATTAGACAAATTTGAATTGATCAAAGACATATCTTTTTTGGAGAGAGGTCACATTTAAATTACTGTATCATCAGCCGTCCATTATTGATACCCTTCCAGAAAAGGATCGCAAACATTTCATGATCTACTTGATTTATTGGATGAAAACCAACATGGACCAGTTATGAGGATTGAATTTTCACAGATGTTACCATCTCAAGCTATACCTTCCTTTTCACTCTTTCCGGCAATTGAAATTTTTTACAACACTACCTGCTGTGATATACAGGATTTGTTCGTTGATGTCAACAAAGGGAATAACCTAAGTATGGAAGAAAAACAGGCTTTGAAGAATTTGCAAAGTAATCAATCCTTCTTAATAAAAGAAGCGGATAAAGGGGGAAATGTCGTCCTCTGGCCGGTCGATATGTATATGAAGGAGGCATGCAGACAATTGGGCAATGTTACCTGTTATAGGGCACTACCAACAGACCCGACAGAGACAAGTTGTTAAGAAGAGCCTTTGATTTGGGTACTATCAATAAATAGGAACGAGATTTTTTAATCACTAAATATCCGATCATACCCACTTTTTACGTGCTCCCAAAGGTCCATAAATCTTTACAGGAACCCCCGGGAAGACCCATTGTCTCAGGTATTGGAAGTTTATTTGAACGTCCATGTATTTATTTAGACTCTTATCTGCAGCCTCTTGTCCTTTTACATTTAGCGATGCACCAGCGATCCGACCAGCGATCCGACCCGGTCAGGATCGCTGGTGCATCGCTAAATGATCGCTAGTGAGCTTTCATACAGAAAGATCTCACAGCGATGCAGCAGCGACGCTGCGCACGATACTTACCATTCACACACAGCGATCCAGACGTCCTCCCGCCCGCCTCCACGCGTCGCTCGTCGTCACAGCAGGAAGTCTCAGCAGGAAGCGCCCGACGAGAAATGGAGCCGGACATTCTCGCGCGATCAGCGATGGACAGCAGGGGAGCCGGTCGCTGGTAAGTATCACACATAGCGATATCGCTAGCAATATCGCTATAACGTCACAAAACCAGTGACGTTTTAGCGATATTGCTAGCGATATCGCTTAGTGTAAAACCCCCTTTACTCTTGACGAAAGTACTCTGATGATTACAATGAACATTGAATCTCTCTATACGTGCACAGAACATTGTTTGGGTCTACAGGCCATGTCCTTCTTTCTGGATTCAAGAATAACAGGTGATCGACTCCATGATTCTTTCATTTTGGTTTTGCTGAAGTTTGTACTTGAAAATCATTATTTTGTTTTTGATCGTACATTCTATAAGCAGACATCTGGCACAGCAATGGGTGCCAGATGTGCACCTGTTATGAATGAGTCACCGAGGAGGAAAAAACAAAAAGCAAGCTAAGCTCAGAAAACCGGAGAGGTTGGTAACTAGCGGATTGCAGACCCCTGATCATATCCACAGCAACTAGCAGTAGCCGTGGAGCGTGCCTACTGTGGTCCTAAATGCCTCGTCACGGCCGGAGAACTAAATAAGCCTAAAGAAAGAAAGGGAAAATCTAAACTGCCCCAGAGCAGACCCCAAAGCAATAGACAGCCCCCAACATGTATTGTCGGTGAAACAAGATGAAAACACAGACACAGATAGAAAGATAGGCTGAGCAAACGATGGGGCCCTCACTAACTAGAAAGGACAGGAAAGAAAAGCTGCTGTCTGCAATCACGCAAAAAACCCTGCCAAAAAAAGTCCAACACGTCTGATAGAAAAAGGCACTGAAGTCGCTAGACTTCAAAACACTATATCAGCACTCAGGTATATTCTGAAGACAGAGTAAAAGAGATCAACTGATCAGAGACTAAGTAAACCAGACCAAAACTCATATGAACAATAGCAGAGAAAACTTAGCTTTAGGAAGGCAGGAACCAAACTGGAAACCAGAAGCCACAGTCAGGAAAAATCACCAGCAAGAAACTAGGGAGTCGGCTGCCTTAAATTCAATCAGAAACTCCTGATGTCCATTCGCAGTCCTCTTCCTCAGGTGGCCGGTCTCTGCCATTTAGATCAGCTTCATTACCTCCCTTCACCAACAGAGGGAGTCCAGATAGAGAACTCACTACACCTCTGTCAGCACAGCCAGCTCCATAACCCTCACCAGAAGCCAGAGACAAACATGAAAATGAGCTCCCAACATGCACCTTTTTATGCCAACCTATTTTAGGTTGGTGGGAGGAGACACATATGCACCACTTACCTTTATTCAAAGCAAATGTCATCAAATGGTATCGCTGTATCGACGACATTTTGTTCTTTTGGTCGGGTTCTCTTACTGAGTGTGAGAAATTCATTGTGGACCTAAACAATAACTCATGGAACATCTCTCTTACTTCTAATGTTTCCACGGACACGGTGGATTTTCTGCACTTACAAATCACCAAAAGGGGCGAACATGTCTGCACTTCTCTCTTCCAGAAGGCCACTGCTTCCAATAGTCTGCTCCATTATAACAGCTTCCATCCTCTACACGTTCGAAATGGTATACCAAGGGGACAATTCTATCGTATAAGACGGAATTGCAGTGAACAGGATCATTTCCACATGGAGGCTAGATCACTCACATCCCAGTTTAAAGAAAGGGGCTACCCCAGGCGAATTATTACTCAGGCTTTTCAAGATTCAGCACGTAAGGAATGCAGTGAACTTCTCAGACCCAGACCGAAAGGTAAATTTCCAAGTACTAACATAATTACTTCATATAATCATTGGACTTAGGTCTACAATATCCTGCGCAAGAACTGGAACATTTTGTTAAGTGAGCCAAAAGCGTCCCCCTTTATCAGTGGACGACCCAAACTTATCACATAGCGAGCAAGAACTCTTTGTGCACCAGCCACTTTAGACACCCAACACAATCTTTGGGCAGAGGGATCAAATTGATAGGCATGTACCCCTGGGGGAGATGTACCATATCTCCATATGTTGTCTCTAACAGAGTCATCACTTTTTCAGTTTTTCCATGACAGGTTTGAACAAATTTCTACTCTAATTGTCGAACAAGAAATGTTGTTTATATTCTGGTTTGCAGTTGTCCCAAGATATACGCTGGACAAACAGCACAGGAGCTGCAATGACGTATTCAGAACCATCTCTTTAACATTACATGTGCGCGCAAATTTAAAGCATTGAATAAACCCATCACTTCATTGGCCAGCCATTTTTTGATTCACCAAAATGGTGCCCCCGGACATTTACGCATCATGGTGGTGAACAACGTTGAATCCTCAATAAGGGGTGGACGATGCACTGAGGAGCTATTAAGGAGAGAATCTAGATGGATCTTCAACCTGCACAGCTTAGTGCCTGGTGGCTTAATTGAAGAACTGTTGTTTACTGGCTATTATAAAAAATAAATGAGTGTTTTTGTTTGTTTGTTTTCCCTCCTCCATTGTATGATGCATTCACTATATGAACGGCCAGGTACATGTTAATAATATCATTTTTTTCTTTCTTTTGTTTATTGGTTAGAAAAAACTTTATGTTCATAACAACTTTATGTGTATTGCCTTCTATATTATATTATGAGATTCAAAATAACATGACACTATTCGGTTAATTTTTAAAGAACTTATTTGTTTTAGACAGTAGCTCATTTCCACAATTAGTGGTGGAAATTAATTAATGGAATTTCCTTATTATTGATTTCTCTCTTTAGGATCTCACCTACTATCAATCTCTTTTGTATTTGATGATTGTAGTCTCAACATTCAATTAAACTAAGTTTCACTTGGGAATATTGTGGTTCCACTTTTTCATTGGCATATGCATAGTGCAAGTGCCTAATAACATAACAATCTTTTCTTATTATGATTTGCTATTTTATTTCAGTGGAGGTAGGCACAGTGCCTTTCTTTTACTATTCTTAGATGATCATACACTGGCGATTACCCTCCATGTATAGTATTCCATTGATTCTGGGGACATTTTCTGTCATTTCTTGAACATATGGTATTCCTTTAAGATCATGGCGGCTATACATTTATATTGTGTTAACGCATAGTCTTTTGTTCCAGTTAAGGTGCTACTTGTCAATCACGCATGCGTAGTCACCACTGCTTAACGCCACGTTTATTATGTTGGTAATATTCCAACCCCACATTCCTTAATGCGCATTGGTGCAACTTTATTCACTGCAGCGTTGGTAGTTAATCGCGCATGCGTGTCTATTTCTTTTGTACATTGATTTCATCATGTTAATGTGCGCATGCACGCTTATTTTGTTCACGTTGGCAACAATCTTTTTCCTTTTTGCCTGTTAAAATTATATTAGCCTTGTATCTCTATGCGCATGCATGCAGCATTAATTATTGTTTTGACAGTGGTAATAACATCCTTTTCTTAATCCACTGTGCTTGCGGGCTCATTGCAGCGTTGTTGTTAACAAGTTTTTTTCCTTTCTTGCCTATTGCACAAGTGCAGTTAGCATTTCCAGATGCCGTCGCCATGCACAGACACACTAGCCCATGTGTAAGTAATCTATGCTAACATATAAGTATATAAAATACATCAATTAGGACAAATAGTCCACTTCCACTTTCCCCTGAGAAAGCCATGCTGCTAGGTGGCGATACACGTGGGGCCCTCCTTCTCATGCCATTATGCTAGCTTTGGTCTTCATTCTCATTCTTATCATGCTCCTTCTATAGCATCATCTATCTTATGAATTGGTTTGTAGACCATTTTCTACCTATCACTTGAATCAGAGTGCCTTCTCTTTTGTCTTATCATTAGGGGCTTTTTCTATCTATTGAAAATCTGCCATTAGACCATTTTGATTACACTGCGCAATAAATTTCAGGGAAGTTCTTGTCCCCTGAGAAAATTGTCTTGTATCTTATAGATTTTGATATGCTGAACACAAATATGTGCTCCAAAAGTCTGCATCACGTAAGGTTTTTAACCCCTTCATGACCAGAGCTTTTTTCAATTTTTCATTTTCATTTTTCGCTCCCCTTCTTTCCAGAGCCATAACTTTTATATTTTTCGTAAACATGGCCGTGTGGGGGCTTATTTTTTCTGGGACGAGTCGTACTTTTGAACGACACCATTGGTTTTGCCATGTTGTGTACTCGAAAATGGGAAATGCGGTGAAATTGCAAAAAAAGTCCAATCCCACACTTGTTTTTTGTTCGGCGTTTTTGTTAGGTTCACTAAATGCTAAAACTGATCTGCCATTATGATTCTCCAGGTCATTACGAGTTCATAGACACCAAACATGTCTAGGTTATTTAAGTGTTGAAAAAAAATTCCAAAATTTGCTAAAAAAAAAAAAATTCTGCAATTTTCCGAGACCCTTAGCGTCTCCATTTTTCGTGATCTCGGGTTGGGTGTGGTCTTAATTTTTGCATGCTGGGCTGACGTTTTTTATGATACCACTTTTGTGCAGATACGTTCTTTTTATTGGCAGTTATTGCATTTTAATGCAACATCGCGGCGACCCAAAAAAACGTAATTCTGGCGTTTTGATTTTTTATTGCTATGCCGTTAGTTCTTTTTTTTATTGATAGATCAGACGATTCTGAATGCGGCGATACCAAATATTTGTAGATTTGATTTTTTTTTATTGTTTTATTTTGATTGGGGTGAAAGGGAGGTGATTTGTTGGAAGCTGCCATAGCGCAATCACCTCTGCTACATAGATGCAGCAGAATTACAGGCTTGCTATGAGCACCAACCACAGGGTGGCGCTCATAGAAATCTGTGCCATCAACAGCCAAAGAGGTCTCGAGGAGACCTCTAGTTGTGATGGCAATGCAGTGATGACCCCTGATCACGTGACAGGGTCGTCGCTGTGCGTATTTCCGGACCGTTGTCCGGAAGTGCATATAAATGCCCGCTGTCAGAGTTGGACAGCGGCATTTAACTAATTAATAGGCGCAGGCGGATCGCGATTCCGCTCGCGCCTATTGCGGGTACGTCAGCTGTTAAAAACAGCTGATATGTCGCGGTTTTGAGGTGGGCTCACCGCCGGAGCCCACCTCAAAGCAGGGGATACTGCCAGCTGATGTACTATTCCGTCAGCTGGCAGTAAGGGTTTAAGAAAGAACAGTTTATAGTCTACATTATGACGTCCAAGACAATACATACATGTGCATCGATGTCAGTAGCAAAAGCAATTGTTCAAAAGTGTTTTGCAGATGACTTTCGTTTATAATCCGTGTCAGATGCTTCTCGAATAAGATTCCAGCAATAGTCAGCCAGCATTGACGTACTCCACTTTCCCTGGTACCTTTTCTCAATCAGCGCAATGTCTTGGTGAAATCTTTCACCGTGTTCATCTCTAACAGCACCAAGTTTGGCTGGAAAAAAGTCCAAGTAAGAATGTAGAAAATGCATTTTTAGTGACATATTGCATTTCATCAAATGATATGCTGTGATTGCTGTGCTGTCATTATATCTTTGATCTGCGGGCCAATAAAAATACCTTGTTTAATCTTTGCATCACTTATTCTTGGAAATTTCTGTTGCAAGTAAGAAAAGGCTTCCGATTCTTTGTTCATTGCTTTGACAAAATTCTTCATAAGCCCAAGTTTAATATGCAAAGGACTGAGAAATATCTTTGCTGGATCAATGAAAGGGTTATGTTTAACATTCTTCTGTCCAGCCACCAGGTTTTTGCGGAGTGGTCAGTCCTTTCTGAAATAGCGAATTTCTCATGCACGACTATCCCACTCACAAATAAAACAACAATACCTGGTATATCCAAGCTGCAGTCCAAGAAGAAGTGCAAGAACTTTTAGATCACCACATATGTTCCAGTTATAATTTCTATAATTATTGTGGGTCAACACTAACTCCATATTCTCATACGTTTCTTTCAAGTGTAAGGCATGTCCAATAGGTATAGAAAGATAGATATTTCCGTTGTGTAGTAAAACAGCTTTCAGACTTAAAACTGACAAGTCAATGAATAGTCACCATTCCTTCAGGTAAGGCTACTTTCACACTTCAGGTTTTTGGCGTCAGGCGCGATCCGGCGTCGTGCCGGAACGCCGGATCCGGCAAATGTTTAGTAAAACCGGATGTGACGGATCCGGTTTTCTGCCGGATCCATCTTTTTCTTGACAGACAAAACCGGATCCGTCTCATCCGGTTCATCCGTTTTTCTATCCGTTTTTCGACGGATTACGCCGGATCCGGTTTTTAAAATTGACCCTTGTGGCCTTCCGAACGGGATTGGCTACTGGAAAACTATATATAGCATGTTCCTACAGCCCTTCTTTGACAGGTTGTAGAGGAGAAAGTGCAGGTTGGAGAGAAGAGCAAGTTATTGGCGAAGATGGATGTTGTCATTGGAAATATTTTGAAGAATTTGGCGGATTTTATAGCGGAGGCGAATCGTTTGAGGGTGATTGTTCTGGAGAAGGAGAGAGCGAGACAGCAGCGCATCAGGCATCGTAGACGACGTTTGTGGATCCACCCCATCACAGCCAAGAGAATGACGCGTGGGGTCTATTCTACACTCTGCATGGACCTTCGACGAAACCCGGATAAATTTTTTGGATATGTTAGGATGAAAATGGAGAATTTTGATTACTTGGTGGAGCGCATTGCACACCTCATAAGAAAAGCGGACACCTATTGCCGCTTCTCTGTTTCACCCACAGAGCGTCTGATGGTGACTTTAAGGTAAGCCACATTTATTGGTAGTTTGTATCTCCAAGTGTTATAGCTCAGTTTTGGTATGTAATGCTGTGATTTAAAACTAATTTATTGTTTTTTAATTCCCAACAGATTTCTTGCAACTGGAGAATCCCTTTCGTCACTGCATTTCCAGTACAGACTCGGGATTTCCACCATATCTGGAATAGTGAAGTACACATGCCGTGCACTGTGGGACTCCTTAGCTGAAGAGTTTTTACCAGAGCCCACAACAGAGAGGTGGATTGAAATTGCTGACAAGTTTCAACAGATATGTCAGTTTCCCAACTGCTTGGGCGCTGTGGACGGGAAACATATCCGCATTGTAAAGCCAGCTGGATCGGGATCGGAATATTTCAATTACAAGAAATATTTTTCAATTGTCCTCATGGCCATCGCTGACGCGGAATACAAATTTATTGCGGTTGATATTGGGGCCTATGGCCGCTCCAATGACTCTCAAGTTTTCAAACTGTCTGCCATGGGGCGTAAACTGTATGGAAACACCTTCCAGTTCCCACCACCTAGACCGCTGCCGCAAACATCTGGTCCACCTATGCCATTTGTCTGTGTAGGGGATGAAGCCTTCCAGCTGTCAGAACACCTTTTGAAACCGTACTCTAGCAGAGGATTGACAAGACCAAAACGCATTTTTAATTACCGCCTCACAAGAGCAAGAAGAATGGTTGAATGTACCTTTGGTATTCTGACAGCCAAATGGCGGGTCCTATTGATTGCGATCAACCTCAAGACAGAAACTGTGGACGAGGTGATCAAAGCGTGCGTGGTACTCCACAATTTTGTTATCTGCAAGGAACCCATTTCCATTGAGGACACCTCTGAAGAAACCACCTTGCAAGATTACCATGACATTACCACTAGAAGTTCTGTGACGGTTTCAGTAATGAGGGACAATTTTGCACTATACTTTATGTCACCTCAAGGCAGAGTACACTGGCAGGATGACAGAGTGTGAAAGATTTGTGCCCAACCAAACTTGTGTACCTTCTGTACCAACAGTATATACCTTTGCCAACCAAAGTTGGCTATCTTGTCATGGTCTCTATTTTTAGCTTTAGGCCACAGGTGTGTACCTGGTTGTGTTTTATGCAAAGTATTTCACCTTTTAACAAAAGTTGTGTACATTGTTAGGAAATCACCAACAATAAACACAACTTTTTAGGTGAAATACTTTGCTTCAAACACAACCAGGAACACAACTGTGGCAAAAAGCTAAAATTTACCCACAGTTATATACCTAGTTTTGAATACCATTTCACCTTTTAAATACCCTGTATTTAACCTTTTTCGCCGCAGAAAGAAATGACAGACAACCAGTGTAAAATAATTTAACTTTTATTGAAAAATGTTTTTTTTAGTAAACTTTTTTAAAATTTTAATAAACTTGTTTAATAAAGCTTTGAAACTATAAAACTGAAACCATAAAACTGGTCATTTTTATTTAAATACACACATTATAAATCTGTGTAGTGTGTGGTGGAAATACTGCTGTAGGGGCTGCGGGACACTTCGACACTGGGAGTGTGGAGAGAGGACTGGGATCGTGGTGGGGAAGGAACAGTTAGAGGTGAAGGTGTGGAAAAAACTACAGAATGGGTGGACATGTGGGAAGCAGAAGAGGTGGTGGGTGGTGGAGTGGAGGGTTGGGCAGGGACTGTAGGAGCAGATGATGTTGATGGCAAGTTGTATGGGGAAGGAGTTTGGTATGGGGCAGGTTGCTGGAAGTGGGGAGATGTCTGGTACGGGGCAGGTTGCTGGAAGTGGGGAGATGTCTGGTACGGGGCAGGTTGCTGGAAGTGGGGAGATGTCTGGTACGGGGCAGGTTGCTGGAAGTGGGGAGATGTCTGGTACTGGGGAGGTTGCTGGTACTGGGGAGTTTGCAGGTACTGGGGAGGTTGCTGGTACTGGGGAGGTTGCTGGTACTGGGGAGGTTGCTGGTACTGGGGAGGTTGCTGGTACTGGGGAGGTTGCTGGTGCTGTGGAGGTTGATGGTGCTGGGGAGGTGGATGGTGCTGGGGAGGTGGATGGTGCTGGGGAGGTGGATGGTATGTAATAGGAGGGGGAGGATGGAAAGTGGCTGGAGGGGGTGTAGATGTAATAGGAGGGGGAGGATGGAAAGTGGCTGGAGGGGGTGTAGATGTAATAGGAGGGGGAGGATGGAAAGTGGCTGGAGGGGGTGCAGGTGGAGGAACTACTGTGGTGGGAGGAGGAGGTTGGGAGGTAACTTGCTGGAGAGCAGCGTGGCATGAATGCATTACATGCATCTGCTGGGCAGGAGAGAGCGTTTCCATGCGCTCCACAACAGACCTGAAAAAGGTGTGGTTTGGCGAAGATCTTGCTTCTGAATGCATGGTTTGCAGAAGTGTCTTCACCTCCAGAATGCTGGAGTTGATCTGCTGATAGCCTGCGGAGATTTGCTCTGACAAGACTTTTAGACAGTTCTGGAAAGATGCATTCAGATGCAAGAACTCTGGCGCATAAGTCTTCTCCTGACCCCTCTGCCGCTGCCGCCCAGTACCCGCAGGTGTACTAGAGGTGGCAGGGGCAGAAGGGTGGGGTAAAGGGAAAGCGATCTCCTCACCAGCAGCTTCATGTAATGTAGGCGGCCACGATGCTCCTGTGCTGGTGGATGGGACAGATGGGTCGAATGTGTGGGAAGGCTGGGAAGGTGCAGATGTACCGGGGCGGTCGAAGTCTCCCTCGGTGCCGGTCTCCTCAGGGATCGCCTCAGAAGGGTCCAATCGTGCAGACTCCCGAGTGCTGCTCACCGTGCTGTGGAACAAAGAGAAAAAAAAACAATTAAAATAGTGACATGGTATGGCCCTGGCTGAAAAAAAAAAGTTACATCTAAACATTTTTTTGTCACATGTGGTGTGTAATATTTACCTTCTGGTGAGCATTGTCTCCCGGAGGAACGACAGGGCTCGTGCGTACTTGTACTTGCTCCTGCGTCCTCCAGATCCACTCGGGGCCCGCATCTCTTTATTGAACTCCTTCTTGAAACGATCCCTCACAGACCGCCACCGCTTCACAATTCTCTCCCCTGAAACGAGAAAGGACAAAGTGGTTAGTATACAACATCAGTGTTTCCCAAACTCCAGTCCTCATGGTCCCCAGGGGTCATGTTTTCAGGATTTCCAAAGTAAATAGAAATCCTGAACACATGATCCGTGGGGACCACGAGGACTGGAGTTCGGGAAACACTGGTTTAAATCAAGCAACCGGTACTGTATATACTTACGCTCTTTAATCTGGGCCCGAGCTTCGAGGTCCTCCCAGCGGTCCACAAGGAGCGAACAGATTTCCTCCCAGAGTCGTCGGGTAACGATCAGGTCAGCATGGCGTCGGTCAGCCATATTCCAGAGCGGCTCCCTTTCTCTGACGAGATCGATGAGGCGGTCGACATCAATCCCTCCATCCTCACCGTCAGAGTCGGGAGCACGCTGTGAAGGCTGTTAAAGAAAAAGACAAAAATAACATAATTAGCCTCCACAAAAGAAATGAAATAAAAAGTGCAAAAAAAACAAAGCAAAAATATTTATACTTACACGCTGGTGACCGCCGCGTTGCTGTCGCCGACGACCCTGGGAGGCACTGCGAGGACCTCTTGGCCGAGCACCAGATTGGGAAGACTAGAGAAGAAAACAAAAAATGTTATGTCTTTGGATGTAGGCATTTGTTTGCTGTGTGTGGTCTGCAGAACATTGTTTTCTATGTGTTGTGTGTAGTGTGATGTTGTGTTTCTGCGTTTGATGCAAAAAACTTACCAATTGTGAGCCCACTCCAAGTGTCTGTCCACCCCTTTCTTCTTCTTCTGGGAGCTCCTCTTCATCTTGTGATTCCTGTTTTGAAATAAAAGGCAATGAATACACATATATTACAGAGATGATGGATTTTGGAAATAAAAACTTACCGTCAAACGCTGACGATGCGAGGGAGGGCTCCCAGAAGATGTGCTGTCTTCCTCATGGCCAGACTCCATGGCTGTGGGTGGTGTTTCTGCTGCTGCCATTGCTGCTGCTGCTGCATCTATTGGGCGGCTGTTGAATAAAGAGAAACAAAGGGCCAATGAATATCTTGATATTCCATAGCCCTAGTTTGGAGGAATGGGGGAATTGATAATTACCGTCTCTCATCTGCTGCTGGACTCCCCTCCCGTTGTTCAGCATGCTGCTCCATTTGGGGTGGTGCTGATGGTGCTGCTGCTGCAGATGTCTGCTGCCTTCTCCTGCTCCTGGTTCTTGGCTTGGGTGGCATGTTGGGTGTGGCTGAGGGTCCCATTGTCTTGCTTTTATATATGTCCTGTGGGCAGAGCTACTGAGAATGCTCAGACCAAAAAAACCGGATCCGCATTGCGGCGCTCCTAGGCTTTCATTGTATGAAAAAGCCGGACACGCCGGATCCGGCGTGTCCGGCTTTTTCGACGGATACAAAAAACGTTACAGTCACCGTTTTTTCCAGACGCCGGATCGCGTCACATTGCCGGATCCGGCGAAAATCGGATGAAACGCATGGCCATCCGGCTCGATCCGGCTCTAATGCAAGTCAATGGGGGGGAAACCGGATCCGGCATTGCATTTCGACGGATCCGGTTTTAGTCAAAAGCGCCGGATCGCGCCTGAAGCAGAAAACCTGATGTGTGAAAGAGGCCTAATGTTTGCATCCAAGAGCACCAAACAACGCCAAGACGTCATTGCAAAAGGTTAAACTGTCGACATGGTTGAAAAATTGATTAAGGTCTTCTTGATGACTGCGAAAAACAGAACCTCTTGTTCCTGGTAATAAGAGATTCTTCTTTCATACTTCAAAGTATGCATTGCTGAATTCCACCCCTCTCTCCCATGCTCCCGAATGCCCCGTGTGAACTGAATTGTATTTTTATATGGTATGCATTGCTGAATTCCACCCCTCTCTCCCATGCTCCTGAATGCCCCGTGTGAACTGCATTGTATTTTTATATGGTATGCATTGCTGAATTCCACCCCTCTCTCCCATCCTCCTGAATGCCCCGTGTGAACTGCATTGTATTTTTATATGGTATGCATTGCTGAATTCCACCCCTCTCTCCCATGCTCCTGAATGCCCCGTGTGAACTGCATTGTATTTTTATATGGTATGCATTGTTTACCCATCTTCTTGTATCCATAATTGTACTCCATTCTTGTTATCTCTGCCACACATCTAAGTGGTCTGTATAACCCCCTTCCCCCTTTTATGACCTTTGCTTAACTCTGTGCATTTGGCCTGGGCAGTCACAGCCCAATTTCACTCACAGCTGATTGTGTTTAGCTGCACATATATTCAGCACCATGGGTCTGCTCCAGACGTAGTCGGCTCCATCTACTTCAAAATCCATACTTCAAATTACATATTTCTAAGTACTCTGAATTAGACCAGAATTGGACTGGAATTGACTGTAAGGTAACGAACTATAACACCACAACAATGTTTCACCTTCTTTTTACTATCACCCCCATACTACTCTATTTCTCCCTAACTCCTGCAAACCCTCCACCCAGTAAGGAACTAGTCATTTCCCCCTCCATCCTTCCCAGCCATCTCACCTCTTCATCACAACTGTTTCTCCACATACAATCCTTTTTCTCCAGACACACACGGCCACATCATGTCCTATCCTGCTCCCACCTTCTAAATAATCTTTCAGACATAGCTTCCCTTCATGACACAGATGCTGCTGCCACTTTTTATAACACTACAATAAAAGTCGTACAATCAACAGGCAGCCCTGCCTGACCAGCCTGTCCAAGGAACTGAGACGGGTTTCCAGGGCCGCTGAGCAGAGATGGAAGAGAACCCATTCTACTGAGCACTTGAGCGCATACAAGCAGTCCCTTGCCAGCTTTAAGTCCATGCTCTCTGCTGCTAAACAAACTTACTTCGCATCTCTCATATCCTCCCTGTCTCACAACCCTAAACAACTCTTCAACACTTTCAATTCTCTACTCTGTCCCACAGCACCTCCTCCCCCTCCTCTCATTTCTGCTGAAGACTTTGCCTCCTTCTTTAAGCAGAAGATCAACAAGATCAGACAAAACTTTGACCCGCAGCCCCCAATGCCCCTCTTAGCCGCTCAGCCCTGTTCCGATACTGAGTTCCGATACTTTTAGAATATCGAATATCGGAATCAGAAGTTCCCATAATGCAATGAGCCAGTTTAATTTTATTCAGCCAATGAGGAATCCTAAGAAGTGTGGGCACATCTTGTTATGCATGTTAGGCATGTTAACTAATGGCATGGCTGTGATTGGCTGTGAGCAGATCACCCAGCTGCTCCTCCCCCAGACCCCCGCTGAACAGTGATCTATGGAAAGTGAAACTAGTGAGGGAGGAGGAAACGACCAGTTCTCATTTCATTGCCTGAACACCCCCCCCGGACGTTTATCTTAGAAGCAAGAGATGATATCTTGGAAACCGTGCAGACTAGCCACAGAAGGTAAATTACTTATTGTCAGCATTCTGCAGCCCAGATATGCACTGAGATTATGTGAAAAGCCCGGACAACCCGTTTAACATAGTCAATATCTTTGTAACTCCGAACGTCTTAAAAAAAAATTAATTCTTGCTATTCCATTTGATTGGGCTAAACCTCTATGCCTTTAATGTCTCCTCCACCTCCCCCAATACATTCTACATTATTCTTAGTTGTTTTCCTTCATGTAGAATTAACCTACAAGGAAAGTAAGGGTTTATTTTCATTCCGATATTTGTGTCCCATTGACTTGTATTGGTTTCTGGTATCGGAATCGGCGATATCCGATATTTTTGGGGTATCGGTCCGATCCAATCCGATCCGATATTTCCCGATATCGGAAGGTATCGCTCAACACTAGAGTTGAGCGAAACGGGTCGAAAAATTTCAAAAGTCGCCGACTTTTGGCAAAGTCGGGTTTCATGAAACGAAACCCGACCCTAGGATGAGGTCGGCCACGAGGTCGGCGACTTAAGCGCCAAAGTCGCGTTTCAAAAGTTTGTTTTGCGCTCTTTTTCAGCCAATCAGGATCCACGGACACTGTGGGCAACGTGATGACATAGGCAGGGGTCACCACCATCTTTCAGAAGGCCATGCAAGTGATTGCCTTGCTTTGGTGGGCGTCACAGGGGTTATAAAAGGGCGTGCACGCCGACCGCCATCTTACTTCTGCCGATCTTAGCATAGGGAGAGGTTGCTGCTGCTGATTCTGTAGGGAGAGCGTTAGGCAGGGAAGAAGAAAAAAACCTGCTTCTGCTGCTAGCGATTTTGCCTGTACAACACACCAGTCACTGTGTGTGCAGTGCAAGGGGAGGCTATATTGTGGTGGATCAGCGGTGTTGGTTGTTAGGCTGCCTTCTAAGGCTTCCTGACAGCTGCATTGCTGTTTACCCACTGCTCTGCAAACTGCTTTTTTAAAAGCAATCCCAATTTTTTTTTTGTCCTGCTGAGGTACTGAGCGTGCATTTTTTCACACCATACAGCGGTGTACGCTCCTCACACAGTACCGTGTAACGGCTGTTATCACAGCCACAGTGAAGTTATCTGTGGGTCACTCTGTGAGAATAAGTCGAGGACATGTTCCGTTCTTACAGACCTGCACCTACTAGTTTTGTCTAGCTTTCAAACAGTTAAATATATTTGCTGTTTGATCACATTCAAAACTATAGAGAGACAGCGCGTGTCAGTCCGTATACTTAAAAAACACGGAGCTTGACAATTTTACGTACACTGGACAGCCGTGTACGTGCACGCTCCTCTCAGTACCGTGTAACGGCTGTTATCACGGCCACAGTGAAGCTATCTGTGTGTCACTCTGTGAGAATAAGTCGAGGACATGTTCCGTTCTTACAGACCTGCACCTACTAGTTTTGTCTAGCTTTTAAACAGTTAAATATATTTGCTGTTTGATCACATTCAAAACTATAGAGAGACAGCGTGTGTCAGTCCGTATACTTAAAAAACACGGAGCTTGACAATTTTACGTACGCCGGACAGCCGTGTACGTGCACGCTCCTCTCAGTACCGTGTAACGGCTGTTATCACGGCCACAGTGAAGCTATCTGTGTGTCACTGTGGAAGGATAAGTGGAGGACTTGTTCCGTTCTTACAGACCTACACTCTAGGGAGATTCCTATTCTGCCCAATTCTACATACACCTTGTAGTTTGTGATACACTAGCCAATTTCTGCCTGTGACATAGCGCTCTGATATTCAGTGGGCCTCACACAATCCAAAAGTGTCCAGTGTCCACTAGTGTGTGCAGAAATTCAAAATCTCCCTTATCCTGTAGTCACTTTTTTCACACCTGTGCCATCGAGCCTGTGACATAGCACTGTGATATTCAGTGGGCCTCACACAATCCATAAGTGTCCAGTGTCCACAAGTGTGTGCAGAAATTCAAAATCTCCCCTGTCCTATAGACACCTTGTACCTTGTTTTACATTACTATATAGTTTGTTGGATTTTGTCTACATTTCTACAAAAAATGAGGAAGGCTGGTGGAAGAGGCCGTGGAATTGGGCGGGGGTTGGCAGCTGGTAATGATGGTGTTGGTGGTGGATCTGATGGTAGTGGCAAGAGCAAAATAGGACCGAATGCAGGAGGTGTTGAGCCTGCGTCATCGTCTGGCTCCATAAGGCTTCGAAGGCTTAGTTTTCTAGGAGTTGGCAAACCGCTTTTAAAGCCAGAGCATCAGGAAAAAGTTTTGTCTTACATTGCTGACTCAGCCTCCAGCTCTATCACCTCCTCTTCTTCAGTTGTAAAAAGTAAAAGCACTGAGTCGTCATTGGAGGCTCATGTTCATGAACCACACCTTTCCTTGTGTCCTTCACCCCAACCAAGATTGAAGGATGACGCAGGCCATACTACTGATTACTCCATGGAGCTGTTTTCACATACCATGCCTGGATTATCAAGTGAAATGGTGAATTACCCAGGCCAAGATGAATCTGACATGGAGTGCACTGATGCACAGCCGCTGATAGATGATTCTGCTGGTACATTCACTCAGAGCACTACATTGTCCTCGCAGTGTACAGAGCCAGATTCTGACCCTGATGAGACTCAGGTGCCCCTTCCCGCACACTATACCACCATACACGGTGACACAGAGGAAGGTGCACATGACATTGAAGAGGAGGTGATGGATGACCCAGTTGTTGACCCAGATTGGCATCCATTGGGGGAAGAGGGTGCTGCTTCCAATAGCTCAGATGAGGAGCATCCACAGCAGACATCGACATCGCAACAGCTGTTATCTGGCAGGCCCGAAGCACTCCAAAGACAGGTTCCAAAAATCAAAAGAGTTGCTGGACAGCTTGTCCAGAGGGTCAAAAGATCACAGCGTGCTAGGCTGCAAAATGTCTGCCAAAGTAGGAAGAGTGCAGTGTGGCACTTTTTTGAACAAAATCCTCATGATCAGGCCAAGGTTATCTGTAAGAAGTGCGCAAAGACCTTTAGCCGAGGGAAAAATCTGAAACATTTGAATACCAGTTGCATGCTTAGACATTTAACCACCATGCACTTGCAAGCGTGGACACAACACCAAACCTCAAGTGCCACATGTGCAACTGATCACAAAGAAGGTAGTCAGCAACGCTACATTGTTTCCCCCACTGTAAGCCCACCGGTTAGCACAGCAGCAAATGTTGAGGTGTCGTTGCAAGGCCACAGCAGTCAGGGAATCCCACTGTTATATCAACGAAATACTGAATCTAGGCCATCAGAAAGAACACCAACTCCATCACCATCATCAACCCTCTCTCAGTCCGCCCTGTCCACCGCTACTTCCACCATATGCAGCTCTCAAGTCCAGCTCACCCTCCCAGACACTATGAGTAGGTCAAGAAAGTACTCAGTCTCTCATCCGCGTACACTGGGTTTGAACGCCCACATTGCCAAACTAATCTCGTTTGAGATGATGCCCTATCGGTTGGTGGAAAGCGCAGCTTTCCGCGAACTCATGGCCTATGCAGTACCACGCTATGACCTACCCAGTCGCCACTTCTTCTCTCGCAAAGCCATCCCAGCCCTCCACCATCATGTAAAAGACCGCATTGTCCATGCACTCAAGCTGTCAGTGAGTGGAAAGGTGCACCTCACAACTGATGCATGGTCCAGTCGGCATGGCCAGGGCCGTTACGTGTCCATCACTGCGCACTGGGTTAATGTGGTGGATGCAGGGTCCACAGGGGACAGCGGTGGTGGGACAGTGCTGCCTAGCCCACGGTATAGGAAACAGTTGGCTGTAGGCGTTCGACCCTCCTCCTCCTCCTCCTCCAGAAGCGAAAGCTCGTCCACAGAGCGCAGTCGTACGAGCACTCCATCTGCAGCTGCCACTGTTGCACACAAGGTGTCCCCCTATCGAGCAGCTAGTGGAAAGCGTCAGCAGGCTGTGTTGCAGATGATGTGTTTGGGCGACAGACACACCGCCGAGGTGCTGGCCGAGTACTTGAAGCGACAAACTGAGTCATGGCTGGGCAGTGTACATCTTGAGGCAGGCAAGGTAGTTAGTGATAACGGCCGTAATTTTGTGGCAGCCATAGCCCTTTCAAAACTCAGTCACATACCTTGCTTGGCTCACACCTTGAACCTGGTGGTGCAGTGCTTCCTCAAAAATTATCCGGAGTTAACAGCCCTGCTCCATAAGGTGCGAAGACTGTGCGCGCACATCCGCCGGTCGCCTGTACACTCCGTTCGTATGCAGAAGCTGCAGCGATTGCTCCACCTTCCCAACCACCGCCTCATTATCGACATTGCAACAAGGTGGAACTCCACCCTGCACATGGTGGAGCGGCTGTGTGAGCAGAGGCAGGCCATAATGCGTTTGTGGGAGGATACATGGCCAGGCACTTTGAGAGCAGACATGGAGTTGACAGGTGTGCAGTGGTCGAAGCTGAAAGCCCAATCAGCTAACCTGCTAGAGAGATCCTTAAAATCCTTCAGTGTTTTGACGAATGCACACGGCTGGTAAGTGCAGACGACGCCATCCTAAGCATGAGCATCCCACTTATGCGTCTGCTCATGCAAACTTTGACGCACCTTAAGGAGCAGGCGTCTGCAGCCAATGTTGATGAGGAGGAAGAGGAGGAGGGAATCCTTGACGACATTCAGCCATTGTCTGCTCAGGGACCTCTCCTGGACGAGGTGGAGGAAGAAGAGGAGGAGGATGATGATGGGGATGATTAATTAGGGGAGGAGGATGCATCTCGTGGGGCAAGTGAAAATGTTGGCGTGGCAAGGTCTGGTACAGGGTTTGTGCATGACTGGAGGGATGTGGATTTGCCAGAAAGTGCTCCTCCAACCAGCACTCGCAGTGCATCATTGACACCGGGAACATTGGCCCACATGTCAGATTATGCCTTGCAGATCCTAAAAAGGGACCCCCGCATTGCCAAAATGATGAACAATGACGACTACTGGTTGGCCAGCATCCTGGATCCACGCTATAAAGGCAAATTACAAAACATCATGCCACAGGAGAACCTTGACCTAATATTGGCTAATAAACAAGCAACTCTGGTAAATCGGTTGCTTGAGGCATTCCCAGCACACAGCAGCGGTGATGGTTCTCACACGAGCCGTACGGGCCGGGGGCAGCTTGGCAGAGGTGTTCATGGTGCACACAGCAGAAGTGGCGTTGGAGACAGGGGTTTCATGACAATGTTGTGGACTGATTTTTCAAGTACCGCTCACACAACTGGTAATACTGCATCGATGGAAAGTGACAGGAGACAGCAGTTGTCATCTATGGTTACAAACTACTTTTCCTCCCATA
This sequence comes from Dendrobates tinctorius, assembly GCF_039654945.1. NCBI lineage: Eukaryota > Metazoa > Chordata > Amphibia > Anura > Dendrobatidae > Dendrobates > Dendrobates tinctorius. The sequence continues at coordinate 23,265,272 of NW_027361802.1, read as the reverse complement.
TCGATGTTCTCCCACACAGGTCATTCCCCTTTGACTATTGGGCCGCTAAACTGGACACCAGGCCTGAATTGGCACAATATGCCTTACAGGAGCTCGCTTGCCCAGCTGCAAGTGTGCTATCGGAAAGAGTCTTCAGTGCAGCTGGATCAATCCTGACAGAAAAAAGGACCCGTCTGTCAACCCAAAATGTGGATGATCTAACCTTCATTAAAATGAACCATGCATGGGTTTCCAAGGATTTTGTCCCACCTTCCCCTGATGACACATAGGGGACTTGACCTATTTCGCCTTTTGCATCAGCTGAATGTCCAACATCAACATATGCCACTTTCTAAAACTCCCTAACTGTGCTGCCCCCCCCCATGGCCGGGGTCACCACCTAGCGCACGACACCGTGCGAGTGCCGTTGCCCTGGACAGGTGGGTAGGCCGACTCTTGGGCGCGGGCACTGGCACAGGGTCCCTCATAGTGCAATCAAGTGTCTCTGACGGTGGTGGTGCACACCCGCCGTCAGACACACCGCCGTACTATGAGGGGCCCAGTGCCAGTACCGACGCCCACGAGTGGGCCCCCCTTGCTTGGGCAGGGCCCCAGCATTTGCAATCTTTACCTCTCCCTGCTCCTCCACTGTGTAGTCTGGGCCGTCAAATCCATACTGTGCCTGACACCGTCTGAGCCTGCCTCCTGATGTATAGACATATATTTTGAATGTGTACGCTATCCATACATGTTATCCGGGGATACGGTACCCTTTCTCACCTTTGTGCAATCACGTGCAATCCATACTGGGCCTAACACCGTCTGAGCCTGCCTCCTGATGTATAGACATATATTTTGAATGTGTATGCTATCCATACATGTTATCCGGGGATATGGTACCCTTTCTCACCTTTGTGCAATCACGTGCAATCCATACTGGGCCTAACACCGTCTGAGCCTGCCTCCTGATGTATAGACATATATTTTGAATGTGTACGCTATCCATACATGTTATCCGGGGATACGGTACCCTTTCTCACCTTTGTGCAATCACGTGCAAGCCATACTGGGCCTAACACCGTCTGAGCCTGCCTCCTGATGTATTGACATATATTTTGAATGTGTACGCTATCCATACATGTTATCCGGGGATACGGTACCCTTTCTCACCTTTGTGCAATCACGTGTAATCCATACTGGGCGTGAGAACGGCTGGCGAGCTGTTAAGCAAGCTACAGCACCTGTGGTTTGCACACGTAAGTTTTTCATTTTTTCAGGAATGACGGTTAGGCCTAATTCGGGAACTGCGGTTGACCTGCACTTACTGGGAAATCATCGTTCGCGGGTAATAATTGTAATCAGTAATCCCCATCACTAACGTTGTTCAGCGGGTTATCTGCACCTGTAAGCGACAAACGCTGGCCTTTTCAGTGTAGCGCACATGCAGCCACGGACATGTAAGGGCATGACACACCAGTTATTGGCCAATCTCATGTGCCAGAGCCTCACGTGTCCCTCTAGTAAGCCGGACTCGGACCGAGGGGCATGACGGAGTCTCGTTCGTTAACGGAATTAAGCTTGCAATGTGTGCATCTTTTCTGTAGCTGGCATGGTTGAGGTTTCCCAGGTGGAGTCGAATTTAACCATAGGCTCCACTCCTGGTGGTGCCTTTCTGGACATTCCTTTAAGGTTCAGCTTTGCAACCATACTGCCCACGTAAAACAAACACTTTGCCTTCATGAACGCTGTTTGGAGGGTCATGACTCGTGGGAATAACGCCGCCCAATCAGTTAACCTGCTAGAGAGATCCTTCGTTGCTCCCAAGCATGACATCACACTCCCTAGGAGGAAGGTAATGCCACTGTGGCGACCGTACTCCTTGGGGCGACACAAGTGCACTGATGCCCAGCCACTGCTCGATGAATCTGCTGGTACATTGACCCAGACCACTACATTCCCCTCACACGCTACACGGCCTGAATCTGACCCTGATGAAACTCAGGTTACCCTTCCCATATACAGTTCCATCTTACACGGTGACAAAGAGGAAGCTGCAGATGAAAGTGCAGGTTCGGCCCACCCGCCATCAGACACACCACCGTACTATCAGGGGCCCTGTGCCAGTGCCGTCGCCAACGAGTGGGCCCCCCCTGCTTGCCCAGGATCACAGCACTTGCAAGGTTGAAATACTGTGCAGTGAGATGGAAGATGGGGACGACGAGGAATCCAGACAAGTACAGGGATTCCCTAGCGAGGAGACTTATTTGATTGTTTTCAATGTTGGGACAGCAATTTTTGGGGAGCACTATACTCTGGAGAATGATAGATGGGGCCCACCATACACTGGAACATTCCAAAGGTGGACATCAGACACTGGAGCAGCATTTACAGGGCCCATTATACACTAGAGCATTAGAAATGGGGCCCATTATGTTTGGAGCATTATTTGGGCCCATAAGACAGTGGTGCTTCATCCATGGGGACCAACATATACTGTAGCATTATGTGGAGCTCATCATATACTGTTTCAAACATTATATGGGACCAATGATTCTGTATGGAGAAATAGATGGGCCTCGTCATGAGATGTAAAAAGTGAAGTATTTTTCATTGTACAATACCGCTATTTCTCTGCCGTATCGGAGCATGATGAGTTGTGGTATGTGTTAAAGGGGCGCTCTTTCGCCCAGGGCACATGAAAACCTGGAGCCAGCCCTACCCCCCCACAACTTTAGCCAAATAACCCCCATTTTTCAGTGCGTAACTTGTATTATGAAGTTAATTAAGGTTGAC